>NC_092000.1:7514800-8128733 GCF_044704955.1 Pristiophorus japonicus | reverse complement strand
ATGGACTCAAGTCTCCCATTTCAAGGTCCCAGCTGCAGCACTGATACTGGTTTCTGTAGCCTGCAGGCCAGCAGAGGCCCTTTGACTTCAGAAAACCGACTTCAGAGGGACTAAGGCAGAGCAGGTAAGCAACATTTTTTGACTGTTGAGTAAAAGTGATGAACAGCTGTGCTGAATTAAAAAAAAATAGATGTTTTTATTGGTGTAGTGAATTTCATCCTTTTGTTTTCCTTTTGTCTTTGGAACCATTAAGTTATTTCCTTTGTGGCCAGCTTTAGGGTTTCCTGGTTTAATTTTGCCGATACTTGATTTATTTGGGTTTATTTCTGTGGGCGCACGTTGGGTTTACAAGGTTGTTTTGTGTGGACATCCTATGGGGTTTACATTTAAAGAGTGCCCTCAAAAAAAAAAACAGGCAGAGGTGCTTCACAGGATGGGGAGGAATAGATACTGATCAGGAGTTAGCTTTTGGTGGCTGGTTTTGATGGTGGGATGTAGTAATGCAGACAGGTTTAGAGGAGGAATTCCAGAATGCAGGAAAGCGAAGTCTGTGCTACTAATAATAGAGCGGGAGATACCCAGTAAGCCAGAGCTGACAGAATGAAGGGTATCAGGTGAATTATAGAACGGGAAGAGGTTGCAGATACAGGGTGGGGCACAACCATGCATAGATATGTAAATCAGGTTAAGGATTTTGAAATAAATGCTTTAGAGACAGGAAAGGACGAAGATTATTGAGGACAGGAGTAGATGTCTGATTTTGACAAACTGTTGGATGCATACGGGACAGGTTGAAGTTTCCCCGACTCATTAGCTTGTTGTAACACGCAACCAATTCCGTATGACGATGCGTCACAGGCCAAAACTAAATGTTTACATAGGTCATAATGTACCAGCAGTTTGTTCGAGCAAAGCAGATTGGTGGCTTTCTCGAAAGCTCTGTCTTGCAATGCGCCCCACACCCAGCTCCGTCACCTTCTGCGACTTGGGTGCATTCTTGATGGCTTTGGTTTTCGCGTCAGCAGGTCTGATGCCATCAGCGGCGATTTTCCTCCCGAGGAATTCGATCTCCAGTGCCATGAAGACGCACTTCGAGCGTTTAAGTCTGAGTCCCACTCTGTCCAAACGCAGTAGAACCTCCTCCAGGTTGTTCAGATGTTCCTTGAAGTCACGACCGGTGATCAGGATGTCATCTTGGAACATGACGGTTCTGGGAACGGACTTCAGTAGACTTGCCATATTCCTCTGGAATATTGTTGCAGCCAAGCGAATTCCAAACGGGCACCTGTGGTAAATAAACAGTCCTTTGTGCATGTAAGTCTCTTCGACGTCTTAACCAACTCCTGCGTCATATAGGCTGACATCAAGTCCAGTTTTGTGAACGACTTCCCTCCGGCTAGCGTCGCAAACAAGTCATCAGCCTTCGGTAACGGGTACTGATCTTGTTTCGAAACCCTGTTGATCGTGGCCTTGTAGTCTGCACAGATTCTGACTGTGCAATCACTTTTCAGCACAGGAACAATGGGGCTGGCCCATTCATTAAATTCGACTGGTGATATGATCCCTTCACGCTGGAGTCTGTCTAGTTCAATTTTGACCTTCTCCCTCATCATATACGGAACTGCCCGAACTTTATGATGGACGGATCTTGCATCTGAGTCCACGTGGATCTGCACCTTGGCTCCCGTGAAGTTGCCGATATCCGGTTCGAACAGCGAGGGGAACTTGCTCAGTACTTGGGCACATGTATCTTCCTCCGACGACAACGCCTTTACGTCGTTCCAGACGCATCTGATTTTCTCCAACCAGCTCCAGCCGAGCAGCGTTGGGCCATTGCCTGGAACAATCCACAGTGGTAACTCGTGAACCGTATCGTTATACGACACATTAATTTGTGCACAGCCAATCACCTTTAACAGTTCTTTGGTGTATGTGCGCAGCTTGGCATTAACAGGGCTCAGCCTGGGCCTTACAGTCTTAGTATCCCACAGCTTATTAAATGCCCTCACGTTCATGATCGATTGACTTGCCCCTGTGTCCAGTTCCATCGATACCAGTATCCCGTTAAACTTCACATTAATGAAAATTGGTTTACTCTTGGTTATGAAAGAGTACAGTCCATACACTTCCTCCTCTGGCATCTCGGATTGCGTATCCGGATCCGCGCTAGTCTGACTCTCATCCTCCATGTGGTGTGTCGCAGCACGCTTGCTCATCTGCCGGCACTTGCGCTGGAGATGCCCCACTCTCAGACATCCTTTGCAACTATATTACTTAAATCGGCACTTCTGGTGTCGATGATTTCCCCCACAATGCCAACACGGAGAATTTGGATACATTTCCGCTGGCGGACTTTGGGCAGCCACAGGTTTCGCGAACGCAGTCGGGTTGGCCCTGCCATGTGCCGCTCTGCCGAACGCCGAATCAATCGCATTTACAGTACTTGCCGAGGTTCGGTTCTTCATCGATATTTACTTTGAACTCCTGTCCGTCGTCATACATGATTGATGGCCATTTTTAAATCCAACTCCTCCACCGCCAGAAGTTTGCGCAGGATCACCTCGTGGTTGATACTGGTAACAAAGAGGTCCCACAGCATGTCTGCCAACACCGTCCCGAACTTGCATGGTCCCGCTAGACGTCTCAGGTCAGCAATGAATTCTGCCGCGCTCTGGCCCTCCGATCGAGCGTGAGTATAAAGCCTGTATCTCGAGATGATGATGCCGTCGTCTGGCTTGAGGTGCCTCCCGTACCAATGTACACAACTCCTCGTATGTTTTCTCTGTTGGATCACTAGGTCATTATCAGACATTAGATCTTTGAACTGCACACAGTGAGGAACACGGCCCGGAGCCGATCTGCAACGCCAACCCCCTTCATTTTGTTGGCCACGAAGTACTGGTTCAAACGGTTAACAAGGTCTGCCCAATCTTCTCCCTCCACGAATTGCTCTAAAAATCCAATCGTGCTCATTTTGCAAAGGTTCTTGTAAACATAGAAACATAGAAAATAGGTGCAGGAGTAGGCCATTCGGCCCTTCGAGCCTGCACCGCCATTCAATGAGTTCATGGCTGAACATGCAACTTCAGTATCCCATTCCTGCTTTCTCGCCATACCCCTTGATCCCCCTAGTAGTAAGGGCTACATCTAACTCCTTTTTGAATATATTTAGTGAATTGGTCTCAACACCTTTCTGTGGTAGAGAATTCCACAGGTTCACCACTCTCTGGGTGAAGAAGTTTCTCCTCATCTTGGTCCTAAATGGCTTATCCCTTATCCTGAGACTGTGACCCCTGGTTCTGGACTTCCCCAACATTGGGAACATTCTTCCTGCATCTAACCTGACTAAACCCGTCAGAATTTTAAACGTTTCTATGTATTCTCGTCGCCAAATGTTATGTATGCAACAAAGATACAAATTGAATGTTTAGCTAAATAAGGTACAACATTGGCTCTGCTTTATTACGGCCCAAAGGGCCCAAGTTTCAGCTGTCCCGCAGAATGGTGCACCTCTGAGAGGCCCGCCTATTTTGTAGAATTAAAAGCGTGCCTAAAACTTACCTCGCAATTCTCGGTGTTCATCAGGCCTGTTTAGCAGTCAGCGCAGCACAAGCAGGTGGGGGCGGATCTACAGCCCTGCGCCGAAAGTAGTGCCGGCAGCTGCGCTCTGCGCACGTACACAGTAGCTCCTGGCCCTATCCCTGGCCGAGTGGCCTGCTCATCTCACTGTCCCTCGCCTTGCCTCGTTGCCACTGCCCTTACCTCCTTGGCAGCGGGGCCCGCCGCCCGAACTACTTCCCGGTGGCAGGCCCCACCCGAACACCTCCTTGGCGGCGGGGCTCGCCCGACCATTAGCTCTTCAGCGGCAGGGCCCGCCTGAACTCCTCCTCGGTGGCAGGCCCCGCCCACCCAAACTCCTCCCCGGTGGTGGGCCCCGCCTGAACACCTCCTTGGCAGCGGGGCTCGCCCGGCCAGCTCTTCGGCAGGCTGTTGGAGGGCTTCCAGTGCTCCCGAATGGATAGGTGCTGCAGTAGGTGAGTAGAAACTAATTGATTGATTTTAAAAAAAAAATATTTTTGATTGATTGATTTATTGACTTATTCGTTGATTTATTGATTTATTTATCATTTATTATTGATGATGGCTCTTTATTGCTAAAAATGAAATGTTTAACGCTTTGGAAAATCCTCTAACTTCCCTTCCCACCCCCACCCCTCCCATTCCCATCCATCTCTGGCTACCTGCGCCTAATTCTCAAGTGTATGCAAGATTTTTCTGAGCATACAAAAGTCAACACTTACTCCGTTCTAAGTTAGTTTGAGTAACTTTTCGCTGCCTAAACTTACAAAACTGGCGTAAGTGGCTGGTAACGCCCCCTTTTGAAAACAAAAACTGAACTAAAACAAAACTAAACTAACTCACTAGAATAGAGCAAACTAAATGCCCAGAATTGTGATTTCCAAGATACTCCAAACTAAACTAGTTGCTCCAAAAAAATAGGAGCAACTCCAGCCGAAACTTGGGCCCAAAGTGCCTGACTCACAAAATGGCTGGCCTTTTATACCAGAGCAGCACCATATGCATATTGCTCAGTGGCCTCCGACAATGACACCATCTGGTGGCGACAAACAGCATGTACATACATGACATACTTACATTTTCAGAACATAAAAACAAGCTAAATTTAGATTGTATATCTACCTACTGTGACTTTCTGAATAGGGTGTGTTTTGATATTCTGACAGCTCCAATTATATTGACAAGTAGCTAGTTGCTATTAAAGAAAAAATATTTTACACTGGATTTTCTCAACATGTAAACTATACAGAGCCCTAAAGTGACTGGATAATGCTCAGTTCCTACATGTGTTTTCATATGAAGAAAAGTTGAGCAGGTTGGGCCTATACTCATTGCAGTTTAGAAGGCTGAGAGGTGATCTTATTGAAGCGTATAAGATTCTGAGGGGGCTTGACATGGTAGATGCAGAAAGGATGTTTCCCCTCGTGGGGGAATTTAGAACTAGGGGGCATAGTCTCAGAATAAGGGGTCGTCCATTTAAAACTGAAATGAGGAGAAATTTCTTCTCTTACAGGGTCGTGTATCTTTGGAATTCTCTACCCCAGAGGGCTTTGTGGAAACTGGGTCATTGAATATATTTAAGGTGAAGATAGACGGATTTTTGAGAGATAAGGGAGCCAAGGGTTATGGGGAGTGGTCAGGGAAGTGTAGTTGAGGCCAAGATCCAGATCAGCCATGATCTTATTGAATGACGGAGCAGGCTCGAGGAGCCAAATTGTCTACTCCTGCTCCTATTTCTTATGTTCTTATGACAAGGGGAGGATGTCTTTACCCCCATTACATTGCACCAAAATTCCCAGCGCTCCCATGAGGATAGCGGCGTTCCTATGCATACAACAGACATGAACAGTAACGGCATGGAAATGGAGAGTGGGTCTAATGGCACCTTGCCTTATTTTTCTCTGGGGAATGTTGTTTGGACACTTGTATGTAGCAGTGCCCAGAGAAGCTGTAACCCTTGCAACTGGTATCGCTTAGCTTCGTGGGTCTGAAAGAAGTGGGCAGAAAGGTCAAGGAGACCTAAATAGGAGCCTCACAGGTGCAAATTGATCTTGATTGTCCTTCTGGCTGCTGTTTTTGGTCAGCCAGAATGCCCCTTAGTCAGCAGATTTGTAGTAGGAGCTGCTTCTCTTCTCCCAATCCTGAGTGTATGATCCTGCCGGGCGGTGGGCCTGTGTATCTGGTCTATTTCAGTGGCTCTGTCCCTGGCATGGAGTGAGGGGAAACTTTGTTCTATATGTTTTCAACTTCCAGCCCAGATCATTTGAAACAACAGAGCTCAACTCTTGATTCTAAAATTAAAAGCTGTGAGGTATCCCATATCTAGTTTCAGAACAGTCAATATGCTTAATGAAAGAGTTCTATTCATCAATTGAATTGCAGAGGTTATGATACCTTGAAGCCCCATCACACTGCTCATCATAACAATGTGACCACTCTTTCTTCTCTTCATATCTGGGAGCACGGCCTTGACCATCCGAACAACTCCAAAAAAGTTTGTGTCAAACATACTTTTCATTTCCTGGATGCTTAGACTTTCTATTGGTCCAATCTTTCCAACACCTGCATTGTTCATGTCATGTATGTAACCACAATGTAACACCACTGTATTACTGTATACACTCAACCTAGATGCACACCTTGACCACAAGGGGTGAACTTGTGGGAGACACTCCTTACCTGATCACACAGGTATAAAAAGGGAGGTCCCACGCAGGGTCATTGTCTTTGGAGTCCTGTAAATAAAGAGAGAAGGTCACAGAGTGACCTTGCCCCCAGAATGTGCCTCGTGTGGTGTAGAGTAAGGAGTTTACATTGGCGACGAGAAATGGGAATTCACGGCCCACAGAATGGCCACCGGTAGCACAGAGGAACGGTACTGTGTTGGGGAAGACTGGGACGATTTTGTCGAGAGGCTTCAGCAAAGCTTCGTTACGAAAGATTGGCTGGGGGATGCAGTGGCTGACAAGCGAAGGGCTCATCTTTTGACCAGCTGCGGACCAAAGACTTACGCGCTCATGAAGGACTTACTAGCACCCGAAAAGCCGGCAGACAAAACCTTTGAAGAACTTACCAAATTGATCGGGGAGCACCTCAAACCGGCGAGTAGCATACATATGGCCCGACACAGATTCTACACCCACTAACGTCGTGAAGGACAGAGCATACCAGACTTCGTAGTGGATCTCCGGCGTTTGGCCAGCCTCTGTAAATTCACAGATGTCTGCATGGGGGAGATGCTAAGGGACTTCTTTATTGAGGGCATTGGTCATGCCGGAATTTTCCGCAAATTAATTGAGACCAAGGATTTGACCTTGGAAGCGGCGGCGTTGATGGCTCAAACTTTCATGGCGGGGGAGGAAGAGACGAAAATAATATACGTGCGTAATTCTGCCTCTAACGCGGTGATGGATCAGGGAGTCAATATCATCAATGCGACTCAGAGCCCCGCAGGCAGGCAGGGGCAATCCGACATTCCCCAGGCAGCAATAGACCCCAGAGTAGGACTTCAACAGAGACAATGGCAGGCTGAACAGACATTCACACCATCACAGTGGACAATGCGGCCCGGGATGGGGCCATTGACACCCACCAATAGGGTACTTAAGAGCAGACAAAGGGACAGTCAGCGTGGAATGCCTGGCCATAGTCCCTTTGTTCCCAACAATGGAAACTTTAACTCATGCTGGAGGTGTGGGGGAAAACACTCAGCCAGATCTTGCAGATTCCAACAGTTTGTCTGCAGGAACTGCAATCTCAGTGGCCACTTAGCTCGAATGTGCAGGAAGTTTGCAACCAGACTAATATATGAGGCGGATGGACCAGAAGAGGGTTCTTTGAGGCAGAATGACTTTTGGGACAAATTGATGGACGCCGAGGTTCAGCGGGTCCATGTGGCGAATATTCACAGTTCATACACCAGAACGCCACCAATGATGATGAGGGTTTTATTAAACGGTATCCCTGTACGCATGGAGCTGGACACTTGGGCCAGCCAGTCACTCATGGGCATTCAGCAATTTGAGAAGCTATGGCCACTTAAAGCCAGTAGACCCAAATTAGCACGTATTGAGACACAATTACGGGCTTACACGAAAGAAATCATTCTGGTACTAGGTAGTGCAATGTTGGCTGTCACACACAATGGGTTAGTGAATCGTCTGCTACTCTGGATTGTCCCGGGCAATGGTCCCGCACTGTTGGGGAGGAGCTGGTTAGCCGAGATGAACTGGAAATGGGATGTTCACGCAATGTTATCTGTGGAGCGAAGTTCGTGCTCACAAGTCCTACAACAATTCGATCCACTATTCTAACCTGGCGTCGGGACTTTCAAAGGCACTAAGGTAGTGATACACATCACCCCGGACACCAGGCCAGTGCACCACAAAGCCAGAGCGGTGCCGTATGTGATGGGGGAAAAGATCGAGAGCGAATTGGACCGGCTGTTGAGAGAGGGCATCATCTCGCCTGTTGAATTCAGCGACTGGGCGAGTCCCATCGTTCCCGTCCTAAAAGCTCTGTCAGGATCTGTGGCGACAAGAAGGCCACCATCAATCGGGTGTCCCCACAAGATCAATACTTGAGGAGGACCTCTTCGCCACGCTGGCAGGCGGCAAGCTGTTCACCAAGTTGGACCTCACTTCAGCCTATATGGCCCAGGACTTGGCCGACGAATCTAAACGACTGACCACCATCACCACGCACAAGGGACTGTTTGTTTATACCAGGTGCCCGTTTGGCATTCGATCAGCGGCCGTGATTTTTCAATGAAACACGGAAAGCCTACTTAAATCCATTCCTGGAACGATCATATTCCAGGACGACATCCTCATCACAGGTCGATGGAACACCTCCACAACCTGGAGGAGGTGCTACGCCGACTGGACCGGGTAGGCCTGCGACTCAAGAAGTCTAAATGTGTGTTTTTGGCTCCTGAGGTTGAGTTTCTGGGCAGGAGGGTTGCTGCAGATGGGATTCGGCCCACCGAATCCAAAACAGAGGCGATTCGACGAGCACCTAGGCCCTGCAACACATCGGAGTTGCGTTCATTCCTGAGACTGTTGAACTATTTCAGGAACTTTCTGCTGAACTTGAGCACGTTGTTGGAGCCGTTACACGTGCTCCTGCGTAAGGGTTGCGATTGGTTTTGGGGGGACTGTCAGGAACAGGCTTTTGATCGGGTGCGATACTTTGTTCAAACAAGTTGTTGACCCTGTCCGACCCCTGTAAAAAAAATTGGTTCTGACATGTGATGCATCATCCTATGGGGTTGGGTGTGTGTTGCAGCAGGGCAATGCTGAGGGTCAACTACAACCTCTGGCTTCTGCCTTTAGGTTCTCTCAAGCAGAATGGGGATATGGGATGGTCGAGAAGGAAGCGCTTGCAAGTGTCTATGGTGTAAAAAAAAAATGCATCAGTACCTCTTTGGTAGGAAGTTTTAATTAGAGACAGACTACAAGCCATTAACATCCCTGTTGTCAGACAGGGCTATCAATGCCAGCGCATCAGCTCGCATACAGCGATGGGCTCTCACGCTGGCTGCTTATGACTACTCCATCCGGCACCGGCCCGGCACTGAAAATTGCGCTGACGCGCTCAGCAGGCTTCCACTGGCCACCACTGAGGGGGCAGCGGAGCAAAGCAACGAGATGGTCATGGCTGTCGATGCCTTTGACAGCGCAGGCTCCCCCATCACAGCCCGCCAGATCAAAATCTGGACAAACAGAGATCCCCTCCTATCCCTGATTAAGAAATATGTCCTGACTGGGGATTGGGTGCCCGCACACGGAGCATGCCCTGAAGAGGTCAGACCGTTCCACAGACGGATGAATGAGCTCTCCATCCAGGCCGACTGCCTACTATGGGGCACCAAGACATTGTGCTGATGAAGGCCATTGCCCGGTCACACGTTTGGTGGCCTGGAATTGATTCGGACCTGGAACACTGTGTTCGCAGGTGCACGACGTGTGCCCAGCTGGGTAATGCCCTAGGGAGGCCCCGCTCAGCTCGTGGCCCTGGCCCACCAGGCCATGGTCACGCATTCATGTTGCCTACGCGGGCCCGTTCATGGGTAAGATGTTCCTTATTGTGGTGGATGCGTATTCGAAATGGATCGAGTGCATCATTCTGAATTCATGCACGTCATCCACCACCGTGGAAAGCCTACGTGCGATCTTTGCAACCCATGGTTTGCCGGACATCCTGGTTAGTGATAACGGCCCATGTTTCACAAGCTACGAATTTCGACAGTTTATGTCGGGCAATGGCATCAACCACGTCAGGACTGCGCCGTTCAAGCCGGCCTCCAAGGGCCAGGCAGAACGTGCGGTCTAAATCATTAAGCAAGGGATGCTCAGGATTCAAGGACCTTCTCTACAATGCCGCCTGTCGCGTCTCCTGCTGGCCTATAGATCCCGACCGCACTCGCTCATGGGGGTCACGCCCACAGAGCTACTAATGAAACAGACTCTCAAAACTCGGTTGTCCCTCATTCTACCAGTCCTGACTGACATAGTTGAGGGCAAGCGCAAGTAACAAAATGAGTACCATAACTGTAATTCGAGGGGGAGATGTATAGAAATAAATGATTCTATATTCGTCCTCAATCACGCCATGGGGCCCAAATGGCTTGAGGGCACTGTAATTGACAAAGAAGGGAATAGGGTCATCGTGGTAAAACTCAACAACGTTCAGATATGCTGTAAGCATCTGGACCAAGTAAAAAAAAGGTTCAGCACCGACACGGAGGAACTTAAAGAAGACCATTAGATGGAGCTCACAACACCGCCAGTAAACGAGCAACAAGAGCAATCAGAAGAATGCACAGTCTCTGCGGTCAGCCCGGACATGCCGGTATCACCACAGGTGACAGACACATCAGTGTCCTACAACCAGAGCCCCAACTGCGGCGCTCCACGAGCGAGCGTAGACCACCTGAAAGACTAAATCTATGATCAGGATGGACTGCAGGCTGGCCATGTAACATAGAAATTACAGCCAAAATATGAGACCCACGTCCACGCTCCTTATAGCTCAGATCATATCAAGACGAGTAATGTGATCAAAATGCAAGATGGCAAATAAGGGGATAGACCTGAACTGGGGGAGGTGCTACTTAAGGAGGCCACCTTTCTTGCCTAAGAGAGCTTTGAGGGAGCAGGGGAAGATGGAACCAGATATCTTCCCAAACTCAGGGTCTGTACTGTTGTACTAGTAATGTCTTGATTCCCTTTTCTCACTCACTGACATACAATAAAGACACAGTATACATACAACCACATAAATATTACAACAATGCAATGTAAGCTGAGGGTCTTGTCACCAGCATCCCCACACATGTTCCTTGTAATTGTAGGCTTGGTAGATCAGGAATGTGCAACCTTTTCAAGCTGAGATACCAGTGTTACAATCATGGAGTAGGCCACATATGATTACACAGAAATGTGAACCCTTGTGTACAAAAGGTTAGGCCCCATGTATACAAATTCTAAGCCCCCATACAAAAAAAGAGACCCACATACACAAAATTGAAATTTCAATACGGAACCATTTCAAGTCCCAATTGGAAGACCTCAATACACAAAAAAGGTGAGGGCCCCATTCACAACAATTCCAGGTCACACTCACCAAAGTTTGCAAACACCAACAAAGCTACACAAATCTGGACGATGCAGATATTGATCTTGTGGATGTAGCAGCCAAAGAAAAACGTGCTTGGGAACGTTTACTATTTAAGATGTGTAATGCTTCATTTCCTTACCCAGTACGTCAATTCTTCCATCTTGAATACTGTTGAGGCATTCCATCACTGACTCATCACTGCAAACATCTAGCTGGTTGATGTGTAATGTCTTGTTCAATGTATCTCCAGCAGCTGCTTGTAGCTTTCCTTTTCTACTTAAATTTCTCATAGTGGCAATAACTTTTTTGAAAAGAAAAATGTAAAAAATGTATCAGCATGTATTGTACTATCTCTATCTTAACCATCCATCTACATGGCACTTCCTGACCACTTTCTGTGTCAAGTGTTTCATAGAATCAAACAGCACAGAAGGAGGCCATCGTGTCTTTGCGGCTCTTTGAAAAAAACATTAATTAGTCCGACTATGCAAACATTTCTAATGCAAATCCAAATGTTATAAGATCAACAGTCATCTGTAACTAATATAAAAACAGGGAATGCTGGAAATCTCAGCCGGTCAGGCAGCATCTGTGGAGAGAAAAACAGAATTAACGTTTCGGGTCGATGACCCTTCGTCAGAACTGCCGAATGTTCGAAAAGAACACATACTTCAGCACTGAAAGGGGAGGGGAAGAAAGAATAAAAGGGAAGTTCATCTGTAGCAATTGCCTGTCACATCACGAGCTGGAAATTCTAATTTTAATAAAATGACATGGACCTGCAATGATTACCTGTGACCAATAGGTGGCACTGTATTATCCACTTTAGGAAAAGATTTTCCTGTTTTTTTCTCTCAGTAACTGAAATTACTAAATGGTTCAAAATAATCGTTTAAAAAAAAATTACATAGAATGTACAGCACAAACAGGCAATTCGGGCCAACAGGTATATTTATGCTCCACACGAGTCTCCTCCCACCCTTCTTTATCTAACCCCATCAACATATCCTTCTATTCCTGTCTCCCTCATGTGTTTATCTAGTTTTCCCTTAAATGCATCGATACTATTCGCCTGAACCACTCCCTGTGGTAGCGAATTCCACATTCTCACCACTCTCTGGGTAAAGAAGTTTCTCCTGAATACCTGGTTGGATTTATTAGTGACTGTCTTATATTTATGGCCCCATATTTTGGTATCCCCACAAGTGGAAAGATTTTCTCTACCTTATTGAAGCCTTTCATATTCTTAAAGACCTCTATCAGGTTACCCCTCAGTTTAAAAAAAAAAATCACATAATTAGATATTCCACAACAACATGATTAATTCTATTAATTGAGTGGTATTGTGTTTTTTTTAATGCCCTCATTATTTTCCTTCATTTGAAAGCCTGATCCTCTCTGAAATATCTGGACTTTGATTTGATATTTTTGCCCAGAGCTATGACACTTATTAGCTGAAAGCACATTATGCTGCTCGAATAAATGCCTTTTACCCAATTTTCTAGGATTCATCAGTAACCAAACTGTTGGAATATTTTTCTTCAGCTTCCAACAATTTCTGCTCAGTTATTATGAGAAAAGTTAGAGAACAAACTTAATAATCAGGTAAATTTACACTGAATGTCAATGTGTATTGCAAATTTATGTGTCGTATTTGGAAAAATAAAGAAACATAAGCAGTAGTGGAGTCTGCAATGAAACGTGCAGAAATACAAGTCTATACCTTTTTAAATGTAAGTTTCTCACAAACAAATCCAACGTTCTCATCTCCAGCCTAAAAAGCAAGTAACCTATAAATGAACTCAGAACGGGGTTCATTCATCAATTTCTCGTCTTAAAGGGACACTCAACTACACTTTCATAGAAGAATAATACATTGTGTTTCAGATGATATAGTGTTCCTGCCCTTACAAAATGTGCAAAATCTGCCTCACCATGATCAGCGCCATCGGAGATTCACAAGTACCAGTGGTACATAAAGTGTACATTTTCTGTCCATTTCACTTCAACTATGACACAAAAGAATAAACAAATAGAGCATTGTATACAGAAGCTCGCAGGAACAGAAAACATTGGAGTCAGAATTTCTGCATCCCCTTAATTTAGCTTGCCAATCATAAATATAAACCAAATGTGTAAGTTGAATAAAAGGGAAACGTGCCCAGTATTTACGTATCAGCAATTAGACTTTTGAGCATAGAGACTCTTCTTAGCAGTGAAATAATGCATTATACATAATGTTCTTGCCCCTTATAAAACAATGGGGACCATTTTAAGAAGTAGCATTAATCGGGCGGGCAGTGGGTGAGACCTGACCGAAGGAATCGGCAGTGAAAAGCACTTCCTATAGGGAGCTTGCCAATTGGGAGGGTGGGAAACGGGAAACCCAACGGAACTGCAGCACCCTAAAGGGGAGGTGCTTTTTTTGGTTTTGGATACAGACGGTGATATTGTGGAGCAACTTTGACCAGTGCCCCACAATTCACTAGTGGAGATGCTCATTGACCAGCAGGCTCATTAAGGGCATTTTCCTTTTTCTGTTCAACTCACGCTCTCACACTCATAGTCACTCACTTGGTATGACAACCTAGTGGTGTACTGTGCTACCACTCATCTGCTATTGCTTACTCTTTGCCACTATGTGTTAATCCTATCCTTCTCCCCTTTTTCTTTGTCCATCAGATGACTCGGGCTGTCATAGACGGAAGGGAAACTCTATAGAAGATACACCATTACTTGCTCTTGCCCTTCCAAGCACCCAGCACAGAAATTGTCTTCCTGTGTGGTATAGATGGTGAGTTAGAGAATATACAACACAGAAACAGGCCATTTGGTCCAACCATTTTGTGCTGGTGTTTATACTCCACACAAGTCTCCTCATATTCCACCTACCTCATCTCAGCAATTCAGCATATCTTTCTGTTCCCTTTTCTGTCAAGTGCTCATCTAATTTCCTTTTTGAAAGCATCAAAGCTATTGGCCTCAACCACTTGCTGTGGTAGTGAGTTTAATATTCTAAGCACTCGGAGTAAAGATGTTTCCCCTTCGATAGTTGGAGGGCAGAAAGCAAAGGATGGATCAAAGGAAATTCTTTGGCCTGGAAAGATATGGTGAAGCATGCTCCATATCTGTGTTGGAAGCACTCTTTGAATAACCACCTTCGTTAACGTCTCCATCCACAGTCCCAAAGTCCACCTGCTGCCTGAAAACATGGGGAAAGTACTTAAGTATTTCTACTGTTCCCTCACTCTCTGCAACAAGCTTGGGAGGGGTTTGCACTGGGTTATGCATTGAGTTAAAAGAAGGATGCTTTCTGCACATCAGCAATTGCTGAATGTATTGGACTGCATTGCAATATACCAGAGGGTTGAGTTCTGTGGCGTTCTGAAAATAGCATTGACACCCTGCAGTCCACCATGGAGTGGGTGGTCACTTCAATAGATGATGCATCTGGTCCCTTCCTGCAGGAGTATCTGGCACGAGTGACAGCCTTTTCAGGGTTATGCTTGTTATTCAGGTACTGGGCTGAAACATCTTTTGAGTTCTCGGGTGCAAACTAATTTCTAACCCATAGTTTTTTGATGGTTTCCCAGGAGAGAAAAAAAAGATGTGATTTTAAAGTTACAGAAGGATCGAAAAAGATCAACTAGAAAACAAAGTAAAATGAAAGATTAAAAACGAATATTAATGCCGATAAATAGGTTTGGAATTTGCGGACTGTGGCGAAGCAAACGCTGGCCCCGGAGAAACCTACCCACAGAGATCTTGCAATTTCTGTGATGAGAAGTTTGCCTTTTCTGACAAGCAAGAGATTTCAGTGCAATATACTAGCGAATCCCGAATGCGATCTGCTGTGACGTCAACAAGCTGTCTAAGCAACCAATTACATGCAGAATTTTAACAGACAGGAAAGCAGGAAATGAGAACTTGCTTTTATCCTGATTTTTACAAAATGTTAAGAGAATAAAACAAAGATTGGGGCTCTCATATGGGGAAAGGGTAAACCTGAAATAAATACAAACAAACTTTAAAAAAAAATTAAAACTTTTCTTAAAAATTGTAATTTTGAAATTTGATTTAGTAGTTTAGGAATGACCTTCTTACTGTAATATTAATGTTTGCTTTCATGTCACAATGTGCGAACTGAAAATATAAAACTGGTCAGCCCAGGGCCACAGAAATATCCTTGTATCTGTTGATAGTTTAAGAGTTACATGATAGAAATCATATTTTTAAATTTGTAAAGAAAACTTTGCATTCGTAGAGTTAATTTTGTTGATGGGGAATCCTGCATATTAATCACAGTTAAATAAAAGGGGTTTTAATGCAAGAACACCATATGCTTCTGTTAAGAGACAAATCCTCTTACAATAAGCAGCTCTTGGTTTCAAGCCTACAGAGGGCATACTGTACGTTTTAAATAAACAAGGCAATTTGAATTACAGTAACGCTTTCTTAATTAACATAGAGAATTAAACAGTTGAAGAAAAATATTTAAAGAGGAGGGAAAAGGGATTAGATAGCTCTGGCGGGGAGTTAGCATCAGCACCAGCACATGACCTTGTATGTCAAAATGCAAGTGATTATTATGGATAAACTTGTCTATACCTCAAGTAATTTTGATTAAATAAAAAAAAGATGGTACCAAAATGATACAAGAAATTTAATTTGCTGAATATATGTACATGTTTACAAATTAATTTATTGAATACGTTGATCTGTATCATATCTTTCTATCTAGGTAATTGTAGCTACTCGTATCCTCTCCAAGTGAATCAGAGGAGAATTGTAGTGGCTTATAAATTTTGGCTCAATGCCATTGTCTAGCTTTCTTTTCAAGATTGCTTTGAAGATATGTGTTTGAAAATACTTGTGATCAACTGCCTTCCCTCATGGAGATTACATGAACACTGGCCTTCAAGGACGGAGTAAGTTTGCAGCTAAATGTCACAGGGTTAATTTTTGGCTTGTGTATTCCTGGCATGGATGTCTGCCCAGTGAGCGTACAGTCTACAGTTTTCCAGCTATTAACTTTTATTACTTATTAGATTACTTGTGTGCAATGCCATGGAGATCAATAGCATTCTGTCCCATTGTAAAGTTTTCAAATAAGATTAAAAAATACAGCAGAGATGGATTACCATTATCGAATAATAAATTGACAAAATTGAAATGTTAAATCATAGTATTGTTGAGAAAAGTGCACATTCAGAACCTTTGGTGCACTTTCATACAATAGTGTTCAAATCTTGAACATTCAAAGAAAAACGTGCGCCTTTAATAAAGAATAATAGTTACCGAGGAGTATTTACATGGCAACAATTTAGTCAAGGGCTTCAGATAATACCATAAATAGCTAGATGCAATCTAGTACAGTTTATAAATTGTTTGAACTCCAAGGTTAGATTAGAGACTAGTTTTGAAATTACCTGCGATGTTCTTTGGAGAAATTTTACTTGGTTTTGGCTCCCCTATCTCTGAAAATTTCTGTCAGAATGATTGTGCATCACAATGTACCTTTGTGATGCACAATAATGATCTCTTTAGAAACATCACTGTGGAAAAAAGACTTAAAAATCTATTAAGATAAAAGTAAAGATGTAATTCATATTTAGGAAAAAAGATCTCAATGTATTTAATGTACTTAAAAATGTAACATGACTAACCTTTATAATATACATGTGCAATACTAAATACTTTCTTTTGAATTAGTACTGAGTTAATCAAACACCTACCATAAAATTGCTTCTTGGCATCATTTGCAAGTTGTATAGCAAGCTTTAAACCAATTCCAGAGGAGCATCCAGTAATCAGTACAACTTTTTGCCCAGTGTTTGCCATTGGTACTTCTATTGGAGAGCAAGCAAGGGAACTGAAGAGGATTAAAACTTGGACAAAGCAGGTCAGTCACACGATTGCTACAGTCAGCTGTTAATAAACCTGTAGACCTTATGTAACCTTGCACACCAGTACTATACATGCATCCCAATAGTCTTCACTTAAGGGTCACCGGAGAATTTCTACAGTCTGATTTTGTGTGATTTTATTTTGTTTTAACATGGTTTGAACTTCTACAGAAATGAAGTGAAGTTTGTGTCTTAATTTTAGTGAAAAAAACAGGCATGGACACAAGTGGTAAAATACTGTTTTGTCTAGCCTTTTTCCAAAAATAATGGTCAGGAATGTTACCTTTCAAATGTACTGATATTTTTGTGTGTACTCGAGTGTGTAAATAAATAAATATATATGTATAAAATTATATTTATATATAAAAAATCCTGTCCATATTTGTGACATAGAAATTTATAATGACAACTAAAAAAATTAAGGCTAAATTGTATGACTTTAAAATAAGTATCCAGTTGTATACATGCACCTTGGTCTGATTATGGCACACCCTCTAACTCCACTTCATCTGAAGACCACACTTGTTCTGATTCCCTGCATGTAACACCATAGGAGATCAACTATTTTATAAATACATATATTGCACCGATGCACTGTTAAGACGATTAGGTTTCAAAACACCATCGCTTGGAAAAACGGACGGTTTGTGGCCTATTACATCCCCAATATGCCGGGCAGGAGGTGCGCGCACTAGCAGAAGTGCACTGCCCACCCTATTGATAGTGGAGATTTTGGTTTTGTTGGCGGCAGGAGCACATGCTAATAGCATTCTTAGCTTTTCATAATCTATTTAAATTAGGGACCTGCGTTTCTTGCGGGACCCATTTGCCATTTTGAATAACCCCAGGGCTTGAGTTGCGATGTGCTGGCCTCACTCAGCAAAGCATGGTGCTAACCAGCAGTACAGTCTATTTATAGGCATCATGGTTAGTTGCTGGTTTAATGTTTCTGGCTACTTCTTGACTACTAGGCAGATTTTTGCTGTTGTATGACTGGAAAGTTCACTGTCTGCACAAAAAGGTTTTGGTGCTCTTGCACTGTTGCTCTTTGCCTCACAAATAGTCTGGCTGCAGACATATGTGGTCCCATAGGACTGCCTTTGGGCTGGAGTACGAGGGGGAGCAGCAACGAAGACACCACCGAATCAGGAGAAGCTGCCAGAAGAGGAGGAGGGCAAACAGAAGGACATGTCAACAGAGGGTCTTCAGGAAGCACTCCTCCGACATCTTTACCAAGGAGGCTATTGCTGAGCCATGTCACCTGCTGCAGCCACAACTCCAACCTCAAACAAGGGCATGGACAGCACTTCCTGCAGCTGGCAAGGTCACTGGCGCTCTCACTTTTATGCCATGGACTTCTTTCAGGCTGCAACGGATGACACGGAGTAGCAGATTTAATTAAGTATGATGCCCTGATTGCAGGGTACTGGGGGAGGGCAGTGTTGAGTGCTGTCAGTGTTGCAATTAATGAGGCTGTAAGCGGTGTCCTCAGTGATTGTTTCCCACTGCCTCCTGAGTAGATGTCCGGAGGGCTTCCTGTCCCCTGGGTGAGGGTGGGGGGGGGGGGGGAGGGGGAGGGGGAAGGATGTCATTCCTCCTGGCCACTGCCTGCACCAAGGCACCATCAGAGAACCTTGGTACCCACTTGCTCCCTTCTTCAGCCATTTCTTCCATAACTTGTTGCACACTCTTTGCAACTAGAATGCATCTAGAATCATTGTAATTAGCACGGATGCTGAAAGTCAAATTGAACGGTTTTCCGGTATCAATGGAGTTGGACACGGGGGCGAGTCAGTCAGTTATGAGCCAAAAGGCTTTTGAGAAACTGTGGGGCAACAAGGCACAAAGGCCCAAACTGAGCCCGTTTCAGACAAAGCTGCGCATCTACACCAAAGAGTTCATACCAGTCATTGGCATTGCGGCAGTGAAGGTATCGTACGATGGAGCTGTGCATGATTTATCACTGTGGATTGTATCAGGCGATGGCCCAAAGCTACTCGGCAGAAGCTGGCTGGGAAAGATTAGATGGAACTGGGACGACATCAAAGCACTATCTTCAGTGGATGAAACCTCGTGCGCCCAAGTGCTGAGCAAGTTTCTGTCACTATTTGAACCAGGCATTGGCAAGTTCACTTGCGCCAAGGTACAGATCCATCTAGTCCCCGATGCATCACAAGGCTCGAGCGGTTCCATATATGATGAGGGAGAAAGTTGACTTTGAACTGGACAGACTTCAACGAGAATGAATCATATCGTCAGTCGAGTTCAACGAGTGGGCCAGTCCGATTGTTCTGGTGTTGAAAAGCAATGGCATGGTCAGTGTCATGTATGTAACCTTCATGTAACTGCAACCTTCATGTAACAACACTGCATACTGTATACACCTAAGAAATGCACATCTTGACCACAGAGGGTGACCTTGTGGGAGACACTCCTCACCTCGTCATCCAGATATATAAAGGGAGGTCCCACGCAGGGTCATCACTTCTTGGTCTTGTGAATAAAGGTTCAGGTCACAAAGTGACCTTGTCTGCAGAATGTGCCTCGTGTGAATTTATAGTAGTCGGCGAGCAGTATACATATGGCCCGACACCGATTCTATACACACCGGCGTCAGGAAGGACAGAGCATACCGGACTTTGTTGCGGACCTTCGGCGCTTGGCCAGCCTCTGTAAGTTCACAGACGCCTTCAGTGGGGAGATGTTAAGGGATTTCTTTATTGAGGGCATTGGTCATGCCGGGATTTTCAGAAAGCTAATTGAGACCAAGGACTTGACCTTGGAAGCGGCGGCATTAATGGCTCAGACCTTCGTGGCGGGGGAGGAGGAAACCAAGATAATATACACGCGCAACTCTGCTTCCAAGGTGGCGATGGATCAGGGAGTTAACATGGTATACGCGACTCAGAACCCCGCAGGCAGGCAAGGGCAATTCGAAACCATCCAGGCAGCAACAAACTCGAGAGTGGGTCCTCAACAGAGACAATGGCAGGTTGAACGGACATTTACGTCATCACGGTGGACAATGCGTCCCGGGATGGGGCCATTGACACCCACTAACAGAGTGCTCAAGAGTAATCATAGAGACAATCAGAGAGGAATGCCTGGTTCAGTCCTTTTGTTCACAACAATCTCAGCTCATGCTGGAGGTGCGGGGGCAGACATGTTGCAAAAACCTGTAGGTTTCAACAATTTATCTGTAGAATTTGTAACTTCAGTGACATTTAGCCAGAATGTGCAGGAAGCCCGCAGCGAGGATAATTTACGAGGCAGATGAACCAGAAGAGGGGTCTGCAAGGCAGGTTGATGCTTGGGACAAAGCAATGGACGCTGAAGTTCAGCGGGTTCATGTGGCAAACATTCACAGCTCATATACCAAAACGCCACCTATGATAATGAAAGTCCTATTAAACGGCATGAGTAGCCAACAATTCGAGAAACTATGGCCACTCAGAGCTAGCAGACCCAAACTAGAACGCATTGACACGCAATTACGGACGTACATCAAAGAGATCATCCCAGGCAGTGCAATGTTGGTGGTCACACATAATGGATCAGAGAACCGGCTGCCACTCTGGATTGTCCCGGGAAATGGTCCCGCGCTTTTGGGGAGGAGCTGGCTAGCCGAGATGAACTGGAAATGGGGGGATGTGCACGTCATTTCATCTGTGGAGCTAAGTTCATGCTCACAGGTCCTACAGAAATTTGAGTCACTATTTCAACCTGGTGTCGGGACTTTCAAGGGTGCCAAAGTAGTGATACGCATCACCCCGGACGCCAGACCAGTGCACCACAAAGCCAGAGCTGTGCCGTATGTGATGTGGGAGGAAATGGAGAGTGAGTTGGACAGGTTGCTAAGAGAGGGCATAATTTCATCCGTTGAATTCAGTGATTGGGCAAGCCCCATCGTCTCTGTCCGAAAAACGGATGGCTCGGTCAGGGTTTGTGGCGACTACAAGGCCACTATCAACCGAGTGTCACTGCAAGACCAATACCCGCTTCCGAGAGCGGAGGATCTTTTTGCCACGCTAGCAGGCGGCAAGCTGTTCACCAAGTTGGACCTCACTTCAGCCTAAATGACCCAAGAACTGGCCAAAGAACCCAAGCTACTGACCACCATCACCATCACGCACAAGGGGCTGTTTGTCTACAACAGGTGTCCATTTGGCATTCGATCAGCGGCCGCTATTTTTCAAAGGAACATGGAAAGTCTGCTCAAATCCATCCCTGGAACAATCGTATTTAAGGACGACATGCTTATCACGGGTCGAGACACCGAGGAACACCTCCACAACCTGGAGGAAGTGCTACGCTGACTGGACTGGGTAGGCCTGCGACTAGAGAAGTCCAAGTGTATGTTTTTGGCCCCAGAGGTCGAGTTTTTGGGCAGGAGGGTTGCCGCAAACGGGATCCGGCCTACCGAATCCAAAACTGAGGCGATTCGTCGTGCGCCCAGGCCCGGCAACACATTGGAGTTGCATTCATTTCTGGGACTCTTGAACTATTTTGGGAATTTTCTGCTGAACTTAAGCACATTGTTGGAGCCGCTACACGTGCTCCTGCATAAGGGTCGCGATTGGTTTTGGGGGGACTGTCAGGAACAGGCTTTTAATCAGTTGCAGAACCTGCTTTGTTCGAATAAGCTGTTGACCCTGTACATCCCCTGTAAGAAATTGGTTTTGACATGTGATGCATCATCCTATGGGGTTGGGTGCGTGTTGCAGCAGAGTAATGATGAGGGCCAACTACAACCTGTGGATTATGCCTCCAGGTTGCTCTCCCAAGCAGAACGGGGATATGGGATGGTTGAAAAGGAAGCACCCGCATGTGTCTACGGGGTGGAAAAGATGCACCAGTACCTTTTTGGCAGAAGGTTCGAGTTAGAAACGGACCACAAACCGTTAACATCCCTGTTGTCAGACAGCAAAGCTGTCAATGCCAATGCGTCAGCTCGCATACAGCGATGGGCTCTCACGCTGGCTGCGTATGACTACACCATACGGCAGCGGCCAGGCACCGAAAATTGCGCTGACGCACTCAGCAGGCTTCCATTGGCCACCATTGAGGGGGCAGCGGAACAAAGCGCTGAGATGGCTATGGCCGTTGATGCCTTTGACAGCGCAGGCTCCCCCATCACAGCCCGCCAGATCAAAATCTGGACCAACAGAGATCCCCTCCTATCCTTGATTAAGAAATGTGTCCTGACTGGGGATTGGGCGCCCGCACACGGAGCATGCCCTGAGAAAGTTAGACTGTTTAACAGACGGATGGATGAGCTCTCCATCCAAACCGACAGCCTACTATGGGGCAGCCGGGTAGTTATGCCCCAGAGGGGCAGGGAAGCATTCATCAGGGAACTCCACAGCGAGCACCCAGGCATCGTGCTAATGAAGGCCATTGCCCGCTCACATGTATGGTGGCCGGGAATTGACTCAGACCTGGAACACTGTGTTCGCAGGTGCACGATGTGTGCCCAGCTGGGTAATGCCTCCAGGGAGGCCCCACTCAGCCCGTGGCCCTGGCCCACCAGGCCATGGTCACGTATTCACGTAGACTACGCGGGTCTGTTCATGGGAAAAATGTTCCTCATTGTTGTTGATGCGTACTCGAAATGGATCGAGTGCATCATATTGAATTCGTGCATGACATCCACCACTGTGGAGAGTCTGCGTGCGGTCTTTGCGACCCACGGCTTGGTTAGCGACAACGGCCCGTGTTTCACTAGCTATGAATTCCGGGAGTTCATGTCGGGTAATGACATCAAACATGTCAGGACGGCACCGTTCAAGCCGGCTTCCAATGGCCAGGCGGAACGTGCGGCCCGAATCATAAAACAGGGCATACTCCGGATTCAAGGACCCTCCCTTCAATGCCGCCTATCGCGCCTTCTGCTGGCCTATAGATCCCGACCGCATTCGCCCACGGGGGTCCCGCCAGCGGAACTACTCATGAAACGTACAGTTAAAACTTGGGTGTCCCTCATTCCTCCAGTCCTGTCAGACATTGTTGAGGGCAAGCGCCAGTCCCAAAATGAGTGCCATGACCATAACTCAAAGGGGAGATGTATAGAAATCGATGACCCTGTATTTGTTCTTAATCAAGCTTTGGGGCCCAAGTGGCTTGAGGGTACTGTAATTGGCAAAGAGGGGTATAGGGTCATAGTGGTCAGACTTAACAATGGACAGATATGCCGCAAGTATCTGGACCAAGTAAAAAAAAAGGTTCAGCATGGACACTGAGGAACCTGAGGAAGATCATGAGATGGTGCTCACACCACTGCCCGTGAACGAGCAACAAGAACATTCAGCAGCATGCACAGTCCCTGCGGCCAGCCCGGACAGGCCGGAATCACCACAGGTGACAGACACGCATACCAAGACTCAACAACCAGAGCCCCAACTGCCACAAGAGAGCGTTGACCGCCTGAAAGACTTAATCTTTGACCCCATAAGACGTTGGGGGGGTGGGAGGTGATGTCATGTAGGTAAACTTCATGTAACAACACTGTATACACCTAAGAAATGCACACCTTGACCACAGTGGGTGAACTTGTGGGAGACACTCCTCACCTGGTCATCCAGGGAGGTCCCACGCAGGATCATCACTTCTTGGTCCTGTGAATAAAGGTTCAGGTCACAGAGTGACCTTGTCTGCAGAATGTGCCTCGTGTGAATTTCTTGTAGTGTGTAAGGACATTACAGTCAGAATCTGCGGAGAGTACAAGGTAACGATCAATAGAGTCTCGTTACAGGACCAGTACTCGCTGCCCAAGGCGGATGACCTGTTCGCAACGTTAGCGGAGGTTAAGTCGTTCACCAAGTTGGACCTAACCTCCGCCTACATGACACAGGAGCTGGCTGAATCTTCGAAAAGATTGACGTTCATCAACACGCACAAAAGACTGTTTATATACCACAGGTGCACTTTTGCGATTCACTTGGCTGCTGCCATCTTCCAGAGGAAAATGGAGAGCCTGCTGAAATTGGTTCCTCGCACCGTTGTATTTGAAGACGACATCCCGATCACCGGTCGTGACACTCCGAACACCTGCACAACCTGGAAGAGGTTCTAAGTCGACTAAACAGAGTGTTTTCCTGGTGCCAGAGATCAAATTTTTGGGGAGAAAGATTGCAGCAGACGGTATCAGACCCACGGACTCAAAGACAGAGGCCATCAAGAATGCACCCAGACCACAGAATGTGACGGAGCTGCGTTCGTTCCTGGGACTCCTCAACTATTTTGGTAACTTTCTACCCGGATTAAGCACTTTGCTGGAACCGTTGCACATATTGCTATGGAAGGGTGACGACTGGGTTTGGGGTAAATCTCAAGAGACAGCCTTTGAGAAGGCCAGAAACCTACTTTGTTCAAATAAGTTACTTGTACTGCATGACACGTGTAAACGATTAGTGCTAGTTTGTGATGCATCTTTGTACGGGTTCGGCTGTGTGTTACAGCAAACCAATGTATCGGGCAAATTTCAACCGGTTGCATACGCATCTAGAAGTCTGTCTATGGCTGAAAGAGCCTACAGTATGTCGATGAAGCGGTGTTCGCATGTGTATATGGGGTTAAGAAAATGCACCAATACCTATTTGGATTTCGGTTTGAGCTTGAAACCGACCACAAACCGCTCATTTCGCTGTTTGCAGAAAGCAAAGTTATAAACACCAATGCTTCGTCCCGCATCCAAAGATGAGCACTAACATTGTCGACCTATGACTATGTTATCCGCCATAGACCAGGCACGGAGAACTGTGCTGATGCCCTCAGTTGGCTGTCATTGCCCACTACCAGATGAAAATGGCGCAGCCCGCAGACTTGCTTCTGGTCATGGATGCTTTTGAGAGCGAAGGGTCACCTGTCACTGCTCGTCAGATCAGGACCTGGACCAGCCCGATCCTGTGGTATCACTTGTAAAAAGTTACGTCCTCAATGGGAGCTGGTCGGCCGTTCCTGGGGAGATGCAAGATGAAATTAAACCGTTTCACCGACGTAAAGATGAAATGTCGGATTGTCTCTTATGGGGTAATCGCGTGGTTTTGCCAAAAAAAGGCAGGGAAACGTTTATACGCGACCTACACAGTACCCACCCAGGCATAGTCATGATGAAGGCTATAGACAGGTCGCATGTTTGGTGGCCCGGCATTGACTCGGACTTAGAGTCATGCGTACACCAGTGCAACACGTGCTCACAACTGAGCAATGCACAAAGGGAGGCTCCATTGAGTCTGTGGCCATGGCCCTCCAAACCGTGGTCCAGGATCCACGTAGATTTTGCTGGCCCCTTTCTCGGAACGATGTTTTTAGTTGTAGTGGAATTACTCTCAATAGATTGAATGCATAATCATGTCATCCAGTACATCCACTGCCACCATTGAAAGCCTCCGGGCTATGTTCGCCATCCATGGCTTGCCCGACGTCCTTGTCAGTGACAATGGATCGTATTTCACCAGCTCAGAATTCAACGAGTTTATGACTCGCAATTGCATCAAGCATGTCAGGTCTGCCCCGTTTAAGCCCGCATCAAACGGTCAAGCGGAATGGGCAGTCCAAACTATCAAGCAGAGTTTGAAACGTGTGATGGAAGGCTCCTTGCAGACCCGCTTATCTCGAGTTCTGCTTAGCTACCAGACATGACCCCACTCGCTCACTGGGGTTCCCCCTGCAGAATTGTTAATGAAGAGAGCACTCAAAACCAGGCTCTCCCTAGTCCACCCGGATCTAAATGACCATGTGGAAACCCAGCGTCACCGGCAAAACATGTACCACGATTGCACGGCTGTATCGTGTGACATTGATGTTAACAACCCTGTGTTTGTCCTGAATTACGGTCATAGTCCTAAATGGGTTGCTGGCACTGTCTTGGCCAAGGAGGGGAATAGAGTGTTTATAGTCAAACTATTGAATGGACAAACGTGCAGAAAGCATTTGGATCAGACCAAACTGATTCACTGACAACCAGGAACAACCTGAAGAGGACATTACCATCATCGATCCACCAACACACACCCTGTTGTATATGTAAACCTGTAAATACCTTGTGTAACCACCAGAGGGCTCATCCTCTGGAGTCCCAAGGGATCCCACAATCCCTTGTGAGCACCTGTATTTAAGGAGGCCTCACAGGCTGGAGAGGGACTCTGGAGACCTGTAATAAAAAACTAACGTCACACTTTGAGCCCACAGTATCTGGTCAGACTTTTTATTCACACATAACAACTGTTGATGAGATACAGATGACGCACCCAATGATGTAGAGAACAGTGGGCATCCTTGAGAAATTTTCGAGGGAGATGATTGGGAAACCTTCATGGAGCGACTCGACCAATACTTCGTGGCCAACGAGCTGGAAGGAGAAACGAATGCTGCCAAATGAAGGGCGATTCTCCTCACCGTTTGCGGGGCACCAATGTATGGCCTCATGAAAAATCTGCTTGCTCCAGTGAAACCCACAGAGAAATCATACGATGATTTGTGCGCACTGGTCCGGGAGCAACTGAACCCGAAGGAAAGCATTCTGATGACAAGGTTCTACACGTACAAAAGGTATGAAGGTCAGGAAGTGGCGGGCTATGTTGCCGAGCTAAGACGCCTTGCAGGACATTGCGAATTTGAAGGACATTTGGAGCACATGCTCAGGGACTTCTTTGTACTTGGCATTGGCCATGAAGTGATACTTCGCAAACTTTTGACTGTAGAGACCCCAACCTTGAGTAAAGCCGTAGCGATAGTCCAGGTGTTCATTGCTACCAGTGACAATACCAAGCAAATCTCTCAGCACACTTGCTGTTACAAGTACTGTGAACAGAGTAATGTTGTTTTCGAATCGCAACGTACAGAGCAGGCCTCACATGCCTACAGCTGCACATCTGCAGATGTCAGAGTCCACCATCAAGGGTGATGAATGCTAGGCCATTAACATCTTGTTGGCATTGCGGGTGTGATCATTGTTTCCATTCATGCCTCTTCAAAGGATACATTTGCAAAGTCTGGAACAATGGGACATCTCCAACGTATGTGCAAGCGACCTGCAAACCCTACTAATCCTGCAAACCACCAGGTTGCAGAGGAGGACAGAACCACAGTGGATCATGACAAACCAGAGCTTCAGACTGAGGAGGCAGAGGTATATGGCGTGCACACATTTACCACAAAGTGTCTCCCGATAATGCTGAAGGTTGAATTAAATGGACTCCCGGTGTCAATGGAGCTGGACACTGGCCGCGAGCCAGTTCATTATGAGCAAAAAGACTTTCCATAAATTGTGGTGCAGCAAGGCCTCAAGGCCAGTCCTGACTCCCATTCGCACTAAACTGAGAACTTACACAAAGGAACTGATACCCGTAATCGGCAGTGCTACTGTAAAAGTCTCTTACGATGGAGCGGTGCACAAGTTGCCACTCTGGGTGGTACCGGGCGATGGTCCCACGCTGCTCGGCAGGAGCTGGCTGGGAAAGATACACTGGAACTGGGACGACGTCCGAGCGCTCTCGTCCGTCGACGACACTTCGTGTGCCCAGGTCTTAAACAAGTTCCCCTCGCTGTTTGAACCAGGCATCGGGAAGTTCCAAGGAGCAAAAGTGCAGATCCACCTAATTCCGGGGGCGCGACCCATCCATCACAAGGCGAGAGCAGTACCGTTCATGATGAGAGAGAGGGTGGAGATCGAGCTGGACCGGCTGCAACGAGACGGCATCATTTCGCCGATCGAATTCAATGACTGGGCCAGACCGATTGTTCCAGTCCTCAAGGGAGATGGCACCATCAGAATCTGTGGTGATTACAAAGTAACTATCAATCATTTTGCCCTGCAGGATCAATACCCACTACCAAAGGCAGACGACTTTTTTGCGACGCTAGCGGGAGGAAAGACATTCACGAAGCTGAACTTGACCTCGGCCTACATGACGCAGGAGCTGGAGGAATCACCTGCATCATCACGCACAAAGGTCTCTTCATTTACAACAGATGCCCGTTTGGGATTCAATTGGCCACGGCGATATTCCAGAAAAACATGGAAAGTTTACTGAAGTCGGTCCCGTGCACCGTGGTCTTCCAGGACGACATCTTGGTTACAGGTCGGGACACAGTCGAACATCTGCAGAACCTAGCGGAGGTTCTTAGTCGACTGAACCGCGTGGGGCTCAGGCTAAAACGCTCAAAGTGTGTTTTCCTAGTGCCTGAAGTGGAGTTCCTGGGGAGAAGAATCGCGGCGGACAGCATCAGGCCCACTGATTCGAAGACAGAGGCAATCGAGAACGCACTGAAGCCACAGAACGTGACAGAGCTGCGGTCGTTTCTAGGATTCCTGAACTACTTTGGTAACTTCTTACCGGGTCTCAGCACACTGTTAGAACCACTGCATGTCTTACTGTGTAAAGGAGATGAATGGGTTTGGGGTAAAAGCCAAGAAAATGCCTTTGTAAAAGCTAGAAAACTGTTATGCTCAAACAAATTGCTTGTGTTAGACATAGAAACATAGAAAATAGGTGCAGGAGTGGGCCATTCGCTTCTTCGACCCTGCACCACCATTCAATAAGATCATGGCTGATCATTCACCTCAGTACCCCTTTATAGAAAACTTATGTTCAAACAAATTGCTTGTGTTAGACATGTGTGATCCATATAAGCATTTGGTACTAGCATGTGATGCATCGTCATACGGTGTCAGGTGTGTATTGTAACAAGCTAATGAATCTGGGAAATTGCAACCGGTTGCTTATGCATCCAGAAGTCTGTCTAAGGTCGAGAGGGCCTACAGCATGATTGAAAAAGAAGTGTCAGCATGTGCTTATGGGGCAAAGAAAATGCATCAATATTTATTTGGGCTCAAATTTGAATTGGAAACTGACCATAAGCCACTGATATCCCTCTTTTCTGAAAGTAAGGGGATAAATACAAATGCATCGGCCCGCATCCAGAGATGGGTGCTCACGTTGTCCGCATACAACGACGCCATCCGCCACAGGCCAGGCACAGAAAACTGCCGATACTCTCAGCAGGCGGCCATTGCCCACCACGGGTGTGGAAACGGCACAGCCTGCAGATTTAGTCATGGTAATGGAAGCATTCGAGCAATCACCCATTACCGCCCGACAGATTAGAACCTGGACGAGCCAGGACCTCATACTGTACTTCGTAAAAAAGTGCTTCCCGGGAGCTGGTCCAGTGTCCCATTAGAAATGCAGGAAGAGTAAAAGCCATACTAGTGGCACAAAGATGAAATGACTATACAGGCAGACTGCCTTCTGTGGGGTAATCGGGTAGTGGTACCCAAAAAGGACAGGGACACTTTCATTAGTGATCTCCACAGTACTCACCCAGGCATTGTAATGATGAAAGCGATAGCCAGATCCCACATGTGGTGGCCCGGTATCCATGTGGACTTAGAGTCCTGCATGCACAAATGTAACACATTTTCACAGTTAAGCAATGCACCCAGGAGGCGCCACTAAGTTTATGGTCTTGGCCCTCCAAAACGTGGCCTAGGGTCCATGTTGATGCAGGCCCGTTCTTGGGTAAAATGTTCCTAGTGGTTGTAGATGCGTACTGCAAATGGATTGAATGTGAAATAATGTCGGCAAGTACGTATGCTGCCACCACTGAAAGCCTGCGGGCCATGTTTGCCACGCACGGCCTGCCTGATTTCCTTGTGAGCGACAACGGGCCGTGTTTCACCAGTGCCAAGTTCAAAGAGTTCATGACCCGCAATGAGATCAAACATGTTCAAATCAGCATCCAATGGTCAGGCAGAGAGAGCAATGCAAACTATCAAGCAGAGCTTGAAGAGTGTAACTGAAGGCTCACTGCAGACTCGCCTATTCCGAGACCTGCTGAGTTACTGCACGAGACCCCACTTGCTCACTGGGATTCCACCCGCTAAACTGCTCATGAAAAGGGCACTTAAGACAAGGCTCTCGTTAGTCCACCCTGATCAACACGAACAGGTAGAGAGCAGGCAGCTTCAACAAAGTACATATGATAGCGCAAATGTGTCATGCGAAATTGCAATTAATGATCCTGTATTTGTGTTGAACTATGAACAAGGTCCCAAGTGGCTTACCGGCACTGTTGTGTCCAAAGAGGGGAGTAGAGTGTTTTGGGTCAAACTTTCAAATGGACTCATCGACAGGAAACACTTGGAGCAAACCAAACTCAGATTCACGGACTATCCAGAACAACCCACATTAGACCCTACCTTCTTCGACCCCCCAACACACACACACCAGTGGCAACTGACACAGCGGTTGACCACAAAGCAGAACCCATCACCCGCAGCAGCCCAGCAGGACCCACCATACCAGGCAGCCCAGCAAGGCCAGCTGCACAGCAGCCCAGCGAGGGCCCAACAAACGACTCACCAAAACCAGCATTTGCACCGAGATGACCAACCAGGGAAAGAAAGGCCCCAGATCGACTCACCTTGTAAATAGTTACACTATTGACTTTGCGGCGGGAGTGTTGTTGTATATGTAAAGCTGTAAATACCTTCTGTAACCACCAGAGGGCTCATCCCCTGGAGTCCCAAGGGATCCCATAATCCCTTGGGAGCACCTGTACTTAAGGAGGCCTCACAGGACTCTGGAGACCTGTAATAAAAGACTAAGGTCACACTTTACTTTGAGCTCACAGTATCTGGTCAGACTCTTTATTCATACATAACACACCCAACCAGCAATCGAACTCGATGTCAATCAAGAGGATGAACAGTCCTGTCAGACCAGCCACACCGCAGTGCAGCAATGGTCTGACCAACTCACCCATGCCAGAGTTTGAACTCAGACGATCAACCAGGGAGCGTAGGGCGCCGGATCATCTCAACTTATAAATAATTTGTATCAAAGACTTTGGGGGGGGAGTGATGTTATGTATGTAAACATTGTAAATGTGTAAGACTTGCCACCAGAGGGCACAACTGTTGGAGGCCCAAGGGTCACCTGCACACCTCGTGCAAGGGAGTATAAAAGGTTGTTTGCCATGCTGCTTGGGCACTCTGGAGTTGTATTAAAGAGACTAAGGTCACATCAGTTTTAGCTCACAGTACTCAGTCTTGTGGAGTTCTTCCATACTTAACAGGCGCCGCTTGCGTCTGCGCACACACAGAGGTCGAACTTCAAGCCATTGTCAACACCTTCACCAAGACGTACGGAAGAATGGGCCTTATGCTAAACATCCATAAGACAAAGGTCCTCCACCAACTTGACCCCGCCACACAGCACTGCACCCCCGGTCATCAAAATCCATGGCACGGCCTTGGACAACATGGACCATTTTCCATACCTCGGGAGCCTACTATCAGCAAGGGCAGACATCGATGACGAGGTCCAACACCGCCTCCAGTGTGCCAGCGCAGCCTTCAGTCGCCTGAGGAAGAGAGTGTTTAAAGGCCAGGCCTCAAATCTGACACCAAGCTTATGGTCTACAGGGCAATAGTGATACCCGCCCTGCTATATGGCTCAGAGACGTGGACCATAGAAGCAGACATCTCAAAGCACTGGGAAATACCACCAACGATGCCTCCGCAAGATCCTGCAAATCCACTGGGTTTGCACCAACGTCAGTGTTCTTGCTCAGGCCAACATCCCCAGCATCGAAATACTGACCACGCTCGATCAGCTCCATTGGGCGGGCCACATCATCCGCATGCCCGACACAAGACTACCGAAGCAAGCACTCTACTCGGAACGCCTAGACAGCAGGTGAGCCCCAGGTGGGCAGCGGAAACATTTTAAGGACACTCTCAAAGCCTCCTTGATAAAATGCAACATCCCCACCGGCTCCTGGGAATCCCTGGCCCAAAACTGCCCAAAGTGGAGGAAGAGCATCTGTGAGGGTGCTGAGCACCTCGAGTCTCGTTGCCGAAAGCATGCAGAAATCAAGAGCAGGCAGCGGAAGGTGCGTGCGACAAACCAGACTCCCCACCCACCCTTTCCTTCAAACACTGTCTACCCCACCTGTACCAGAGACTGTAATTCCTGCATTGGACTGTACAGCCACCCAAGAACTCATTTTTAGAGTGGAAGCAAGTCTTGATTCTGAGGGATTGCTTACGATGATGATGCTGCCTTTGTCCTTCCAGGTGTTAGAAGTCGTGGGTTTGAGAGATGCTGCTGAAGAAACCTTAGAGAGTTGCTGCAGTGCATCTTGTAGATGGTACACACTGCAGTCACGGTGCGCCGGTGGTGGAGGGAGTGAATGTTGAAGGTGGTGGGTAGCGTGCCAATCAAGCGGGCTGCTTTGTCCTGGATGGTGTTGAGCTTCTTGAGTGTTGTTAGAGCTGCACTCATCCAGGCAAGTGAAGAGTATTCCATCACACTCCTGACTTGTGTCTTGCAGATGGTGAAAAAGCTTTGGAGATGCAGGAGGTGAGACACTCGCCGCAGAATACCCAGCCTCTGACCTGCTCTTGTAGCCATAGTATTTATGTGGCTGGTCCAGTTAAGTTTCTGGTCAATGGTGATCCCCAGGATGTTGATGGTGGGGGTTTCGGCAATGGTAATGGCATGGGGTGGTGGTTAGAACAGCACAGAACTTAAGAACATAAGAATTAGGATCAGGAGTAGGCCATACAGTCCCTCAAGCCTGCTCCACCATTCAATAAGATCATGGCTGATCTTCTACCCCAACTTCACTTTCCTGCACTCTCCCTGTATTTCTTGATTCCCTTAATATCCCAAAATCTATTGATTTCTGTCTTGAATATGCTAAGACACAGCCTCCACAGCCCTCTGGGGTTTACCACCCTCTGAGTGAAGAAGTTTCTCCTCATCTCAGTCCTAAATGGCGACCCCTTATTCTGAGACTGTGACCCCTGGTTCTAGACTCCCCAGCCAGAGGAAAACATCCTCCCAGCATCTACCCTGTCAAGTCCTGTGAAGAATTGCGTATGTTTCAATGAGATCACCTCTCAATTCTAAACTCTAGAGAATATAGGCCTAGTCTACTGTTAATGCTAACTCTAAATCTAATGCTAACCTTAAAACTAACGAAGAATCTGTCATGCCAAATCTAAATCTAACCCTAACTCTAAACCTAAGCACCAACATGAAGGAAGTATACTGAACATAAGAACATAAGAATTAGGAGCAGGAGTCGGCCATACAGCCCCTCGAGCCTGCTCTGCCATTCAGTAAGAGTATGGCTGATCATCCTCCTCAACTCCACTTTCCCGCCCGATCACCATATTCCTTGATTTCCCCTAGACCCCAGAAATCTTATCGACCTGAGGCTTGAATATACTGAAAACTGCTGGTCAATTCCGGATCATTCCGCTGGCGGTATTTATGTGTGGAAGGGGATTGAAGTGTGCACTTGCCTGCACAGGTTGGCCAGCAGGCTCAATGCTGCATGCAGTATCTGATGGGGAAAGATGCAGGAGAAAATGATGTGCTTTATGGAACTTAACACGGTAAGAGCAACAATACCATGTAGCATGTTGAAGTGGAAGCTGTTATGTCTTGAATAAAGAGTCAGACGAGATACTGCAATCTCAAAGTAAGGTGTGACTGTCGTCCTTTATTACAGATTTCAGAGTGCCTCTCCAGCCTGTGAGGTCTCCTTATATACAGGTGCTCCCAAGGGATTGTGGGATCCCTTGGGTCTCCAGGGGATAAGCCCTCTGGTGGTTAGACATGGCATTTACAGGTTTACATACATCACAACAGTCCCCCTTCCCCCAGCCCAAAGTCAATAGTGTAACTATTTACAATGTGAGTTGATTTGGGGCCATTCTTTCCCTGGTTGATCGTCTCTGTGCAATGCTGGTTTTGGTGAATCGTTTGTTGGGCCCTTGCTGGCCTGCTGCACAACTGGCCTTGCTGGGCTGCTGGCGGTGGTGAGTCCTGCTGGGCTGCTGCGGGTGATGGGTTCTGCTTCGTGGTCAACTGCTGGGTCGGTTGCCACTTGTGTGTGTGTTGGAGGGTCAAAAAAGGTGGAGTCTATTGTGGGTTGTTGTGGATAGTCCGTAAATTTGAGTTTAGTTTGGTCCAAGTGTTTCCTGCAGGTGAGTCCACTTGAGAGTTTGACCACAAACACCTAACTCCCCTCTTTGGCCAAAACAGTGGCAGAAAACCACTTGGGACCTTGTCCATAGTTAAACACAAATACAGGATCATTTATCTCAATTTGGCGTGACACATTTGCGCCATCATGATATGTTTTCTGTTGAAGCCGCCTGCTCTCTACCTGTTCGTGTAGACCAGAGTGTACTAACGAGAGCCTTGTCTTAAGTGCCCTTTTCATGAGTAGTTCAGCGGGAGGGACCCCAGTGAGTGAGTGGGGTCTGGTGCGGTAACTGAGCAGGTCTTGGGATAAGCGAATCTGCAGTGAGCCTTCAGTTACCGTTTTCAAACTCTGCTTGATTGTTTGAACTGTTCGTTCTGCCTGACCGTTGGACGCTGGTTTAAACGGGGCAGATGTGACATGTTTGATCCCATTGCGGGTCATGAACTCCTTGAACTCGACACTGGTAAAGCATGGCCCATTGTCACTTACAAGGACATTAGGTCGGCCGTGTGAGGCAAACATGGCCCGTAGGCTTTCGATGATGGCAGCGGACGTGCTTGCCGACATTATCACACATTTAATCCATTTGGAGTATGCATCTACAATCAGTAAGAACATTTTTCCCAAGAATGGACCTGCATAGTCATCATGGACCCTGAACCACGGTTTGGAGGGCCAGACCATAAACTTAGTGGCGCCTCCCTGGGTGCATTGCTTAACTGTGAACATGTATTATATTTGTGCACACAGGACCCTAAGTCTGCATTGATACCGGGCCACCATCAATACTGGGATCTGGCTATCGCTTTCATCATTACGATGCCTGGATGGGTGCTGTGGAGATCACTGATGAAAGTGTCCCTGCCCTTTTTTGGCACCACTACCCGATTACCCCACAGGAGGCAGTCTGCCTGTATAGACATTTCATCTTTGCGCCGCAGGTACGGTTTTATTTCTTCCTGCATCTCTAACGGGACACTAGATCAACTCCCGTGGAGCACACAGTTTTTTTTATTAAGGACAGTAAGGCGTCCTGGCTTGTCCAGGTTCTAATCTGTCTGGCGGTAACAGGTGATTACTCACTCTCGATTGCTTCCATTACCATGACTAAATCTGCGGGCTGTGCCATCTCCACCCCTGTGATGGGCAATGGCAGCCCACTGAGAGCATCGGCACAGTTTTCTGTGCCTGGCCTGTGGCGGATGGCATCGTTGTATGCGGACAACGTGAGCGCCCATCTCTGGATGTGGGCCGATGCATTTATCCCCTTGCTTTCAGAAAAGAGGGATATAAGCGTCTTGTGGTCCGTTTCCAATTTCAATTTGAGCCCGAACAGATATTGATGCATTTTCTTTACCCCGTAAACACACGCTAACGCTTCTTTTTCGATCATACTGTAGGCCCTCTCGGCCTTAGACAGACTTCTGGATGCATAAGCAACCGGTTGCAATTTATCAAGTTCATTAGCTTATTGCAATACACACCCAACCCCATACGACGACGCATCATATGGTAGTACCAAACGCTTACATGGATCGTACAACACAAGCAATTTGTTTGAACATAACAGCTTCCTAGCTTTCTCAAAAGACATTTTCTTGGCTTTTATCCTATACCAATGTAAAGAGTGCAGGCGTTCTAACAATGTGCTAAGACCTGGTAAGAAGTTACCAAAATAGTTCAGGAGTCCTAGAAACGACTGCAGCTGCTTCACATTCTGTAGTCTCAGTGCGTTCTTGATTGCCTCCGTCTTCGAATCGGTGGGCCTGATGCCATCTGCCATGATTCTTCTCCCCAGGAACTCCATTTCAGGTGCCAGGAAAATGCACTTCGAGCGTTTTAGCCTGAGCCCCATGTGATTAAGCCGACTAAGAACCTCCTCCAGGTTCTGTAGGTGCTCGATGGTGTCCCGACCTGTAACCAAGATGTCGTCCTGGAAGACCAAGGTGCGTGGAACTGACTTCAGCAAGCTTTCCATGTTCCTCTGGAATATTGCCGCGGCCGATCGAATCCCAAACGGGCATCTGTTATAAATGAAGAGACCTTTGTGCGTGTTGATGCAGGTGAATCCTTAAGATGATTCCTCCAGCTCCTGTATCATGTAGGCCGAGGTCAAGTCCAGCTTTATGAACGATTTCCCTCCCGCCAGCATCGCAAATAGGTCGTCTGCCTTCGGTAGTGGGTATTGATCCTGCAGTAAGAAATGATTGATAGTTACTTTGTAATTACCACAGATTCTGACAGTGCCATTTCCCTTGAGGACCGGAGCAATCGGACTGGCCCACTCATTGAATTCAATTGGCTTTATGATGCCCGCTCTTTGCAGCCTGTCCAGCTATAGCTCTAACCTCTCTCTCATCATGTAAGATAGCGCTCTCGGCTTGTGATGGATGGGTCGCACCCCCGGATTCAAGTAGATCTGCACTTTTGCTCCTTGGAACTTCCCGATGCCTGGTTCGAACAGCGAGGGGAACTTGCTTGGGACCTGGGCACATGAAGTGTCGTCGACGGACGAAAGCGCTCGGACGTCGTCCCAGTTGCAGCGTATCTTTCGCAGCCAACTCCTGCCGAACAGCATGGGGCCATCGCCCGGTACCACCCACAGTGGTAACTCGTGCACCGCTCCATTGTAGGAGACCTTTACGGTAGCACTGCCGATTACAAGACTCCGTTCCTTTGTGTACGTTCTCTTAGTTTAGTGCGAATGGGAGTCAGGACTGGCCTTGAGACCTTGCTGCACCACAATTTATCGAAAGTCTTTTTGCTCCTTATGTACTGGCTGGCGCCCGGGTTCAGCTCCATGGACATCGGGAGTCCATTTAGTTCAACCTTCAGTGTTATCGGGGGACACTTTGTGGTAAATGTGTGCACCTCATATACCTCTGCCTCCTTGGTCTGAGGCTCTGGTTCGTTATTATCCACTGTGGATCTACCCTTCTCTGCAACATGGTGATTTTCAGGATTAGCAGGGTTTGCAGCTCGCCTGCACATGCGTAGGAGGTGTCCCATTGTTCCACAGCCCTTACAAACGTATCCTTTGAAGCGGCATGAATGGAAACGATGATCACCCCTCAGCGCCAACAAGGTGTTATGGCCTTGTATTCACCACTCTTGATGGTGGATTCTGAGTCATCTGCGGACGTGCAGCTGCAGGCGTGTAAGTCCTGCCCTGTACATTTCAATTCGAAAACAATGTTACTTTGTTCACAGTACTTGCAGCAGCACTCATGTGCTGAGAAATCTGTTTGGCATTGTCACTGGTGGCGATAAACGCCTGGGCTATCGCTACAGCTTTACTCAAGGTTGGGGTCTGTACAGTCAAAAGTTTGCGAAGTATTATTTCATGGCCAATGCCAAGTACAAAGAAGTCCCTGAGCATGTGCTCCAAGTGTCCTTCAAATTCGCAATGTTCTGCAAGGCACCTTAGCTCGGCGACGTAGCTCACCACTTCCTGGCCTTCAGACCTCTTGTGCGTGTAGAACCGACATCTCGCCATCAGAACGCTTTCCTTCGGGTTAAGATGCTCCTGAACTCATCGTAAGACTTGTCTGTGGGTTTCGCTGGAACAAGCAGATTTTTCATGAGGCCATACGCTGGTGCCCCGCAAACGGTGAGGAGGATCGCTCTTCGTTTGGCAGCGTTCGCTTCTCCTTCCAGGTCATTGGCCACAAAGTATTGATCGAGTCGCTCCATGACGGTTTCCCAATCATCTCCCTCCGAAAATTTCTCCAGGATGCCCATTGTTCTCTGCATTATAGTGGTGGGGTTCGTCATTTGTATCTCGTCGCCAGTTGTTATGTCTTGAATAAAGAGTCAGACTTAGATACTGCAAGCTCAAAGTAAGGTGTGACCGTCGTCCTTTATTACAGATCTCCCGAGTGCCTCTCCAGACTGTGAGGCCTTCTTATATACAGGTGCTCCCAAGGGATTGTGGGATCCCTTGGGACTCCAGCGGATCCCATAGGATGCCAGGGAATAAGCACTCTGGTGGTTAGACTTGGTATTTACAGGTTTACATACATAACAGAAGCCACATATTTATAGCAGATTCCTTTTCCTTATGACCTGCTGCACTGGCCAGTGCTGCATGCATTGCAGCTTTCATCATCCCCCACCCTACCCCCACACACAAAAAGCTCTGAAATTAGAAATACGATGGAAATAAAACTTTGATAAATTAATAATTTAATGATGTGCCTACATAAAACTGACCTAATGTACTTCCTGCTCTGTGCTTTCCCCTTATGACTGACGAGGGAATGGTGGGTCCATTAATCAATCTTACACTATTGTGACGTGTTTCCTCAGAAGGAGGACAACTAGTAGTAGGAAGGATTTGATGTACACAGGCTGTATTTTATACCTACTCCAGTATTAGCCAAAGGATAAATCTAATATTTCAGTTGGCAATAGTATATTCCCATTGCCCTTTCTTTTATGCAAAGAACCTTCATAAATTGTGCCTGAAAATGATAACTCTTAACTCTTAAGGGAAATATCCTAACAGTGTTTATGTTGGAAGTCCCTGATCATCGATTGCAAGGTCATGCTATCTGGTTCATTACTAGATAAATATGCCCTGTTGGATTATTTCTGATGTAATTTTTTATCAGACAGGATGAAGTCTACAATCTCATTTCGTGTTTACATATGTTGTAATATCGAATTGTTGTTTACAAGGGTGAAGACATTTGGTAATGCCGAACATTTCCTAAGCAGACTTTAGTTTGAAGGTTTATTCTATTTGCCATTCTGTTTTGTAAAAAATGTCTTTTTATAACAAACCTCCTTCATTTTACTGGTAACAACAGATCTTGTTTTAGTAGCAACTCAACCCTACCTACTTTAGTTAATGGAATTACTGTTACTTAAATTAGACAGCTTTCAAGAAGAGGTATGTGGTGTCGAAGCAGATGAGGTGAACCTGCAGTCTTCTGAACAGATTATGATTAGAATAGAGGGCTAGAACTTCCGACTTCAGCACCACCGCCCGAATCTTCGCGGTATTCCGGCGGTTGCGTCTTTAGAACCACCGGAATATCGCTAAGGTCCGTTCCTGCGATTTTTGTAAGTCTGATGTCGGCGGTACTGGGTGGTAGCGGTCCAGAGCGGGCGGTGGCGTTACTCCCCCGGCGTCGGTGATCTGCTTGCCTGTGTAAAGGCAAGTACGCCCCTAGCAACCAGCCTCTCTCCTCTGTGCACGCGCGGACATTCACCCGCGATTTCGGGGGTCAAGGGTGACCCTGCGCATGCATACAGTGTAATGTCTCTGCACCTTGTTACAAACTCACACGAGACATGGACACATCAGACACGGTCACTCTGACCTTCACTTTATTTTCAGGACTGAAGAGTGTTCATCCTGGGTGGGACCTCCCCTTTTACAGCTGGAAACCCAGGTGAGACGCTCACTCCATGTGGTCAGGGTATGCATTACAAGGGTACAGGTACAGTATGCATGAGTTACAGTTACATACTTATGGTCATTGCAAGATGGTGAAATACATGACATCACCCCCCCCCTTAGGTCTTTTAGTCAGAGGTTAAGTCTATCGGGTGGTCGGCACGCTCTCGTGGAGCGCCGCAGTTGTGACTCTGGTGGCTGAGCCTCAGCACGTGTCTCTGTCACTTGAGGTGACTCCGGCCTGTCCGGGCTGGCCGCAGGGACTGTGCATGCTGAGGGCTGTCTTTGTTGCTCGTGCGCTGGCAGTGGTTTGGGTGCTATCTCATCGTGCTCTTGTTCTGGTTCCTCCATGTCTGCATTGAACCTTGCCTTAACTTGGTCCAAGTGTTTGCGGCATATCTGCCCATTCTTTAGTCTGACTACCATGATCCTGTTTCCTTCTTTGCCAATTACGGTGCCCTCAAGCCACTTGGGTCCTAAAGCATAGTTAAGAACAAATACGGGTCACCTATTTCTATACACCTCCCCATTGAGCCTCAATCATGGAGCTTGGTTTGGGACTGCCGCTTGCCCTCAACAATGTCTGCCAGGGCTGGGTGAATGAGGGACAGCCGCGTCTTGAGCATGCATTTCATGAGGAGTTCTGCTGGCGGGACTCCCGTGAGCGAGTGCGGCCGGGACCTGTAGGCCAGCAGGAGGCGCGATAGGTGCTACTGAAGGGAGGGTCCTTGGATGCATAGCATGCCCTGCTTTATGATTTGGACCACCCGTTCTGCCTGGCCATTGGAGGCCAGCTTGAACGGCGCTGTCCGGACGTGCTTGATCCCATTGCCCGACATAAACTCCTGGAATTCATGGCTGGTAAAACACAGGCCATTATCGCTGAATAGGATGTCCGGCAAGCCGTGGGTCACGAAAACAGTACGCAGACTCTCCACAGTGATGGATGTCGTGCACGAGTTCAATATGATGCACTCGATCCACTTCGAGTATGCATCGACAATGATCAGGAACATTTTTCCCATGAACGGGCCCGCATAGTCCACATGAATACGTGACCATGGCATGGTGGGCCAGGGCCACGGGCTGAGTGGGGCCTCCCTGGGGGCATTGCCCAGCTGGGCGCACATCGTGCACCTGCGAACCCTGTGTTCCAGGTCTGAGTCAATCCCCGGCCACCTCACGTGTGACCGGGCAATGGCCTGCATTAACACGATGTCAGGGTGCTCGCTGTGGAGTTCCCTAATGAACGCTTCCCTTCCTTTCTGGGGCATGACTACCCAGCTGCCCCATAACAGACAGTCGGTTTGGATGGAAAGTTCATCCATCCATCTCTGAAACGGCCTGACTTCCTCGGGGCATGCCCAATCCCCAGTCAGGACACATTTCTTTATCATGGATATGAGGGGGTCCCTGTTGGTCCAGAGTTTGATCTGACGGGCTGTGATGGGGGAGCCCGCAGTGTTAAAAGCCGCAACGGCCATGACCATCTCGGCGCTCTGCTCAGACGCCCCCTCGGTGGTGGCCAGTGGGAGCCTGCTGAGCGCGTTGGCGCAATTTTCGGTGCCTGGCCGTTGCCGTATGGTATAGTCATACGCAGTCAGCGTGAGGGCCCATCGCTGTGTGCGAGCTGACGCATTGGCGTTGACAGCCTTGCTGTCGGACAACAGGGATGTTAATGGCTTGTGGTCCGTCTCTAGCTCGAACCGTCTACCGAAAAGATGCTAGTGCATCTTTTTCACACCGTACACACACGCGAGTGCCTCCTTCTCGACCATGCCGTATCCACGCTCTGCCTGGGAGAGCGACCTGGAGGCGCAAGCCACCGGTTGGAGTTGGCCGTCATTGTTACCCTGCATCAAAACACACCCAACCCCGTAGGATGACGCATCGCATGTTAAAACCAGTTTTTTTTTTTTTTACAGGGGTCATACAAAGTCAACAGTTTGTTGGAACACAGCAGGTTCCTCGCCTTATTGAAAGCCCGTTCTTGACAATCCCCCCAAGACCATTCACAACCTTTACAGAGGAGCATGTGTAACGGCTCCAACAATGTGCTTAAGTTCGGCAGGAAGTTCCCAAAATAGTTCAAAAGTTCCGGGAATAATCGCAACTCCGACGTTAGGCCGTGCCTGGGCGCCCGGCGAATCGCCTCAGTTTTTGATTCAGTGGGCCGGATTCCGTCTGCGGCAACCCTCCTGCCCAGGAACTCAACTTCTGGGGCCAAAAACACGCACTTGGCCTTTTTCAGCCACAGGCCTACCCGTTCCAATCCGCTTAAGCACGTCCTCCAGGTTGCGGCGGTGTTCCTCAGTGTCTCGACCCGTCTTGGAACACGATCGTTCCAGGGATAGACTTGAGCAAGCTGTCCCTGTTTCTCTGAAAGATAGCCGCTGCCGAACGAATGCCAAACGGGCACCTATTGTAAACAAATAATCTTTTGTGTGTTGGTGGTCAGAAACTTGGATTCTTCAGCCAGTTCCTGAGTCACATAGGCCGAAGTGAGGTCCAGCTTCGTGAACAGCTTACCACCTGCCAGCGTGGCAAAAAGGTCCTCCGCTCTCGGGAGCGGGTATTGGTCTTGCAGCGACACTCGATTGATGGTGGCTTTGTAGTCGACACAAATCCTAACCGAGCCATCTACTATGAGGACGGGAACAATGAGACTTGCCCAGTCGCTGAATTCAACGGGCGAAATTATGCCCGCTCTGAGCAGCATGTCCAGTTCACTTTCAATTTTCTCACGCATAATGTACGGCACCGCTCTGGCTTTGTGGTGCACTGGTCTGGTGTCCAGAGTGATGTGCATCACTACTTTGGTGCCCTTGTACGTTCCGACACCGGGTTGAAAGAGTGACTCGAATTTTTCCAATACCTGCGAGCATGAACTTCGCTCCACGGATGAAATGGCGTGCACATCCCCCCATTTCCAATTCATCTCAGCTAGCTAACTCCTCCCCAAGAGCGCGGGGCCATTTCCCGGAACAATCCAGAGTGGCAGCCGGTTCTGTGATCCATTATGCATTACCACCAAGTTTGACTGCCCAGCACTGGGATGATCTCTTTGGTGTATGTACGTAGCTGCGTCTCAATGCGTTCCAATTTGGGCCTGCTAGCTCTGTGTGGCCATAGTCTCACAAATTGTTGGGCGCTCATGAGGAACTGGCTAGATCCGGTATCCAACTCCATGTGCACCAGGATGCCATTCAGTAAGACTTTCATCATCATGGGTGGCGTTTTGGTGTATGAGCTGTGGACGTCGGCCACATGAACTCTCTGAACTTCAGCATCCATGGTAGCTCCCCAGGCCTCATCCTGCATTTCAGACCCCTCGTCTGGTTCGTCTGTCTCGCAGACTAGCCTCGCTGCTGCCTTTTTGTACATCCTGGCCAGGTGTCCCTTGACATTACAAACCCTACAGGTGTAAAGTTGGAACCTGCAGATTTTGTGTGTCTGCCCCCATATCTCCAACATGAGTTGAGATTGCTGTTAACAAAAGGGCTATTCCCAGACATTCCTCTCTGATGGCTCATTTGGCTGTTTCTAATCACTCTGATGGAGGGTGTTAATTGTCCCCTCACGGGATGCATTGTTCCTCGTGATGGCGTGAATTGCCGATCCCTTTTCCATTGTCCCTGTTGCAGGCCCACCCTGGCTGCCTGGACGGTGTCGAATTGCCCTTGCCTGCCTGTGGGGTTCTGTGTCCTTTTTACAACATTAACTCCCTGGTTCATCGCAACATTGAAACCACGACCGTGTGTGTAAATTAGCTTGGTTTCCTCTTCCCCTGCCATGAAGGTCTGAGCTATCAACGCTGCCCCTTCTAAGGTCAAATCCATAGTCTTTATGAGCTTCCTGAAAATGCCGGCATGATTAATGCCCTCAATGAAAAAGTCCCTTAACATCTCCCCCCTGCAGGCATCGGAGAACTTACAGGGACTGACCAGACGCCGCAGTTCTGCCATGAAGTCCGAGATGTTTTGACCCTCCCGACGCCGGTGAGAGTCGAACCGGTGCCGGGCCATGTGTATGCTACTTGCCGGCTTGAGATGCTCACTGATCAGCTGGCTGAGCTCTTCAAAGGACTTGTCCGCTGGCTTTTGGGGTGCGAGCAGGTCTTTCATCAGCGCATACTGGTCAGTAGATGCGCCCTCCGCTTGTCAGCCGCTGCCTCTTCCAGCCAGTCCTTTGTGACAAAGCTCTGCTGGAGTCTTTCCACAAAGTCGTCCCAGTCCTCACCCACACAGTAGCGTTCCTCTGTGCCACCAGTGGCCATCCTCATGATTCGGTGATTCTCGATTCTCGTCGCCAAATGTAATGTCTCTGCACCTTGTTACAAACTCACATGAGGCATGGATGTATCAGACGCGGCCACTCTGTGACCTTCACCAGAACCAGGGGATGCAGTCTTAGGATAGGCCATTTAGAACTGAGATGGGGAGAAACTTCTTCACTCAGAGAGTTGTTAACCTGTGGAATTCCCTGCCGCAGAGAGTTGTTGATGCCAGTTCATTGGATATATTCAAGAGGGAGTTAGATATGGCCCTTACGGTTAAGGGGATCAAGGGGTATGGAGAGAAAGCAGGAAAGGGGTACTGAGGGAATGATCAGCCATGATCTTATTGAATGGTGATGCAGGCTCGAAGGGCCGAATGGCCTACTCCTGCGCCTATTTTCTATATTTCTATGTTTCACTTTATTTCCAGGACTGAAGAGTGTTGATCCTGGGTGGGACCTCCCCTTTTATACCTGGAAGACCAGGTGAGGTCAGGGTGTGCATTACAAGGGTACAGGTACAGTATGCATGAGTTACAATTACATACTTATGGTCATTGCAAGATGGTGAAATACATGACATACAGAGAGGCTCGTTGCTAGTGGAAAGAGAGAGGCTCGTTGAGAACAGTTGAGAGAAGTCTGAACCTTTGCATTGTATTTAAAACATTATAATAATACTACATAATACTACATAAATAATAAATATAAATAATTTATAGAGTTTATCAAATATGCAAGGAGAAGAGATGGAGGTGGAGAGGGAGGTAGGTGGGAGGAGGAGGGCCATGCGGTTTTGGAGGAGGTGCAGGAATCATTGGTGCACAAGGTGGAGGCTCGTTGGGAGCAATTGACCCGGGGTGGGCGCAGAAAACCTACACCAATCGTCTACCAAAGAATCTGGCGAGAGATCGCAGCGGCGATGTCATCTGCTGCACCCGTGATGCGGGGGCCAAACTAGTGCCACAAACATTGGATGATATCATTGGGTCGGCAAGAGTCAGTAATAACTTTTATCATGCACTGACTAATTACTCTTAATGTAGTGCCACGTTTAATTATTTTATACAGCTAGGTGTCACGCATTATTCCCATCATTGATCTCATTGGGTTAGTCTGTACTTTACTGTGTTCATCATGCATCACTTGCGTGCTAATGGTACTTAAATGGGGATGTCTTATCCATCTATGTGTTCCGTAATAGTAGCTGTGAAATTAGTTTACACATAGCTTTTCTCACCTTTGCAGAAAAGATTAGCCAGCAAAAGAGTGGAGCTCCGTAAGACGGGCGGAGGTCCGCCGAAGAAAGTCGAACTGTCTGACCTACAGGAGTGCGCTGTAGCCCTGATGGGCGCACATGATCGCACCGCCACCCGTGTTGGTGCTGAACTGGTTCTCAAGGGTAAGTCCTGCATAATCCCTGGGTTGTACTGCGGTCATACAATTAAATGTTATGTCAATATAATGTAGAATGTAATGTAATGCTGGGAACACTAAATGTTGTTAGTTCTGACATGAATTTTTGGCTGATCACACTCTGCCACTTGGAAAGCAACGTACTGTTTGGGCCTCAAATTTTTGTTATGTCATGTAATTTCTGTCTACTCTGCTTATGGTAATTTCATGTAACGATTCTTGGTAATATATGATGCAGCGGTGTTGCTCCTCTACCTAAGCCTCCGCAAAATGAAGTGTACTCATGTCACCTCTGACCCCCTCCCCGGCCGCGAACCATTAATGTTATGTTTTACAGTTACACAGGAGGAGCTGCCTGCTCCTCCCAGAGAGGAGTTATTGGAGGAAGAGACGGTGGTGGAAGAGATGGTTGAAGAGGAGGACACTCTTCAAAACTTTGTGACAGGGGTGCTGGTGATGGAGGAGGAGGGAGGGATGGCGGGACTTGAAGTGTTCTTTCTACCTGCGGCTACCGGTTCCTTGTTGGAAACCAACTTTCTTGGATTCCGGTCCGAGGAGCCAGGACCAAGCGGCATGCAGCAGCGTACACTGACTCCCTTGCTGAATCCGCGGCGGCTGATCCGGCAAGGTGGGAACGCTGTAAGACAGGCAGATGCAAACCGAGACATTATGGGACTGTAGGATGAGCATCGACGTGAGTCGAGAACTCCTCCAGGCCATTGCTGGCTTATCTGCCAACATCGGCGCTTTAGCAATCGGAGGACATGATTGTGGCGGTGAGGGAGAATAACCAGTCTGTCAATGCCGATGCTATGCGGTAATCGATGGTCCTGGGATATGGCGTGAAGGGTGCAAAATTCACAGGAACCCCCTAGTGTTTGGGCTCATTCAAAAGGAAATTTAATTTGGGACTACCTACAGGAAAGTTTGAAATCCTAAAGTGCTTATGGAAAAAACTACGAATTTTAATCGAATTTTGGACTTTTACAAGACAAATTCAAGCCTGTGGGCGGGCCGAGGGAACTAAAGAGGCCCACTTGATTATTGGAACTGTCTGGTTGTTGAACTAAGTTAAATTGTCTGGAGGAATGGACATTCGAAAACCCTTCTTCACAAGAGACATTTACATTACAACAATAACTCAGAGATGGCCAGCCATCAAACTAAACTGAGAAAAGCCATCTTCAACATGAATAAGAACAAAGGGTCTACAACAGCCTGTATGCGAAAAACTAAGCACAAAAGGACATTGCGATTACCAAGCTAATATTTCCATCAGGAAATAGATTTAGAAATGCAACCCACCCAAGACATATTAACTTTTAATGAGCCCGCCAAAATATTACAAAGAAAAGTCAAGCCCGTCAAATTTAAACAAAGAATTCTGGACTGATTTGGCGCGAAGATTAGAACAACTCAAACCGTATAACTGGCCCCCTTTTTTAAACAGAGGCTAAGTTGCTACTACCTTAGGAGACACTGTATGCCATACTACATCAGGTACTATACTGCGAGTACGTCATCAGAAGGGAGCGAAACCAATGCGACAGTTGTAAACTAACTTCTCCAGCCTCGAAGTCCTGAAGTCCTGAAGGAAAGAAGAACATCACCATCGCGGCAGCAACCGAACACAGCCAACGTGGTACCAACGAAAAACCACCGCGATCGACCAAACGCGAAACAAAACTCCAACAGGAAGAAACCTAAGAATCGAAAGTTTCCACTCTACAATCAAAGGCCTGACTACCAACAGGCGAAAACATTACCTAAAGAGGCTTTGAACCTATTTCTAACAATAAAAAACGGGTACTTACCCCATAGATCCAAAACGCGTCTTACCGCATCAGCGGACTCAACCCAACTGAAGATTGCGCAGTAAGAAATCTTCTCCGATGTTTGTGGTATGGCAAGCAGAACCTACAGAATTCAACGAACCCCGAAATTGCGAACTATCGCTAACTGACCAGAAAGGATTGGTAAGCATAGTCCCTGCCCGCCCTGAAGTCTAACCTAGCTAGGATTAGGTATTGGGAGGTGGGAGGGGTAAATTTTACTGTAACCCCCTTTGAATGTGTAATGTATTCTTTATTACAGTGATTATAAGTCTGACATTATAGTTTCTTGTCTGTAATAAAGTCAAAGTTCCTTTGCATCAAACCAGTTGTCCTTTGCACTTTATCACACCCAACAAATAAACCCAGAGTCTAGAACCCAAGAGAGTGGGAGCGATTCAAACCGTTCAAGTAGGTCAGAGGTGAACCTGACCCCCGGGACCAGCTCCTTACAGACGCGGCACCCCAAGGTGCCATACCACTGATGGCAACGGCACATGGTCGTCGGAAGGAAGTACTTTCTCCACAACACCACCCGCTTCTCCAGACCCCACACATATAGTACTGCCATTGTCGCTCCCCCCCCGCCCCCAGCAGCGGCACTCGAGATGCTCTGCTGCATGAAGTCCTGGGCCCGACGTGGGCAGGGCCAGGGGTAGTAATAATGGGAGGAGGAGGGCAGGGCCAAGGGTCGGGGGATGGGGAGGAAAAGCATTGGGAAAGGTGGCCCCTGGTAGAATCCTTGAGGGGTGGGGGGAGTGTTGCTTTTACTGATTGTTGTTGGTGGTGGTTGTAGGTGAATATAATGTTTTGGTTTGTAAAAATGTTACTGAAAACAATTATTATTTTATTTATTTTATTGTGTTGGGGAGATTGATGGGATTGAAGGCCAATAAATCCCCAGGGCCTAATAGGCTGCATCCCAGAATACTTGGGGAGGTGGCCCTGGAAGTAGTGGATGCATTGGTGGTCATTTTCCGGCATTCTATTGAAACATAGAAACATAGAAAATAGGTGAAGGAGTACGCCATTCGGCCCTTCGAGCCTGCACCACCATTCGATAAGATCATGGCTGATCATTCCCTCAGTACCCCTTTCCTGCTTTCTCTCCATACCCCTTGATCCCTTTAACCGTAAGGGCCATATCTAACTTCCTCTTGACTACATCCAATGAACTGGAATCAACAACTCTCTGCGGCAGGGAATTCCACAGGTTAACAACTCTCTGAGTGAAGAAATTTCTCCTCACCTCAGTCCTAAATCGCCTACCCCTTATCTTAAGACTGTGTCTCCTGGTTCTGGACTTCCCCAACATCGGGAACAATCTACCCGCATCTCATCTGTCCCGTCCCGTCAGAATCTTGTATGTTTCGATGAGATCCCCTCTCATCCTTCTAAACTCCAATATATAAAGGTCCAGTTGATCCAATCTCTCCTCATATATCAGTCCAGCCATTCCAGGAATCAGTCTGGTGAACCTTCGCCGCACTCCCTCAATAGCAAGAATGTCCTTCCTCAGATTAGGAGACCAAAACTGAACACAATATTCCAGGTGAGGCCTCACCAAGGCCCTGTACAATTGCAGTAAGACCTCTCTACTCCTATACTCAAATCCCCTAGCTATGAAGGCCAACATACCATTTGCCTTCTTCACCGCCTGCTGTCCCTGTGCTAACTTTCAATCACTGATGAACCATGACACCCAAGTCTAGTTGCACTCCCCTTTTCCTAATCTGCTACCATTCAGATAATATTCTGTCTTTGCGTTTTTGCCCCCAAAGTGGATAACCTCATATTTATCCACATTATACTGCATCTGCCATGCATTTGCCCACTCACCTAACCTATCCAAGTCACCCTGCAGCCTCTTAGCGTCCCCCTCACAGCTCACACCACCACCCAGTTTAGTGTCATCTGCAAACTTGGAGATATTACACTCAATTCCTTCATCCAAATCATTGATGTATATTGTAAAGAGCTAGGCTCCCAGCACTGAGCCTTGCGGCACTCCACTAGTCATTGCCTGCCATTCTGAAAAGGACCCATTTATCCCGACTCTCTGCTGCCTGTCTGCCAACCAGTTCTCTATCCACGTCAGTATATTACCTCCAATACCAAGTGCTTTGATTTTGCACACCAATCTCTTGTGTGGGACCTTGTCAAAAGCCTTTTGAAAGTTCAAATACACCACATGCACTGGTTCTCCCTTGTCCACTCTACGAGTTACACCCTCAAAAAATTCCTAAAGATTTGTCAAGGAAAATTTCCCCTACGTAAATCCATGCTGACTTGGACCGATCCTGTCACTGCTTTCCAAATGCGCTGCTATTTCATCCTTAATAATTGACTCCAACTTTTTCCCCACTACTGATGTTAGGCTAACCGGTCTATAATTACCTGCTTTCTCTCTCCCTTCCTTTTTAAAAAGTGATGTTACATTAGCTACCGTCCAGTCCATAGGAACTGATCCCGAGTCGATAGCTTGTTTGAAAATGATCACCAATGCATCCACTATTTCTAGGGGCACTTCCTTCAGTACTCTGGGATGCAGACTATCAGGCCCCGGGGATTTATCGGCCTTCAACCCAATCAATTTCCCGCCTAATAAGGATATCCTTCATTTCCTCCTTCTCACCAGACCCTCGGTCCCCTAGTACTTCCGGAAGGTTATTTGTGTCTGCCTTCGTGAAGACAGAACCAAAGTATTTGTTCAATTGGTCTGCCATTTCTTTGTTCCCCATTATAAATTCACCTGAATCCGACTGCAAGGGACCTACGTTTGTCTTCACTCATCTTTTTCTCTTCACATATCTGTTGAAGCTTTTACAGTCAGTTTTTATGTTCCTGGCAAGCTTCTTCTCGTACTCTATTTTCCCCCTCTTAATTAAACCCTTTGTCCTCCTCTGCTGAATTCTAAATTTCTCCCAGTCCTCAAGTTTGCTGCTTTTTCTGGCCAATTTATATACCTCTTCCTTGGATTTAACATTATCCTTAATTTCCCTTGTTAGCCAAGATTGAGCCACCTTCCCCGTTTTATTTTTATTCCAGCCAGGGATGTACAATTGCTGAAGTTCATCCATGTGATCTTTAAATGTTTGCCATTGCCTATCCACCGTCAATCCTTTAAGTATCATTTGCCAGTCTATTCTAGCCAATTCACACCTCAAACCATCTCAAACTTACCTTTCCTTAAGTTCAGGACCCTTGTTTCTGAATTAACTGTGTCACTATCCATCCTAATAAAGATTTCTACCATGTTATCGTCACTCTTCCCCAAGGGGTCTCGCACAACAAGATTGCTAATTAGTCCTTTCTCATTACACATTACCCAGTCTAGGATGGCCAGCTCCATGGTTGGTTCCTCAACATATTGGTCGAGAAAACCATCCCTAATACACTCCAGGAAATCCTGCTCCACCGCATTGCTACCAGTTTGGTTAGCCTAATCAATATGTAGAGTAAAGTCACCCATGATAACTGCTGTACCTTTATTGCATGCATCCCTAATTTCTTGTTTGATGCTGTCCCCAACCTTACTACTACTGTTTGGTGGTCTGTACACAACTCCCACTCGCGTTTTCTGCCCCTTGGTATTCCGCAGCTCCACCCATACCGATTCCACATCATCCAAGCTAATGTCCTTTCTTATTATTGCATTAATTTCCTCTTTAACCAGCAATGCCACCCCACCTCCTTTTCCTTTCTTTCTATCCTTCCTAAATGTTGAATACCCCTGGATGTTGAGTTCCCAGCCTTGTTCACCCTGGAGCCATGTCTCCGTGATGCCAATTACATCATACGCGTTAACTGCTATCTGCGCAGTTAATTCGTCCACCTTATTCCGAATACTCCTCGCATCGAGGCACAGAGCCTTCAGGCTTCTCTTTACACTTTGCCCTTTAAGAATTTTGCTGTAATGTGGCCCTTTTTGCTTTTTGCCTTAGGTTTCTCTACCCTCCACTTTAACTTTTCTTCTTTCTATCATTTGCTTCTGACCCCACTCTACTTCACTCTGTCTCCCTGCATAGGTTCCCATCCCTCTGCCATATTAGTTTAACTCTTCCCGAACAGCACCAGCAGACACTCCGCCTAGGACATTGGTTCCGGTCCTGCCCAGGTGCAGACCGTCCGGTTTGTACTGGTCCTACCTCACCCAGAACCGGTTCCAATCTTCCAAGAATTTGAATCCCTCCCTGCTGCATCACTTCTCAAGCCACGTATTCATCTGAGCTATCCTGCGATTCCTAATCTGACTAGCACGTGGCACTGGTAGCAATCGTGAGATTACTACTTTTGAGGTCCTACTTTTTAATTTAGCTCCTAGCTCCCTAAATTCATCTTGTAGGACCTCATCCCTTTTTTTACCTATATCGTTGGTATCTATATGCATCATGACAACTGGCTGTCACCCTCCCTTTTCAGATTGCCCTGCACCCGCTCCGAGACATCCTTGACCCTTGCACCAGGGAGGCAACATACCATCCTGGAGTCTCGGTTGCGGCCGCAGAAACGCCTATCTATTCCCCATACAATTGAATCCCCGATCACTATAGCTCTCTCACTCATTTTCCTGCCCTCCTGCCCAGCAGAGCCACCCACAGTGCCATGAACTTGACTCTAGATCGGTTCCTATGGACTGGAGGGTAGCTAGTGTAACGCCACTTTTTAGAAAAGGAGGAAGAGAGAAAACAGTGAATTATAGACCAGTTAATCTGACATCAGTGGTGGGAAAAATGTTGGAATCAATTTATTAAAGATGAAACAGCAGAGCATTTGGAAAGCAGTGACAGGATCGGTCCAAGTCAGCATGGATTTATGAAAGTGAAATCATGCTTGACAAATCTTCTATAATTTTTTGAGGATGTGACAGAGGGGAACCAGTGGATGTGGTGTATTTGGACTTTTAAAAGACTTTTGACAAGGTCTCACACAAGAGATGAGTATGCAAAATTAAAGCACATGGTATTGGGGGTAATGTATTGACATGGATAGAGTTTTGGCTTGTAAACATGTTACTGAAAACTATTATTTTATTTATTTTATTTAAACTTGTTAAAGTTAGAATTTCAAATTACAACATTTATTTAAAAAAATGATTCAACTGAACCATTCTTGTGCAGTGTCTCACTCACTTCTTGAAAATGAGGAGTAACAATCATTGTAAGGGTTACATACATGGCCATACAAGGGTGAAACGTAACTCTCAACGTTCAAGCAAAGTGTTCATTTATGAGCTGCTGACGTAACAGTTTTGCAGTTGCTAAAACGCCACGAGGCTTCCCCTTTGGTGTCGGGTCGGGGGGGCGGCGGGGTGTGGTGGGGGAAAGGGGGCAGGTGTTACGGGTTCCTCGGCAGGCTCCTCGTCCTCCTCAATGTCCCTGTCTTCCTCTTCATCATCTTCCTCCACACCTCCTGAGGTGGTTTGGCAATCCCATCTGGTAATTCCTGTCCCCTCTTGATGGCTAAATTGTGCAATATGCAACACACCACAACGAACTCAGCGACCTGCTCAGGATGGTATTGCAGGCTACCTCCGGAGTGGTCCAGACATTGGTAGCATTGCTTCAACACTTCAATTGTCTTTTCAACTATATTGCGTGTGGCTATATGGCTTTCGTTGTAGCGCTTCTCGGCTTCTGTCTGAGTCTTTTGCAGGGGTTCATGAGCCAGCTGACAAGGCCGTATCCTTTATCCCCCAGCATCCAGCAGTGACCTTGTGGCTGACTCTTAAACAGGTCAGAGTCAATGCTCTCATGCAAGATGAATGCATCATGGATGCTCCCTGGAAATTTTGCATTTACTGCCATGATTATTTGCTTGTGGTCGACAATGAGCTGCACTTTCAGGGATTAGAATCCCTTTCAGTTTCGGTACACCTTCGCTTCCTCTAAAGGTGCTCGCAAGGCAATTTGCGTACAGTCTACTGCACCCTGGACCTTGGGGAAGTTTGCTGTTCTCAATAAACCCAAAGCCCTCTCATTCTGTGCCTCTCTGGTCATTGGAAAGTGAATAAAATCTATCCTATGTGCCTCAGTTACCTACTGAATGCAGCGATGTATGGCATACTGAGAGAATCTGCATATATCACCAGCTGATGCCTGAAATGAGCCAGATGCATAGAAAAAAAGTACAGCAGTCACCTTCACCTCGACAGGCAGTGTGGTGCTGATAGTACTGGGGGGGTTGCATGCCTGCCTTAATGAGCTGGCATCGTCATAGGCAGTCCCTCATATCGATGATGACTTGCTTCCACGCCAAAAAAGGATGAGTTCACAGGTGTTTAAATGAAGGACCTAATATTCCCAATCCGAACTACATCCTGAAGGGTGGAAGATGCCTGTGCGTAGATTTTTTTAACGTGTGGTGGCCGTTGCACACCAGCCACCACACGGGCTTAACAAAGCTCGGTCTTGGTTCAGTGGCAATGATAACCAAGACGACTGGAGACCAGCTCTGCTGCACGGACCTAGTGCACACACAATCGCACAGTGTGGGCTGGCCCGTGCTGCCCCATGGACCACACCTCTTTTGGCCCCAAATTCACGCCTCTCCTGAGCCCCGATCACTTTCGGGTGTTTGTTATTTACATTCTAACTTGATTTGTTTGACCTCGGGAATTATAGGAAAAAGGATAACACGTGGCACAAAATTTAGGCTTAACCCAGTGTCAGTTTTATTCAGCAAAAACTAACTAAAACTACAGAACTAGATTCCTGAGAGAATTGACTGAAGACATACAATCACCCATCCAGTTTATCGCTATAATCGAGGATCGTAGGTTCTTGGTCGTTGGTTCCTTGACCAGATGTTTCCTCTAGCCGTTCTTCTAAGTTCTGTTCCTTCCGTGTCTATTCCGTACCTCACTTTGGTACCGTACCAGTCTTCACCCCTCTTCTTCGCTTCTATTCTTCGCGCTTCTAGCTCGAATATTTATATCCATGTTATGAATAATCCCCGCTGCTGCAGTTTTCGACAGTGTGTTTCAATTGATACGTTGGTTGCGGTGATCTTGTTTGATTGACTGCAATGATGGTCCCGAATGTTCCTAGTTTGCACATGGAGCCGACCAGGCAAAAGATGACTCCTCTTGCTTAATACCTCGTTCTCCAAAAATGTGCACCTGGAGTGATTCCTTTGTTGTTCTGGTCTCCTTGCAGACTTGGTGTCTCCAGCAAGATTTGTTTTTCTCCGCTCCTGGCCAGTTAGGTCAGGGCCTCTTCAGTTAGTTTATCAAAATGTAACAACCCCATTGTTGTTATGCATAAAAACCAGTTTGGTACTTGACCACAAAGATTGTCCTTAATTGGTGGTGAGTCACCACCTGCCCCCAGGCTGGTGCCCTTTTGCTCCCTTTGTCCAGTTAATTCCAAAAGCTTGTATCAAATCAATTCAATCAACTTTTGAGTTCATGGCCTCGTTCTGTGCTTTCTGGTAAAATTGTAACTTTACACCACAACATTTAGTATAATGCTCAATTGGATACCTGCTAGCTCTGTTTTAACTTGTGAGTGTTATTCCATTCTTAACTGTGGGCTCTTGAACAACAATGTTATTCCATGTGGATATTTCATCCTCCCTTGAGGTATCTGCCTGAATCAAATTCAGAGAATAGAATGTCATTAAATCACTGACTGTCTTTCCCCCTGAGAAGTTCATGGGGCCTACACTTGGAAGTGGCCACAGTGTCTGTGTCATTTCAGAAATACCACATCGGAACGTGGAACATCATGGCACCATATCTGTAGTGTTGCAGTTAGCTCTGTGAACGTCATCATTAAAAGCTACTGTAAACTTATTTGTTGAGCGAGATCATTATACAGTATTTACTGCGTTCAGTGGGCCCAAGTTTCAGCCTGAGTTGCTCCTATCTTTTTGGAGCAACTAGTTTAGAATGGAGCATCTTAGAAATTGCAATTCTCGGCATTTAGTTTGCTCTAGTTCTAGTGAGTTAGAATAGTTTCATAGAAACATAGAAACATAGAAATATAGAAACTAGGTGCAGGAGTAGGCCATTCGGCCCTTCTAGCCTGCACCGCCATTCAATGAGTTCATGGCTGAACATTCAACTTCAGTACCCCATTCCTGCTTTCTCGCCATACCCCTTGATCCCCCTAGTAGTAAGGACCTCATCTAACTCCTTTTTGAATATATTTAGTGAATTGGCCTCAACAACTTTCTGTGGTAGAGAATTCCACAGGTTCACCACTCTCTGGGTGAAGAAGTTCCTCCGCATCTCGGTCCTAAATGGCTTACCCCTTATCCTTAGACTGTGACCTCTGGTTCTGGACTTCCCCAACATTGGGAACATTTTTCCTGCATCTAACCTGTCTAACCCCGTCAGAATTTTAAATGTTTCTATGAGGTCCCCTCTCATTCTTCTGAACTCCAGTGAATACAAGCCCAGTTGATCCAGTCTTTCTTGATAGGTCAGTCCCGCCATCCCGGGAATCAGTCTGGTGAACCTTCGCTGCACTCCCTCAATAGCAAGAATGTCCTTCCTCAGGTTAGGAGACCAAAACTGTACACAATACTCCAGGTGTGGCCTCACCAATGCCCTGTACAACTGTAGCAACACCTCCCTGCCCCTGGGGGCGTGTCCAGTCATTTCCGCCTGTTTTGCAAGTTTAGGCAGCGAAAACTTACTCCAAACTAACTTAGAATGGAGTAAGTGTAGATTTTTGTACGCTCAGAAAAACCTTGCCTACACTTTATAAATCAGGCGCAGGGAACGAGAGATGGGGGGAAGGAAGTTTACAAACATTAAACACTTCACTTTTACAAATAAATACCCATCATCAATAATAAATTATAAATAAATCAACGAATAAATCAATCAAAAAAATTTTTTAAATTTAAAATAATTTTTAAAAAAAATCAGTAAGTAAAAAATTATTTCTACTCACCTACTGCAGCACCGGGAGCCCTCCAAAAGCATGCTGGGATGCCCCCCGCCCCCAGTGTCTCTCTCTCTCTGTCTCTGTCAGTGTTTCTCATTCTGTCTCTGTCAGTGTCTGTGTTTCTGACAGCGAGGGGGAAGGGAGTGGGGGACAGAGAGGGTAGGGAAGGGGGGGGAGAGAGGGAGGGAGGGGGAGCGGGAAAGAGAGAGAGAGAGAGGGAAAACGAGAGAAGAGATAGAGGGGGGATGAAAGAGAGAGAGGGGGAAAGAGAGTGGGAGGAGAGGGGGGGAAAGAGAGGGGGGGAAGCTGAACGGGCCCCGCCGAGGACTTCGGGTGGGGCCTGCAAGCAGATGATGCCGGGCTGCCGACGGCGACGACACTTTGGGCGGGGCCTATCCCCAGTGATATGCCGGGCAGGCGGGCCCTGCTGGCGATGAAGAAACCGGGCCCCCGCCGAGGATTTCAGGCGGGGCCCGCATGCAGAAGACGCTGACGACAATTCAGGTGGGGTCCGCCCCCAGCAAGATGCCGGGCGGGCGAGCCCCGCCGACGAGGTAAGATGTGTCAGGCCACTTGGACCGGGATAGCGGTGACCTCCCTTCGACCTGGTTGTCGCCCGGAGACAGGTCACCCTGCAAGAGTCAGGAACTACTGCGCATGCACACAGCCTCCACTGCGCATGCGCGCAGCTTCCGGCACTGTTTTTGGCGCAGGACTGTAGCTCCACCCCCAGCAGCTCCTGTTGTGCCGTGCTGAGCTAGAAATGGGCCTACAGCTATCTGAGAATCGCGAGGTAAGTATTTAGCGTAATTTTCGTTCTACAAATTAGGCGGGTCTTTCCGATGTGCGCCGTTCTAGCGGGAGTCCGAAACTTGAGCCCATCATTACTGAGCTTACATTAGTATTGGGTTGAAGATTCAGAATATTCCAAACCGCCCAGAATTTTCCATTCATGTCACCTGCCCTCTTGCTTTGCATCTCTCAAGGACAAAGTGACATTTTCTTGTATGGAGCAAGGCTTGGATCAGTGCCTTGTTAAAATTAGGCGGGGGGTGAAGAGAAATCTACTTTAGCAGAGTACCGAATAGAAAACTGGCAATAACATTCAAGTTGAGTTGAAATATTCTGTTTTCTATTCTAAGTGTGGTGATCCCAGCTGCAGTTCTATTTGTGTCATTGCTGTGTGAATAGGGATTTATTTAAGATTATTTGTTAAACTAGATTTTTCTCAGTGTTGACCTCTTTTCAGAAACACAGCCTTCTAATGCACTGCATATTGGTCAGGTGCAGGTACGAGTGGTGCTCCCTGTAATTTTGTTGAGGGTAAGGTCTCCTCCTCCTCAAGAATCTGCGTCCTATTTGATTGAGCACATAGTGCTCTTCAACGCATCTTCCAGTTCTATTCTGCATCACCTAAGTAGTCAGCAATATTGGCAGTGAAAGTACAGGCCCCATTTCTTTTAAAGTACTCAAAAATGTTCAGATGTCCACAACATTTTTTTTTGATTTAACGTCAATGCTATTATTATCCAAAATATAATCAAAATCAAAATTCCTTATTAACTACTCCAGAAATCACTCAAAAAATCAATTCCTGCTGCTGGCAACTTGACACAGCCTTTTCCTCCACAAAAAAAAGATTTTCAAAGATGGAGCCTACGCTGGGATAAGGCATGTTAAGTGTGTAAAAAATGGGCGGTACGTTTCTCCAGCGGTAGCGGGCGGTAAGCTATTTGGCATATTTCGCGGGGAGTTTTAGCGTTTTTTGGGCAATAAAAATGGGCGAGCAGTCTCCAGCAACACCAGCAATAATTGCATGCCGAAATTACCGCTGGCGATGTACGGGCGGTAACGGGCGGCAGTTTCCATTTTGACCATATCCGGGCGGTAAACGGGCAAGCTAAGTAGAAATTCTCGCCCTCTGAGAATCTTTTGAGATATGTGTGTATAGAAAATATAATTTTATAAAAATATAAGTTCTTTCTACAGAATATGGGCAGGAATTTTAATTGGGAGGCGGGTTGGGAGTGGGGGCGGGCTAGGAAGTGGTTGGGAAACTGATTTCCCACAGGACCTGCTGAATTTATTTGCATTTTAAACCTCTGTTTACCACCCACAGCCAGACAGCAAGAAAGGATAGCTGGCTGCGACTGTGTTGGCCTGCGGCACTAGGCTGCAGAGAGGAGGGAGGGAGGGATCGGCTGGGGGCCAAGTAGGTGATCGGCGGCCAGACCCAAGCATTGGTGGTGGGGGGGGCGGGGGGGGGGGGGGGGGCGGGGGTTGTGAGATAGGACAGGATGTTTGGGGGGTGGTGGTGTTTCGGACATGGGGGGCAGTGAGAGGTGGCATCATGAACCGGATTTGTCCAAAACAGGAGGCTGGGGGGGTGGGAGAGGACATTGTCGGAGGAGATGAGAGAGGACATTAGGGACCGGACTCAACTATCGGGCGTTTGGAAGAGTGGGACAGGACATGGGGGCCGGGGGAGAGGGAGGAGTGAGAGAGGACATCAGGGATCGGACTCGACCATCACAGGAGAGGTGGAGTCTGGGAGGGTGGGATAGTACACTCAATCATCGTGGATGGATATTTGGGAGAGTGGAATAGGACATTGGGGGGTGGGAGTGGCACAGTGAGAGAGGACATCAGGGACCGGACTCGACCATCGCAGGAGGGGGTTTGGGAGAGTGGGAAAAGACATCAGGCTGTGGGAGAAGATATCAGGTGCTGGACGAGCATCGGGGTGGGGGGGGACCTGGTGGGAGGTTTGAGAGAATGGGAGAGGACATCGGGGATGGGAGCGATGGGAGAGGACATTGGGGATCATATTTGAGCATTGGGGAGGGACGATGAAGGGAGAGAGGAACGGCCGGCCTCAAGATTATCGGGTGTGGGGGGGTAGCGGATTTGGTAGGGCGATCGGAGATCTCTGGGGGGGGGCAGGGCAGGGGGAATCGGAAGCCTGGGGGAAGTTTTGGAGGCCTTGTGGGCGTCTCCGATCGCGGGGGGTAGTGAGGCAGCAATGCTGGATCCAGAAGGTAAGTGTAAAGGCACATAGCTCCTGGATCCAGCAGTCTTCGCCCTTCCATTAGCTGTTGGCTTTCCTGAGGCCTGTGAAACCTGACCAACCACAGTTAAATTTGTAATGGTGATTAAATCTGAGGCACGTTAGCCTCATTATAATATTTCAGTGGGCGACCCGCCTCCTGGCAGCGGTTTGGTTGCCCTTCCCATTCCCCACCCCCTCCCCCGTCCCGCTCTGTTAAAACCGGAAAGGGTGGGTTGGAGGTGGGTGCTGGTCGGGATTCAGTCTCCTAACACTTTAACTTCTCACCAGACCCCAACCCAACCATTTTCTGGAGTTAAAGTCCTCCCCACATGGTGTTCCAATGCTGTTACTCTCTGCTACTTTCATGGCTTCTGGTGATGGTGCATCCGGGAGGGTGCTGAGCACCTCGAGTCTCATCGCCGAGAGCATGCAGAAACCAAGCGCAGGCAGCGGAAGGAGCGTGCGGCAAACCAGTCCCACCCACCCTTTCCCTCAACGACTATCTGTCCCACCTGTGGCAGGGACTGTGGCTCTCGTATTGGACTGTTCAGCCACCTAAGGACTCATTCTAAGAGTGAAAGCAAGTCTTCCTCAATTCCGAGGGACTACCTATGATGATGATGGTTTGATTCAATGGCCTGCTAACCCTTTGATTTCAAATTAATCAAATTATAGGTTCTACCTCCATTTCAGCCATCCTGATAGAATTGTATTTTGCAATCTTAGATCTTAGGCTATGCTGAACCAAATCCACCTAGCATACCTCAGTGTCAAAATTGTTAACCTTTTGATTGCCTGACTATTGAGAAGAAAATTGATCTGTGAAGAAAAAGACAATCTGTAATGTGCGTAATCTCGTGGTCTTGCTTTATCTAACCTTTACAAGAATAGAATAGATGAGAAACTGTTTTAAGGCTGTATTTCAAGAATTTGCCGAGTAAAAAATTTACAGACTCTGGTGCTGATTTTCATCTCGCCGCTGGCCTGCTTACACATAATTGGGTAGATCTCGATTTGGGTGGGACGGCCTAAATGACCTCGATGATTTTTGTTGATGAATTTCAACACAGGTGTCATATATGTATACTCTGTGTATATACCTTTTCTACTATACCCATGTTGTATTTTGATGTGGGTTCTCCCAATCTCCTGCTGTGGTGTCGGTTGAGAATCGATGGAACTCCCAGAGAAATACTGGGACATCGGGAGAAACCCTCTGAAAATTGAGGATCCTTTGAGGTAGAAATTCAGGTCCTCCCGAAACGGATCGCACCTACCACTTCTGTTGTGTTTTCACCGCCGCGGCGGATGAGGTGGCCTCTTTTGCAAATATCAGCTCTTTGGCATTTTTTTCCGGGTGGACCAGAAGTGGGTCATAATGGGGGTGGTAGTGCAGTGGTGAGCACTTTAGAGGAGTGGCGAGGTCGGAGCCCAGAGGTGGAGCAAGTGGACAAGACCAAGGGAAGGCGCAGCACGGGCCAATCGCGAGGCTGAGAGGTCGTGAGGCTCACATTGCGTACTATGAATTCCACATGGTGAGAGGTTCTGTGGGAAGGAGGGAAGGAAGGGGGACAGTAGGAGTATGATTGAGTTTGTGTGTACATATTGACACATGCGGCGGATCCTCTTGCCACTGGACCAAGACCTTACTCCGTCAAGCCCGAGTGCAACGGCCACCCCACGTTAAAAGAATTCACGTGAGTTCATCAGTGACCTGAGTACTCATTTTTAGTGTGGAAGCAAGTCAACCTCGACCTGGAGGGACTGCCTATTATGATGAGAGGGGCGGAAGTGGAGGTGGGACAGAGTCTCCGCCGCTGTTAGTCATCAGCCTGGCGCCACTACATCGCTCCCCTTCCCTTAAAGGGGAGAGCCGCTGCGAGCCACCAGGGAGGATTTCAGCCAGGCCACCAAGAGGAGGTGCCAGGCTGCCTGTTGGCGACCCGGCCGAAACCGGGGGCATAATTGTTGGGACAACCTTGCAGTTGGCCGCCAAAAAAAATAAAACGGCGGCCGCAGCAGTGCGCCCTTCCCTTGAATAGCCACCACACAGCTAAGTCGCACACACTTCGACCATAGTGCACTGACAGAATTGCTTGGCGTGCCGATGATTTTTGTTGCTGAATTTCGATACAGGTGTCATATATGTATACTCTGTGTATATACTATGCTGGTACCACTAGAGTGTGCAACTGTGGGAGGCCCAGGCAGGAGCTGTATAAAAGGCTGGTCACCACGCAGTGAAGACACTCTGCAGTTACAATAAAGAGACTAAGGTCACAGTAGTTCAAGCACAGCACTAGGCATCGTGGAGTTATTCTACAGATAAGTAGAGACATATTAACTGGCGACGAGTACAGATCACGGACTTACACGCAGAGATGGCTTCCGTTGATAGTTTAGCAAAGTTTACAGAGGGTGAAGCCCTTACTCGGGTATCGCTGGCCAGGTATCGCTTTTACACACACCGCCACACTGAGGGCCAAATGTCGCAGACCTACAAAGGCTTACGGAACCGTGCGAATTTGGCGAACTCCAACAATGTGTTGTGGGACGTTTTCGCGATGGGACAGGACGTGAAGCGGACCATCACCTCAAGCCAGGCGTTCACGATCTCAACGTTGAGATTCTCCCAGAATCAAAACTCTCTGGCAAGTACTGTGCAGAAAATAACTTGATCAAAGAATTAGTCCGACTCAGAGTCCGCCAAGGGGTTTGAACGTGAATCGTTTCATATGCTGGCGTTGCGGAGGTAACCATCGGGCCCGTCTGTGTCAATTCAGACACGATGTGTGCAAAGGCTGCGGCCAAAAGGGCCACCCACAGCGAATGTGCAGAAGAATTGCGACTCAAAACCTGGTAGAGGATTCAGCAGGAGGTTTCCGATCCAGCAAGGATCACAAAGTACAAGCTAGAGAGGTGACTCAGCCCGAGGAAGCAGTGCACGGGGTGCACACCTTCACTACCAAAAGTTCCCCCCCATGTGATGAAAGTCAAGATTAATGGCATTCCTGTTTCCATGGAGTTGGACACGGGGGCGAGTCAGTTACTTATGAGTCAGAAGGCATTTGAGAGGCTATGGTGCAGCAAAGAACAAAGACCCAAGCTGAGCCCGATTCAGACAAAGCTGCGCACTTACACCAAAGAACTGATCCCAGTTATCAGCAGTGTGAGTGTAAAAGTATCCTATGATGGAGATACACGAATTGCCACTGAGGGTTGTACCAGGCGATGGTCAACGCTGCTTGGCAGAAGCTGGATGGGGAAGATTCGGTGGAACTAGGAAGATGTCAAAGCACTATCTTCAGTGGACGATGCTTCCTGTGCTCAAGTGCTGAGCAAGTTCCCATCCTTATTTGAGCCAGGCTTCGGCAACTTCACAGGCGCCAAAGTGCAGATCCACTTGGTCCCCGAGGCACGTCCTGTTTATCACAAGGCTCGAGCGGTCCCTTACATGATGAGGGAGAAAGTGGAGATCGACTTGGACAGACTTCAACACGAGGGAATCATATCACCAGATGAATTCAACGAGTGGGCCAGCCCGATTGTTCCGGTACTAAAGAGCGATGGCACGGTCAGAATCTGCGGCGACTATAGGGTAACGATCAACCAAGTTTCATTACAGGACCAGTACCCGCTACCAAAGCCGATGATCTCTTTGCGACATTAGCAGGGGGAAAGGTGTTCACCAAGCTGGATCTAACCTCCGCTTACATGACCCAGGAACTGGCTGAGTCGTCGAAAAAATTAGTGTGCATTAACACACACAAGGGACTGTTTTTGTATCACGTGCCCGTCAGGATCTGCTCGGCTGCAGCCATCTTCCAAAGGAACATGGAGAGTCTGTTGAAATTGGTTCAACACACCGTTGCATTTCAGGATGACATCCTAATCACTGGTCGTGACACCACCGAACACCTGCACAACCTGCAAGAGGTTTTAAGTCGACTAAACAGTGTTGGAGTCCGGCTGAAACGAACCAAGTGTGTCTTCCTGGCGCCTGAGGTAGAATTCCTGGGGAGGAAGATTGCGGCAGACAGCATTAGGCCCACGGACTCGAAGACAGAGGCCATCAAGAATGCACATAGACCACGAAATGTAAAGGAGCTGCACTCGTTCCTGGGACTCCTCAACTATTTCAGTAACTTTCTTTCAGGGTTGAGCACCTTGCTCGAACCGTTGCACAAGTTGCTACGCAAGGGAGACAGAGTCAAAATCAAGAGGCCGCCTGCAAAAAGGCCAGAAACTTGCTGTGTTTGAACAAGTTGCTTGTATTGTATGACCCAGGCAAACGTATAGTTTTAGCATGTGACGTGTCGTCATACGGTGTCGGGTGTGTCTTACAGCAAGCAAATGTAGCGGACAAACTCCAACTAGTTGCATATGCATTTAGAAGTCTATCCAAGGCCGAAAGAGCCTACAGTAAATTGCGAATTACAGGTAACCAGGAACTACCGGGAGAGGACCTTATCTTCAGCGATCCACCTACACACACCCAATCAGCAACAGACCTAGCTGCCAACCACGAGGATGATCCCACCATCTCCAACAGTCCAGTCAGACCAACAGCGCTGCAAGACAGCAGTGGCCCGACCAACTTACCCATGCCAGAAGTGACACTCAGATGATCAATCAGGCAGCGCAGATTTTCGGATCACCTCAATCTGTAACTAACTCGCATCAAAGACTGTGGCGAGGGCGGGGGAATATTGTCATATATGTATACTCTGTGTATATACTATGCTGGAACCACTAGAAGGTGCAACTGTGGGAGGCCCAGGCAGGAGCTGTATAAAAGGCTGGTCACCACACGGTGAAGACACTCTGCAGTTACAGTAAAGAGACTAAGGTCACAGCAGTTCAAGCACAGCACTAGGCCTCGTGGAGTTATTCTACAGATAAGTAGAGACATATTAACAGGTGTGGGAAATCAGCGGCATGCGCTTTGATGACGCACTTAGGAGGGATCAGCAGCAGCGGGGTGAAAGTGGGGACTGCCGGAAAAATCACCGAGGAGAATTTCACAAGCGGCGGACATTCGATTCCAAATCGGCGGTCACTCGACTCTGCCGCGTGGCTGCTGCTTTCTGGCCGTTAGAGGCATTTTCGGGAGGCTAAATTTTGGTCCCTTTGTCTTTCCAATTTTTTCACTATCTTTTCCTAAAGGCATTAAATTGCTGAGGTATGTATCATGGCAGGCACTAATCCCTTGGTATCTCAAAATGATAGCTATTATTCTCTTGCAAGTTCTGTTAGTGAGCGTCTACAGGCTGTTTGATTGGAGCATGAGAGGGGAACTGAATCCTTATTTATGTTTGTATTTCAGGATAGCGCCTTTTGGCCAGCATTCAGAAGTGGGAATCTTGTCTGATTTATTTTTTTATATATATATCTATATATCTTCAACCCAATCGAGATGGTATTGGCTAGTTGAACTTGTTGCTATCCAGTAACTCAGCACAGATTGGGGGTTGCACCTGGAACCTTTCTGATCTAGCTCAGCTATTCATTGATAAACCCACTGAGGCAGGATTGGAAGTTTTGAGCAGTCTAGTCTGTGCTTTTATGCTTGAATTTAAAATGTTGTCGCACAAAATTATGACCAAAGCACTGTCCTTCATGGGGGCACCTCACACCTGATGTACGATGTGAATTTGAACTGGTCTGACTGCATTTTATGACCATTGCATCACTGCAGCACTGAAATCACATTGCATTGACACAAAATGTGAAGTACCTGTATAACGGCCATAAAAGTGTTCATCCCAAAACTTTGAAAACAGTATTTTGTAAGGCGTATTTATGCTTCTTATCTTAGGTTGCCAAGGTCAAACTCTAAATCCCAGGCAAAAAGCCATCAAATGTCAGGAATCGACTATTCTTCCCGTAATTTCGGCAACCATTGGGTTTAAATTAACTCTTAATTAAACAAGTACGAACAGAGAATATTTGTTTTTTTAAGAGCAACCAGCAGTACAAATATTCCAATTGTTAAAGATTAATAGAGCTGTGCTAGATTTTTATATAAACCGATAATATTATTTGGAAAAGGTTGCCCCAGTGAAGCAGTCTGCCACCATGAGGGGCACCTCTCTGTTATTTGCTCTGTTGGTGTTTTTTCCCGCACTATCCCAATGTGACCCACTGTAAGTATGAGAAAATGTTTCTGTTTTACATTGAAATATACATTGTTTTCTAGTCCATTTAACTTTTTATATTAGACAACTTCCTTAGGTTATCTGAAAAGAAGTGGGATGTCTCCCTCTGTTTCCGATGTATCACTCTCTTCATTGGCTTTCTAGTTTATTTTAAAGAATCTTATTAGAGTACTATTATGTTTTGGTAAAAGGAAGGAATTCAAGGCCTTAGAGATTGTGCAGAGGAATGAAAGACATCAATTACGTGGGAAGACTAGAAAACTCGGGCTGTTCTCCTCGGAGCAGAGAAGGTTAAGGGGAGATATGATAGAGGTATTCAAAGTCGTCAACGGTTTTAATAGAGTAATAAGGAGAAACTGTTTCCAGCGGCAGGAGAGTTGGTAACCAGAGGACACAGATTTAAATTAATTAGCAAAGAACCAGAGAGGAGATGAGAATTTTTTTTAACGTAGCGAGTTGTTATGATCTGGAATGCTCTGCCTGGACTGGTGGTGGAAGTAGATTCAATAATAGCTTTCAAAAGGGAATTGGATAAATACTTGAAGGGGAAACATTGATAGGGCAATGGGGAAAGACCAGGGGAGAGGGATGAATTGGATAGCTTTTTCATAAAGCCGGCACAGACACGATGGGCTGAATAGCCTGCTACTACGCTATATCATCATCATTAAATGCTAACTGGAACCACTTCCCTGCTGACGGTTATATATGCTGAACACAGGGAACAGCATCAAATAAGGGAAGTCATCTCAGCCAGATAACTTCCATGGAGAAGTAGATAGCTGTAATAACTTCCGTAACAGTAGTCTGCTCACAGAAAGACAAAAGAACTGAGGTCAACTTAAAAAATTTATTAAAGACACCTTTTATTTAAGGTCAGATGGAGATCTGCCTCCCTCAGATCTAATCTAAAATCATTAAGAGCTATTGTTGTTGTTTGGTGCTGAACTTTGAGATAATTCGGGGCCGAAATAACCCAAACGGTGCGGATAATTCAAATAAAATTATTATTCTCTGCCCCAATCCATGGGGTGTAAAATAGAGGGGTTATGCCCTCCTTTCCTCTGTGATTTCGTTGGGGCGGTGTTTCGGGCGGCTGCGGAGTGGCAGTGAGTCATGAGCAGGACTGGAAGGCTGGCGGTGTCATCAGTGCCGCGCTGAGCATGTTAGTGGAATGTCAGCTCGATGCAGACATGTCACGCTAATGCGGAGCAAGTCCCTCCCCTTCAGTTACAGAAGAGGGCCGCTGTGAGCTCTGCAGGCACTTTAGTGGCGCCTGCTGGGCTGCCAGGGAGGGCTTTGGCCGGGCCAGCGGCCCGGTACCCAAGAGGGGGTGGCGGGCTGCCTGTTGGCGAATCGGCCGAAACCGTAGCTGCCATTATTGGGCCGCCTTCAGAGTCAGCCGACAATTAAAATAAAATGACGGCAGTGACAGATCGCCGTCCCATTGAAGGGCGGACGCATCGCCCAGCCACTGGCAGGTTTCCGCCTCTTCGTTTGCCCCCGTTTGGTAAGTCCTTACCGCCCTATTGGCGCAAATGGACCGTAAGGAGGGGGGCAATTTCGGCCCCTTCACATATTGACATTGAGCCCAAGATTCTCCTCTATGATTCTGCCTGAAATTTGGAGGGATTGTGGCAAACAACCTCACCGCTTCAACAGGAATTTTTCTACCCCATCACACTTGCTGAGGCCACTTTTGGCTTCCCTGTCGCTTCCTACCGCATGTGAATGGAGCAGTGGCATGGGGTTTGGCTCCCCCGAAGCATGTTCCAGTCTGACCCAGTTACCACTGCTTCTTGGATCAGCCATGAAGAAGGTGGTACTAAGCCCCGGTAGCTCCAGTATGAATCCTTCGTTCCCCCAACCAGGTTTTTATAACAGGCTCTTTTCCTTCCATTCAGGCTTCCACTTAATCAACAATTTGTATTTATATAAACCTTTAACGTAGTAAAATGTCCCAAGATGCTTTACAGGACTGTTTTAAAACAAAATTTGTCACCGAGCAACATAAGGAGATTTTAGGGCAGATGACCCAAAGCTTGGTCAAAGAGGTAGGTATTAAGGAACACCTTAAAGGAGTAAAGAGAGGTAGAGAGGCTGAGAGATTTAGGGAGAGAATTCCAGGCTTAGGGCCCAGGCACCTGAAGGCATGGCCACCGATGGTTGAGTGATTGAAATTGGGGATGCTCAAGAGGTCAGAATTATAGGGGTGCAGATATCTCGGAGCGTTGTGAGGCTTTAGGAGATTACAGAGCTAGGGAAGGGCGAGGCCATGGAGGGATTTGAAACAGGAAAAGTATTTTAAAGCGAGGTGTTGCTTAACTGGGAGCCAATGGAGGTCAGCAAGCACAGGGGTGATGGGTGAGCGGGCCTTGATACAAGTCTGGACATAAAGGCATAGATGAAGGTTTCAACAGAAGATGAGCTGAGCCACGGACAGAGTCTGGTGATGTTCTGGAGGTGGAGCTAGGCGGTCTTAATGATGGTGCTGATGTAGTCGGAAGCTCATCTCGGGATCAAATATGACACCAATGTGTCAAACAGTCCGGTTCAGCCTCAGACCATGGGTAGGTCTTCCCAATATTTGTTGGATAACCAGTCTGACAATTTACGTACAGTGGTGAGTTCGAGAGAGCTGGTGGTGAGATAGAGCTGGGTGTCGTCGGCGTACATGTAGAAACAAGCCTCAATCTCTATAGTTTGTTTAACTGCCCGGCTGCCTCTTATAATGTTGCAGTGGGTGTTCTGCTGTGGTTTCCTGGCCAGGTAATTTCAGGTTGCTTTTTCACAGTGGGGATCCTGCTGGGGCCCGTTGTACATATGGGAAGAAACTGAAGCAAGTTTCCTGGTTCCGGTGCTGATGGACTGGTGAGTGGAGTTCACCATCCACTGGAACGCTGCTGCTGGGTGGACAGTCCTGGACTGAGAGCTTTACCAGCATTCCAATTTGTTCTGAAACAAAAGCAGCAACCACAGAGCAAATTGTTTGTTCTGAACATGCTCCCACACTGCAGATGGTGCCTCTCACCCATCCCGCAGTGGAGTGTATGATCAGGATTCCTTCTGGCTCCGAGTGTATGTGAATGTTTGGTTAATTGAAATTTTCAAGACTGAGACCAATAGATTTTTGTTGGGTAAGGGTATCAAGGGGTATGGAAAACAGGCAGCTAAATGTTGAGGTAAAGGTCTAATTGAATGACGGAACAGGCTCAAGGGGCTGAATCATGGCCTACATCTGTTCCTACATCTTATATGGTTCCAGTGCCTATTTAGCCTCAGTTCACTTTAAGAGCAAAGGATCTGGGCTGAGAGTGGGGATCCTGTTACTGGGGCTCAGAAGTAATGGTGACAAACCTCAATTAAATAAGCAATGTATCGATTCTCATTATAGATTCCACCAATCTTGTTTCACTTTTCCAAATATATTTACATCCATCTCGCAGAGTTTATGAAGATTTATTCTCCGTAATGATTGGTTGGAGGACCAAGATATTTGAGTTTGTAGCCCATCTGTCCACTAAATTGATCCCCAGAATCAGCAGGCTATGCTTCTACTGTGTTACCTTAATTATTACTGTGGACTAAATGTTAATGTTTACTTATTCTGACAGATATGTACTGACTACTCCAAATGTTTTGCGAATTGAAGGCGAAGAAACTGCAGTTGTGGAAGGCCACGGTATCAACTTTGACGTAAACGTTGACATTCGTTTGCAATATTTCCCTGAAAAAAGCAGCATAATATTTCAAGAGGGAACATTGTTGTCATCAAATAATAATTATCAAGCTTCCGTGACTATTAAGGTAATTGGACTGAAAAACTAAGCACTTAAAGCAGCTAGCTCAGTTATTCTGCAGCTCTCCAAAGTAGCAGTTTTTGTTCAGAATAGCAAGCAATGGCGAGATATTGCTGCCAAAATAAGGGTGAGTTTGATGGCGCTCGACGTTATTCATGTGTAAATAGTCCAGCAACTTGTGGCAAGGAAGATACACCTTGTGAATTGAGAATCTTCACAAGTTCTGGTCGATTTGGGCTGCTGCACCATTGGCCTTGCAAAAATGGCAGCTTGCCCTTAACCTCCCCCATACGTTTCATGAAATTGCTACATTTGCACATCCATTGCCACTTTAACTTGCTGCAGAAAGCTAGAGCTGGAACAACATGTGTGCCTTTTTAATTATGAAATTTATATTCTTGCAATGTCATGCAACCTCTGCAGTTCAGAAAGGAATCAATTTAAACTGGAATTTCATTTCTTCAGGTAGTAAATTGTTGTTAGAGATTTTTTTAACTAATAATTTTACATTTTAAAATTTTTTTGTATTTTTTCTTTCTGCCTCTTTTCTCGCTCTTAATCCGATCTTTCTTTCCCTCTTTATTTCTCTTTCTGCACCTGATCTGACTCTAATTGACCCTATTTCCTTCTCAGTCATTGCTGCCCTTAAATCTCATTGGTTTAGGAGATAGACTGTTGGTTCCATCATTTACCAAGGTCCCAGATGCCTCATTGCCCTCACTATGCCTTTAGCAGTTCACAGTTCCAGAAACTTACAGGGCAAATATTTTTGAGATGTCGGGTGAGGGAAAAGACTAACTAACAGGGCACACTGCAAAATGGCCCACTCCAGAAAAATCAGGGCCATTCAATGTGGTGACTAACGTTAGGTTGAAACACATCATTGTGTTGCAAAACCATCACAAGATAACATGGTTTTAGCTCTTCTTTCTGCCAAGCAACCAAGACTGTTTGTAGCCATTGCCAAACAGTATATTTACACTAATTTGCAAGCTTTTCTATCCTTCATGATAAATCAAAACAACAAAGATGCTTCCCTGAGCTGTCTTGCAAAGTAATGATCCCTGCAAATGCTTTCTCACTTCTTACATGGCAGAATTAAACTAGCATAGACTCCTGCTTGCCTGTACACTGACTACCTGGCCTTGGGCAACAACAGATAAATCCCAGCTCAAATTACTCGAGCTACAAAGCTTTCCATTAAAGGACTTCAACCAATAATAAGCCTGCTGCTTCTCACAGGCCTCATACAGCTGTTAAATCAGAACAATTCCACAAGATGCTTGATGTTCTGATTTGTGGCGGAGGATTTCGCCGATTTGTTTCAAGCTCCAGTGAGGACTCATTTGGCTGTTTTGTGTCTGGCACCAGTAATAAATGACCATGAAAGCTATGGGATTGTCCTAAAAATATAACTGATTCACTAATGTCCTCGGGGAAGGGAACCTGCTTCCCTTACCTGGTCTGGCCCAAACATAATTCTAGTCCCACGCTACAGGGTTAACTCTTAATGCCCTCTGAAATGGCCTAGCTAAACTACCAGTTATAAAACTATCAGGGCAACTGGAGATGGGAATAGATAGGTCTTGTCAGTGTTGGAAACATCCCAAGAATAAATATTTTTAAATGTATTGTATGGGCAGGAGTGGGCTATTTGCTAACAATTTGAGAGTGTTCAACTCCATTCGCCACTCCTTTGATAATGAAGCAGTCAAGAGCAGGGTTTGGACAACAGCCACATAGCTGCTGGTAATGACCATCTCCAGCAAGAAAAGTAAATCAACTCTCTCCCTGCAGCTTCAATGGTACCACCATATTTAAATCGCCCGCCATCAACATCATGGGCGTCACCATTGACCAGAACCTTAACTGGAATAACTATATCATATCCGGAAAAGGGCAGAGTCTTGAGTACTCTGCAATCAGCGATTAGTCTTCTCAACAACCAAAGCTTCTCTACCATCTACAAGGCTCAAATCAGGAGTGTGATGGTCAATGTCCCCCCCCCGAAGGCCAGCGGGCATGTGGCCACGCAACAATCGGGAGGTCCTGTGCAGGCTGCTACTGAAAGATACTGCACAGCAAATTTAAAGGGACCGCGCACAAAGAAACATTAGATGGAACATTGGTGATGGCATGCTGATCACTCATCTGATTAGTTGTAGCTGCAACACTTAAGCACAAAACCATCCAGGTGAGAGCATTGTGCTTATTTAGCACCCTATCACCGTGGGCTGTGGCTGCAGCATTTCCTGTCTACACTGCAGCAACTCAACAAGCTTACTTTGACATTACCTCTCCCACAAATCCCACTACCAAGAGAGACAAAAAGAGCGATATCATAGGAACACCATGGCCTAGAAACAGAGCACAGGGAATGATTCCTGCACTTGAACAGAAGACCTGAGGACCACCTGATAATGGTCCTCATTACTGTAAAGTCCTTACTCTACAGTATGATACCACACGAGGCACATTCTGGGGACAAGGTCACTCTGTGACCTTAAATCTTTATTCTCAGGACTCCAGACAACCCGACCTTGCGTGGGAACTCCCTTTATATACCTGGGTGATCAGGTATGGGCAGTCTCCCACAAGTGCACCTCTTGTGGTCAAGGTGTGCATCTAGGTTGAGTGTGTCCAGTAATACAATGGTGTTACATTGTGGTTGCATACATGACATCACCTCCCCTCCAAAGTCTTATTAGGATCATAGGTTTAGTCTTTCAGGTGGTTATGCTCCCTCGTGGAGCGTCGCAGTGGGGCTCCGGTTGTTGGACACTGATGTGAGTGTCTGTCACCTGTGGTGATTCTGGCCTGTCCGGGCTGACCGCAGAGATTGTGCATTTTTCTGATTGCTTTTGTTGCTCGTTCACTGGCGGTGGTGTGAGCTCCATCTCATGGTCTTCTTCAGGTTCCTCCGTGTCGATGCTGAACCTTCTTTTTACTTGGTCCAGATGCTTACGGCATATCTGACCATTGTTAAGCTTTACCATGATGACCCTATTCCCCTCATTGTCAATTACAGTACCCTCAAGCCATTTGGGCCCCATGGCGTGATCGAGGACGAATACAGGGTAATTTATTTCTATACATCTCCCCCTCGAATTACGGTCATGGTACTTGTTTTGGGACTGGCGCTTGCCCTCAACTATGTCGGTCAGGACTAGATGAATGAGGGACAACTGAGTTTTGAGTGTCCGTTTCATTAGTAGCTCTGTGGGCGGGACCCCCATGAATGAATGTGGTCGGGATCTATAGGCTACCAGGAGGCGCGATAGGCGGCATTGTAGGGAGGTTCCTTGAATCCTGAGCATACCTTGCTTAATGATTTGGACCGCACGTTCCACCTGGCCATTGGAGGCCGGCTTGAATGGCGCTATCCTGACGTGGTTGATGCCATTGCCCGACATAAACTCCCGGAATTCGTAGCTTGTGAAACATGGTCCATTATCACTAACCCATGGGTTGCAAAGATCGCACGTAGGCTTTCCACAGTGGTGAATGTCATGCATGAATTCAGAATGATGCACTCGATCCATTTCGAGTACGCATCTACCACGATAAGGAACATCTTTCGCATGAACGGGCCCATGTAGTCTACATGAATGCGTGACCATGGCCTGGTGGGCAAGGGCCACGGGCTGAGCGGGGCCTCCCTGGGGGCATTACCCAGCTGGACACACGTCGTGCACGTGCGAACACAGTGTTCCAGGTCTGAATCAATTCCAGGCCACCAAACGTGTGACGGGCAATGGCCTTCATCAGCACAATGCCTGGGTGCTCGCTGTGGAGTTCCTTGCTGAATACCTCCCTTCCCTTATGGGACATAACTTCCTGGCTGCCCCATAGTAGGTAGTCGGCTTGGATGGAGGGCTCATCCATCCGTCTGTGGAACGGTCTGACCTCCTCAGGGCATGCTCCGTGTGCGGGCGCCCAATCCCCAGTCAGGACACATTTCTTAATCAAGGATAGGAGGGGATCTCTGTTTGTCCAGATTTTGATCTGGCGGGCTGTGATGGGGGAGCCTGCGCTGTCAAAGGCATCGACAACCATGACCATCTCAGCGCTTTGTTCCGCTGCCCCCTCAGTGGAAGCCTGCTGAGCGCGTCTGCGCAATTTTCAGTGCCGGGATCGTGCCGGATGGAGTAGTCATAAGCAGCCAGCGTGAGAGCCCATCGCTGTATGCGAGCTGATGCATTGGCATTCAAAGTCTTACTGTTTGCCAATAGAGATATTAATGGCTTGTGGTCCGTCTCTAATTAAAACTTCCTACCAAAGAGGTACTGATGCATTTTTTTTACACCATGGACACATGCAAGCGCTTCCTTCTCGACCATCCCATATCCCCATTCTGCTTGAGAGAGTGACCTGGAGGCATAAGCCACAGTTTGTAGCTGACCCTCAGCATTGCCCTGCTGCAACACACACCCAACCCCATAGGACGATGCATCACATGTCAGAACCAATTTTTTACAGGGGTCGTAAAGGGTCAACAACTTGTTTGAACAAAGTAAGTTTCACGCCCGATCGAAAGCCCGTTCCTGACAGTCCCCCCAAAACCAATCGCAACCCTTACGCAGGAGCACGTGTAGCGGCTCCAACAACGTGCTCAAGTTCGGCAGAAAGTTCCCGAAATAGTTCAACAGTCCCAGGAACGAACGCAACTCCGATGTGTTGCAGGGCCTGGGTGCTCGTTGAATCGCCTCTGTTTTGGATTCGGTGGGCCGAATCCCATCTGAAGCAACCCTCCTGCCCAGAAACTCAACCTCAGGAGCTAAAAACACACATTTAGACTTCTTGAGTCGCAGGCCTACCCGGTCCAGTCGGCGTAGCACCTCCTCCAGGTTGTGGAGGTGTTCCTCGGTGTCTCGACCCGTGATAAGGAATATGATTGTTCCAGGAATGGATTTGAGCAGGCTTTCCATGTTTCGTTGAAAAATCGCAGCCACTGATTGAATGCCAAACGGGCACCTGTTCTCAACCAACAGTCCCTTGTGCGTATTGATGGTAGTCAGTAGCTTAGATTCGTCGGCCAGTTCCTGGGTCATATAGGCTGAAGTGAGGTCCAACTTGGTGAACAGCTTGCCGCCAGCCAGCGTGGCGAAGAGATCTTCCGCTCTCGGGAGCGGGTATTGATCTTGTAGGGACACCCGATTGATGGTGGCCTTGCAGTCGCCACAGATTCTGACAGAGCCATCCGCTTTGAGAACGGGAATGATGGGGCTCGCCCAGTCGCTGAATTCAACGGGCGAGATGATGCCCTCTCTCAACAGCCGGTCCAATTCGTTCTTGATTTCTTCCCGCATCACATACGGCACCGCTCTGGCTTTGTGGTGCACTGGCCTGGCGTCCGGGGTGATGTGTATCACTACCTTAGTGCCTTTCAAAGTCCCGACGCCAAGTTGGAATAATAAATCGAATTGTTGTAGGACTTGTGAGCACGAACTTCGCTCCACAGATGACATTGCGTGAACATCCCCCCCATTTCCAGTTCATCTCGGCTAACTAGCTCCTCCCCAACAGTGCGGGACCATTGCCCGGGACAATCCAGAGCGGCAGCCGATTCACTAACCCATTGTGTGTGACAGCCAACATTGCACTGCCTAGTACCGGAATGATTTCTTTAGTGTAAGTCCGTAATTGTTCCTCAATACGTGCTAATTTGGGTCTACTGGGTTTAAGTGGCCATAGCTTCTCAAATTGCTGAATGCCCATGAGTGACTGGCTGGCCCCCGTGTCCAGCTCCATGCGTACTGGGATACCGTTTAATAAAACCCTCATCATCATTGGTGGCGTTTTGGTGTATGAACTGTGAATATTCGCCACATGGACCCGCTGAACCTTGGCATCCATCGATTTGCCCCAAAAGTCATCCTGCCTCAAAGAACCCTCTTCTGGTCCATCCGCCTCATATATTAGTCTGGTTGCAGGCTTCCTGCACATTCGAGCTAAGTGGCCACTGAGATTGAAGTTCCTGCAGACAAACTGTTGAAATCTGCAAGACCTAGCTGAGTGTTTTCCCCCACACCTCCAGCATGAGTTAAAGTTTCCATTGTTGGGAATAAAGGGACTATGGCCAGGCATTCCCCGCTGACTGTCTCTTTGACTGTTCTTAAATATCCTATTAGTGGGTGTCAATGGTCCCATCCCAGGCCGCATTGTCCACTGTGATGGCGTAAATGTCCGTTCAGTCTGCCATTGTCTCTGTTGAAGTCCTACTCTGGGGTCTATTGCTGCCGGGGGGTGTCGGACTGCCCCTGCCTGCCTGCGGGGCTCTGAGTCGCATTGATGATGTTGACTCCCTGATCCATCACCGCATTAGAGGCAGAATTACACACGTATATTATTTTCGTCTCTTCCTCCCCCGCCATGAAAGTTTGAGCCATCAACGCCGCCGCTTCCAAGGTCAAATCCTTGGTCTCAACTAATTTGCGGAAAATTCCCGCATGACTGATGCCCTCGATAAAGAAGTCCCTTAGCATCTCCCCCCTGCAGGCATCTGTGAACTTACAGAGGCTGGCCAAACACTGGAGGTCCGCTACAAAATCCGGTATGCTCTATCCTTCACGACGTCGGTGGGTGTAGAATCTGTGTCGGGCCATATGCATGCTACTCGCCGGTTTGAAGTGCTCCCCGATCAATTTGCTAAGTTCCTCAAAGGTTTTGTCCGCCAGCTTTTCGGGTGCTAGTAAGTCTTGGTCCGCAGCTGGTCAAAAGATGAGCCCTGCGCTTGTCAGCCGCTGCATCCCCCAGCCATTCTTTCATAACGAAGCTTTGCTGAAGCCTCTCGACAAAATCATCCCAGTCTTCCCCAACACAGTACCGTTCCTCTGTGCTACCGGTGGCTATTCTCGTGGGTCGTGAATTCCCGTTTCTCGTCGCCAATGTAAAGTCCTTACTCTACAGTATGAAACCACACAAGGCACATACATAAGAATTAGGAACAGGAGTAGGCCATCTAGCCCCTCGAGCCTGCTCCGCCATTCAACAAGATCATGGCTGATCTGGCCGTGGACTCAGCTCCACTTACCCGCCCGCTCCCCATAACCCTTAATTCCCTTATTGGTTAAAAATCTACGTGTGATTTGAATACATTCAATAAGCTAGCCTCAACTGCTTCCTTGGGCAGAGAATTCCACAGATTCATAACCCTCTGGGAGAAGAAATTCCTTCTCAACTCGGTTTTAAATTGGCTCCCCCGTATTTTGAGGCTGTGCCCCCTAGTTCTCGTCTCCCCGACCAGTGGAAACAACCTCTCTGCCTCTATCTTGTCTATCCCTTTCATTATTTTAAATGTTTCTATAAGATCACCCCTCATCCTTCTGAACTCCATTTTGGGGACAAGGTCACTCTGTGACCTTCACTCTTTATTCACAGGACTCCAGACAACCCGACCCTGCGTGGGACCTCCCTTTATATACCTGGGTGATCAGGTATGGGCAGTCTCCCACAAGTGCACCCTTTGTGGTCAAGGTGTGCATCTAGGTTGAGTGTGTACAGTAATACAGTGGTGTTGCATTGTGGTTGCATACATGACAATTACCACCAAAACTGGCGAACTGCAGACACCTACTAGGCATCACCAGCCAGTTCACCACTGAAGATTTGTGAAATTTCCACGGCTCGTGGGTAGATCTTAAAGCTGGGAGGAATGCGACCGGTCGGTATAATAACTCCAAATATTTTTTGTTATTTTTCCTTTCTAGGTCGATGCAAATAGAATTAAAAAAGAAACCAGATTGATGCAGTATGTGGTGTTGGAAGCAGTATCTCCAGTATTTCACTTGGAGAGAATCATTCTTGTTTCATACCAAAGCGGACACATATTTATCCAGACTGATAAACCAATCTATACACCAACTCAAACTGGTAACTATGGAATAAACAGTGCTGTACGAGTGGCATGTAGAAAATTGGTGGAGAGACCTTAGGGCCGAAATTGCCCTCCTCCCAAACGAGGTGCCCCATCCGATGTAAATGATTATTCTCTGCCCCAATCCAAAATTGAGGTCTTAAAACTTCTTTTTTGGTCCGGGTGGTGTTTGGGGCAGATGAAGGGCGGAAGTCGGTCGCTGGTGACATCTGCACGACGAGGACATCCCACATCGCGCTAACGCACAGCATCGTCTCTCCCCTTCAGCTCAAGGAGAGGGCTGCTGCGAACTCTCAGGCCACATTAGTGGCACCCACTGGGCCACCAGGGAGGGTTTCGGCCGGGCCAGCAGCTTGGCACCCAAGAGAAGTGGTGTCGGTCTGCCTGTTGGCGGCTCGGCCGAACCCGTGGCCGCTATTGTTGCGTCAACTTCAGAGTCGGCCGATAATGAAAATAAAATGGTGGCCGTGGCGGAGCACTATCCCCTTTAAGGGTGGATGCGCCGCCCGGCCACTGGTAGCTTCCCGCCGAGAAAAGCTGTCGGGCGCACCTTGCGGCAGCTCCGCTCCCGTGTGGCAATTTCCCTCGTCGGGTGGAAAGGGATTGCTGTCGGGCGGTAAGGGGGCAGTAGGTGCCCGATGGGGCGGAAACACCTTACCGCCACATTACCCCCCACCCCACCCCCCCACTTCCTGCCTGTTAAAACCAGAAGTGGGCGGGTTGTGGTTGGGATTCCGTTTTTTAACCGACTCCCACCCGACCTGAACCCACACGTTTTTTGTGGTTAAAATTCCCCCCACAATTTCTGCATTAAACACTCCCAAATGACGCATAGTACTGCCAGATCCTCGATACGCATCATCATAGGCAATCCCTCGGAATGGAGGAAGACTTGCTTCAACTCTAAAAATGAGTCCTTAGGTGACTGAACAGAACCACAATACGAGAACCACAGTCCCCGTCACAGGTGGGATAGATAGTCATTGAGGGAAAGGGTGGGTGGGACTGGTTTGCCGCGTGTTCTTTCCGCTGCCTGTACTTGATTTCTGCATGCTCTCGGTGACGAGACTCGAGGTAGTCCCCCTCGGTGACAATCGGGCCTCCTCCCCTCTATATTACCCCAACTGCATATCTCAGTCCAACCTCAGTACAGCAGTCTCTACTGCACCAGAGCGATATTTTTTCCAATCGCTTCTCTGAGTCAGATTGTGAATTTGTGTCAAATTAGGAACAGTTTTGTGCTCACCTTGATAAGCACTTGTTCTTGTGTGTGCGCACACAAACTTAACATTGTTATGTGTGAGGAAAATATTTGTAATATTAAGTCCTGTAAAAAATTAGTGATTTTTCCAAAGCGGCTGGGTCTTGTAGGATATGAAGGATTCTTGCATCCCAAGGACATCTTGTTTGATTTTGTGAGGATCGCTCATTTATGTATTTATCCTGTGTTCCTGTATGCTTTGAGCTTCACATAAGAAGTACAGAGACCATGGGGAGGGATATCCAGGCATTTTTTTGAATTTGGATGATTGCAGCAGAAATCAAGTGTTAACAGATGGCTGTGAATAGTGCAAGGGCTCAGGTGGGTTATCAACTGGATTGAGACTGCCCAACTCATGTTGCCTAGCAACCAAACATCTAGCAGAAACTTTCATCGTATCACTCTGGACTGACTGTGAATCAAGTTCTCAGAGGCCAATGTCTAACCCACGGCACCACCCAGTTTCCATCATATATATTCTTAATGATTTGTTTTCCTTCAGCCTATCTAATAATATCAATGGCAGGTCCAACACATTGACATATATATATATAATTGCATTATTTACTGTGTGAGTATATCTGATTTGTAATGTCTTGAGTTTTATTATACCTGAGTAAAAATGTATGTAAATTTATTGTGAACGCATATTGTGTAGATTAACCGTTGTGTCCTTCTTTCTCTAGTGCTTTACCGTTTGCTCACTGTGGACAATGAGCTGAAGCCAATCAAAAAAAATGCAATTGTTGAATTTGTGGTAATGTATACATTCATATATTACAAACAAAGTAAGATCTTTTTGACATTTTCATAATACATGGAAATTTGAAGCATCTGTTTGTAATTTGTAATTTACTGTCCGGGGTGGAACTGAGCCATACAGATTCAAAGGTGCTTGCTCAATCCCTGGACAGTGCTGTGTTATCTGATCTCAACCAGGATCACAGCAACAACAACATCAACTTATATTTGTATAGCACCTTTAACATGGTAAAATGTCCCAAAGCGCTTCACAGGAGCGTAATCAAATAAAATATGACACCGAACCACATAAGGAGATATTAGGACAGGTGACGAGACGGTTTTAAGGAGCGTCTTAAAGGAGGATAGTGAAGTGGAGAGGTTTAGGGAGGAAATTCCAGAACTTAGTAATTGAAGGCACGACCGCCAATGATGGGGCAACTAAAATGGAGGGTGTGCAAGAGGCCAGAATTGGAGGAGCATAGAGATCTCGGAGTGTTGTTGGGCTGAGGGAGAGGATTGGAGGCCATGATCCCTGCTACTTATTCATGAGTATGGATATTGTGTAATAACAATATTAGGCCCCCATGGTGAGCAGTCTGGCAATATTCACTATCTGCACTGACACAAGAAGAATAACCTTGTGTGAGCTACCAGAGGGTGTTGTGGAATGGGCCCCTAGCATGAGTCAAAATCTTCAGAAGAGGAGCAGAGAAAATAACCAGAAGCAAATGATGAAGGATCTGTATTTCATTCAGAATAGTTGCACAAAATTTGGGGGAAAGATTCATGTTCGCCAGCCAAAACACCGGCAACTGAAGCTAACGGCCGCTGAAAATGGCTGCAACTCTAACCAAGTGAAATTGTTCTGGGGGCATGGAGATAAGTGGTGCAGCGCTCACCTTGCATGCAACGCCATCCTGGTGGGTTTGCTGGAGAGATCCGGGATGAAGTTTCTGTTCAGGTCTGGTGTTGCAGGTTTCCACAGCCTCTAAGTGCAACTGTGGAGCTTACAAGGAATTGTGGGCCATGAAGAGCTCTGAGAATTAAAGGGGCCATGCACACTGAAGCAATACAAAACAAAGTGCAGTGAATCAATACATTGTTTAGCCCTTTCTGCCTTTTAAGAAATATTCAATATTAAAAAGAAGTTCCAAATGTGAATATTCAGCTATTCAAGCTGAATTACCTTCCTAACCTCAACAAATGGGAAAACTGCCTTAGACTAACACAAATGGCTCAGCAAGCCAGGAAAGGGGCACCGAAGGTCTCACACGCAGCACTCCAGCTTTGTGTAGGGGTTTACCCACAATGGCCAGGAGGCCCTCCAAAAAGAACGATGTGGTAGTACATCACTAAGGCCGTCACAGCCAGCAATGCCCAAAGAAGCATCATGACCTCAAACCACTGGTCAAGGTCAGTGAATGCATCTTTGAAAGCCATCTCCTGCCAACTGCATTAATAGCTTCACATACTTCTCAATGCACAGCCCCCAATCGCTCACTTACCAACAATCTGCACCAATGACGAGGCACATCTCCCGTTCCTAGTCTCACCTCACCCTCTTGGAGGGTGCAGACCTTGCAGCCTTTGTTGGAACTGACCATCAGTGTTTCTGTCTGTGTTTTTATTCTGAAGGGGAGGCCTGCTCAAAAGTCCCCTACCAGGTACCCAGGATCAATGACATCCTAACACATCTTCCCAACAGGTGTTTATCAGTGGGACATCTGGCCGTGAAAGGCGCTATATAAATACAATTCTTTCTTTTTCACAGCTAATTTTTCTTTCAGAATCCACAAGATGTCATCGTGGCTCGGACTGAAGTATTTGCCAAAGATGCTATTGGCATAACTGGAAACACCTTTAAAATACCCGAGATTGTGAAGTAAGTACAAATAATTGACACAGAAGAAACAGTGTAATACAATTGGAACTTAGCGCTGAAGCATATTGTCGAAAGATTTTCTTCATTGTTCATTGACTTGGTTTGTGTTAAATATGCAAGCACTCTAGTAATGTCTCCACAAGGTAGGGTATTGTACTTGAACTGTTGTGACCTTAGTCCATTTATTGTAGCTGCCTGAGTGAGGACACAATGAGGTGAGCTCCCTTTTATACTTGGTTATCTGCAGTGTGCAGGCGACCCTTAGGTCTCCACCAGTAGCACCCTCTGGTGGCACAGGTATGGTGTATACAGTGTGGAAATACATTCAGTGGTCTAATGTATGTTATAGTACATACATTATACATAACAGTTCGCAGTTCAGAACTTTTTCACAACAGTGACAAATACAAGAGGCATTAAATGATGCAGTAGGTGAAATTCCTGTCTTAGTTAATTTTTATGAAAATGTAGATGTGAGTAAATAGTATTTCTTCAAGATATACTCATGTCGACTTTCTTGAAAAAGTTAGCATTAGTGGAAAATATGTCTTAAGTTCAATACTCTTGAAGATTGGTGTGATGAAAGATTTATTTTTCTCAAAATGCTTCTGGTGTTTAAACTGAAATTTGGTTGTGGCAGTCTTCACTGTGTGTGGAATGGACTCTACGGCCGGAATTTTACCAGCGCTGAGAGGACGGGATCGGAGGCGGGTCAGCTGTGAAATTTGAAATGATTGACAGCGGGTCGGTACCCAACACCAGCATCACCAGGCACACCAGCAGCATCAACAACAACACCAACCTTCTCCGCAATCAACTGATGCTGCACAGCACACAGCATCAGCACCTGACCACATTGCTGCCAGGGATGGCCACATCATGGCCAGATTTACTTCACTTGACACTGAACACCCTGGCTGCCACATGATACACCCCACACCAACATCATAAAGCACCCTGACAATGCGCAAGCCATTCCTTTCACACTCATCACCATTGCAGGGGTACCCTTATGTCTCACCATTCACTGCAACTCACTAAGCCACTTCCAAAGCACACAATCCTGTCCAAGAATGCAAAATGTTGAAAATAAAGATTTCAATGTTTGACAACACATTAACGGAAACTTTACATGAACATTGGCTAAAATATCCAAGTGACTACCCTTGTGTGTTGTTAGTTTTAAGCTTTCACTAGGATGAGTGTGGGGGGTGTTTAATGAGATTGGATGTGATAATGTTGATAAAGAGAGAGAGGGATGGGTGGAGGTGCAAGAGCAAGGTATGTTGGTGTGTGTAAGAATGTGCAGGAGTAGGAGTAGGAAAGGCAGAGTGATAAGGATGTGATGAGTGGCACAGCAGGATGAGGTTGAGTGTGGCTTTGCAGTAACATTTCGTGATCTACTGAGATAATTGATAGGTTTGTGCCACTGCAGCCTGGTCCTCCTGATGACATCCCTGCTTGTGCCCTCCTGTGCAATTTGCAACCAGGCTGCGTTGGTGTCCTGGGGAGGTCTCCTTCGCCCATTGGAAGAGATGAGAACCTCCCTGCGTGCTGTGACTCCCTCCATAAGCATATGGAGGGAGTCATGGGAGAGCCGTGCACCTCTCTGCCGTGTTTGTCAGTGTTTTCAGCACCTCAATACTGTAGAACACTGACAGCACAACTGTCAAAATCACTGTGGACACTGTCCCTTCAAGGAAATTGTTGATGACATCAGACCCGCTTCCTTTTAATTGGCCGGGAACCTCACTGGACCGGCTTAACAAGCCCAATCATCATAAGATCACTTGAACAGAGTGGGCTGGAGCCGACAGTGTGCTGGGACCTCGCTACAGACCTAATCTGCACCGAAATCGCCTTAGTAGGCGAAATCGCGGCCTGCAGTACAAAATAATTTGATCAATTGACACTACAGTACAAAACAATTTGATTAACTCATTGGTCAACCTTACTCCTGATTCAGAAATGGAAATACGGAGTGCATCCTTGGTTGCATTTCTTAATTTTGGATTGCAATACTTTTACACTAATCTTAAAGGTTTCAGACTGCAATTTCATGGAAGTTTGGCAAAAAGTTTTCCTAGAATAACGCATTGATAACAAGCAGAGGGAGGAGGTCTTTTAAAGTTCTTTGCATCCGTATGAATGATGTGTTCACACGTGCACATTTTATTGAAGCCTCATGCTGTGTTTCTCAGACTGATTTAGCTGTAGCCACTCTGATTCTAGTGTGAACTAGAACAAGATAACCGTTCTAAGCATTTATAAGCCAGGCAAAGGGTGGTACTGCATAATGCAATTATGGACTCACCATTTCCACCACTCATACCCGTTATGCTATATATATTTCAAAGTGATGTTGTACCAAATCCAAAAAGTAGTCTGAGAGCACTTTAAATCTATCTTGTGTAATAACCTTTTATGTGGCACCTTATCGAATGCCTTTTGGAAATCCAAATATAAGTCAGCCACTGGTTCCCCTTTATCTACCCTGCAAGTTGCAACCTCAAAAAACTCTTAATAAATTTGATAAACACATTTTCCCTTTTTTAAAACCATGTTGTCTTTGCCTAATCACGTTATGTCTAAGTGCCCTGATACTACTTCCTTAACAATGGATTCCAGCATTTTCCCGACAACTGATGTCAGGCTAACTGGCCTGTAGTTCCCTGTTTTCTCTCTCCCTCCTTGAATAGCGGTGTTACATTTGCTACCTTCCAATCCCCTGGGGCCATCTAGAATCTAGAGAATTTTGGAAGATCAAAACCAATGCATCCACTATCTCTGCAGCCACCTTTTTTAGAACCTGAGGATGTAGGCCATCATGTCCAGGGGATTTGTCGGCTTTTAGTCCCATTAGTTTCTCAAGTTCTTTTTCTCTACTTATATTAATTACATTAAGTTCCTCACCCTTATTCGATCCTTGGTTCCCCAACATTTTTGGTATGCTTTTAGTGTGTTCGACAAAATAATTGCTTAACGTTTCTGCCATTTTCTCATTCCCCATAATAATTTCCCCGATCTCAGTCTCAAAGGGACCAACCTTTACATTTGCTACTCTCTTTTTTACATACTTGTACAGCTCTTACCATCTGTTTTAAAACATTTTTTGCTAGTTTTCTGTCATTCTATTTTTTCCCCTTTTGATCAATTTTTTGGTCATCATTTGCTGGTTTCTAAAACTCTCCCAATTCTCAGGCTTACTTCTATTCTTTGCAACATTATAAACTTGTTCTTTCTATCTAATGCAATCCTTAACTTCTTTAGTTAGCCACGGATGGATCACTTTTCCCTTGGAGTTTTTGTTAAATTATGAGATATTTCTTTAAATGCTAGCCACTGCTTATCTACCGCCATACCTTTTGATCTATTTTTCCAATCTAACTTGGTCAAATCGCCCCTCATACCTATGTAATTGGCTTTATTTAAGTTTAAGACTCTAGTTTCGGACTTGGGCAAGTCACTCTCAAACTTAACGTGAAATTCTATCATATTATAATCACTCTGCCCCAGAGGATCCTTTACTATGTGATTGCTAATTAACCCTGTCTCATTACACAATACAAGATCTAAAATAGCCTGTTCCTTGGTTGGTTCCATGACGTATTGTTCTCGGAAAACTCCCCGAATGCATTCCATGAACTCGTCCTCCAGACGACCTTTGGCAATTTGATTTGTCCAGTCTATATGAAGATTAAAGTCCCCCATGATTATTGTATTACCTTTGTTACAAGCTCCTACTATTGCTTGATTAATATTCTGTCCAATGGTATAGCTACTGTTCGGGGGCCTATATACTACTCCCACCAGTGTTTCTGCCCCTTGTTATTCCTTATCTCCACCCATACTGATTCTATTTCCTGATCTTCCGAGCCGAGATCCTTTCTCTCTACTATCCTTGTGCCATTCTTTATTATCAGGGCTACCCGCCCCCCCCCGCCCCCTCACTCCCCTTTTCCATTCTGCCTGTCTTTTCGAAATGTCAAGCAGCCTGGAACATTTAGTTCCTTATCCTTGGTCACCTTGCAATCATGTCTCTAGTAATAGCTATTAGATCAATCCCATTTATCTCTATTTGTACCACTAGTTAGTCTAACTTCTAAGGAATGCTTTGTGCATTCAGGTAAAGAGCCTTCAATTAAATTTTTTAAATCATTTTATTGTTTGGTATTGTCTTAAGATTTAAACAAAACCTGAGGACAGTTCATTTTATCTAGAACTAGAAATATCCTTTGATTAACAGTAAATTCATAAATAGTAATTATTCATAGAGTTGACCTATATAATACATAAAGCAATGGTTTTAAATTAAATTACTTAACTAATATATTTTCTAGTATTGGAGTATGGAAAATTGTTACGAGTCACAAAGAAACCAACCTTGTGAATTACACAACTGAATTTGAAGTCAAGGAATATGGTGAGGAAAACATAATCGTCTACTGGTTTCATTGAAATGTAAATTAAACATAAAGCTTTTCTCGGGATAGTTTTAAATTAACTGGTAGAAAGGTTACAGTTTGTTAATCTGGGGCATCCACTTTGTTTCTCATAGTTGTATTTCTGTGAAACTTACTGCAGAATATTTTAGTGCTGCTATTCTAATTTGACATGTATTGTTTTTTGGTTGGACATCAATATTTGGTTCTATTGTTAATCTAGCAGTGGATCGCTCCTTCCCCAAGGTGATGCTCACAGATAGTCTCATGTAGCAGCATGGTTGTGATGTTTAACCGACATCCCCACTCAACTCAGGAAACCATAGTTCTCTCACTGTGTCCCAAATGATGGCCCCATCAACTCTGAGAAACACAATGAGAGATCAAGTTTGTTATCTTCCTGTGCCTGTGATATTGCCGTACCATATGTGTAACGTGAAATTTTGGGTCTCTTCAATATGCGCAGATTTCCATTGTCTAACAAGTCTCCACTATTGTGGATAATGGAGGTTAAACACTTCACAGGACTTTTGCATGATTAGGAATATAGGAACAGGAGTAGGCCTCAAGCCTGTTCTGCCATTCAGTTAGATCGTGGCTGATCTGTACCTTAATTCCATTTACTCATCTTAGGAGAGAATTTTAACCTAAAAAAAAACAGGTGGGTTGGGACGTGGGCATAGTGAAAGTGTTAAAATCTGAATCCCGACCTCAACCTGCCCACTTCCGATTTTAATGGAAGCAGGATGAGGATGGGCTGCCAGGAGGCGGGTCGTCTATTTAAATATAATGAGGATGAAAGCCTCTTTAATCTCCATTTTGTATTTAAATTCAACTGGTTGGATTTTGCACCCCAACCATTAAAATTCAGCCTTTGATATACATCAAGAGATACTTTTTAATGGAAAAAAATAACTATTAAGTTCTATTACGCTGCCCGATTGCCCTGGTTCAGGGATGATTTTACTAAATGAATTTTAACATAAATTTGAACTGTAAGCTAACCAGCGCAATTTCAAGTGCATTTTGCATGCAGTTTCCAGATTGTGCGTAAAGTGGGACCTCCACCAAATAATCTAGGCAAAGTATTCAGGGCAGTACTGAGGTAGTGCTGTATTGTCAGAGGTGCTATCTATCAGATATGATGTTAAACCAAGGTCTGTGTGATTGCATTGCTGTAAGAGATTCTATGGGCCCAGGTTTCGGCCTCAGTTGCTCCTGATTTTTTGGAGCAACTGGTGTAGAACGGAGTATCTTAGAAATTCAAATTCTCGGCATTTAGTTTGCTCCAGTTCTAGTCAGTTAGAACAGTTTCACTTTGGAACAGAATTTTTTTTTCAAAAGGGGGCGTGTCCGGACACTTACGCCTGTTTTCAAAGTTTCGGCAGTGAAAACTTACTCCAAACTAACTTAGAATGGAGTAAGTGAAGATTTTTGTACGCTCGAAAAAACACTTTAGAAAAATCAGGCGTAGGTTACAAATCAGGCGTAGGGAATGGGGGGGGGGGGCGGGGGGTTTAAAGGGAAGTTTACAAACATTAAACACTTCAGTTTTACAAATAAAGAGCCATCATCAATAATAAATGATAAAAACATCAATAAATCAACCAATAAATCAATCAGAAAAAATTAATAAGAAATAATTTTTTTTTAAATCAATAAATAAAACATTTTCTACTTACCGACTGCAGCACCGGGAGCCCTCCAACAGCGTGCTGGGATGCCCGCATCCCCCCCCCCCCACAGTGTGTCTCTGTCAGTGTCTCTATCTCTCTGTCTGTCTGTCTGTGTGTGTCTCTCACTCTCTGTCTGTCAGTGTCTGTGTTTCTGACAGCGAGGGGAGGGGAAGAGTGGGGTAGAGGGAGAGAGGGGGGGGCGGGGAGGGGAGGGAGGGAGGGAGGCAGAGGGGGAGGAAGGGAAGGGGGAGGGAAGGGGGAGAAGGGGAGGGGGGAAGGAGGAGAAGGGGAATAGGGGAGGAGAAGGGGAAAGGGGGGAAGAGGAGAAGGGGAAAAGGGAGGGAAAGGAGAAGGGGAAAGGAGAAGGGGAAAGAGAAGGGGAGAAGGGGAAGGGGGGGAAAGGAAAGAAGGGGGAAAGGAGAGGCGGGGGGAAAGGAGAAGAGGGGGGAAAGGAGAAGGGGCGGGGAGGCTGAACGGGCCGGGCCCGGCTGGGCCCAAGACTTTGGGCAGTGCCCGTCCCCAGCACCAGATTTACAGGTAGGTAGCGTTGGGTCGGGTTGGGTCCGGGGTCCGGGGTCAGGAGCGCGGGTCGGGTCGGGGGGGGGGCGGAGGGAGGTTGGTTCGGTTCGGGTCCGGAGGGTGGGGGGAGGGAGGGAGGGAGAGGGAGGTCAGGTCTGGTGCTGGCAGGGGGGGGGTGGGAAACGCGCGTCAGGTCCAGTCCGGGGGGGTCGGGTCCGGTCCGGGGGCCGGGTGGGGGTGGGGGAGAAGCGGGAGTCGGGTCGGTGTCGGGGTCGGGTCCGGTCCGGGGGATGGGGGGAGAAGCGGGAGTCGAGTCGGGTCGGGTGGAAGCAGGAGCTGGGCGTGGGAGCTCCAGTGAGGCCATTCGGCCAGGGCTAGGGGCTGCGTGCTTTGGGCCCCTCCCACACAGTTTTGAGCGCCTGGAGCTACTGCACATATGCGCCCACTGTAGCGCGAATGTTTCTCGGTCCTGGCACTGTTTTCAGCGCAGGGACCTGGCTCCGCCCCCTACAGCTCCTGCTGCGCTGCGCCCGACTCAAGAGGACCTGCAGGGAGCCGGAGAATCTGTAAGTTTATTTTAGGCGCACTTTGTGGCGCAAAAAACAGGCGTCCAGGTCGGGGCTGCGCCGTTTTAGGCGCGGCCCGAAAATTGGGCCCTATAAAACTAGTTAAAGAAGTGTAGAGGAATCTTCTTGGTTTCCTGGTCAACATTCCTTTCTCAACTAACACCATCAAAAACATTATCTGGCCGTTGATTCCTTTGCTGTTTATGGGACCATGCTGTTTGCAAATTGGCTACTATGTTTCAACATGTAACAATATAACAATCATATGTTGTTTGTGACTAGACTTAAAAAATAAGTAACCCATTGGTTATAAAACAATTTGGGAAATCCTGAGGACATAAGATGCCATATATATGTAAGTTCATTTTTTTAAGTTCTGTAAACCTGTCTGGATTTGACTCTGGCAGTAATTATAATATTTCAAATGTTTTAACTTGGTTTCTTTTTGTTAGTGCTACCGAGCTTTGAAGTCACCATTGGCTCAGACCAACATTTTTTCCATGTTGATGACAATAAATTGGACGTTTCCATCACTGCAAGGTTGGTATTCTTCTATCAGAGAACAGGCTTTCTAGAGAGTTTGTTACAGTGGCATTTTAACTTTTTTTTTTTCATTTTAGATTCACTTATGGAAAACCTGTAAACGGTCGTGCATTTGTTCTGTTTGGAATAATGGATGGTGAAAAGAAAAGCATTCCATCATCACTTCAATCAGTAGCTGTAAGTAAAAAGCTCAGATTAAAAATGCAGGACATGCCCAAATATTGACATGTTAAGGAAGTAGAAAATATTTGTTATTTGTTCTAATTCTGTTAAAATTGTAGTGGAGTTCTTAGAATTAATCAGCAAGAAAGTGTTTGCTTTCTTCATCAGAAAATGTTTTAATATTGAAGGATACTTATATTGGTTTATTAATAGCTGTCCATTTTGTATGACAAAGGTATTTAATTTTTTTGAACCGTAAACTACTATGGGATTTGGATTCAGGGCCTAGAAATTTGATGCGGTGCATCGATTTTTCAGGTGCTAAATGGATGCATAAAGATCCAATAATGGCGGGCAGGAAGAGGGCTCTCATTACGAGGTGGAATTGCACCGCCCGCCATGTTGGATTGGGCTTCTCCACAGGCATGCAGGATGCACGATGGAACAATGGAAAACACTGATTAATTTATTCAAAATAAGATTCTGCACTTGTTGGAGGACCCTTACTTGATATTGGCATGCCTCGCGCTTGACTTACCATGTGACAAACTCGTCCGACAACTTAAGGCACTAACAAGCAGGAAGGACTCTTCAGGAAATAAGGGATGGTATCAAATTGAAAACAAGGGCATACAAAATAGCCAAAACTAGTGGGAGGCCAGATGATTGGGGAACTTTTAAAAGCCATCAAAGAATGACTAAAAAAATAATCGAGAGGGAAGATAGTTTATGAAAGTAAACTAGCACGAAATATAAAATCAGATAATAAGAGTTTCTACAGGTATATAAAAAGGAGAAGAGTGGCTAAGTAAATGTTGGTCCTTGGAGGATGAGACTGGGAAATTAATAATTGGGAACCGAGAAATGGCAGAGCCTTTGAACAAATATTTTGTATCGGTCTTCACGGTAGAAGACACTAAACACATCCCAATAGCGGATAATCAAAGGGCTACAGGGAGGGAGGAACTTAATACAATCACTATCACTAAAGAAGTAGTACTCAGTAAAATAATGGGAGTAAAGGCGCTCAAGTCCCCTGGACCTGATGGCTTGCATCCTCAGATCTTAACAGTAGTGGCTACAGAGATAGTGAATGCATTGGTTGTAATTGACCAAAATTCCCTGGATTCTGGGGAGGTCCCAGCGATTGGAAAACTGCAAATGAAACACCCCTATTTAAAAAAGGAGGCAGACAGAAAGCAGGGAACTATAGACCAGTTAGTCTAACATCGGTCGTTGGGAAAATACATGGCAAACAGTAACTAGTGGGGTGCCGCAGGGATCGGTACTGGGGCCTCAACTATTTACAATCTATGTTAATGACTTGGATGAAGGGACCGAGTGTAATGTAGCCAAGTTTGCTGATGATACAAAGGGAAAGCAAATTGTGAAGAGGACTACAAAAATTTGGCAGAAGGAATAAAATGTGGGAAAATGTGAGGTTATCCACTTTGGCAGAAAAAATAAAAAAGCAAATTATAATTTAAATGGAGAAAAATTGCAAAGTGCTGCAGTACTGAGGGACCTGGGGATCCTTGTGCATGAAACACACAAAGTTAGTATGCATGTACAGCAAGTAATCTGGAAGGCAAATGAAATGTTGGTCTTTATTGCAAGGGGGATGGAGTATCAAAGCAGAGAGGTCCTGCTACAACTGTACAGGGTATTTGTGAGGCCACACCTGGAGTACTGCATATTGTTTTAGTCTCCATATTGAGGTAGGATGTACTTGCATTGGAGGCTGTTCAGAGAAGGTTCACTTGGTTGATTCCGGGGATGAGGGGCTTGACTTATGAGGAAAGGTTGAGAAGGTTGGGCCTCTACTCATTGGAATTCAGAAGAATGAGAGGTGATTTTATCGAAACGTATAAGATTATGAGGGGGCTTGACCAGGTGGATGCAGAGAGGATGATTCCACTGATGGGGGAGACTAGAACTAGAGGGCATAATCTTAGAATAAGGGGCCGCCCATTTAAAACTGAGTTGAGGAGGAATTTCTTCTCTCAGAGGGTTGTAAATCTGTGGAATTTGCTGCCTCAGAGATGTGGAAGCTGGGTCATTGAGTAAATTTAAGACAGATATACAGTTTCTTAACCGATAAGGGGTTATCGGGAGCGGGCAGGGAAGTGGACCTGAGTCCATGATCGTATTAAATGGCGGAGCAGGCTCATGGAGCTGCATGGGCTACTCCTGCTCCTATTTCTTATAAGCCCCTCGAGCCTGCTCCGCCATTTAATACGATCATGGCTGATCTAATCATGGACTCAGGTCCACTTTCCTGCCCGCTCCCCATAACCCCTTATTCCCTTATCGTTTAAGAAACTGTCTATTTCTGTCTTAAATTTATTCAATGTCCCAGCTTCCACAGCTCTCTGAGGCAGCGAATTCCACAGATCCACAACCCTCTGAGAGAAGAAATTTCTCCTCATCTCAGTTTTAAATGGGCGGCCCCTTATTCTAAGATTATGTCCGCTAGTTCTAGTCTTCCCTATCAGCGGAAACATCCTCTCTGCATCCACCTTGTCAAGCCCCGTCATAATCTTATATGTTTCGATAAGATCACCTCTCATTCTTCTGAATTCCAATGAGTAGAGGCCCAACCTACAAAACCTTTCCTCATAAGTCAACCCCCTCATCTCTGGAATCAACCTTGTGAACCTTCTCTGAACTGCCTCCAAAGCAAGTATATCCTTTTGTAAATATGGAAACAAAAACTGCACGCAGTACTCCAGGTGTGGCCTCACCAATACCCTGTACAACTGTAGCAAGATTTCCCTGCTTTTATACTCCATCCCCTTTGCAGTAAAGGCCAAGATTCCATTGGTCTTCCTGATCACTTGCTGTACCTGCATACTAACCTTTTGTGTTTCATGCATCAGTATCCAGGTCCCGCTGTACTGCAGCACTTTGCAATCTTTCTCCATTTAAATAATAACTTACTCTTTGATTTTTTACTGCCAAAGTGCATGACCTCACACTTTCCAACATTATAATCCATCTGCCAAATTTTTGCCCACTCACTTAGCCTGTCTATGTCCTTTTGCAGATGTTGTGTGTCCTCCTCACACATTGCTTTTCCTCCCATCTTTGTATCATCAGCAAACTTGGCTACTTTACACTCAGTCCCTTCCTCCAAGTCGTTAATATAGATTGTAAATAGTTGGGGTCCCAGCACTGATCCCTGTGGCACCCCACTGGTAACTGATTGCCAACCCGAGAATGAACCATTTATCCCGACTTTCTGTTTTCTGTTTGTTAGCCAATCCTCTATCCATGCTAATTAATATATTACCCCGAACCCCGTAATCTTTTATCTAATGCAGTAACCTTTTATGTGGCACCTTGTCAAATGCCTTCTGGAAGTCCAAATACACCACATCCACTGGTTCCCCTTTATCCACCCTGTTCGTTACATCCTCAGAGAATTCTAGCAAATTTGTCAAACATGACTTCTCTTTCATAAATCCATGCTGACTCTGCCTGACCAAATTTTGCTTTTACAAATGTTCTGCTACTGCTTCTTTAATAATGGGCTCCAACATCTTCCCAACCACAGATGTTAGTCTAACTGGTCTATAGTTTCCTGCTTTTTGTCTGCCTTCTTTTTTAAATAGGGGCGTTACATTCGCAGTTTTCCAGTTATTCCTGTTATTAAACCTAACTTAGACCTCTTTGTATTTTCTATGATCCTATCTAATTGTTTATTATTTACAACTCTTAACTATCTCTCCCAGTCCTCTGTGCACCTTGTTTCTACTTTTAAATACAACATCTTGGTGCCCAACCCCTTTCCAAATTAGTTTAAACCCACCCCCACAGCACTAGCTAACCTCCTCGCAAGGATATTGGCCCCAGTTCTGTTCAGGTGCAACCCGTCCATCTTGAACAGGTGCCTCCTATCATAGCACTGACCCAGGAACCTGAATCCCTCTTCTGCACGATGTCTCTAGCTATGCATTAACCTGCCATATCATCTTATTTCTGCAATCACTGGCACATGGCTTCCTTTTGAAGTCCTGCTTTTTTACTTTTTCCCTAGCTCCGTAACCTCTCGCTGCAGGACCTCATCCTTCGTCCTCCCTATGTTGTTGGACCATGGACCATGACTTCTTGCTCTTCCCCTTCACCCCGCAGAATGTTCTGCACCAACTCCGTGATATCCCTGACTCTGGCAGCAGGGAGGTAACATACCATACCGGTCTCATGTCGCCGGTCGCAGAACTATCTGTCTTTGCCCCTGAGTATCGAATGCCTAATTACTAAGACGTTTCTACACTTTGCTGTACCGCCCTCTTCTCCCCCCACCCCCCAGGCACCATGAAGTCCTTTGCCTCACGGTGCCAGGCTTGGGACTGCACTCCTTCAAGGTTTCGTCACCCTAACCAGTATGTAGTGTTGAATATCGGTTTGAGTGCCACACTCCTGATTCCGGCACTGCTTGCCTTTTCCTACCTTTCCGGAACAAGTCTCCTGTGAAAAAAATGATTTTTTTTTTTAATGCTCTCATTGCATTGTCAAAATTGGACATTTTAAATTTTAAATCTTTCCAAAGTCTCTTGATACTGTTAGATGTACCCTTATCCTATTATTGCTACGTTCCCACCCGGATGTCCCTGGAGATGGAGCATACAGTGTCCACTAGCACACTTGGGCACCAGAGGGACTGGAGTGCTTCATCACCGCCCACCGCCCCCCACACTGCACCCCCCCCCCGCCCCTCACTCCCCCGAACCAAACTTTAAATATATTTGTTAAGTTTTCTTTAAAATTTGTATAATTTGCAATTTATGGTTTGTGCCCCTTGAAGAAGGGGGCACTTGCTGCTTTTTTACTGGCGATGATAACGTGATTAGCATTAAAGGTAAAGATCAATGAATTGGAGCGTATGTGTATGACTTATTTTCCTCGCTTGGGGTGCATGCGTTATATGCCAGCCCACAAATCCTACAAAATTTTGGCAGGCGAAAAAGAGCTGCGGACTAATCATAACCAGGACCTGTTTCAAATTTAACTCCTGCTCACCCAAATTATGTTATTCTGTTACAACATCCTTGCCTCCAGATGCCTTTTGTTGCCTTAACACATAGTACTCATTAACTCAATGGCGTTTTCTTGCCCCGCATTTATGCATGACCTTGGTCATGTCACTTGTACATGAAGGATCTTCGTCAGACCTCAGGCACATAATTCGTTGAAGGAAGAAGACTATTTTGCCATATTATAAGATCATGAACCTATCTTCTGGAAGTTTATGAGCCAGACTATAAGTTGCATTCCTCAAGTAGAATATCTGAGCCAAGTTCCCGTCCATTGTTTCCAGCGCAGTTGAGTCAAGATGCTGATAGCAGTCCCAGACTTGAGGAGTTCACTGGTTGAGATGTTAGCCACTCGAAGAAAATACATTGTAGCTGTATTTAATCCGGATGAGAACAGTTCTACCGAATGTATTGAAATCCTGAACAATAAAGTAAAAAAGATGTAATCAGAAATAGAGAAAAAAGGTCACCGTCGGAAAAGTGAGAATACATGGTCAGACAGAGAGAAGCAAAAGAAAGAGACACTGAAAGAGTGGAAGATATACAGAAAATAAGAGAGGGAATTGGAAAGAAACACAGATGGGAGAGAAATAGAAAGTTAGTTGCAAGAAAAAAAAAAATTCCTTGAAATGTTTTTCCATGAGCAATGCCACAGAAGATCAGCTAGTACCATTGAAAATGCAAATGATCAGTTTCAAAACTGCACTAAACTGTTTAACTTCAGATTACAGGTGGGCGTGGGAAAGCTACCCTAAGACATGAAGATATAAAAATCAACTTTCCAGACATTAGTGAACTTGTGGGGTGTTCAATCTATGTTACTGCCAGTGTTATAACACATACAGGTGTGTAAGTACCGTGTATCTTATAGCAGTTAAAGAACAATCTAGTACTATATATGAAGCCATGTAAGAAAGTTTGAGTTCTTGCTTTAGTATTTCTTTTTATATATGTTCATATATAATCCAGGTATCTCTGGCCCAATAGTTTTATTTTAGATTGAGGTAGGGTTTCTACTCGTTTACACCAGTAATATCGGTGAAATCTGGTCGGAATCTACCGAACCAGCGCCAAAGATTGAGGAAATTGAAACTTAAGTTATGCCCAATACCAGTTGTATTTGTATTTTCCTTGATCTTTTACACTGATTTAAGATTCAATTTGCCTAGATCAGGCCCCGCCCACAAAATTGGCACCACCCTCGGGTCAAAATTCTGCCGAATGCGCTGGTTTGGGAAGGTTCTTCAAATTGCGTCATTTTTTTTGGCTTGTAGACACATTTTTAAAGTTTTATAATATCAAAAGATATTTAATTTGCTAAGAAACTGATTTGTGTACACCAATGAAACCATTAAATATTTCAGTATAGTTTTTTTTAAAGTAGTTTCAGTGATTTGAAACAGGTTGTGGATTCTATTGTGTGATTCTGTGAAAACTACAAATCAGTGACCATGCTCGTGTTACATTTTTAGCATGCCCAGAGCAGAAATACTTCACTTTTGCAATTTTGTAAAATGCCTAATGCCTTTTCCCTTAATTCTATTTCTTTGAATAGGTAGTGACATCGTAGAAGCAGAGAAATCAGATATAAAAATAGTTACCTCTCCATATACCATAGAGTTCAAAAAAACATCCAAGTATTTCAAGCCCGGCATGCCATTTGGTCTTATGGTATGAATATTTCCATTTCCTTGCTCTTTCCTACTTTTCTTTCTATTTCTTATCCATGTACCTTTGCTTTGTGAGGAATAGGATAATTATTCTTTTCTTGTTCTTTATTATCTGAGGTCTATGTAACGAATCCCGATGGTTCGCCAGCCAGTAGAATCCCTGTGACAGCCAACGATGAGGTCACGACGAATACCCAAGCTGATGGACTTGCCAGGATGACGATAAATACAGCTGGTGAAGCAACTAGTCTAAGCATAACCGTGAGTAATAGGGCACTTAATATCGAGCCATGGAATGGTATAGCACAGAGGAGGCCACTGGATGAGATGTTAACACTTCTAAGAAAATACATTTATTCTGGATGAGAACAATTCTACCGAACATATTGAAATCCTGAACAATAAAGTAAAAGATATGCAATCAGAACTAGGGGGGAAAAGGTCACAATTGGTCCATCATGCCTGTGCCGACTCTTTCAAAGAGCTATCCAATTTGTCCCAATTTCACATAGCCCTTTAAATTATTTCCTTCAATTTTTCTCAAATTCCCCAATGAAAGTTACAATTGAATCTGGTTCCACTACCCTTTCAGGGAGTGCATTCCACAACATCATATAACTCACTGTGATCCCCCTGGCTCAGGCTGACAGCAGCAGACACCCAATCCCATGTATGTTAGAATATTGAATTCAGTATAAAATCATGTACATAAAGCAAAATAAAGAGAAGGAAAGAATGCTGCGGTTAAGAGAGAAATATAAGAGACAGAAAGATAAAAGTAATTTATTTTTGATTTAATTTTTTAAATAGTTTCAACGATAATTAAAATAGGAATGAATGAGACTCCACACTTATAAAAGTTCCAAGTAGTGTGGCATACATCTACATTCTTGCACTAGGAGATTCTTGTTAATTTCTAAAGGAGTGCCACATTTTCCTTATTCAAGAACCATTAAGTTCTTTGTCGGTCATTTTAAAATTTGATCACTGAAATTCAATGATTGATTCAAAGATTTCCAGCTGAGCTGATCTTAATTTTAAGCAAGTATCCTTTGCGAATATTAATAATGCATCTTGGACTTGGTCTCCAGTCGTCTTGGTTAACCCTTGCCACTGGACCAAGACCTAGCTCTGTCAAGCCCGTGTGGTGACTAGTGTGCAACGGCCACCCCACGTTAAAAAAATCCACGCACAGGCATCTTCCACCCTTCAATATGTAGTTCGGGATCCGGAATATTAGGTCCCTCATTGAAACACCTGTGAACTTAGCCATTTTGTGAGGAAGTGGCTCATCCTCGATACGAGGGACTGCCTAATACTACTAACTCACTGCGTAAAAAAAGTTATTTTCATCTCGCCTCTGGTTCTTTTGCCAATTACCTTAAATCTGTGTCCTCTGGTTACCCACCCTTCTGCCACTGAAAACAATTTCTCCTTATTTACTCTATCAAAACACAATAATTTTGAATGCCTCTATTAAATTTCCCCTTAATCTTCTTTGCTCCAAAGAGAATAACCTATATTCACAGCTTTAGAACTTTTTTCACCATGAGCGATTGAAGAAAAAATGACTATTGTGATATGAATTTACTTTGAAGGAGTTTACTTGCATTCAGAATTTCATTGTGCAATATTGAATATAGAAAAATAATACATGTTACAGATGCACTTGGGTTCCTGAGTCATTTCCTGATTCATTTCCTATGCATGGAACTTATTTTTTTCCATTTAGTTTTGCTATTTGGAACAATTTATGTTGAAATAAAAGTCTTGGGTGCAGCACATTGAACAAATATTTTATATCGGTCTTCATTAAAAACATCCCAATATTGGATAATCAAGGGGCTATAGGAAGGGAGGAACTTAAAACAATCACTGTCACTAAAGAAAAAGTACTCTGTAAAATAATGGGACTAAAGGTAGACAAGTGCCCTGGACCTGATAGCTTGCATCCTAGGGTGTTAAAAGAAGTGGCTGCAGAGATAGTGGATGCATTGGTTGTAAAATTCCTTGGATTCTGGGGAGGTCCCATTTGAAAAAGGAGGCAGACAGAAAGCAGGAAACTATAGACCAGTTAGCCTAACATCTGTCGTTGGGAAAATGCTGGAGTCCATTATTAAGGAAGCAGTCGCAGGTCATTTGGAAAGCATAATTTTGTTTAGCAGAGTCAGCATGGTCTTAGGAAAGGGAAATCATGTCTGACAAATTTGCTGGAGTTTTTTGAGGATGTAACGAGTAGGGTGGATAAGGGGGAATATATAAGGATGTGATGTATTTGGATTTCCAGGAGGCATTTGATAAGGTGCCACATAAAAGGCTGCTGCACAATATGAACGTTCACGGGGTTGGGGGTAATATATTAGCATGGATAGAGGATTGGCTAACTAACAGAAAACAAAAAAATCAAGATAAATGGGTCATTATCCGGTTGATAAACAGTAACTAGTGAGGTGCCGTAGGGATCGGTGCTGGGGCCTCAACTATTTACAATCTATATTAATGATTTAGATGAAGGGATGTAGCCAAGTTTGCTGATGTTACAAAGATGGGTGGGAAAGCAAATTGTGAAGAGGACACAAAAAATCTGCAAAGGGATATAGAAAGGCTAAGTGAGTGGGCAAAAATGTGGCAGATGGAGTATAATGTGGGAAAGTGTGATGTTATCCACTTTGGCAGAAAAAAAAAAGCAAATTATAATTTAAATGGAGAAAAATTACAAAATGCTGCAGTACAGAGGGACCTGGGGGTCCTTGTGCATGAAACATAAAAAGTTAGTATGCAGGTACAGCAAGTAATCAGGAAGACGAATGGAATGTTGACCTTTAATGCAAGGGGGATAGAGTATAAAAGCAGAGAGGTCCTGCTACAACTGTAGAGTACAGTACAGTTGGTGAGACCACAGCTGGAGTACTGCGTACAGTTTTGGTCTCCTTCTTTAAGGAGGGATATGCTTGCATTGGACGCAGTTCAGAGAAGGTTCATTCGGTTGATTCCTGAGAAGAAAGGTTGAGCAGGTTGGGCCTGTACTCATTGGAGTTCAGAAGAATGAGAGGTGATCTTATTGAGACATATAAGATAATGAGAGGGCTCGACAAGGTCGATTTTAGAAGATGTTTCCACTCATGGGGGAATCTAGAACTAGGGGGCATAGTTTTAGAATAAGGGGCTGCCCATTTAAAACTGAGATGAGGAGGAATTTCTTCTCTGAGGGTTGTAAATCTGAGGAATTCTCTGCCCCAGAGAGCTGTGGAGGCTGAGTCATTGAATATATTTAAGGCAGAGATAGACAGATTTTTGAGCAATAAGGGAGTAAAGGGTTTTAGGGAACGGGCAGGGAAGTGGAACTGAGACCATGATCAGATCAGCCATGATCTTATTGAATGGCGGAGTAGGCTCGAGAGGCTAAATGGCCTACTCTTGCTCCTATTTTTTATGTTCTTATGTATTTTGTGTCACGCCCTTCAATGGCATCACATTTGAAAGTATCATACATTGGTGATTTAATCTGTTAAATTACCAACCTAATATCCAATTGTCTAAACCAGGAACAAATCAAAGGCAATTTGATTGAGTCAGAAATCAAATCGCTCATTCTTTTCCTGAAAGTCACCAGCCCAGAGCTGGAAAATTTGTGACATATCCCCATCTAGAGGTGGTATCCATCTCCCCCATCTCCTGCTTCCATTATGTTCGCGTTGGAAGAGGTTTTCCCTGAGCAGCTTGTTATGGACAGTCTGCTCCTGCAAGTAGAGTAGAAGCAGGTAAATTACTGATGTTGGGAAAAAGACTTTAAGCCTTTTGCCATTGAATTAGCCTACTGATCATAGTGTAAATGGTGCCAGGAATAAGAACATAAGAAATAGTAGCAGGAGTAGGCCATTTAGCCCTTCGAGCCTACTCTGCCATTCAATAAGATCATGGCTGATCTTTGACCTCACCTTAACTTTCCTGCCCGATCCCCATAACCCTTGAGTCCCTTAATATCCATAAATCTTTCGATCTTTGTCTTGAATATACTCAACAACTGAGCATCTACAGCCTTGTGGGGGAGAGAATTTCAAAGATGCACAATCCTTTGAGTAAAGCAATTTCTCCTCATCTCAGTCCTAAATGGCCGACCCTTTATTCTGAAACTGTGACCCCCTACTTCCAGACACTCCAGCCAGGGGGAAACATCCTCTCGGCATCTATCCTGTCAAGCCCCTTAATTTTAGATGTTTCAATGAGATCACATCTCATTCTCCTCAACTCGAGGGACTATAGGCCTCGTCTACTCAATCTCTCCTCATAGGACAATCCCCCCATCCCAGGAATCAGTCTAGTAAATCTTTGTTGCACTCCCTCTATGGCAAGTTTATCCTACCTTAGGTAAGGAGACCAGAGCTGCACACAATACTCCAGATGTGGTCTCACCAAGGCCCTATATAATTGCAGTAAGTTCTTTTTTCTCGTTCTCCTATCCTTTTATAACAAAGGCTAACATAACCATTTGCTTTCCTAATTGCTTGCTGTAACTGCATGTTAACTTTCAGTGATTCGTGTACAAGGATACCCAGGTCTCGCTGACATTTTCCAATCTCTCACCAATTAAAAAATATTCTGCTTTTCTATTTTTCCTATCAAAGTGGATAACTTCTCCACATTATACTGCATCTGTTGCACACTCATTTAACCTGCCTACTTTCCCCCCAAAATGCATCAATACTTTGCAGTAGCTGAAAAGAGTTATCCCAGAGAGCAGCTTTTTAGTGTGTGTGGCAAAAAAGAGGTGCAAAAGAGTCTTCTTTTCTGTCTAATGGGCAACCATGTGGAGCTTAAACAATTTGGTAGTGGGGAGGGGTGGGGGGTGCCCTTTAGAATGGAAGCAATGAGAGTTTGCTACCTTGGCTCATCTCGTGAGATCATTGAACTTCTTTCACACTGTAGCCGGTTCTGCTGCTGGCTTTGATATGTTAGCAACCTCTTGCTGAGCCTGTCCTCGAATGATCTGTGAGTTACAATACCTATCTAAGGGGAGATTACATGTTCCACTTTTTCCTAACTTGCCTCACCAAGATATACATTTCCCTTGTCCATAAACTATGACTCCCTATCACTTCATTGATTACTTCCGAGGCATGCACCTTGTCCGAAAAGTGCACTGCCCCTTTAAGCTGCTACAGCACCTGATTTCCTCAAAGGGTGCTCTTTCTGCATGTCGCGTGGCTACAAACTGGAAATGGTAATGAACATCAATCTCAGTTAGGTTCACAACAATGACTACACTTCAAAAAGTGCTTCATCGGTTGTAAAGCAGCAGGGATGTTCTGAGGTCGTGAAAGGCATTATATAAATGCAAGATCTTTCTTTCTCTGATTCAGAAAGCCAACAACAACACATCTTGCTTTCATATAGTGCCTTTAACGTTGTAAAATGTCGTGCTTCAGCATTTTTAAACAGATTTTGACACTAAGCCACAAAAAGAGATACTAGAGCAGGTTAGCTAGAGAGGTGGGTTTTAAGGGGTGTCTGAAGGAAGGAAAGGGAGATAAAGAGGTGGAGAGGTTTAGGGAGTGTAAGGGGATAAAAAATGGTCACTCGAGTGGAGACAGACTGGTGGTCACGAAAGTGGATACTGAAGGTAGTGAATTGATCTGACATGTAAAATGGTCCAGAGGTTCTGAGCAATCAGGAGTTCTTCTGTATTCCGGTAGGGATTGTGATTGAATGATTATATGTAAAACTCGCTTATAGAAACATAGAAACATAGAAAATAGGTGCAGGAGTAGGCCATTCGGCCCTTCGAGCCTGCACCACCATTCAATAAGATCATGGCTGATCATTCCCTCAGTACCCCTTTCCTGCTTTCTCTCCATATCCCTTGATCCCTTTAGCCGTAAGAGCCATATCTAACTCCCTCTTGAATATATCCAATGAACTGGCATCATCAACTGTCTGCGGCAGGGAATTCCACAGGTTAACAACTCTGAGTGAAGAGGTTTCTCCTCATCTCAGTCCGAAATGGCCTACCCCTAAGACTGTGTCCCCTGGTTCTGGACTTCCCCAACATCGGGAACATTCTTCCCGCATCTAACCTGTCCAGTCCCGTCAGAATCTTATCCATTTCTATGAGATCCCCTCTCATCCTTCTCAACTCCAGTGAATAAAGGCCAAGTTGATCCAGTCTCTGCTCATATGTCAGTCCAGCCATCCCTGGAATCAGTCTGGTGAACCTTCGCTGCACTCCCTCAATAGCAAGAATGTCCTTCCTCAGATTAGGAGACCAAAACTGAACACACTATTCCAGGCGAGGCCTCACCAAGGCCCTGTACAACTGCAGTAAGACCTCCCTGCTCCGATACTCAAATCCCCAAGCTATGAAGGCCAACATGCCATTTGCCTTCTTCACTGCCTGCTGTACCTGCATGGCAACTTTCAATGACTGATGAACCATGACACCCAGGTCTCGTTGCACCTCCCCTTTTCCTAATCTGCCGCCATTCAGATAATATTCTGCCTTCGTGTTTTTGCCACCAAAGTGGATAACCTCACATTTATCCACATTATACTGCATCTGCCATGCATTTGCCCACTCACCGAACCTGTCCAAATCACCCTGCAGTCTCTTAGCATCCTCCTCACAGCTCACACCGCCACCCAGTTTAGTGTCATCTGCAAACTTGGAGATATTACTCTCAATTTCTTCATCCAAATCATTAATGTATATTGTAAAGAGCTGGGGTCCCAGCACTCAGCCCTGCCGCACTCCACTAGTCACTGCCTCCCATTCCGAAAAGGACCCGTTTATCCCGACTCTCTGCTTCCTGTCTGCCAACCAATTCTCTATCCACGCCAGTACATTACCCCCAATACCATGTGCTTTGATTTTGCACACCAATCTCTTATGTGGGACCTTGTCAAAGGCCTTTTGAAAGTCCAAATACGCCACATCCACTGGTTCTCCCTTGTCCACTCTACTAGTTACATCCTCAAAAAATTCCAGAAGATTTGTCAAGCATGATTTCCCTTGCATAAATCCATGCTGACTTGGACCGATCCTGTCACTGCTTTCCAAATGCGCTGCTATTTCATCCTTAATAATTGATTCCATTATTTTCCCCACTACTGATGTCAGGCTAACCAGCCTATAATTACCCGTTTTCTCTCTCCCTCCTTTTTTAAAAAGTGGTGTTACATTAGCTACCCTCCAGCTCATAGGAACTGATCCAGATCGATAGACTGTTGGAAAATTATCACCAATGCATCCACTATTTCAAGGGCTACTTCCTTAAGTACTCTGGGATACAGACAATCAGGCCCTGGGATTTATCGGCCTTCAATCCCATCAATTTCCCCAACACAATTTTCTGTGTAATAAGGATATCCTTCAGATCCTCCTTCTCACTAGACCCTCGGTCCCCTGGTACATCCGGAAGGTTATTTGTGTCTTCATTCGTGAAGACAGAACCAAAGTATTTGTTCAATTGGTCTGCCATTTCTTTGTTCCCCATTATAATTTCACCTGAGTCCGACTGCAAGGGACCTACTTTTGTCTTTACTAATCTTTTTCTCTTCACATATCTATAGAAGCTTTTGCAGTCAGTTTTTATGTTCCCGGCAAGCTTCCTCTCGTACTCTATTTTCCCTCTCCTAATTAAACCGTTTGTCCTACTCTGCTGAATTCTAAATTTCTCCCAGTCCTCAGGTTTTCTGCTTTTCTGGCCAATTTATATGCCTCTTCCTTGGATCGAACACTATCCTTAATTTCCCTTGTTAGCCACGGTTGAGCCACCTTCCCTGTTTTATTTTTACTCCAGACAAGGATGTACAATTATTGAAGTTCATCCATGTGATCTATAAATGTTTTCCATTGCCTATCCACCACCAACCCTTTAAATATCATTTGCAGTCTATCCTAGCCAATTCACACCTCATACCGTCGAAGTTAGCTTTCCTTAAGTTCAGGATCCTAATTTCCGAATTAACTGTGTCACTCTCCATCTTAATAAAGAATTCTACTATATTATGGTCACTCTTCCCCAAGGGGCCTCACACAACAAGAAGGCCAGCTCTCTTATTGGTTACTCGACATATTGGTCAAGAAAACCATCCTTAATACATTCCAGGAAATCCTCCTCCTCCGCATTGCTACCAGTTTGGTTAGCCCATTATGTAAATTAAAGTCGCCCATGATAACTGCTGTACCTTTATTGCACACATCCCTTATTTCTTGTTTGATGCTGTCCCCAACCTCACTACTACTGTTTGGTGGCCTGTACACAACTCCCACCAGCGTTTTCTGCCCTTTAGTATTCCGTAGCTCCACCCATACCGATTCCACATCATCCAAGCAAAAGACAGAAAGGAGATGAGTAAAAGTGGAGGGTAGAGAAAACCAAGGCAAAAAACTAAAAGGGCCACTGTACAGCAAAATTCTAAAGGGTCAAAGTGTAATAAAAAGGCAAGCATGAAAGCTCGGTGCCTCAATGCAAGGAGTATTCGGAACCCAGGAGAGGGCTCTGAGCTAGTTAGAGTGGGTGAGAGCTCAGATGAACAGGACCCCAAGAAAGAATGCAAAAGGCAGGAGGCAACTGGGGTAAGTGTAAACCACAAGGTGATAGGAAGGGACAATATGTATGAATATAAAGGGGCTGCAGGAGGGGTCAAAACTAAAAATCATGGTTTGAAAACTAGTATTAAAACACTCTACCTAAACGCACGCAGCATTCGAAATAAAGTAAATGAGTTGACGGCACGAGTCATTACAAATGGGTATGATTTGGTGGCCATTACAGAAACGTGGTTGCAGGGGGGCCAAGACTGGGAATTAAACATACAGGGGTATCTGACAATTCGGAAAGATAGACAAGAAGGGAAAGGAGGTGGGGTAGCTTTGTTAATAAAGGATGATATCAGGGCAGTTGTGAGAGACGATATTGGCTCTAATGAACAAAATGTTGAATCACTGTGGGTGGAGATTAGAAATAGTAAGGGGAAAAAGTCACTGGTGGGCGTAGTTTATAGGCCCCCAAATAATAACTTTACAGTGGGGCGGGCAATAATCAAGGGAATAATGGAGGCATGTGAAAAAGGAACGGCAGTAATCATGGGGGATTTTAACCTACATATCGATTGGTTAAATCAAATCGCATGGGGTAGCCTTGAGGAGGAATTCATAGAATGCATATGGGATTGTTTCTTAGAACAGTATGTTACAGAACCTACAAGGGAGCAAGCTATCTTTGATCTGGTCCTGTGTAATGAGACAGGAATAATAAACGATCTCCTAGTAAAAGATCCTCTCGGAATGAGTGATCACAGTATGGTTGAATTTGTAATACAGATTGAGGGTGAGGAAGTAGTGTCTCAAACGAGCGTACTATGCTTAAACAAAGGGGTCTACAGTGGGATGAGGGCAGAGTTGGCTAAAGTGGACTGGAAACACAGACTAAACAGTGGCACAGTTGAGGAACAGTGGAGAACTTTTAAGGAGCTCTTTCATAGTGCTCAACAAAAATATATTCCAGTGAAAAAGAAGGGCAGTAAGAGAAGGGATAACCAGCCGTGGATAACCAAGGAAATAAAGGAGAGTATCAAATTAAAAACCAATGTGTATAAGGTGGCCAAGGTTAGTGGGAAAGTAGAAGATTGGGAAAATTTTAAACAACAGCAAAGAATGACTAAGAAAGCAATAAAGAAAGGAAAGATAGATTACGAAAGTAAACTTGCGCAAAACATAAAAACAGATAGTAAAAGCTTTTACCGATATATAAAATGGAAAAGAGTGACTAAAATAAATGTTGGTCCCTTAGAAGATGAGAATGGGGATTTAATAATGAGAAATGTGGAAATGGCTGAGACCTTAAACAATTATTTTGCTTCCGTCTTCACAGTGGAAGACACAAAAACCATGCCAAAAATTGCTGGACACAGGAATGTGGGAAAGGAGGATCTTGAGATAATCATAATCACTAGGGAGGTAGGCTGGACAGGCTAATGGGACTCAAGGTAGACAAGTCCCCTGGTCCTGATGAAATGCATCCCAGGGTATTAAAAGAGATGGCGGAAGTTATAGCAGATGCATTCGTTATAATTACCAAAATTCTCTGGACTCTGGGGAGGTACCAGTGGATTGGAAAGCAGCTAATGTAACGCCTCTGTTTAAAAAAGGGGCCAGACAAAAGGCAGATAACTATAGGCCGGTTAGTTTAACATCTGTAGTGGGGGAAATGCTTGAAGCTATCATTAAGGAAGAAATAGCGGGACATCTAGATAGGAATAGTGCAATCAACATGGATTCATGAAGGGGAAATCATGTTGAACTAATTTACTGGAATTCTTTGAGGATATAACTAGCATGGTGGATAGAGGTGTACCGATGGATGTGGTGTATTTACATTTCCAAAAGGCATTAGATTTGGTGCCACACAAAAGGTTACTGCAGAAGATAAAGGTACGCGGAGTCAGAGGAAATGTATTAGCATGGATAGAGAATTGGCTGGCTAACAGAAAGCAGAGAGTCAGGATAAATGGTCCTTTTCGGGTTGGAAATCGGTGGTGAGTGGTGTGCCACAGGGATCGGTGCTGGGACCACAGCTGTTTACAATATACATAGATGACCTGGAAGAGGGGACAGAGTGTAGTGTAACAAAATTTGCAGATGACACAAAGATTAGTGGGAAAGCGGGTTGTGTAGAGGACACAGAGAGGCTGCAAAGAGATTTAGATAGGTTAAGCGAATGGGTAATGTTTGGCAGATGGAATACAATGTCGGAAAATGTGAGGTCATCCACCTTGGAAAAAAAAACAGTAAAAGGGAATATTATTCGAATGGGGAGAAATTACAACATGCTGTGGTGCAGAGGGACCTGGAGGTACATGAATCCCAAAAAGTTAGTTTGCAGGTGCAGCAGGTAATCAGGAAGGCGAATGGAATGTTGGCCTTCATTGCGAGAGGGATGGAGTACAAAAGCAGGGAGGTCCTGCTGCAACTGTACAGGGTATTGGTGAAGCCACACCTGGAGTACTGCAGTTTTGGTCACCTTACTTAAGGAAGTATATACTAGCTTTGGAGGGGTACAGAGACAATTCACTGGGCTGATTCCGGAGATGAGGGGGTTACCTTATGATGATAGATTGAGTAGATTGGGTCTTTAATCGTTGGAGTTCAGAAGGATGAGGGGTGATCTGATAGAAACATTTAAAATAATGAAAGGGAAAGACAAGATAGAGGCAGAGAGGTTGTTTCCACTGGTCGGGGAGACTAGAACTAGGGGGCACAGCCTTAAAATACGGGGGAGCCAATTTAAAACTGAGTTGAGAAGGAATTTCTTCTCCCAGAGGGTTGTGAATCTATGGAATTCTCTGCCCAAGGAAGCAGTTGAGCCTAGCTTATTGAATGTATTCAAATCACAGATAGATAGATTTTTAACCAATAAGAGAATTAAGGGTTATGGGGAGCGGGCGGGTAAGTGGAGCTGAGTCCACGGCCAGATCAGCCATGATATTGTTGAATGACGGAGCAGGCTCGAGGGGCTAGATGGCCTACTCCTGTTCCTAATTCTTATGTTCTTATGTTCTTATGTCCTTTCTTACTATTGCATTAATTTCCTCTTTAACCAGCAATGCCACTCCACCTCCTTTTCCTTTCTGTCTATCCTTCCTAAATGTTGAATAGCCCTGGATGTTGAGTTCCCAGCCTTGGTCACCCTGGAGCCATGTCTCCGTGATGCCAATTACATCATATCCATTCACTGCTATCTGGGCAGTTAATTCTTCCACCTTATTCCGAATACTTTATTTTATGTATGTAAAGCACGCTTATACACTCTATACATTGCGTTAAGAAGAGGGAAGCAGCAATGCCTGATGGATAATGAACCAGCCGTTGGATTAACCTTCAAACAGACTCATGGAAGTGTACATATTCAGTTCAGAACACGGACACAAATGTTAGGGAACATGAATTATAGCAGCATGGGAACAGGATGGTATTGACTGGGAGTTTTGACTAGAGTTTTTAGGAGAGGAATAAGGAGGTACCACCCTGGAAAACAAAGTTAATCAACACGTCATGAGAAACTGAGGCAAAGTTGACACCATTGAATAACACATTCCAGAAGGGTGACATGTGATGAGAGATGGACAGGTGGGGGAGAGCCACCCAGAGCCAGTCTGAGCAGTAGGCCAACTGGTAGTTTTGTAGGAGGGTCGCACACCTTGAAAACCTGTATAATTGTAATTATAAAACCTTTGATTGGAGAAGTGTTCATCAGAACCTTTCCGAGCATGCTTGAATAAAAACCGGTTGAACCAAGGTTTAGTCTGAGTGATTCCATGGTCACTATACTAGAGAGGGCAGGTGTCGATTCCTTATATCAGGGAGTCCACCTCGAGGAAGAGAAGTCTTTTTACCCCAACAGGGAGGGAATTCCTGAGCTTAGGGCCTTGGCAGCTGAGCACGCGGCTACCAATGATGGAGCAACTAAAATCAGGAATGAGCAAGAGGCCAGAAATATAGGAGTACAGATATCTCGAAGGCTGCATATCCTATCCCACCTCCTGCTGATTTTACATCTGATATGAGAAATTGACCCCACTCTCGTAAATGTTTGCTAATTGTTCAAGGCAACTAATTGACTTGTAAAACGATGTACCTCAAATATTGCTTAATATAGACAGTTAATATAAACTCAGTGGTCTGAGTTTAATTTTGCTTTCTGTCTTTCTACTTACAGGTTAAAACAAATGATGCGACCATTCTCAAAAATCAGCAGGCATCTATAAGTATGGTGGCAAAACCATATAGGACACAAGCTGGTTCAAAGAACTATTTGCACATTGGTATTCACCAAACAGAACTCAGTGCAGGACGTGATTTAAATGTTCAGCTGAATCTCCACAATGACAATGCAGCAATCCAGGCCCAGATAACATACTTCACCTATATGGTATGTTTTTCTGTATGCCAGTCATGTCTTATTATTCTGACATTCAAAAAGAGGCAGTTCAAGGATCTTTATCAGCTTCAGTGAAAACATAAATTGTGGAACGAGATGAGGTCACTCTATCCAGTGAGACCATTCCTTCCATCAGGTCATGTACACTTCTCCTCATGGGGCTAGAAATTGGTCTTTTGGTGATGCAGAGTAGCAGTATTTTTCGATACCCCTAATCACTCTGCTATTTTTAAAAGGCCTAAAATTGACCAAAAAATGTGCCCAGCGGTAAAAGTTGACCACCACTGAGAACGATAGATGAGAGCAAGGACCAAGATCCTGCTTCTGCATCAGAGAATGTTGCCCCCTCGGTACCGCCCACTCCCGTACCCGTGCAATGACCGCATCTGCCTTCCTCCCTCCCAATGAGGTACCGCCTGAGGAGCTCCTCGGCCAGGTGCCATGGAGCGAGGAGGGGAAGGAGTAGAGGTGGGGAGAAGGAGAGGGGGGGAAGGAAAGTGAGGTGCATGTCCGCAGGTGATGGCCGTGTTATATCTCCATCTGGGTGTATGCAATTTGTTGCAATGTATGGGGGCTAGGGACCACCCTACTGCTTTGCCTTTGTCAATCTGCTGGACATGTTGAACATTTGATTGATGTCAATGGTGGAAAAAGTGGGGTGTGGCGGGGGTTGGGTGTTATTGGCTGTGATACTTATGATGTCAGACCAATGTTGTTATAACATTTTTGTTATTGAACATAACCTTGTTGCGCATTGTCTCAGATAACTGCACCGTTACACACTGGTGATTCCTTAACATGAAAGGGTTAAATACAACTTATCAACCAACGTAAACTTTAACTGGCACCAAGATGATGGGCACCATGGATGTCTGAGCTGCACAGTGTGTCAGCGTTGTCACTCACATCGACGCTCTTTCAGATATCAGCTCCTCAAATCGTTCAGATATCAGTTCCTCACGTAAGAGTGTGATGTTAAAAATGCCAGCCACACCGCTGGCATTCGTTCAGAACAGTTCCACTTTTTCTGGGCGTTTTTTTGGGCGAGCGATATTGTGGACGATGTGTGCGAGGTGGTGAAAGTGACGCTGGGTGATCTCCTGGGCGTTAGTTTCGCCAGATGTGCTCTTTACGACAAAAAAAAGTGGGCGGGCAGTATTATTGAATCTCAGCGTTAATTCCTTGTAGAAAGTAACGCTGGGCGATATTATGGGTGTTGATTTCGCCCATTCTGATAATTCCGCCCCAAAAAAGTGGGCGGGCGGTAATATTTTTTCCCGGCGTTAAGCACATGGGGAAAGTAATGCTCGCCGATAAGTTTCCTGTAAATGCCACCAGTTTCCATTTTGTGCCAAAATGGGCGCTATTTGGGCGTTATATGTCATTTCAGCGGTAAAGTGGGCGTTAAGCATTCAAAAAAAGTGGAGGTTCCAGCGCACCATCTCTTCAAAATTGTTTATTTTAGATGTTCCTACTTTTATTTATTTTCTTTTACTTCAACAGCTGATAAACAAAGGAAAGATAGTGCGTGTTGGACGGCAATCGAGAGAGAGCGGTCAAGTCCTGGTGTCCATGTTAATTCCAATTACCCCAAATCTAATACCATCATTCAGATTGCTGGTTTATTACTATGTAACAAAGGGATCGCAAGTAGAATTGGTTGCTGATTCTGTGTGGATTGACGTGAAAGACACATGCATGGGAACAGTAAGTATTTTTGTTTTGTTTGGAGTGAGAAACTGCAACGTTTTACTATCAGCTCTGCTGCTCAAATGTGAGTTTGTGTCAGAGATCGGATTAATGTTAGTGGCTGGGAAAAACAGATCGGCTCAGTCCTAGGAGCATCTGCTGTGAACAAGATCTGTAATGTATGCAGACTAATATCTGTTCACTGTAGCTTGGAGGATAGCTATTTTACAAAGACGGACGTGTATAACATGCAATGCTCAATATTATTCGGATACTAAAGTGCAGGTGTGGTTATGGGTATATTTATGGATATACAGTGGATATTTCCTCAAATTCTGCATCACTGGTTACTGCTGCAAGCAGACCCTGTGTCCCCTATGATCCGGTAAGTTCCTTTACTGCTCAGTATCTAGTTAAACAATGGTGTAACCCATGTACCATAACAATAAGACCCTGGATACAATCATCTCAAAGACGGTGCTATGTGCATTCTCATTTTTAAACATTTTAATGAGATGAGGCCAATTGTAAACTAACAAACGACTTTATTTTATGTGAAATATATGAATGAACAGTATGTAATTTTCTAGTGAAATGCATTTATTTCCTACCGTTCCTTGCAATTTCAAAATAATAAAATATGTGACCCTGACTTTTATAGGCTAGATTCACAAGTTAGCAATCCCTGAGCTACCTGGCACAAAACTTCTCTTGCAGGCCATGTGTGTTCATACACATCTAACTGATTAAAAGGCAAGATCTCCCTCTGTGTCTCTCACTGTTTTAACTCAAGCTGCTGACTAACTTTTCCAGAGGGATAGATTGTGTGGCCCTACTGCCCTGATAGTGGGACAGATTAAGGACAGATGAAGCAGCTGAAAACTGGGCTTCCATGCTGTGCTGTGCTGTGCTGTGCTCCCTGAGCAGTAGCAGAATGATACCATCACAATCTGTAACCTCATGCACATATCTCACTCCTTCATCCTCATCGAACCATCATGTGTAGTGTGGAAGAACATGCCTGGAGTTGCACTTGTCATACTTAGAATGAGGTACTAACCAAACACCAGAATCAGCAGTCTGTATATAGAGTTAAGTGGTCCCACAACCAACAGATCACAGGAAAGCTCTGCAGTCCTACCACCTCAAATTGAGATTGATGGTGGGCAATCGAGCAACTAACAGGAGAAGGAGGAAATTTCATGAACATCCCCATCCTCAACCATGGTTGGGCCCAGCATGTGATTGCATGACAAAAGACTGAAGTATTTTCAAGCATCTTCAACCAAATGTTCCAAGTGACCAAATTATATTCGACCTCATTCCAAAATTCTCACCATCATAGATGTCAATGTTCAGACAATTTGGTTCACACCACGCAACATTAAGTGCGAAAGATTTGTGCACCAGAACAAGCTCCCTTCCCCCAGCACAGCCATCCATCGTAGCTATGATTGTGACATCTACCCGTCAATGTGGTAAATTTTCCAGGAATATCCTATCCAGAATAAAACAAACTGGAGATTGAATTTTTAAAGCCTTTATTTCAGGGAAATTATGAATTTCTATAAATATGTTGCCAATTGTGATTTTTTTAAAATAAACGCCTTAAAGACAAACAACAGCTCTGAGAAGCGGTATGTGAACAGCAAGGGCTCTTATTGTAGTTTTTTTGTTTTCTTTACAACCATCAAAAAAGATTATTTATAAAAGATATGTTTTTGAGGCATAAGGAAAATATTTGAGCTTTAAAAAGGAAGAGAAATGATGAGAAAAGGTTCAAAAAAATAAGATTAACAGGGCAGAGAAAATAAGGAGGAAAAACACAGTTCATTGAATCATAGAACACAGAAGGATTCCATTTGGCCCATCGTGTCTGCGCTGGCTCTTTGAAAGAGCAATCCAATTAGTCCCTCTCCCTTGCTCTATCCCCATAGCACTGCAAATTCCATTTTGAAAGTTAAATCTGCTTCTGCCACCCTTTCAGGCAATGTATTCTACATCTTAACAAGTTGCAGCCTTAAAAAAAATCCTCATCTCCCTGCTGGCTTTTTTGACCATTATCTTAAATCTGTGTCCTCTGGTTACTGATCCACCTGCCAGTACAGAGTTTTTCCCTATCTCCTCTATCAAAACCCCTCAGAATTTTGTACACCTGTAGTGTTTAAAAAAATGTTTATGCATGTAAAGTTATATTTTGGGCAATTGTTTCGTAGTTTACAGTTAACAACGTTCTTTCTTATATCTTTATAGCATTATTACTGTCATGCTCATTCCAGTACCACAGTATGTAATCTGAAAATGAACCACAATCAGAAGTTCCACTGAACCACCAGCAGTTGAAAAATATCGAGTGACAAGAAATAGCTATTTTCACTGCACTCAGTGCTCATATTCCCATACTATGGAATTAACTGCCAAGAAGTACTAAGTGGCACAGTCTGAAAGCCTGGTGAAAGCAGATTTAGTGATAACTTTCAAAAGGAAATTGGATAAATACTTGCAGGGCTATGGGGAACGAGCACGGGGAGTGGGACTAATTGGATAGCTCTTTCAAATGAATGAAGCTGAATGCCTCCTTCTGTGCTATATCATTTTATGATTGTATAATTTTAGTATGCAAAGCCTAATTTTACAGCAGCCAGCAGTGATTATGATGCATAATTCGACAGTAATTTGATATTTGTGACTATTTTCAGACTAACATGCATTTCCTCACAGCTGATAGTGTCTGCTGCAGATGAGAATGATGACACGAAGATTTACGAACCTGGCGAGCAGTTTGCACTGAAGCTCACAGGGGATCCTGGGGCAAGAGTTGGCCTAGTTGCTGTGGATAAAGCAGTGTTCATATTGAATAAGAAAAATAAATTAACACAGAGTAAGGTAAATAAACCTTGATGTTTAATCCTGATCATTACTGTTGCCGCTCATAATGCATGTTATAGTGGATGAACGCTTAGCCCATTTGTATGACGTTTCTCAGCCAGTTGTTTTAAAGAATGCACTTAACCATTTATTTTAAAAGAATAAGGGCTTGAAAAGAAGTCGCCAAAAATTGGCCAGAGGTGCACACAGGTAGCTGGCAGATCTGGGCCAGAATGGGATATAGCAAGGAGCAAATAAAGGGCTGGAGGAGGTGGTGGTGGAGGCAGACTGTTGGGAGCGACCACACTGGTAGTACCAACAGTTGGGTGAAAGTGTGAGGGCAGAAGCAAAGATTTATCACAAGTTTTTTGGTTGTCTCTAGTTTTTAAAACAAACAATATTTTACAATAAGCGATAACAATAGATGCTAGAATTGTGCATCAAAAGCATGCTTGTTCCTTTGTGAAAAGAGAAAAAGTTATGTTCTGATGAATTCTATTCCCAAAACATAAATCCAACTTCCCGATGCTAACAGATCTGCTGAGCATCAGCAACATCTTATGTACATACGAAACTAACGGCAGGAGATGACCAGCTGTCCAATCAAGCCTGCCCCACACGATGATGGTCGGGTCATCATGACGAAACACATCTTCCCTCCCACCCTCACAGCCATGTAAACTCCTGGGAGAGGCAAAAAAAGAGAACAAACCCTGGGTCAAAAAGCATCATTTCTTATCTATATATTTATTTCTATGTAAAATAAGGAATTACTTTGAACAAAAATGACATTCTCTAGACTTTCTTTCTATTCTATTTAAATACCAAAATTTGAAAATATGTTCTGTTCTACCTTATAAAGCAGTTGTGTCTAAATTTAACTAGTACTACTTAGAGGGGGACTATATGGGAAGGAGTTAATATTAAAATTATTCCCCTCTTCAAGTCCTGACATTGAGGAAAATATATTGGCCCTGAAATTCCGGCAGAGCTCTTCCCACGGAAGAAAGAAAAAGAGAAAAAAGATGCGCACTTACCTGTTGTTGCTGCGCCCATTGGAACTTCGGAGCCTGAGGCCTCCCGTGACTGTGTGTCGCAGCGCGTGCACGTGGGGACGTGCGCAGGCCGGGATCTGGTGACAGCAGCCAATCAGGTGTAGTATAGATTCTCGTTCATAGTAATAGGAGTTCCGTAAGTGCGGAACTCCTATTACTATGAATGAGAAACACCCCCCCAGCCCAGCCCCCCGCAAGCACCCAAACCACAATGAAAAATAGAAAATAAACTACATATTTAACATTCATTTAAATTAAAGTTGGTATAAAAAAAATTTTTCCAGACTTTTTCAAAAGTTTTGTTAATTAAGCCTTAAAATAAACTTACCGTAGTGGGGAGGGTTTTTAACAATAAAGTGTGTTTTTATAGCTTTATTTTAAAATGTTTTAGTGTATTTTTAAACACTTGCGCCTGTAAAAGTAGGCTATATGCCTGCTTTTTCAGGCGCAGGATTTTAAAGAACATTTGCAGAGCAAGATATTCGTAAATATCGAAAATCTTACCCTGCAAGTGTCCTCGCTCCCGATATGTATTGGATCTGTCAAGCCGGAAACATGACAGATCAGAAATTCCGGTTTCCAGTGCATGCGCATTGTTCGCTGAAAACCGGCTTTTCCGATGCCTTTCCGGGTCCCTAGAAACTTCGGACGGACCCGGGACATCAGAATTTCAGGGCCAATATTAAATAACAACAAATGAGTCTCTGGAATTCCCTCCCTAAACCTCTCCGTCTCACTACCTCTTTCCTCCTTTAACACGCTTCTTAAAACCTACCTCTCTGCCCTAATATCGCCATATGTTAATGTTCTGAAGTCAAATTTTGTTTAATACCGCCCCTCCGAAGTGCCTTCAGACGATTTGCTATGTTAAAGGTGCTATATAAATACAAGTTGCTGTATGCTGTGGCTCTGCTGCAGATGTTCCCTTTTATAAGTTACAGGGTTTTAGGAGGGAATGATAGCACCTGCCCCAAGTTCCATTACTTCCACCTTCCCATCCGCCCTTGAGAACCTGACACAGGTTAAAAGATGCAGTTTGCTAGTGCCTGTTCATCAAGGCAGAAGTAAACGAACACTACTGAATTAAGATTGATCGTTGGCACGTCGCCCATATGTTGGAATTCACTGCAGGTGTGACTTTTATTTGCTGATATGCTCAAAGCCTTCCCCTACACTCTGAAAAGCATAGTATTTCAAGACAAATACGGAACTAGGATCTGAGGGCTATACAATGGGCTTCCCAATAACAATCTCACTTTACATGATCTAAATGTTGGAGGAAGAACAACAGGGATCTCTATTACGAGGTTGTCTATGGCTGCTTGAAATGAGCCTGTGCCATAAAGGTTGAGACGCAGTGGTCAGCTTCATAGCCACGGAAAGATCAGTGTGGGCCTATGAGATTAGTGAGTCTCTTCTGGAGTATGTGGCAGTTTTTGGGGTGGTGGAGGTAGCATGACTGCCTCAGCTACCTCCCGTCAGGTAACAGTGCTGCACCCACTTATAGGGCTCCCTGCCCTCAGTGCCCAACAGTCTTGCTCTTCGGGCCCTAACTTCTGCCACAGGATGTGTCCGAGAATCTGGGAGCCCTTCCAACTGCTGACACCCCTGAGACTGCTGCTGCTTCAGCCATTCTCGCAGAGAAGTGATGCTGCACTTAACAGGCTGCAGCCTTTTAAAAGCTACACGAGAGCTGTATCCCCTCCTCTCCTCTCCAATGGCAAGTAAAGTTTTTCAGAGTGGTATTATTGCCCCAAACTTACCCTGGGAGAAAACAACAGCAGGTGGATACACATTGGCCAGTGCTATTCCTGCTCTACTACTAACCTGCCAACCGCAGGGAAGTCTATGCTGATGTGGCGTCGCATTATTAACTTAGTTAACTCATGTGCCCGCTTTGTGTGTGTGTTTTACATAGATCTGGAGTGTTGTGGAGAAATATGACATTGGTTGCACAGCTGGAAGTGGCAGCGATGTTCTTGGTGTTTTCTCAGATGCAGGACTAGCCTTTACAACAAGCACTGCCATCCAGACTGATACAAGAACAGGTACTGTTTTCTGTAAGCACTCAACATTGAATTAACTTCCACCATCAGCAGCCCCTCGTCACAACCTCTCCAAACAAACTCCAATGGGATTCCCAACCTACATGATCTAGGTGTTAGAGGAAGGTGAGCAACTTGGATCAGTAAAGGAAGCCAGATAATAAGAAAGTACCAGAGGAGAGCCAGTGTATCATTGTACTACCCATCCATCAGAATGTATAGATCTGGAGGCACTTTCTGACACCTTTCCCTGGAACTCTGTGCTTCAGTAATGAAACTTTGAAGAAGTTCTACTTACTGCTGCAGCTAGATCTGCAACCACAGTCCACAGCATGTATAGCTCTGACTGGAGGATAAAGTGACCAAGATTCTGAACAAGCTAATTCTAGGGAACCACAGGAGATTTATAGCAGATTAACTAATTTTCTGTGCAGTCTTCGAAAAGCAAGTTACTAATGCCCTCTTTGTAAGGGCAGCTCAGTTTATACAATTTGACAGTGCTCCTACATAGATGACTGAGAAAGCAGTCAAATTTTCCATCCAGAATTACCAGATTCTCTAAGTGCATGGAGCTGTTGATTGCATCCATGCGACATTGGTCGGCTCAAATGTAAACTCTGTACTGAGACGAACTGCAAAGACTATCATTCCATAAATGCGAAGTTGAATTTTAATGACAGATACAGCGGCCTCGATTTTAATGCCAGCCCCCCGACCCATGGGTGGGAGATAGCATGGAGAGGGGCGGTGGTTTAAGTAACAGGATCAAGCAAACCAACTCCATTCCTGACTCTTCTCATCTACCCCGTCCCCACCCATATGATGGGCCCGATCTCTGTCCTCCCCCCGGCCCGATCCTCAACCTCCCCCCTTCTGTTTGTGAGATTTTCCCCCTCCTGAAGATCGCGAGTCTCTGCCCCCCACCCCTCCCCTCACAGATCGCAAGCCCCTGTGACCTCGAGCTCTTACTTCCTCTCGAGTGCTGGGCGGGAGGCAGCACTTGAAAGGAAGTCCTGGTATCCGCGTCCCCAGACTTGCCTCATTCTTCGGTCAGTTGTAGCCTCCCCTACACTCTTTCCGGCTCGCTTTTAATATCAGGGCCAGCATGTTTCACAAGAATTCATATTGTGCTGGGAGCTGTTGTTCTTCATTCGTCCTGTATCTCAGATCTGTTGCAACAACAGAGCAAGGAACAGGATGGCTGCTCGGTAGCCATAGGAATATTTGTCACCCCCGTGGCTTATGACACTTCTTTGTGGGGCCACCAGTGCTGCAGAGGAGCTCTACAATAAAGCTAATATGAAGACAATTATAAGAACTGAACAAGCCATTAGTATCTGAAAGGAAGTGTCTGGAGAGGCCACTGCAGCATGTGAGAGATAATTCACAACTTTGCTGTTAAGAAAGGACATGTCCCAGTGTATTCCAGAAAGGCTGATGATGATACTGCATAATAACTGAGAGACAGACTCATTTAGCACACCTTCACAGAGCACGTGTATTTAGGAGTGTCAGCACATTAAAACTTTTCCTCCTCTCACCAACCTCTCAATAGTAGAATCGTTGCTCTTCACTGCTAGCTATGAACCTGAATATCAGCGCATTACCTGTTCTCATTGTCATGGAAGAAATCCAAAAACCAAGCAGTCCTTACATCAAATATTCTAGTGAATTGATACTATTTACAAAAACATGGTTCTGCCACCATGCACATCCCTTGTGAACACTTTTCTCTGCAGTATTCATAACTTCTACAATTATGTTCAGCCAACTGTCTTCCCTCTGTGGTTCACAGCAACACACGTCAAGTAAGACGTTCACCACACAGTTGAGTATATGGAACAGAAATTATTCAACAACATAGGTGATCAATCTATCCAGTACAGGGTAGCATCGTGTTTCTCTCTCTCTCCAGCTACCTAGCTAGCTCTGGAAACCCTCCTTGTATGTCCTAGTTGTTTACTTCAAAATTACATTTCACAGATAAGTGGAGCTTCAGACTTCTAACTGTCTAACTCCCTTATGATTATCTACATTCACACTTCATAAAAACATAAGAAATAGGAGCAGGAGTAGGCCCTACGGTCCCTCAAGCCTGCTACGCCATTCAGTAAGATCATGGCACATCATCGACCTCAACTCCACTTTCCCGCCCGATCTCCATATCCCTTGATTCCCCTAGACTCCAAAAATCTATTTACCTCAGCCTTGAATATATTCAGAAACTCAGTATGCACAGCCCTCTCGGGCAGAGAATTCATGAGTTAGCTGTCTCCAGAGTTCCCAAGGACAACTATTTACCCAATTGTAATATTCTATACTATGGCTAATTGATCTCTCTGCTTATATTTATTACGCTAATCACTGAAGATATACACTAATCACTCATGGTCGAGGGATATATTTCCTTGCATAGACATTCCTTGCAGATGATAAGCAGAATATAATTCCACCCTACCCCACCGCCGCTCACAGGCAGCTTCATCCCTCCTCATATCCCTAGTGTTGTGTATGCAATAACTCAATAGACTGAATACTGTAAACTCCGAACAGGTACAAACCTAGCTCTACTTTATTAAGGCCAAAAGTGATTACATTACAAGATGGCTGGCCTTTTATACCTGGGCCGCACAAACGTGCACACAGCCCAATGATCTCCGACAGTGGCGCCACCTGGTGGCTAGTAAACCCAAGCATACATACATGACAATATCTCCCTTTAAGATATTAGTAACGGCCTTTTTACAAATTGAGATGGTCCAGGGCTTTCCGCTCCCGAGTTGAACGTCTCAGTTCAGTTCCAGCCTTGGGCGAGCGCTCTGAGTCTGTTACGACTGGGGGCTGGGTAGCCGATCTGATGGGAGTGGCAATGACCATGTCAGGGATTGAAAATCCAGATTCATTGACCATGTCAGTGATTGAAAGTCCAGATTTTTTGATGACAGCGGAGTCCTCTGATGACTGAGGGTAGTTTGTTGGTCACTGATTGTATCTTCTTCAGACTGTTCCGGTTCAACCGTGTGCCGCAGCTTTATCTGATTGATATGTTTCCTGCATGTCTGCCCATTCTTGAGCTTGCCTATAAACACTTTGTTACCATCCTTGGCTGCAACAGTACCGGCGATCCATTTGGGACCTTGACCATAATCCAGTACATACACAGGATCATTGATAGAAATGTCAGATGACACAGTAGCGCGATCATGATACCCTTGCTGACTTTGACGTCTGTATTTTTCACGATAATTCAAGTCAGGGTGGACAAGAGAGAGCCTGATCTTGAGAACTCTCTTCATCAATATTTCAGCAGGGGAGACCCCGGTAAGCGTATGGGATCGTGTCCTGTAACTAAGCAATATGCGACAAGCGAGTTTGCAGTGAACCTTGAGTTACACATTTCATACTCTGCTTGATGGTTTGGGCCGCACGCTCTGCTTGTCCATTGGATGCGAGGTTGAATGGTGCTGACTTCACATGTTTGATACCATTGAGTTTCATGAACTCTTGAAACTCCATACTGGTGAAGCAAGATCCGTTGTCGCTTACAACGATGTCAGGCAGACCATGCATACATAACAAACATGACACGAAGGCTCTCAATGGTAGCTGTGGATGTGCTGGATGACATGATTGTACACTCTATCCACTTGGAATAAGCATCCACCACAACTAAGAACATCTTTCCCAGGAAGGGACCTGCAAAGTCGATGTGGATCCTGGACCATGGTTTAGATGGCCACGACCACAGACTCAGCGATGATTCCACTGGTGCTTTACTAAGCTGCATGCAAGTGTTGCACTGATGCACGCATGATTCCAGATCAAAGTCAATTCCAGGCCACCATACACGAGACCTGGCAATGGCTTTCATCATGACAATACCAGGATGCGTGCTATGAAGATCATGCACAAGTTTTTCTCTGCCTTTCTTGGGCATAACGACATGATTACCCCACAGTATATAATCTGATTGAATGGATAGTTCGTCTTTGCGACAAATGTAAGGTTTGGTCTCCTCACACATTTGCTTGGGTATGGCAGACCAATCACCACTAAGGATACAACATTTCACAACCAATAATATCGGGTCCTGGCTGATCCAGGTCTTAACTTGTTGGGCCGTGACAGGAGTTCCTTCACTTTCAAAAGCATCCATGACTAACAATAGGTCTGCCGGTTGTAGCGTTTCCACCTTCGGTGTGGGCAACGGCAGACTGCTCAGTGCATTGGCACAATTCTCAGTGCCAGGTCTATAGCGAATTACATAATCATAGGCAGATAATGTCAGCGCCCACCTCTGGATGCGGTGGGCATTGCTATTGATACCTGTGTTTTCCGAAAACAATGAAATGCGTGGCTTGTGATCTGTTTCCAGTTCAAACCAAAGACCAAACAGGTACTGATGCATCTTTTTACCCCATACACACAGGCTAGTGCTTCTTTCTCTACCATGCTGTAGGCTCTTTCCACCTTTGACAAACTTTTTGAAACATATGCAACAGGTTGTAATTTGCCCGACTCATTAGCTTGTTGGAGCACGCAACCAACTCCATGTGACGAAGCATCACAGGCTAATACTGGACACTTACATGGATCATAATGTACCAGCAGCTTGTTAGAGCAAAGCAGATTAGTAGCTTTCTCAAAAGTTCTATCTTGAGACGCAAACCCAGTTGTCGCCTTTTCTTAGCAGCATGTGCAATGGCTCTAATAAGGTGCTCAATCTAGGTAAGAAATTATCGAAGTAGTTGAATAGACCAAGGAACGAATGCAGCGCTGTCACATTCTGAGGCTTGGATGCATTTTGATAGCCTTGGTTTTCAAGTCCGTAGGCCTGATACCATCAGCAGCAATTTTCCTCCCCAGGAATTCGACTTTGGTGCCATGAAGATGCATTCGAGCATTTCAGTCTGAGTCCCGCTTTGTCCAGACGATGTAGAACCTCTTCCAGGTTGTTCAGCTGTTCGGCAGAGTCATGACCTGTGACCAGTAGGTCACCTTGGAACACGACAGTTCTGGAGACGGACTTCAGTAGACTCTCCATGTTCCTCTGAAATATGGCTGCAGCCGAGCGAATTCCAAAAGGGCACCTGTTGTAGATAAACACTCCTTTATGAGTGTTGATGCACGTACGTTTCTTCAACATGTCGACCAGCTCCCGTGTCATGTAGGCCGATGTCAGATTCAGTTTTGTGAACAACTTCTCTCTGGCTAGTGTTGCAAACAGGTCATCAGCCTTCGGTAACGGGTATTGATCTGTTTCGAAACTCGGTTGATCGTAACCTTGTAGTCTCCACAAATCCTGACAGTGCCATCATTTTTCAACACGGGAACAATGGGGCTGGCCCATTCGTTAAATTCGACCGGTGATATGATCCCTTCACGCTGGAGTCTGTCCAGTTCGATTTTGACCTTCTCCCTCATCATGTACGGAACTGCCCAAGTTTTATGATGGATGGGTATTGCATCCGAGTCCACGTGGATCTGCACCTTGGCTCACCTGAAATTGCTGATGCCTGGTTCAAACAGCTCAGCACTTGAGCACATGGAGTATCCTCCGATGACAATGCTTTGATATCGTTCCAGTTCCATTAAATTTTTTATAACCAGTTTCTGCCGAACAGTGTTGGACCATTGCCAAGAATATTCCATAACGGTAAATCGTGAACCGCACCATCATATGACACCTTGATTACAAACTGCCAATCACCGTTATGAGTTCTTTAGTGTACGTACTTGACATTGACTGGACTCACAGCCTCAGTGTCCCACAGCCTGTCGAATGTCCTCCTTCTCATTATTGATTCACTCGCACCCGTGTCCAATTCCATCGATACCGGCACACCATTAAGTTTTATATTAATCATTATTGGGGGTTGGCTCTTTGTTAGGAACAAATACAGTCCATGCACTTCCTCCTCTGGTACGTCGGATTGCATATCCGGATCCGCGCTAGACTGGTCATCATCCTCCACGCTTGCTTAGTTGCAGACGCATACGCTGGAAACGCCCCACTCTCGAACAGCCTTTACAAGTATACTGTTTAAACCGACACTGATGCTGCCGATGATTTCCCCCACAACGCCAACATGGTGATATCGGATTCATTCCCGATGGCGGACTTTGAGCAGACACAGGTTTCGCGTACGCAGTCGCCATATGCATTCTACCAAACGACAATACTATCTTGTTTATAGTACTTGCCGAGTTCCGATTTTTCAATGATATTGCTTTAAGCTTTTGTCTGTCGTCATGCATGATTGGGCAATCGTGATGGCCTTCTCAAATCCATCGTCTCTGCTGCCAGTTGCTTACGCAGGATCACCTCGTGGTTGATGCTGATTACAAAGAAGTCCCGCAGCATGTCTGCCAATGCAGTTTTGAACTTACATGGTCCAGCTAAACGTCTTAGGTCGGCAACAAATTCCGATACAACCTGACCCTCAGAGCGAACGTGCATATAGAATCGATATCTTGAGATGATGATGCCTTCATCTGGTTTGAGATTGTCACGTACCAGAGCACACAATGTTTCATAGCCCTTGTCCGTTGGACTTAAGGGCGAGAGGAGATTCTTTATGAGTCCATAGATTTTCAGACCGCAAACCGTGAGGAGGACCGCCCAGCGCCGAACTGCGTCTGCCTCTTCCTCCATTTTGTTAACCACGAAGTATTGGTTCAAGCGGGCTACAAAGTCTGCCCAATCTTCTCCCTCCACGAATCGCTCCAGAATTCCAATTGTGCTCATTTTTGCATGCGAAGGTTCTTGTTACCTCGTCGCCAAATGTTGAGTATGCAATAACTCAATAGACTGAATACTGTAAACTCCGAACAGGTGCAAACCTGGCTCTCCTTTGTTAGAGCCCAAAGTGATTACATTACAAGATGGCTGGCCTTTTATACCTGGGCTGCACACACGTGCGCACAGCCAAATGACCTCTGACAGTGGCGCCACCTGGTGGCTAGTAAACCCAAGCATACATAGACACCAAGGCAGCCTGTTGTCCCATCGACCAGTTACGGTTTATACTGTTCAGTTTGATTATTAACTCTTAACTCTCCAACATGTCCAACAAAGGGCAGGGGGCATGGGATTAATTAGGTAGCTCTTTCAAAGATCTGGCACAGGCATGATGGGCTGTATCATTCAATGATTCTGTGAAGCCAACTGAGGACCTGTGGTGTGAGATATGAATAGTGGTTGCAAAATATACTGAGCCTCTTTGAATGGAGGTTGGCCCAAATCCTGAGATGGACATGGGATGAAAGCTGTTGCAGGAAGTTAACGGAGAGCTCCTCTGCAGTGCTGCTGTGTGAGGAAGCAACTTCTTAGACAGGCACACCAACTATTCTAATGGTACTGGGAAAATGATTCTAGTTACCATTGATCAGCGGGAGAATGGACCTCATGGAATCAGAAGGATCCCTGAATCCCTAACACAGTCATATGAACATCCTTTAGTCCCTCTGAGATGCTGCCCAGTATATTGCAATCCAAATAATACTGACCTGTCCAGACTGTCTCAAGATCTACGCTCCCTTGTTCAATAGCTTCACATTGTGTTGACTGCTACTCCCTTGTGCTTTATGTTTTGTTTCAGACCAAACCTACCATTCCTTTTGAGTGATTCCCTTGTGAATGGAGGAAGTGTACTGGCTGTCTGCAAGGTTTCACCTGTAGCCTGTTGGGAGTCTGATGGCTCCATAGCTCCTTGGGTTGTTCATTGCAAGGCCTCTGCATGAGTCAGTCGCATTCAGGATTTTGATGGCTGACTATTGGCTGCCTTACTTTCAGCCAACTCCACCTGTACTGAGTTCTTTTTGGAGGGAGGAGGGGTGGCTGCCATCCCAAAAGTAGTCTGCATTGTCTCCTTGACTCCTTACAGTACTAATTCAGTGTCTGGCCTGTAAAATTGCAGTTACTCATTCAGTTATGCTCAATTCTACAGCAATTAAACTGAGCAAGTGGGTTGCCTTTGCCTTTCTACTGCTTTTCAGGTGCTTTAATGTTCCCTAATTGCAGCTCACAGGTGATTAAGAAGATTAGGGCTAGAAATTGTCCTTCGTCCCGATTGAGGACGGTAACCTTCCAGGGCTGGAAATCCCACCCCCGATGCGGAATTGGGCCGTACACCCTTTTAAGGGCCGCTCCCGAGGCGGTAGTGGGGCGCTGAGTGCAGCACCGTGTGGATCAGGTCAGTGCTGTGCAAATGCTGCTCGTAGCGCTGACTCGCTACAACGCCCTTCCCTTTCCATTAAAAGGGAGAGACACTGCGCACTCTGCAGGCCATGTGGTGGCAGCCATTGGCCACCAGGGACGTGTTTGACTGGGCCAGCAGCTCGGCACATAAAACGGAATGTCAGGCTGCACGATGGCGGCCTGGTCAACGCGAGGTCCGCCATTGTCGGGCTGACCCAAGAGTTGGCCGACAATTGAAGATGGCAGCCCCTGGGCGCTAAATGCTTTCCCTTAAGGGGCACCCTGGCGGTAGATGTCCACCAGCTTTGCGACTCACGAAGCTGGCATTGACATCTGCCCGCGCCAGCCTCGAGGGCCACGGGGCAATTTCTCCCATGGGCGGTGAGGGGTCGGCGCGCATGGTGATGACGTCATCGCCGGTTGCGCGGCGTTGCTGGGGCAGCACACCCCAAACCTGTGGGACAATTTCCCGGGAGCAGCCCCCCCCCCGTCCCCCGGGTGAAAACGCCATTGCGTCCCTTGGAGGCATTAACAGAACTGTAAAAAGGGGAAATTTCGACCCCTTCATGTTCTGATGTTGTGTTGGAGATATAACCTTTATTTTAGCCCAAAGAATGAAAACATGAAAATGTGTATTAATCAACAAGCTTTGCTACTCCTAAGCATCTTCAGTAACCCATAGTTGAACTCCTGATTAGCGCACTGGTACCTTCTAAACTTGTATTGTCTTTACCTTAAGTTTGCCCATCAACCCGATGTTCTTTTGTTTCTCATACCTTGTGTTCATGACCACTCATACAATATCATAACTAAATTAGCTTTCTCAGCACCTCCTTAGTTCATCAGTTGTTATTTCTTATCTTGGCCCTTTAAACAGTACTAATGATATCCCTGTAAAACTCACCATTAAGTTCTGTGATATTGGTTTGCCCACCGACATCTCACCTTTTATCACTTGTACAATTTCACATCACTTATTTCCTCACAATTTTATGTCGCTTCTCATCCTTTGCTTCCCTTTTGGAGTTTCCGTACTGGCTTCACTTAGCACATTCTAACATACTCCACTCATTGTTAGAAAAAATTAATTTTCAATAGCATCCTGGCTAACTAATTCTGGTTGATCAGTTTAATTTTTGGAGCCTGCTGTTATTTTCCTGGGATCATTTGCACAATAAGGACATTAGATGTGTGCATTTGTGTTTGTAAAATTCATATTGTCGTCAAGACTATATGAAACTGCAGAACTTAATTAACATTTTAAATTGTATATATTTCAACTGTTTATTACAGAGCTCAAGTGCAAACAGCCAATGAAACGTAAACGTCGTTCACCGCGCCGAATAGAGTGGCAGACGAGAAAAGGTATCTGTTTATGATTTAAGAAATAGTTCATTGAAATGAATCACATTTGTAAGGATAATTTTGATGCCATTTTTTTTAACCTATGATGGTAGTCCAGCTAAAATGACACTCTACACAGGTGTGTTTAAAAATAATTAACGTACAAGAACCAAAGGGGAAGAAATTTGCTAACCCCGAAATCAGGCGTGGGGATCGCTGTGCGCAGGGGACCTGATATTGTGAGTGGCTAGCGCTACTTAAAGGCAGCCTACAACTTTTAAAGGGGAGGTGCATTGTGGCTGAAAAAGTGGTGGGAGTCATTTGAAAACTGAATCTGGATTGTGATACTTTGAGGAATGGCTGAACATGCGACAGCTGAAGCTGCCTCTCTGTGTATAGAGAGTCTCAGTGACCTCCCATATGCAGCAGGGTATTGCAAACAGATGTTGCTTATATCTCCAGCAGTAACCTGGAAGGAGCTAGATGCCTAAAAGTTAAGTGCCATGGTCACCTTGACAGCCACAGACAATGCAGTCCTTGTCCTGCTTTGAGGGTTGGAGTTCTGGCTGCAGCAGTTGCCAGATTTCAGTCACAACCTATTTGGTGAAGCAAAGACGTCTCAAGTGTTGGTCCTTGCTGAAATTTAAGCAAGAGAATTGCTCCCTAAAGATGCTCGGCGGATATTGCCTCCTTTTGAGAGCCCTTCTTCCCCTCCTCCTCCCGCTTCTGCCAGCTTGTTCTGCTTTACGTGATCTCTCTTCATTCTCCCAGTCATGCTTAATTCTAAAAGGAAGCCTTTCCAGTTCACCGATGTCTGGAAGCAACTTGTGTAATGTATTTGCTTCATGGGTCATTTGCTTAACAATTCATAGCAACACATTGCTATTAATAACTAGTTGGTTTATTAGCAAGAGGTTTAACAACAAGGCTCACAACCACCTGCTATATCGTGGATTCCCCAAACCCAACTGGCTGGGGTTTTATTGAGTCTTGTGAACATTACGTGACTGGATAATGTAAAGTCCTGTCCCTGCTGTACAGAGTCACACGAGGCACATACTGAAGTCAAGGTCACTCAGGACCTGCACCTTTATTACACAGCTCTCGAATGCCACATTTGCCTGAGACCAGTCCTTATATACCTGTCTGGGACCTGGGACAGGTATCCAGTGTCTCCTGCAAGTGCACCCCTGGTGGTAAGGTAAGCTTGTGGTTACAGGTCAACTTTAGCTACAGTCATGTATAGCATGGTAAGATACAGTTATGTACAGTGATGTGAGATACATGACATCACCCTCCCCCAAGGTCTTATTGTCTTTATAGGTTCAGTCCCTCAGGTGGTCTACGCTCTCGTGTGGAGCGTCTTAGTTGTGGTTCAGTTGTTTGCCTTGGTGCCTGTTTTTCTTTCAGTGTGATTGCTGGTATCTCGCCTGGGCTGTCTGTTTCGTTCAGTATGATTGTTGGTGTCTTGCCTGGGCTGTCTGTTGGGATTGCCCTTTCCTCAGGTTGTCCACCAGGTGTGGTGTGAGTTCCACATTGTAGTCTGCTTCTGAATCAGCAGTGTTGTTGGTAAATCTACTTTTGACTTGGTCTACATGCCTCCAGCAAGCTTGGCCATTGTCCATTTGTACCACCAGTAGCCTGTTTCCTCCTTGCCTGTTACTGTCCCTGCAAGCTATTTAGGACCCCTGCCATAGTTTAGCACAAACACTTTGTCCCCTATCTCATTCCACCTCCCCCTCGAATTTCGGTCATGGTACTCAGTTAGCTTACGGCGCTTTGCCTCAACGATTTCATGCATGTCTGAGAGGATTAATGAGAGCCGAGTCTTTAAGGTCTGTTTCATCAATAGTTGCGCGGGGGGGAACTCCAGTCAATGAATGCGGATGAGATCTGTATGCCAGCAGCAGTCGCGACAGGTGGCCCTGCAGCGTGGGACCTTGGATTTTGAGCATGCATTATTTAATGATCTGCACTGCTCGCTCCGCCTGGCCGTTGGAGGCCGGCTTGAACGGTGCCGTCCTAACATGATTTATGCCGTGGTCACTCATAAAATCTTGGAATTCTGCGCTGATGAATCACAGACCATTATCACTGACCAATATGTCAGGAATGCTATGCGTTGCGAACATGGTTCCAAGACTCTCCACAGTGGTGGAGGTGGTGCTCGAGTTTAAAATGGTGCATTTGATCCACTTTGAAAATGCATCTACAACTACGAGGAACATTTTGCCCATGAATGGGCCCGCATAGTCTACGTGCACCCGCGACCATGGTTTGGTGGACCAGGGCCAGGGGCTCAGGGGGTCCTCCCTGGGGGCATTACTGAGTTGGGCATAATTGGTGCACCGTCGGACGCAGAGCTCCAAGTCCGCGTCAATGCCAGGCCACCAGACGTGGGATCTGGCTATGGCCTTCATGAGAACGATCCCCGGGTGCTCACGGTGGAGCATCCGGACAAATGCCTCTCTGCCTCGCAGAGGCATAACTACTCGGCTGCCCCACATCAGGCAGTCTGCTTGTAGTGACAGCTCATGCATGCGCCGATGGAAAGGTTTGATCTCCTTGGGGCAGGCATCGCGAGCCTCTGCCCAGTCACCAGTTAAGAGACATCTTTTTACTAGGGATAACGTGGGGTCGCTGGTTGTCCAGGCTCTGATTTGGCGAGCCGTCATGGGCGAACCTGTGGACTCAAAGGCATTGATTGCCATGACTATCTCACAGTCCTGTTTGTCAGACCCTTCCGTGGTCACCAGGGGTAGCCTGCTAAGTGCGTGGGCACAGTTGTCTGTGCCTAGTCTTTGCCTTATGGTTAATCGTAAGAGGCCAGCATGAGTGCCCACCGTTGAATGCGCGCCGATGCGTTGGCGTTTATTGCCTTGCTCTCGGATAGGAGGGACGTGAGAGGCTTGTGGTCAGTTTCTAACGCGAACTTGGTCCCGAAAAGGTATTGGTGCATCTTTTTGACACCGTACATGCACGCGAGCGCCTCCTTCTCCACCATTCCGTACCCATGCTCCGCCCGCAAAAGTGACCTGGAGGCATAAGCTATGGGTTGCAATTTGCCCGCACTATTGACATGTTGCAAAACGCACCTGACCCCATACACTGACGCATCGCATGTGAGAACTAGCTTTTTACCTGGGTCAAAGAAAGCCAAAACACTGTTGGAACACAGAAGGTTGCGTGCCTTATTGAAGGCGCGTTCCTGGGCGTCCCCCAAAACCAATCGCACTCCTTTCTGAGTAGCACGTGGAGAAGCTCCAGCAGCGTGCTTAAGTTCTGCATAAAGTTCCCAAGAGTAGCCCGAGAAAGGCGCGCAGTTCTGAGGCTTTCCGGGGCCTGGGTGCCACGTGAATTTCTTCGGTTTTGGACTCTGTTGGGCGGATTCCATCAGCGGCAATCCTTCTGCCCAAAAATTCAACCTTGGGAGCGAGAAACAGGCACTTGGATTTTTTTAACTCCTTAGGCCTACCCGATCCAACCGCTTTAATACTTCCTCCAAATTGCGGAGATGGGAGTCGGTGTTCCTGCCCGTGATAAGTATGTCGTCTTGAAATACAACCGTCCCCGGGATGGACTTGAGCAGGCTCTCCATGTTGCGCTGGAATATAGCAGCTGCTGACCTGATGCCGAATGGGCATCGATTGTACATGCAAAGGCCTCGATGTGTGTTGATAGTGGTGAGTAGCTTAGACTCGTTGGTCAATTCTTGCGTCATATACGCAGATGTGAGATCTAGTTTTGAGAAAAGTTTTCCTCCAGCCAACGTGGCAAATAAGTCCTCCGCTGTGGGCAGCGGGTATTGGTCCTGATGGGAGACTCTGCTTATGGTAGATTTGTATTCCCCACAGATTCGTACGGATCCATCAGGCTTCATGACTGGGACAATGGGACTTGCCCAGTCGCTAAATTCCATGGGTGAGATAATGCCTTCCCGCAGAAGCCTGTCCAGTTCATGTTCAATCTTTTCCCTCATCACATAGGGCACAGTTCTAGCCTTGTGATGGACCGGTCTAGCATCCTGTGTGATGTAGATTTTGACTTTAGCCCCTTTGAAGGTGCCCACACCTGGCTGAAAGAGATGTTGAAATCGACTTAGAACTGTTGAGCAGGAGGTCCGTTCCTCTGATGACTTGGCATGAACATCATCCCATTTCCAGTTTAGTTTTGCCAGCCAGCTTCTCTCCAGCAGTGCTGGGAGATCTCCGGGGACAATCCACAGGGGAAGTTGGTTCACTGTCCCTTTGTGTGTGACAGAGAGCATGGCGCTGCCGAGGACTGGGATGATTTCTTTGCTATAGGTCCTTAGTTTGGTGTCGACCCTTGTAAGTTTTGGTCTGTCTCTTTTGAGCGGCCACAGCTGTTCAAATTGTTGAGCGCTCATGAGAGATTGACTCGCTCCCGTGTCCAGCTCCATGTTGACGGGTATCCCGTTGAGTATAACCTTCATCATTATTGGAGGCGTCTTGTTGTCAGAGCAGTGGACATTGATCGTGTTGACCCGCTGTACCTTGGCGTCCTGGGTACAGTCCCCACCGTCTTCTGATCCGCTTTCCGACCCTTCCGATTCGTATACCGGCCGAGCTGCCATTTTTCTGCACATGCGGGCCAGTTGCCCTATATAGTCACAGTTTCTGCAACAGCATGCTGAAATCGACACCCCCTTGATGAGTGCCTTCCCCCACATCTCCAGCACAGACCGCTTCCATTGTTTCCAAAGGCTGAGCTGCGTCTGGCTGATCTCTCTTGAGCTTCTCTCAGTTTGTAGTTGATTGCTCACATTGTGGGTTGATGAGGTGTGAACGGCCATTCATGTGGCCCTTGATGGCTTCTGGTGCCACTGCCTGCTGTTGAGGGCCTGCTCTCCTGCCTTTGTCTGTGTGTGGGGGTAGCGACTTGTTTCACGCTGTGAACCCCTTGTTCCGATGTTTCGTTAGTTGTCGTACCCGCAGCATAGATCAACCTCGTTTCTTCTTCTCCTGCCAAGAATGTCTGTGCAACCAGTGATGCAGCCTCTAGGGTCAAGTTCTTGGTCCCGATGAGCTTTCGGAATATGCCTGCGTGGCCTATTCCTTCAATAAAAAAGTCTCTCAGTACTTCGCTCCTTAGTTCATCGGAGAACTCACATAAGTTAGCCAACCTCCGAAGTTCCGCCACGAAGTCGGGTATGCTCTGGCCCACACAGCGTCTGTAGTTGTAGAACCTGTGTCTGGCCATGTGTAGGCTGCTAGCTGCCTTCAGGTGGTCTCTTACCAGTGTGCTCAACTCATCAAACGACTTGCTTGATGGTTTCTCGGGTGCCAGCAGGTCCTTCATTAAGGCGTATGTTTTTGAGCCACAGCTGGTCAAGAGATGGGCTCTTCTCTTGTCTGCCTTATCGTCACCTAACCAGTCTTTGGTTGCGAAGCTTTGCTGGAGCCTTTCTATAAAGTCCTCCCAATTATCTCCCGCATTGTATTTTTCATCTGAGCTGTTGTTCGACATTCTGTGGATTTTGTAATCCCGTAACTCATCGCCACTGTAAAGTCCTGTCCCTGCAGTGCAGACTCACACGAGGCACATGCTGAAGTCAAGGTCACTCAGGACCTGCACCTTTATTACACAGCTCTCGAATGCCACACTTGCCTGAGACATGTGCTTATATACCTGTCTGGGACAGGTATCCAGTGTCTCCTGCAAGTGCACCCCTGGTGGTAAGGTAAGCTTGTAGTTCCAGTCATGTATAGCATGGTAAGATACAGTTATGTACAGTGGTGTGAGATACATGACAGCTAAACCACTCCCACTCAACAGCTCTACAACTATTTTAGTTGTGTACTTTAATCAAGTGCCCCCTGATTAAAGGGGGTGGTACATTCCAAAATATTGCAAGTGCCCCCTTGTGTTTTTTTTTTTTTTTTTTTTTTGAGGGCACAAAAACACAAATTATACAAGTGCCCTCTGACTAAAAGGGGGAGGGGGGCACTAAAACCGACAAACATAGACAAATTAAATTTTAGGCACTAACAGATCAAATCAAAATTTGGTTGCCACGGCTGATGATGCACTCTAGTCCCTCCGGTATCGGTGGACACCGCGTGCTCCATCTCCAGGGACACCCTGGCTCGGATGTAACCGCGGAAGAGAGTCGGGCTGAACGACCCCCTCGGCTGCCCGCTGCCTTGATGGCCCCCTTGGCCAGGCCCAGGAGCAGTCTTACGAGGAGGCCTTCCGACCTGCCCGCTCTCCTCCGCACAGGGTGCCCAAAGGTCAGGAGTGTGGGACTGAAGTGCAGCCAGAATTTGAGGAGCAGCCCCTTCAGATATTGGAAGAGGGGCTGTATCCTCGCATACTCAATAAAAACGTGGAACACGGACTCTTCCAGACCGCAGAAATTGCAGGCGGCCTGGGAGCCCGTGAACCGACTTAAAAACTTATTGCACGGGATTGCTCCGTGCAACACCCTCCAGGCCAAGTTCAACAGCTCTACAATTATTTTGTTGTAATACTTTAATCAAGTGCCCCCTGATTAAAGGTGGGGGGAGCACACTCCAAAAACTTTTCAGGTGCCCCCTTGTTTTTTTTTGATTTTTGAGGGCACCAAAACACAAATTATACAAGTGCCCCCTGGCTAAAAGCAGGGGGCGGGGGGGGCGCGGGGGGCACTAAAACCAGCAAATTAAACAAATTAACCTTTAGACACTAATGGTTGAAATTAAAATTTGGTTGCCGGGTGTGATGATGCACTTCAGTCCCTCCAGCGCCCACCTCTCGCGGAAGGCCGCGAGCACACAGGTGGACACCGCGTGCTCCATCTCCAGGGACACCCTAGCTCGGATGTAACCGTGGAAGAGAGGCAGGCAATCGGGCTGAATGACCCCCTTGACCGCCCGCTGCCTGGACCGGCTGATAGCCCCCTTGGCCGAGTCCAGGAGCAGTCCTACGAGGAGGCCCTTGGACCTACCTGCTCCCCTCCGCACAGGGTGCCCAAAGATCAAGAGTGTGGGACTGAAGTGCAACCAGAATTTGAGGAGCAGCCCCTTCAAGTAGTGGAAGAGGGGCTGCAACCTCGCACATTTAATAAAAACATGGAACACGGACTCTTCCAGACCGCAGAAATTGCAGGTGGCCTGGGAGCCCGTGAACCGACTTAAAGATTTATTGCATGGGACTGCTCCATGCAATACCCTCCAGGCCAAGTTGACACTCTCTATAAACCTGAGAGCATCCTCACAGGTGCATACATTACAACACGTTTAGCACAAGGTTTCAAATCAACAAAAAAGTTCCAGGCAGACCACTCCTCGTAGAGTATTGAAACTTTAGGCAGTTACAGGAAAGCTCCAAAAACAATTGCACCAATAGCCAGAAAAAAATAATCCAGCAACTAACCTGTAAGTAGCTCATGTTCTCTTTAAGTAGCAATGGTAGGGGTCCTTCATGCCGTTTAATGTCACGCCTTGAGTATTGTGTGCAGTTTTGGTCTCCTAATCTGAGGAAGGACATTCTTGCTATTGAAAGAGTGCAGCGAAGTTTCACCAGACTGATTCCCGGGATGGCGGGACTGACATATGAAGAAAGACTGGATCGACTACTTATATTCACTGGAATTTGGAAGAATGAGAGGGGATCTCACAGAAACATATAAAATTCTGATGGGATTGGACAGGTTAGATGCAGGAAGAATGTTCCCGATACTGGGGAAATCCAGAACCAGGGGTCACAGTCTAAGGATAAGGGGTAAGCCATTTAGGTCCGAGATGAAGAGAAACTTCTTCACTCAGAGAGTTGTGAACCTGTGGAATTCTCTACCATAGAAAGTTGTTGAGGCCAGTTTGTTAGATATATTCAAAAGGGAGTTAGATGTGGCCCTTACGGCTAAAGGGTTCAAGGGGTATGGAGTGAAAGCAGGAATGGGGTACTGAAGTTGCATGAATCAGCCATGATCTTATTGAATGGTGGTGCAGGCTCGAAGGGCCGAATGGCCTACTCCTGCACCTATTTTGTATGTTTCTATGTTCAGCTGTGTGAGGTGTAGGTTGGAGCGTGGAGTTTGAAAATGGCAGTGTTGTCGACAAATCAGCATTGTACACTGTTGTCATAATCTGCCTGTTGGCACGCAAATTCCTTTACCAAGATGGCATCCGTCACACTTCCCGTCGGAGGTACATTCCGGACACCATTTTTGAGTGTTACGAGGGCATGTTACGAACATAAGAACAATGATAAGCAGGTAAAGATCATCCGAACCATTGAGCCTGTTCCACACAATCAACAGCTGCTACAGAGCCCAATTTCTCCCCCAAACTGTTTCCATTGTATACACGTAGCACCGATCATTAGAATTTAAAACTAATCTCTTAATATACTCTCATCTCAGATGCTAATGGACCTGAATAACTCACTGGTGGCGGTCTTTCTTCCTCATGTAAATACAATCTGCGATGAGAAATTGCTGCTGAGTTTGATTCTATTAATTTAATATGCATGTCGCCCATATTTCCGTTAGAACTGTTCCAGTAATATACACTGGTCCCGCTGTGACAAATATGCCTTGTTTATACTGCGGGCTGGAGACGTCACAGGAAATGGATACACCTTGCTAATCTGTCTACATGTTTTATCCTGATTTGGATGAAAATCTCTAGGGACAGGCATGCTTAGAGTGCATTGTTGACCTTTATATATACAACTAGCTATACTAGCAGGTTAATGCATGTGTAGGCAGACCATAAAATGATGACTGGATGACAAATGTTGCCACGTTGAAGTGGTCAAACTTGCTATTGCTGGCAGCATTTTGAGGTTTAGAATGGGAGTGTCGGGATGGTGCACGAATGTTGGGTGCTTTGTTCGACAGGCATGCCTTCAGTTGCATTTTCGGTATTAAAAGCTTTCAGAATAGTGGACCTATTAATTATTAATGATCAAGGTGCACTAAGCTAAATGTTAAACCTAACTTTAAAAAAAATTAAGTATAAATTTGCATTTAGAGATTGATGTTCAGAAAATAAAATAACACTATATAATTTGTTTTATTATTTACCTTCATATCTGTGCCTTCAGCTGCCTGGATCCTAAGCTCTGGAATTTCCCTCCTAAACCTCTTGCCTCTCTATCTCACTCTGCTCCTTTAACACGCTCTTTAAAATCTAACTCCTTGACCAAGCTTTTGCTCACCTGCCATAATATCTCTTTATGTGGCTCGGTGTCAAATTTTGTTTGATAATCGCTGCTGTGAAGCACCTTGAGATGTTTTACTATGTTAAGCATGCTATATAAATGCAAACTTTTGTTGTTGCTAAACATAAGAAAGCAACTTTTCTACCAGTGCAATTGTCCACATTTTTCACCAAAATTATAATATCCTCAAAAATCAGGCATAACTTAGGCTGCACTTCCACTGCCACTTTTCACCCCTGCAATTATATTGGAAAACTGAGGGAGAGTCACTCGGTTAGTAAAAAAGTGTTGTTTTATCTGTGACCCTAGGTAGAACGATTTCTATGTTCAGTCTATTCCTTGAAAACTTGAATTCTTATTTTTCAAAGATCCTATTTCATTCCCATGTCTTTTGTTTTTCTTTGTTATTTTCTACATATTTATTTTTTCTGTTTTATTTGTTTTATTTTAGCGAGACAATACCAAACCGAATCACAGAGGAAGTGTTGTAAAGATGGAATGAAGAAAAATCCCATGGGCTTTTCATGTAGCAAAAGAGCAAGGAGGATACGACTTGGGAAAGAATGTAAAGACGCCTTCTTAGATTGTTGTAATCATATACGAAATTTAATGGCTCAATATCAAGTTGCTGAATTGAGTTTAGCAAGAAGTAAGTATCAATTATTTCTCTAGAGGGGCATCTCAAGTGAAATTATATATTTTATTTAATATTTTATGTATTGCACCAGGTATATATTCTATTAACTTTATAAATAACAGGTTTTGAGTACCTTTTAAGAGAGGAGGAAAGGAAGTATTATTCCATGAAAGGGAGAGACATGGTGTACAAATTTGTCGTGGGCAGTATCGGATTGGCCACCTGGTTTACTCCCTGCTCAATATTCAGTTCCATTGATTGCAATAGAACTGAATAAGAAGTAGGTGTATACTCGTGGCCGAGGCGATACTGCCCATTTAGGGCTACTGTCCAAGGTGAAGTTTCACCTCTTAGTATACATAACAGTGGCTAAATTACAGCGCCAGAAATGACCGAATAGCCAAGCAAAATATTTTTAAAATATCAAGCAACAAATGCTGAAGAGGGCTGGAAAATTAGTTGAGGATAAGTAATGTAATAGTCAAAGGGTTAAAGACCTGTTGAATCATTTTAAGTGAGGAGAGAAAGAAAGATACTAACTTCTAACATCCTCAAGATGTCTTACAATACTTACTAACCAATCAGTTACTTTTGAAGCATGGTCACTGTTCGTTGTGTCGCAGCCATTTTGCACACAGCAAGGTGCCACAGACAATGAAACTATGGATCTAGCCATTTTAGTTCAGTGACCTATAATTTAAGCGGATGTCAATGAATACATGCTATGAAGAAACGCAATGTCAAATGCTTGGCTAAGAAAGTATGGAATTTTCGCGGAAACGGAAGGATAAATTGGCAAAGCTCTGGTTATTTTTAGAAGAACCTAATATTCATAAAGGGAATGAGTGAAGGTACGAGAGACTGACAACCTTTGAAGGAATCTACATGGGCTGAGGAATGGTAATTAGATTTTAATGTGTATGTGAATATAAGTTAAACGCATTGGAAAGAGAAACATGAAGTGGATCAACATGATGAAGGCTCACAATTAACAATAATGTCACATTTTACATCAGTATTGCTCCCCTTTATCTTCTGCAGTAAACATGTCAGTCTGAAATGGGTGGCCAGGGTTGCTAGGCACAGGAGAAAAGTGGATTTAAACAGAAACAAACACAGATATTTTATAGCTTTGAATTGTTGTTGCTTGATTGATTTGTATCATTGAAATGTATACAATTCTTAGCAGGCTTGACAGGGTAGATGCTGTGACGCTGTTTCCCCCGGGCTGGAGAGTCTAGAACTAGAGGTCATAGTCTCAGGATAAGGGGTTGGTCATTTAAGACTGAGATGAGGAGAAATTTCTTCATTCAGGGTTGTGAATCTTTGGAATTCTCATTCAGAGGGCTGTGGATGCTCAGACGATGTATTTTCAAGACTTAGATCGATACATTTTTGGGCACTAAATGAATGAAGTGAATGAAATGTAAATGGGGATAGGGCAGGAAAGCGATGATGTAGATAATCAGCCATGAACTTATTGATTGGTGGAGCAGGCTCGAAGAGACATATGTCGTAATCCTGCTCCTATTTCATATGTTACAGCATAAAAATAGGCCATTTGGTCAGTATTTATGCTCGCTCCACACAAGCCTCCTCCCACTGCTCATCATCTAAGTCCATCAACATATCCTCTGTTCCTTTCTTCCTCATGTGCTTATCTAGATTCCCCTTAAATGTATGTATGCCATTCGCCTCCACTACTCCCTCCTTGAGTAAAGAAGTTTCTCCTGAATTCCCTAATGGATTTATTGGTGTTACTATCTTGTACTGATGTCTCCTAGTTTTGGTATCCACCTGGGGCAGGATTTCCAAATGGGAGTGAGAGGTTCTCATCCCTTGGAATTTTAAAACCACAGCATGTGTTTTTTTCAACAGATTCCCCTCCCAGAAGCCAGCCTGATTGACAGCCTTGGCTTCCTGCTGGATGGGGAACATTGCAGAGGAGGCCATAGCCTCCGAGCAGATAGGTTTCCTGCTGCTTCAGGTAGCAATCGTGAAATGAGGGTGGTTACAATGTGGTTTGTAGGGTCAGAAGTTGTGTGTGGGGTGTTGGTGAAAGATTGTGGGTGGAGATGGTGGGAGTCTGGGTGTTGTGTATCTGTAAAACATGCACTCCCATGTTCCGCCACCAGGGAGTGCATCCCCTGAAGTCCCAAGGGATCCCAGCATTCCTTGGGAGCACTGTATATAAGCCGGCCCCTAAGGCCTGTTCCTCACTCTGGAGTGTCTTAATAAAGACTGAGGTCACTGTTACTTTAACCTCCCTGTGTGCAGTCTCATCTGTGTTAGGAACGCAATAACTGGCAACGAGTATACAAATCCAATGCAAAGAAGCAGCAAACTGTGGGCATCCTGGAGAAGTTCTCGGAAGATGAGGACTAGGAAGCCTATGTCGAACGGCTAGACCAGTACTTTGTAGCCAATGACTGGACGGAGAAGGAAGCGCTGCAAAAAGGAGAGCGGTCCTCCTCACGGTCTGCGGGGCACTGACCTACAGCCTCATGAAGAATCTTCTGGCTCCGGTGAAACCCACAGATAAGTTGTATGAGGAGCTGTGTACATTGGTTCGGGAGCATCTTAACCCGAGGGAGAGTGTGCTGATGGCTAGATATCGGTTCTACACGTGCCAGCGATCTGAAGGTCAGGAAGTGGCGAGCTACATCGCCGAGCTAAGGCGACTTGTGGGACAATGTGAGTTTGATGGCTACCTGCTCAGAGACTTTTTTGTACTGGGCATTGGCCACGAGACCATCCTACGAAAACTTTTGACTGTAGAGACACCGACCCTCAGTAAGGCCATTGCGATAGCACAGGCGTTTATGTCCACCAGTAATAACACCAAGCAAATCTCTCAGCACACAAGTGCTAGCAATGTTCATAAATTAAATGGAACTGTGTTTGCAAGCAGAAATGTACAGGGCAGAAACCACGAGTCTGCAACTGCCAGCAGGCCTCAGGTGACCCAGATGACTCAGAGTCCGCAACAAAGGATGAATGCAAGACAATTCACACCTTATTGGCGTTGTGGAGGCTTCCATTCAGCCTATTCATGCTGCTTCAAAGGGTATGTTTTTAAGAGCTGTGGAACAATGGGGCACCTCCAACGAGCTTGCAGACGAGCTACAAGCTCTGCAAAACCTGCGAACTACCACGTGGCAGAGGAAGATCGGTCCATGGTGGATCAAAGCAATTTCGAGCCTCAGAGAGAGGAGGCAGATGCTGAAGTACACGGGGTGCACACATTTTTGAAGAAATGTCAACCTAAAATGCTAAATGTAAAATTGAATGGCTTAACCGTAGCCATGGAACTGGACACTGGCGCTAGCCAATCCATCATGAGTAAAAAGATGTTTGAGAGACTGTGGTGCAACAAGGCACTCAGACCAGCCCTGAGCCCCATCCACACGAAACTGAGAACGTACACCAAAGAGCTTATCACTGTCCTGAGCAGCGCCATGGTCAAGGTCACCTACAAGGGCACAGTGCACGAACTGCCACTCTGGATTGTCCCGGGCGATGGCCCCACATTGCTTGGAAGAAGCTGACTGGGCAAAATCCGTTGGAACTGGAATGACATCCGAGCGCTATCACATGTTGATGAGGCCTCATGTACCCAGGTTCTTAACAAATTTTCTTCCTTTTTGAGCCAGGCATTGGAAACTTTTCTGGGACGAAGGTGTGGATCCACTTGGTCCCAGAGGCACGACCCATTCACCACAAGGCGCAAGCGGTACCTCACATGATGAGGAAGAGAGTGGAAATCAAGCTGGACAGGCTGCAACGTGAGGGCATCATCTCCCCAGTGGAATTCAGCGAGTGGGCCAGCCCGATTGTTCCAGTACTCAAAAGTGATGGCACGGTCAGGATTTGCGGCGATTATAAAATAACTATTAATTGTTTCTCACTACAGGACCAATACCCGCTACGTAAGATAGACAACCTATTTGCCATGCTGGCAGGAGGCAAGACATTCAGCAAGCTCGACCTGACTTCGGCCTACATGACACAGGAGTTGGAGGAGTCTTTGAAGGGCCTCACCTGCATCAACACCCACAAGGGACTGTTCATCTACAACAGATGAACAGTCCCTTGTGCGTGTTGATGCAGGTGAGGCTGCAGCAATCCAGAGAAACATGGAGAACCTACTCAAGTCGGTACCACGCATGGTGGTTTTTCAGGACGACATATTGGTCACGGGTTGGGACACTGTCGAGCACTTACAAAACCTGGAGGAGGTCCTCCAGCGACTGGATCGCGTAGGGCTGCGGCTGAAGAGGTCGAAATGCGTCTTCATGGCAACAGAAGTGGAGTTTTTGGGGAGAAAGATCGCGGCGTACGGCATTCGGCCCACAGACGCCAAGACAGAGGGTTTCAGGAATGCACCCAGGCCACAGAACGTCACGGAGTTGCGATCGTTCCTGGGACTCCTCAACTATTTTGGTAACTTCCTACCGGGGTTAAGCACCCTCTTAGAGCCCCTACATGTGTTATTGCGTAAAGGTGAGAACTGGGTATGGGGAAAAAAACCAAGTAATTGCTTTTGAGAAAACCAGAAACATTTTATGCTCCATCAAGCTGCATGTATTGTATAACCCGTATAAAAGACTTGTGCTAGCATGTAATGTGTCGTCGTACAGAGTCGGGTGTGTATTACAACAAGCTAACGTTGCGGGGAAGTTGCAACCTGTCGCCTGTGCCTCCAGGAGCTTGTCTAAGGCCGAGAGGGCCTACAGCATGATTGAGAAAGAGGCATTAGCGTGTGTGTTCGGGGTAAAGAAAATGCATCAGTACTTGTTTGGCCTTAAATTTGAGCTGGTAACCGATCACAAGCCCCTCATATCCCTGTTCGCTGAAATCAAGGGAATAAATACTAACGCCTCAGCCTGCATACAAAGTGGGCACTCGAGCTATCAGCGAACACTATACCATCTGCCACAGGCCAGGCACCGAGAACTGTGCGGATGCTCTCAGTCGGCTACCATTGCCCACCATGGGGGTGGAAATGGCGCAGCCTGCAAACTTGTTGATAGTGGCGCAGCCCTCAGACTTGTTGATGGTCATGGAAGCGTTTGAAAATGATAAATCACCTGTCACCGCCCACCAGATTAGGACTTAGACCAGCCAAGATCCTCTGCTGTCCCTAGTAAAAAAACTGTGTGCTGCATGGGAGCTGGACCAACATTCCCGTTGAAATGCAAGAGCTAATCAAGCCGTTCCAGCGGCGAAAGGATGAGCTGTTCATTCAGGCAAGACTGCCTGTTGTGGGGTAACCATGCAAAGCTACCCAAAAAGGGCAGGGAGACGTTCATCTCGGATCTCCACAGCACACACCCGGGTATAGTAATGATGAAAGCAATAGCCAGATCCTATGTGTGGTAGCCCGGTACCGACTCTGACTTAGAGTCCTGTGTACGGCAATGCAGCATGTGTGCTCAGTTGAGCAACGCGCCCAGAGAGGCACCACTAAGTTTATGGTCCTGGCCCTCCAGACCATGGTCAAGGATCCATGTCGACTGTGCGGGCCCGTTTCTCGGTAAAATTTTCTTGGTGGTGGTGGATGCTTTTTCAAAATGGATTGAATGTGAAATAATGTTGGGAAGCACCGCCACCACCACCATTGAAAGCCTGAGGGCCATGTTTGCCACCCACGGCCTGCCTGACATACTGGTCAGTGACAACGGGCCATGTTTCACCAGTGCCAAATTTAAAGAATGGGATTAAACATGTTACATCGGCCCCATTTAAACCACCTCAAATGGGCAGGCAGAGCGGGCAGGACAAACAATCAAACAGAGCCTTAAACGAGTCACAGAAGGATCACTCCAAACCTGCCTGTCCTGAGTACTGCTCAGCTACCGCACGAGACCCCACTCGAGCACAGGGGTGCCCCCGGCTGAGCTACTCATGAAAAGGACACTTAAAACCAGACTCTCGCTGGTTCACCCCAACCTGCATGATCAGGTAGAGAGCAGGTGGCAGCAACAAAATGTAAACGATGGTCGCGCCACTGTGTCACGGGAAATTGACCTGAATGATCCTGTGTATGTGCTAAACTATGGACATGGTCCCAAGTGGATCGCGTGCACGGTGATAGCTAAAGAAGGGAGTAGGGTGTTTGTAGTCAAACTAGACAATGGACAAATTTGTAGAAAGCACCTGGACCAAACGAGGCTGTGGTTCACAGACTGACCTGAACAACCCACAGCAGACACCACCTTTTTTGAGCCCACAACACACACGCAAAGGATCAACGACACCACGCCGGACCAGGAAATCAAACCCATCATGCCCAACAGCCCCGCAAGGCCAGGCTTACCCAGCAGCCCTGCAGGGCCAACAACACGCCAGCCCAGCGAGGGCACCAGAACAGACATTTGTACCGAGGCTGTCCACCAGGGAAAGAAAGGCTCCCGATCGCTTCACCTTGTAAATAGTTTTCACTTTGACTTTGAGGGAGTGATGTTGTGTATCTGTAAAGCATGCACTCCCATGTTCCGCCACCAGGGAGTGCATCCCCTGAAGTCCCAAGGGATCCCAGCATCCCTTGGGAGCACTGTATATAAGCCGGCCCCGAAGGCCTGTTCCTCACTCGGGAGTGTCCTCATAAAGATTGAGGTCACTGTTACTTTAACCTCCCTGTGTGCAGTCTCATCTGTGTTAGGAACACAATACCGGGGATCACGGTGGGGGGGCAAGCGGTGGTCAACAATCACAGGAGGGGTGAAAGTGCCCGGTTGCCTGGATGGGGTAACAGGTTTGCTTGGGGTGCTGGGTGGAAGCATTTCTGTTCCTGGCTCACAAGCAGTGCTGGAAAAGCAGTTGCCTGTTCCATCAGTTCTCGTCTCCCTTTAGCTGCTGGGTATCCCGAGGTCTGAGAAACCTGGCGGCCAGCGTTAAAGCTGGAAGAGAGATAAAATCTGAGGCATTCAGCCTCATTAAAATATTTAAATGAGGAAACCGCCTCCTGATACTGATTGGTTATCCGTCCCCCATCCTGCCTTCATTGAAACTGGAAGTGGGCGCGCTTGAGGCAGTTTGGGTTTGGGTTTGAGATTTTTTATATTTTAACATTTCACCCAAACCAAACCCGGCCATTATTTGGTAGATGTGGCTGGCTCCTTTTACTTACTAGACCTGTTAAAATCATTAAACTTTTGCTGGCAGTCGGTTGTTGTGTGTGGGGTCCTCCCAGGTGGCATTGACTAACTGGCCTGCACCTGCTGCTGTTTTGTCCACCTGCTGGACGATGTTTCAGAGTTCCAGTGAGCATTTCCACAATCTCATTGCTGACCCTAGGGGTTCTTGTTCATCCTGCAGACCTGATAGACATATTTCTCTGGAAAGCTTTCAGAGCTGCTTAAAATCCACCGTTTTGGTTTGCTGATCTTTTAAGATGATGCAACCATTAAATCCTTAGCAGTTTTCAAGTTTCCATTCACGCCCCTTCCCCCCACTTTCAACCCTGCTCCCCTTGCCCCTCCCCCTCCATCCCTGAAATCAAAAGCTGTCAGTGAGCGGTGTTCCTGACATAGAAACATACAAACATAGAAAATAGGTGCAGGAGTAGGCCATTCGGCCCTTCAAGCCTGCACCGCCATTCAATGAGTTCATGGCTGAACATGCAATTTCAATACCCCATTCCTGCTTTCTCACCATACCCCTTGATCCTCCTAGTAGTAAGGACTACATCTAACTCCCTTTTGAATATATTTAGTGAATTGGCCTCAACTACTTTCTGTGGTCGAGAATTCCACAGATTCACCACTCTCTGGGTGAAGATGTTTCTCCTCATCTCGGTCCTAAATGGCTTATCCCTTATCCTTAGACTGTGATCCCTGGTTCTGGACTTCCCCAACATTGGGAACATTCTTCTTGCATCCAACCTGTCTAAACCCGTCAGAATTTTAAACGTTTCTATAAGATCCCCTCTCATTCTTCTGAACTCCAGTGAATACAAGCCCAGTTGATCCAGTCTTTCTTGATATGTCAGTTCCGCCATCCTGGGAATCAGTCTGGTAAACCTTCGCTGCACTCCCTCAATAGCAAGAATATCTTTCCTCAAGTTAGGAGACCAAAACTGTACACAATACTCCAGGTGTGGCCTCACCAAGGCCCTGTACAATTGTAGTAACACCTCCCTGCCCCTGTACTCAAATCCCCTCGCTATGAAGGCCAACATGCCATTTGCTTTCTTAACCGCCTGCTGTACCTGCATGCCAACCTTCAATGACTGATGTACCATGACACCCAGGTCTCGTTGCACCTCCCCTTTTCCTAATCTGTCACCATTCAGATAATAGTCTGTCTCTCTGTTTTTACCACCAAAGTGGATAACCTCACATTTATCCACATTATACTTCATCTGCCATGCATTTGCTCAGTCACCTAACCTATCCAAGTCACTCTACAGCCTCATAGCATCCTCCTCGCAGCTCACACTGCCACCCAACTTAGTGTCATCCGCAAATTTGGAGATACTACATTTAATCCCCTCGTCTAAATCATTAATGTACAGTGTAAACAGCTGGGGCCCCAGCACAGAGCCTTGCGGTACCCCACTAGTCACTGCCTGCCATTCTGAAAAGTACCCACTGACGGTGGGGATTTGCAGTCATTATGTTAATTAGGCTAGCCTCAGAAACTCTGGCCTGGCCAGCCCACTTCTTGGTGGACAACTGAATCATGCCGTGCCATTTTTCCACTCGGAGTGGAAAATGTAAGCAAGAATCTTTCAACTTTTTAGTCTTTATATGTAGGGATGAAACTCTGCATCAAAATCAATAATTTACCGATAACACTTTTCCTTTAGGTGATGATGATTTCTATTCTCCCTATGAAGATATAATATCCAGAAGTGACTTCCCAGAAAGCTGGCTTTGGCGCCTGGTAACTCTGCCCACACCTGCTAATAGAGATGGGTACGTATTGTAATGAAATTCCACATACTTGTATGAATGCGTAATATTTGAACTGCTTCGGAATGATTTAATTCATGAGACTGGTAGTCAGTCGGATTCATTCGGCCCAAAAGTAAGAGAAAGAATTGTATTTCTATAGCACATTTCTCAACCTCAGGACGTCCCAATGAGCTTACCAGCCAATTAAATATATTTTTTAAGGATTTGTATGGAATGTAATTTGAAGGATTGCATTTATAATGTAGGAAACACGGCAGCCAATTTGTGCACAGCAAGGTACGACAAACAGCAATGTGATAATGACCCTATCATCGGTTTTAGTGGTGTTAATTGAGGGATAAATATTGGCCAGGACACCGGGGAGAACTCCCCTGCTTATCTTCAAATAATGCCATGAGCTCCAGCTGAGAGGGCAGACGGGGCCCCGGTTTGACGTCTCATTCACATGACGGCAGCTCCGACAGTACAGCAATCCATCAGGATTTAGATTTTGTGCTCAAGTCTTGGAATGATATTTGAACCCACAACCTACTAACTCAGGCGAGAATGCTATCAACTGAGCAACGGCTGATACAGTAATAATCTTAGCAGTAGATGTAAAACTTTGGAATACACTACTCGTTACAGAAGTGTTGATCAGGAACTAATTGCTAATGAGCTGGTTTTAATACCATGTAATGCCGTGTTATGGCATTAGAAAACTGGAAAACATTGTAAGATCATTTGATATAGAGAAAACAATAAATGAGATTCAGTTTTTTTAAAAACCTATCTGGTTAATGGTCCAATTATTTTCTGTGATGAAACCGAAGGTAGTTGCTCGAGAACTGCCAGCATTGTTCAGCTAGAGATATTGATTAATGGACTTTTATCTTCCACACATATATTAGGTTTAGTTATGTTATATTTGTGAGATTTATGGATTTAGATGTTCCCAATTTCTGATTTAATTAAAAATTCAAACGCTGATTATTTTCATTGCACTTGGTGCAGACTCAATTAAACTGCTTAATGTGGGATATCCTGTTTGATCACATTAATAGAAGGATTCCACGAAGCAAAGCATTCATTTTTACTCTCAAATGTTTGGATTATTCTTAAATGGTTTGGATGACTCTCAAACAGATGATATAGTTAACTTCCTGAATAGTCAAGTACAGGGTAGCAATCTACAGAAAAATAAGACTATTTGGTGTAACTTGTCCAATCGCTGATTTCACAAACAAAATACGGGTATTACAGAACAAAACAAGATGTTAATAGTATCAAGATGTGCTCAATGGAAAAACATTTTTTTCTTAAACAGCTTTGTGACAAAGGTGATATCTGATTACCTTAAAGACTCAATCACTGCTTGGGAAATACAAGCTGTCAGTGTGTCTCCAGAAAAAGGTAAGACTATTTTGGATTATTAGATTGTTTTTTGAAACCAATGATTACTCAAGCCAATAAAAGGATTCCAATATGCAGTGCTTGTAATTAAAAAGTTAGTATTTTATGTCTTTTCATATCTCGAGTTTGTGAGCTCAAGGAATAGGAGGATGTGGAACTGCCAGCACAGCAATAACTGAAGGAAATAGTGCCCACTAACTTCTTTGTAAATTAAGATGTGTGAATTTAATGATCATTGGCAAGAATATTGCAGTGCAGCCAGGAGAGGGTAGTTTGGGAAAGCAGAGGATACAGAAAAGATGCAAGGCTCATATTATGCTTCCTTGTGAACATCAGTGTTAGAATCTCCTGTAGTGCATGTATCTGTGCTGGTGTCTGATGGAAATGAGTATGGCGAGAGACAGTTGGTGATTTCCTGAGCTCCTACTAAAGGTGCAACCTCGGAAATCCGGAAACCTCGGGACCGAGGCATTCCGGTTTTGGGTTTTTCCGGATTTCGGAAGAGAAATCCGACGTTCCAAATCTGGAAACCCCAGGGCCAAGTTTCGGGTATTTTCGGATTTCGGAGGGTAAGTCTGAAGTCCTGAATCCGGAGACCCTAGGGCCGATCATGTATTTTCTGATTTCAGGTGGGGCTGACTCGGGTTGCACGTAGGTTAGGTTGGGCGGGCTCGGGTCACATGTGAGTCGAGGTCATGGGGCATTCTGAAAGGCTCAGGCCAATCACAGGTCTGTATTTGCGCCGTTTAAAAAAAAATTCCGGTTTTTGGAACAGATTTCCAGATTCCGGCCGACGATTCCTGCGATCTGCGCAATGTCCGGTTTTCTGAACATTCTGGTTGATAGAATTTCGGAGGTTGTACCTGTGTGTGTATTTAATATATATAGGGTAGCTCACAAGAAGAGAATCATTTCATGTCAGAGGATCCATCCACCATGTGTTCAATGCTGGGACCACTGGTTGTGTCCAGGTTTAGCATTTAAATATTAAACCAGTGAGGATTAAGACAGGTCAGTTCCTTCGTACAGTACATTCTCTTTCCATCACTTCACCTATTATGTAATTTCACTGCTATTTTCATTTTTTCATTTTTACTATCTTATTTGCAATATCCTTGCTATGATTCTCGGTGACAGCAGGAATTTGAGCATATACCTTTAAAAACTATTGAAGGTGGAGATAGATTGAAGGGCTCAATGACTTACTCCTGCTCCTATTCCATATGTCCTTATGTTCGCTAAACCTACTGTGTTCCTTTACTTCAACTATTCGGTTAGAAGGAAGTCCCAATATCAAATTCCCGTTTGTTGGTTATCTCACCTCTTCTATCAGAAAAGATTCTTGAAAGACTTCAATAAACTCCTGCAATCATCAAGATATACCCCACCACAAGTCACAGTTTACACCAAGAAGATTCAAATCTCCTTTTGTACTGCAATTGTACTACAATTGTACTGCCCTGCATATTTTGGGGATACACGATGACTGATATCATGTAATGGAAATGCATACCATAGGCCAAGTTTCCACAACAGTCTTCTCAATTGAGATGCAGGGGACAGAGTGTTTGGTTCTTACATTTATAGTCATCATCATCATCATAGGCAGTCCCTCGAAACGAGGATGACTTGCTTCCATGCCAAAAAGGGATGAGTTCACAGGTGTTTCAATGAAGGACCTAATATTCCAGATCCTGAACTATATCCTGAAGGGTGGAAGATGCCTGTGCGTGGATTTTTTTTTTATCGTGTGTTGGCCGTTGCACACCAGCCACCACACGGGCTTGACAGAGCTAGGTCTTGGTCCAGTGGCAAGGATTATCCAGGACGACTGGAGACCAGCTCTGCTGCACGGACCTAGTGCGCACACATATCGCAGTGTGGGCTGGCCCGTGCTGCCCCTGGGCCCTCGCCTCTTCTGGGCCCCAAACTCACACCTCTCCTGGGCCCCGGTCACTTCCCTCTACAAAACTCTTGCCGCTCCTTCGCCACTCCTGCTGTGCCTGCCCGCACTGCAATCAGCGACCTGACTTCGCAGCCATCGTTCTCCTGCAGCAGCACGCACTGCTTCCTGAAGTGGTATGCTGCCACACGCTGCTTCGTCCAATGGTCCCGGCCTGCTGATGGTCTTGTACAGCATTGTACAGCACAGAAGGAGGGCATTCGGCCCATCATGCCTGTGTCGGTATTTAAGATTTAAAAAAACTTAAATTAGGGGCAAACAATACGCACCTTGCTTTCTGGTTGTGGCGCTGGGAAAGGTGCTCCTTCTTAACCCTCTTCTTCTTTGGCTCTTTGCGTTTGTTTTGGTTCTTGTGCTTAAACGTAGGCAAAAACCACTCCCAGTTCTGTACTCTTACATAGAATAACTCCTCCTCGCTCCCAACTACTTCAAATAAAAAACATCCTCACTCCCTATATAACACTCCACATGACTTTATTTTACTTTTCATACCCTTTCTAATTAGGACTTCACACAAATGTCAATGAATGTGGGTGGAAGTTGTAGGCATTGATTTGAAGAGAAGCGTTTGGCGAGTTTTATTCAAAGAAAATAGGGAGGTGACGAGGAGATGGGAACTAGATAGGGATTTCCAGAACATAGCAGAGCTTGAACAAGTAGCTACTAGTGATAATGTGGAGGACAAGTGCACACCAGGATAGATGGGGGCCCAAATTGCCCCCCTACTGACAGTTGGCAGGCACACCTACTGTTTCTGAAGATTCTTCTCTGCCCCAATCCATGGGACAGAGAGCAATATTGAGGACTTTGTTATTTTTGTTTCCAGCGGTGTTTTGGGTGGCTGCCGGGCAGAAGTGCATCTGGAGTGGGGTGGAATTCGGTCATCATGACCAGGAAGTACCACGTCGCACTGATACATCACAATGTCCCTCCCCTTCATTTATGGGAGAGCCGCTGCGAACTCTGCAGCCATGTTAGTGGCAAACACAGGGAAGGTTGCAGCTGGGCCAGTAGCCCGGCACCCAAGAGGAGGTGCGTGCTGCCTGTTGGCGGCCTGGCCGAACATGTGGCCGCCATTGTCGGGCCGTCATCGCAATTGGCCAACAATTATAACAAAATGGCGGCCGCGGCAGTGCGCCCTCCCCTTTAAGGGTAGACACGCCGCCCAGCCACTGGCAGCCTCCCGCCGGGGAAAGTTGTCAGTGGCACAGAGTGGCGGCGGACAATTTCCCACGCGGGGCAGAAAGTGGGTCACCGCCGGTCGGAAGGGGGTCAGCACGTCCCAGATGGGGCGGTAACATGGGCGGCACGGAAACCTGTTTCTGCCATTCCAGGCCATTCCATTTGAGAAGGGTTGACCCATCCGCCTGCCCCTGGTAATAGACCTTAAGGAGGAGGGCATTTTCGGCCCCATACAGTCTCCAAGTATATTACTCAGTGATCATCCAAAGGGAAACAATGGCTGTTTCAAACTATAGTATCTCCAGTTTGGAGCAGAGATCTTAAAAATTGTGGGTGGACTTTAGAAGAATACAATACTTTTTAAAACATCAATGGAAGCAACAGTCACACTTACAGACATACAATTCCATATGCATGGAAATGATGACAGTCACTCCATTCAAACGCCAAGTTAAAATTGGGGAGAATGAAGATGAAATTTCAAAATTTAGCGATTGTCATTCTCTGTTAACTCTTTTAAGCTTTGAAAGCAATTCTGTTTCTTCATGCAGTGAAAAATGAACAGGTCAGCCTTTTATAATAAAGATTGTGACACCTTTTATGAATTCTATCCTCATCCAGGAATATGTGTTGCTCAGCCATATGAGCTAAAAGTGCAAAAAACTTTTTTCATTGACCTTCGACTTCCATATTCTGTTGTCCTCAATGAACAAGTGGAAATTAGAGCAATCCTATACAATTATGACAACAGCGATATTCGAGTAAGTTTTTCAATGTATTTATCTCACCAATGCATCCTTATTTACCGTCTTTACATAAGAGGTACTTAAAGATAATGACCCCTAAATTCTATCAGAGGTTCAGAGGTCTTCAGCTATAACTTCACTCAGAGACCAGTGTAATCCCCAAAGAACCGGCGGAATCCATTTTAGGTCAGGTCTCTGCCATTACTACCTTGTAAGGAGTGTAACTTCCTCATCGGGTAATCAACAATAAATTGGATTATATAGCATCTTTAACAAAGAAAAATGTCCCAAGGTGTATCATAGAAGTATTCTCTGACTAAAATGGATGGCACGTTAAAGAAGAAGAGATTAGGTGGAGTTTAGGGTGTGTTAAAGGAGGAGAGATGAAAAGGTGTAAAGAGAGTATTACGGAGTGTTGGGCCCAAATGGATGAAGACTTGGCCACCAATGGTGGGGTGAGGGGAGTGGGGATCTGCAAGAGGACAGAGTCAGAGGAATGCAGATTTCTCGTTAAGTTGTAGGGCTGGAGGAGATAATGGGTGGCAGGGCAAGGCCATGAAAGGATTTAAACATGAGAATGAGAAATTTAAATTTGAGGTATTGTGGGACCATAAGAACATAAGAACATAAGAATTAGGAACAGGAGTAGGCCATCTAGCCCCTCGAGCCTGCTCCGCCATTCAACAATATCATGGCTGATCTGGCCGTGGACTCAGCTCCACTTACCCGCCCGCTCCCCATAACCCTTAATTCCCTTATTGTTTAAAAATCTATCTATCTGTGATTTGAATACATTCAATGAGCTAGCCTCAACTGCTTCGTTGGGCAGAGAATTCCACAGATTCATAACCCTCTGGGAGAAGAAATTCCTTCTCAACTCGGTTTTAAATTGGCTCCCCCGTATTTTGAGGCTGTGCCCCCTAGTTCTAGTCTCCCCGACCAGTGGAAACAACCTCTCTGCCTCTATCTTGTCTATCCCTTTCATTATTTTAAATGTTTCTATAAGATCACCCCTCATCCTTCTGAACTCCAACGAGTAAAGACCCAGTCTACTCAATCTATCATCATAAGGTAACCCCCTCATCTCTCCGGAATCAGCCGAGTGAATCGTCTCTGTACCCCCTCCAAAGCTAGTATATCCTTCCTTAAGTAAGGTGACCAAAACTGCATGCAGTACTCCAGGTGCGGCCTCACCAATACCCTGTACAGTTGCAGCAGGACCTCCCTGCTTTTGTACTCCATCCCTCTCGCAATGAAGGCCAACATTCCATTCGCCTTCCTGATCCAGGAGCCAGTATAGGCCAGTGAGCAGGCCAGGACTTGGTGCAGGATAGGGCAACAGAGTTTTGGATGAGCTGAAGTTTATGGAGGATAAAAGACTGGCCAAGAGAGCATTGAAATAGTTGAGTCTGGAGATGCCAAAGGCATGTTTCAGCAGCAGATGGGTTGAGGCAGAGGTGGGTAATCTTATGGAGGTGGAAGTGGTCAGTACAGTGTATATGGGGTCAGATGTTGTGGCTCATCCAAGACTGGATATCAGGCAAGCTGTCTGACAACACAGATGATGGAAGCCTCAAGGGAGGTGGTAGAGAGGTCGAATTGGGTATTGTCAGTGTACATGTGGAATCTGACCCCATATCTACAGGAAGAGAAGCCAATACTAGAGATGCTCTGGCTATGATTGGATAGATATAAGTAGAACCAAGCAAAGGCAGTCCAACTGAGCTGACAATGGAGGAGAGGTGTTGGATGTGGATGGTGTGGTGGACTGTGTCAAAGGCTGTAGAGAGGTCGATAAAGCCAAGAAGGGAGAATACACCATCCTCACAATCACAAAGAATGTAATTTGTAACTTTTGTTGGGGACATTTCAGTGCTGTGGCAGGAGAAAAACCTGGAGAGGTTCAAATATGGTGTTGTAAGAAAGATGAGTAAGGATTTGGGAGAATATTCAAAGACTTTGGAGAGGCATGGGAGGTTGGAGATGGGGTGGTAGTTTGCAAGGACAGATGGGTTGAGGATTTTCTCCCTCTTGAGAAACCACCTGGCTCCATGCAAATGAGGTACACTTCCACTGACCCCACAAACCCTGGCTGAGGTTAGTGCTGGAGGACACTAGCAGATGTGATACTGGTTGGTGGACTATTGGGGCCAATCTCAATATTGATCCACAGCATAGCATCTTAATAAAGGTAAGCAAAAAAGAATCTTAACAGCATGGATTTCTTCATAGTTGATTTGATCAACAGGAGCATTGAGAAGTGGAAGTGGTGTCTCAGTGAGAAAACAGAATATAAACAATTAGAAACTCCAAGGCTGGTTACAGGTTTACAAATGACAATTTCCAAGTGATAAATTTTATTCATTAATACACTTGTGGTGCTGATAACAATATGATGATGTTTCATAAAGATAAGAGCATTTTACCATTTACTGCAGAATATAATGGGCCATAACTTGCGGTCCTTACGGGCGCGTATGAGTTGCGCATGTGTCCCTAGGGGCCGCGTAAGTTACGTGTTTAGGCATGCGCTAAGACCCGGAGAGTTCTCTCGACAGATCGTACGAATCCCAGGGAAAAGTGCATCCACTAGCGGAGAGTTGGGCTATTCTGCCCAGCGAATGCCGTGAAATTTTTACGCCTGGTAAAGTTTTTAAAAACAGAAAAATATAATTTAATCATTCATTTATACATTTCTAATCCTGTGCAATAAGGTAGATTTATTGTTAGCCCCGTAAAACATATAAATTTATTTTTTCAAAAAATTAAATTTTTGTTTTAAATATTTAATTAAATGCTGTTTTCATTCATTTTAAATATGTAATTTAAAAAAAAATGTTTTGATGTGTAGAGGTATTTTTTATGCGATCACCATTCATACTTATGGGAGTTCCGTACATTCGGAATCCCCATAAGCATGAATGGGATTCCCTTGTTTGATTGGTTGGACAAGCCCACGAGAACCTGGGGCGCTTGTGAACCACATGCGCTCCTGGGATAGGTGGGCCTCTACGCAGGAAGCCTCTGACTGTAAATTCAGCCCCATTGTGTTGCTACTAATGTACAGTTAGTTGTCCATAGCTTAATATCCTGGCCAACCACTATCTCTGAAGCAAGTCCTAAAATAGACAAATTTGTTAGAATTCTTTGAGGATGTAACGAACAGGGTGGATAAGTGGATGTGGTGTATTTGGACTTCCAAAAGGCATTTGACAAAGAGCCACATAAAAGGTTACTGCACAAGATAAATGTTCACGGGGTTGGGGTAATATATTAGCATGGATTGAGAATTGGTAACTAACAGAATACAGAGAGTCAGGATAAATTATTCATTCTCGGGTTGGCAATCAATAACTAGTGGTATGCCGCAGGGATCAGTGCTGGGACCCCAACTATTTACCATCTATATTAACGACTTGGAAAAAAGGACCGAGTGTAATGTAGTCAAGTTTGTTGATGATATAAAGATAGGAGGAAAAGCAATGTGTGAGGAGGACAAAAGGACATAGACAGGCTAAGTGAGTGGGCAAAAATTTGGCAGATGGAGTACAATGTTGTGAGGTCATGCACTTTGGCAGAAAAAAATTAAAGAGAAAGTTATTATTTAAAGATTGCAAGGTGCTGCAGTACAGCGGGACTTGGGGGTACTTGTGCATGAAACACAAAAGGTTAATATGAAGGTACAGCAAATGATCAAGAAGACCAATGGAATCTTGGCATTTATTGCAAAGGGGATGGAGTTTAAACGCAATGAAGTCTTGCTCTAGTTATACATGGTATTGGTGAAGCCACATCTGGAATACTGCGTGCACTTTTGGTTTCCATATTTACGAAAGGATATACTTGCTTTGGAGGCAGTTCAGAGAAGGTTCACCAGGTTGATTCTGGAGATGAGGAGGTTGACTTATGGGGAAAGGTGGAGTAGGTTGGGCCTCTACTCATTGGAATTCAGAAAAACCATGTAAGATTATGAGGGAGCTTGACAAGGTGGATGCAGAGAGGCTGTTTCCACTGATAGGGAGACTAGAACTCGAGGGCATGATCTTAGAATAAGGGGCCGCCTATTTAAAACTGAGACGAGGAGAAACTTTTTCTCTGAGATAGGCGTTTCTGCGGCCGCAATCAAGACTCCAGGATGGTAAGTTGCCTCCCTGGTGCAAGGGTCAAGGATGTCTCGGAGCGGTTGCAGGGCATTCTGAAAGGGGGAGGGTGAGCAGCCAGTTGTCATGGTGCATATTGGTACCAACGATATAGGTAAAAAAAAAGGGATGAGGTCCTACAAGCTGAATTTATGGAACTAGGAGTTAAATTAAAAAGTAGGACCTCAAAGGTAGTAATCTTAGGATTGCTACCAGTGCCATGTGCTAGTCAGAGTAGAAATAGCAGGATAGTTAAGATGAATATGTGGCTTGAAGAATGGTGCAAGAGGGAGGGATTCAAATTCCTGGGACATTGGAACTGGTTCTGGGGGAGGTGGGATCACTACAAACCGGACGGTTTGCACCTAGGCAGGACCAGAACCAATGTCCTAGGGGGAGTGTTTTCTAGTGCAAACTAATGGCAAAAGCTTCTATAGATATGTGAAGAGAAAAAGATTAGTGAAGTCAAATGTAGATCCCTTGCAGTCAGAATGAGGTGAATTTATAATGGGGAAGAAGGAAATGGCAGACCAAATGAACAAATACTTTGGTTCTGTCTTCACGCAGGAAGACACAAATAACATAGAAACATAGAAAATAGGTGCAGGAGTAGGCCATTCGGCCCTTCGAGCCTGCACCGCCATTCAATAAGATCATGGCTGATCATTCCCTCAGTACCCCTTTCCTGCTTTCTCTCCATACCCCTTGATCCACTTAGCCGTAAGGGCCATATCTAACTCCCTCTTGAATATATCCAATGGCATCAACAACTCTCTGCGGCAGGGAATTCCACAGGTTAACAACTCTCTGAGTGAAGAAGTTTCTCCTCATCTCAGTCCTAAATGGCCTACCCATTATCCGAAGACTATGTCCCCTGGTTCTGGACTTCCCCAACATCGGGAACATTCTTCTTGCATCTAACTTGTCCAGTCCCGTCAGATTTATGGACGTTTCTATGAGATCCCCTCTCATCCTTCTAAACTCCAGTGAATAAAGGCCCAGTTTATCCAGTCTCTCCTCATATGACAGTCCAGCCATCCCTGAAATCAGTCTGATGAACTTTCGCTTCACTCCCTCAATAGCAAGAACGTCCTTCCTCAGATTAGGAGACCAAAACTGAACACCATATTCCAGGTGAGGCCTCACGAAGGTCCTGTACAACTGCAACAAGACCTCCCTGCTCCTATACTCAAATCCCCTAGCTATGAAGGCCAACATACCATTTTCCTTCTTCATTGCCTGCTGTACCTGCATGCCAACTTTCAATGACTGATGAACCATGACACCCAGGTCTCGTTGCACCTCCCCTTTTCCTAATCTGCCGCCATTCAGATAATATCCTACCTTCGTGTTTTTGCCCCTAAATGGATAACCTCACATTTATCCATATTATACTGCATCTGCCATGCATTTGCCCACGCGCCTAACCTGTCCAAGTCACACTGCAGCCTCTTGGCATCCTCCTCACAGCTCACACTGCCACCCAGTTTAGTGTCATCTGCAAACTTGGAGATATTACACTCAATTCCTTCATCTAAATCGTTAATGTATATTGTAAAGAGCTGGGGTCCCAGCACTGAGCCCTGCGGCACTGCACTAGTCACTGCCTGCCATTCTGAAAAGGACCCATTTATCCTGACTCTCTGCTTCCTGTCTGCCAACCAGTTCTCTATCCACATCAGTACGTTACCCCCAATACCATGCGCTTTGATTTTGCACACCAATCTTTTGTGCGGGACCTTGTCAAAAGCCTTTTGAAGTCCAAATACACCACATCCACTGGTTCTCCCTTGTCCACGCTGCTAGTTACATCCTCAAAAAATTCCATAAGATTCGTCAAGCATGATTTCCCTTTCATAAATCCATGCTGACTTGGACTGATCCTGTCACTGCTTTCCAAATGCTCTGCTATTTCATCCTTAATGATTGATTCCAATAATTACCCCACTACTGATGTCAGGCTAACCGGTCTATAATTACCCGTTTTCTCTCTCCCTCCTTTTTTAAAAAATGGTGTTACATTAGCTACCCTCCAGTCCATAGGAACTGATCCAGAGTCGATAGACTGTTGAAAAATGATCACCAATATATCCACTATTTCTAGGGCCACTTCCTTAAGTACTCTGGGATACAGACGATCAGACCCCGGGGATTTATCGGCCTTCAATCCCATCAATTTCCCTAACACAATTTCCTGCCTAATAAGGATATCCTTCAGTTCCTCCTTCTCACTAGACCCACTGTCCCCTAGTACATTTGGAAAGTTATTTGTATCTTCCCTCGTGAAGACAGATCCGAAGTATTTGTTCAATTGGTCTGCCATTTCTTTGTTCCCCATTATAAATTTACCTGAATCTGACTGCAAGGGACGCACTTTTGTCTTCACTAATCTTTTTCTCTTCACATATTTAAGAAGCTTTTGCAGTCAGTGTTTATGTTCCCTGCAAGCTTCCTCTCATACTCTATTTTTCCCTTCTTAATTTAACCCTTAGTCCTCCTCTGTTGAACTCTAAATTTCTCCCAGTCCTCCGGTTTGTTGCTTTTTCTAGCCAATTTATATGCCTCTTCCTTGGTTTTAAAAATATCCTTAATTTCCCTTGTTAGCCACAGTTGAGCCACCTTCCCCGTTTTATTTTTACTCCTGACAGGGATGTACAATTGCTGAAGTTCATCCATGTGATCTTTAAATGTTTGCCATTGTTTATCCACCATCAACCCTTTAAGTATCCTTTGCCAGTCTATTCTAGCCAATTCACGCCTTATACTATCGAAGTTACCTTTCCTTAAGTTCAGGACCCTAGTTTGCGAATTAACTGTGTCACTCTACATCTTAATAAAGAATTCTACCATATTATGGTCACTCTTCCCCAAGGGGCCTCGCACAACAAGAATGCTAATTAGTCCCTTCTCATTACACATCACCCAGTCTAGGATGGCCAGCTCTCTAGTTGGTTCCTCGACATATTGGTCTCGAAAACCATTCCTAATACACTCCAGGAAATCCTCCTCCACCGCATTGCTACCAGTTTGGTTAGCCCAATCAATGTGTAGATTAAAGTCACCCATGATAACTGCTGTACCTTTATTGCACACATCCCTTATTTCTTGTTTGATGCTGTCCCCAACCTCACTACTACTGTTTGTTACAAATAACCTTCTGGAAATACAAGGGGACTGAGGATCTAGCGAGAAGGAGGAACTGAAGGAAATCCTTATTAGTCAGGAAATTGTGATTGGAAATTGATGCGATTGAAGACCGATAAATCCCCAGGGTCTGATAGTCTGCATCCCAGAGTACTTAAGGAAGTGGCACTAGAAATAGTGGATGCATTCGGGGTCATTTTCCAACATTCTATAGACTCTGGATCAGTTCCTATGGATTGGAGCGTAGCTAATGTAACCCCACTTTTTAAAAAAGGAGGGAGAGAGAAAACAGGGCATTATGGAAACATAGAAACATAGAAAATAGGTGCAGGAGTAGGCCATTCGGCCCTTCGAGCCTGCACCACCATTCAATAAGATCATGGCTGATCATCATCTCAGTACCCATTTCCTGCTTTCTCTCTATACCCCTTGATCCCTTTAGCCGTAAGGGTCATATCTCACTCCCTCTTGAATATATCCAACAAACTGACATCAACAACTCTCTGCGGTAGAGAATTCCACAGGTTAACAACTCTCTGGGTGAAGATGTTTCTCCTCATCTCGGTCCTAAATGGCTTACCCCTTATCCTTAGACTGTGTCTCCTGGTTCTGGACTTCCCCAACATCGGGAACATTCTTCCTGCATCTAATCTGTCCATCCAGTCAGTATTTTATATGTTTCTATGAGATCCCCTCTCATTCTTCTAAACTCCAATGAATATAGGCCCAGTTGGTTCAAACTCTCCTCACATGTCAGTCCTACCATCCCGGGAATCAGTCTGGTGAATCTTCGCTACACTCCCTCAATAGCCAGAACGTCCTTCCTCAGATTAGGAGACCAAAATTGAACACAATATTCCAGATGAGGCCTCACCAAGGCCCTGTACAACTGTAGTAAGACCTCCTTGCTCCTATACTCAAATCCCCTAGCCATTTGCCTTCTTCACCACCTGCTGTACCTGCATGCCAACTTTCAATGACTGATGTACCATGACACCTAGGTCTCATTGCACCTCCCCTTTCCCTAATCTGCTGCCATTCAGATAATATTCTGCCCTCGTATTTTTGCCACCAAAGCAGATAACCTCACATTTATCCACGTTATACTGCATCTGCCATGCATTTGCCCACTCACCTGACCTGTCCAAGTCACTCTGCAGCCTCTTAGATCCTCCTCACAGCTCACACCACCACCCAGCTTAGTGTCATCTGAAAACTTGAAGATATTACACTCAATTCCTTCATCTAAATCATTGATATATATTGTTAAAAGCTGGGGTCCCAGAACTGAGTCCTGCGGCACCCCACTAGTCACTGCCTGCCATTCTGAAAAGGATGCGTTTATCCCGACACTCTGCTTCCTGTCTGCCAACCAGTTCTCTATCCACGTCAATACATTAACCCCAATACGATGTGCTTTAATTTTGCACACCAATCTCTTGTGTGGGACCTTGTCAAAAGCCTTTTGAAAGTCCAAATACACCACATCCACTGGTTCTCCCCTGTCCACTCTACTAGTTCCATCCTCAAAAAATTCTAGAAGATTTGTCAAGCATGATTTCCCCTTCATAAATCCATGCTGACTTGGACCGATCCTGTCACTGCTTTCCAAATGCGCTGCTATTTCATCTTTAATAATTGATTCCAACATCTTCCACACCACTGATGTCAGGCTAACTGGTGTATAATTCCCCATTTTCTCTCTCCCTCCTTTCTTAAAAAGTGGTGTTATATTAGCTACCCTTCAGTCCATAGGAACTGATCCAGAGTCGATAGACTGCTGGAAAATGATCACCAATGCATCCACTATTTCTCGGGCCACTTCCTTAAGTACCCTGGGATACAGACTATCAGGCCCTGGGGATTTATCGGCCTTCAATCCAATCAATTTCCCTAAAACAATTTCCTGACTTATAAGGATTTCCTTCAGTTCCTCCTTCTCACTAGACTCTCTGTCCCCTAGTATTTCCGGAAGGTTATTTGTGTCTTCCTTCGGGAAGACAGAACCAAAGTATTTGTTCAATTGGTCTGCCATTTCTTTGTTCCCCATTATAAATTCACCTGATTCTGACTGCAGTGGACCTACGTTTGTCTTCACTAATCTTTTTCTCCTCACGTATCTATAGAAGCTTTTGCAGTCAATTTTTATGTTCCCAGCAAGCTTCCTCTCGTGCTCTATTTTCCCCCTCCTAATTAAACCCTTTGTCCTCCTCTGCTGAATTCTAAATTTCTCCCAGTCCTCAGATTTGATAGACTCGTTAGCCTGACATTGGTAGTGGGGAAAATGTTGGACTCAATTATTAAAGATGTAGTAGCAACGCATTTGGAAAGCAGTGGTAGGATCGGTCCAAGTCAGCATGGATTTATGAAAGGGAAATCATGCTTGACAAATCTTCTGGAATTTTTTGAGGATGTAACTAGTCGAGTGGACAAGGGAGAACCAGTGGATGTGGTGTATTTGGACTTTCAAAAGGCTTTTGACAAGGTCCCACACAAGAGATTGGTGTGCAAAATTAAAGCACATCGTATTGGGGTTAATGTATTGACGTGGATAGAGAACTGGTTGGCAGACAGGAAGCAGAGAGTCGGGATAAATGGGTCCTTTTCAGAATGGCAGGCAGTGACTTATGGGATGCTGCAGGGCTCAGTTCTGGGACCCCAGCTATTTACAATATACATTAACGCTTTAGATGGAGGAATTGTGTGTAATATCTTCAAGTTTGCAGATGACACTAAGCTGGGTGGCAGTGTGAGCTGCGAGGAGGATGCTAAGAGGCTGCAGTGTGACTTGGACAGGTTAGGTGAATGGGCAAATTCATGGCAGATGCAGTATAATGTGGATAAATTTGATGTTATCCACTTTTGTGGCAAAAACACGAGGGCAGAATATTATCTGAATGGCGGCAAATTAGGAAAAGGGGAGGTGCAACGAGACCTGGGTATCATGGTAGATCAATCATTGAAGGTAGTCATGCAGGTACAGCAGGCGGTGAAGAAGGCAAATGGTATGTTGACCTTCATAGCTCGGGGATTTGAGTATAGGAGCAGGGAGGTCTTACTGCAGTTGTACAGGCCCTTGGTGAGGCCTCACCTGGAATATTGTGTTCAGTTTTGGTCTCCTAATCTGAGGAAGGACCACCTTGCTATTGAGGGGGTGCAGCGAAGATTCACCAGACTGATTCCCGGGATGGCAGGACTGACATATGAAGAGAGACTGGATCGACTAGGCTTTTATTCACTGGAACTTAGAAGAATGAGAGGGGATCTCATAGAAACATATAAAATTCTGACGGGAATGGACAGGTTAGATGCAGGAAGAATGTTCCCGATGTTGGGGAAGTCCAGAACCAGGGGTCACAGACAAAGGATAAGGGGTAAGCCATTTAGGACCGAGATGAGGAGAAACTTCTTCATTCAGAAAATTGTGAACCTGTGGAATTCTCTACCACAGAAAGTTGTTGAGGCCAGTTCGTTAGATATATTCAAAAGGGAGTTAGATGTGGCCCTTATGGCTAAAAGGATCAAGGGGTATGGAGAGAAAGCAGGAATGGGGTACTAAAGTTGCATAATCACATGATCATATTGAATGGTGGTGCAGCCTCGAAGGGCCGAATGGCCTTCTCCTGCACCTATTTTCTATGTTTCTATGAGAGGTTTGTATTCGCTGCCACTGTGGAAATCGCTGCCTCAAAAAGCTGTGAAAGCTGGAACATTGAATAAATTTAAGACAGAAATAGACAGTTTTTTAAACGATAAGGGAATAAGGGGTTATGGGGAACGGGCACGGAAGTGGACCTGAGTCCATGATCAGTTCAGCCATGATCGTATTAAATGGCGGAGCAGGCTCGAGGGGCAGTATGGCCTACTCCTGTTCCTATTTCTTATGTTCTTATGATCTGGTCATTTATTTTATTGCTGTTTGTGGAACCTTACGCTATGTAAATTGGTTGTATCCTTTCCTACATTACAACACTTCAAAAGTACTTCATTAGCTATAAAGCACGTTGGGACAACTTAAGGTCGTGAAAGGCGCAATGTAAATACAAGTCTTTTTTAAAGCCTTTAAGTTAACGGTGTAATTGCTGTGTATTCTTGGGTTAATTAAAGGCTAATTGCTCTTAGGCTGGGTCATTTAGTCACACTGGCTTTACTTTTAAGGTTGATGCCAAAGCTGTGATTTCTTTTCCCCTTGAACAGAAATCTGCTGTAAAGTCAGTGGAATGGGTTTTTGCATCGAACATATGCTGACCATAGCGAATTTTACAGGGTCTGCCTCACTTGAGCAATTTTGACAGGAGAGGAAATCACTATTGCAGGCCTCGTGTGCTGCAGGTCTCGGGTACTGTTGCCTGGGGAAGATTTGCTACTTTAAAGGCTCTATATAAATATTAAGTTGCTGTTGAAAATTGTTCCATTACCAAATGTACTGCGTGCTTTTCAAGCAGCTTAGAGGCTGCCTCTTCCTCCGTTAGCAGCAGCCCTCTAAGGCCATTGCAATTAGTTTCTTGCCTCTGTTCTGACACTTCTGCACCATGCATTATTCTACTGCTAAGATGACGCTATGTGAATTTAAGGCCACAAAGTTTAAACGTATACTAAAAGTCAATCCCAGTTTAATTGTTATTTTTTCGAGGAATATTGCCGATTGAAGGTAGTTTTTTTCAATTTCAGCTTTCAAATCAGAAGTGCACTTTTGAAACAAATAAGTTGGAAGTGTTACGCCCACAGTTTTTGACATAATGTAGATGTGTGTTACTACATATAAATTCTTCGAATCAATAGTTCCACCGTTTAATAATCCTTTAGAATTTAATTACATTTTAAATTCTAGGTGCGTGTAGAGTTTGCTTACAATGCGGACATATGCAGCAGTGCAAAACCAACCGCGAGATTCAGACAAACAGTTGATATTGATGGAAAGTCATCTACTGCAGTGCCTTTTGTCATAGTTCCATTGAAAATTGGAGAAGTAGAAATTGAAGTCAAGGCCTCCGTCTATGACAAACTTGTTACTGATGGTGTGATAAAATCCCTTCTAGTGGTGGTAAGTACAATATAATGAAATTTCCAGGTGTTTTTAGCATTCGTAACCACTCTAAGCGATTGTAATAAACTAGTTTATCTTAGACTCGAATTTCTCAATTGGGATTGAGTCTCAAACAGAAAATTGGATTGTTAGGAATCTAAAAGATTTTGGTAACAGCCACCAACCCCGCAAGATGCAAACGCTGACATTTAATAGAAATCATGGCAAATTATAAATTATGATAAATCCAGACCTATTAGACACCAGACTCTAGCATTCTCATTGTATTCTTGTTTTTTTGCAGCCAGAAGGGAAAAAAATTGAACGTCCAGTGCAAGCTTTCATTTTGGATCCCAAAGGTTAGATCCTTTCGCACCATTAACACTTTTATAACAAATGGTTGTCAAAACATCATTAATCCTATTTTAGTTGGGTTTACACAGCAACAACAACCTGCATTTATACAGCGCCTTTAATGTAGTAAAAGTCCCAAGGTGCTTCACTGGAGCGTTATCAAACAAAATTTGCCACCGAGCCATATAAGGAGCCTAAGGACAGGTGGTAGGTTTTAAGGAGCCTATTAATAGAGGAAAGAGAGGAGGAGAGGTTTAAAGAGGGAATTCCAGAGCTTGTGGCCGAGGCAGCTGAAGGCACGGCCTCCAATGGTGGCGTGATGAAAATCGGAAATGCATAAGAGGCTAGAATTGGAGAAATGCAGAAATCTCGGAGGTTGTTGGGTTGGAGGAGATTACAGAGATAGGGTGGGGGGCGAGGTCACAAGGGGATTTGAAAACAAGGATGAGAGTTGTCATGTATCTTACATTATTATATATAACTGTATCCCAACATGCTATACATGATTGTAATAAGATATGACCTGTAACCATCAGCATACCTTACCACCGGGGGTGCACTTGCAAGAGACAGGTATATAAGCACAGGTCTCAGGCAAGTGCAGCATTCCAGAGCTGTGAAATAAAATGTTCAGGTCCAGAGTGACCTTGACTTCACTACATGCCTCGTGTGAATCTGTACTGAGGGGACAGGACTTTACAGTGGCGACGGGTTACGGGATTACAGAATCCACAGAATGGTGAACAACGGATTAGATGAAAAGTACAATGCGGGAGACAATTGGGAGGACTTTATAGAAAGGCTCCAGCAAAGCTTTGTAACCAAAGACTGGTTAGGTGATGATACAGCAGACAAGAGAAGAGCCCATCTCTTGACCAGCTGTGGCTCGAAAACCTACGCTTAATTGAAGGATCTGTTGGCACCTGAGAAACCAGCAAGCAAGTCGTTTGAAGATTGAGCACACTGGTAAGAGACCACCTGAAGCCAGTGAGCAGCCTACACATGGTCAGACACAGGTTCTACAACTACAGACGCTGTGTGGGCCAGAGCATACCCGACTTCGTGGTGGAACTTCGGAGGTTGGCTAGTTTATGTGAGTTCTCTGATGAACTGAGGAGAGAAATGCTGAGAGACTTTTTTATTGAAGGAATAGGCCACGCAGGCATATTCCGAAAGCTCATAGAGACCAAGAACCTGACCTTAGAGGCAGCAGCACTGGTTGCATAGACATTCTTGGTAGGGGAAGAAGAAATGAGGTTGATTTACAATGCAGGCATGACAACTAACGAAATAATGGAACAAGGAGTTCACAGCATTAGAAAAGCTGCTACCCCCACACACAGACAAAACCGGCAGAACAGGCTTTCGACAGCAAGCAGTGGCAACAGAAGCCATCAAGGGCCACAGAAACGGCCGTTCACACCTCATCAACCCACAATGCGAGCAATCAACTACAAACTGAGAGAAGCTCAAGAGAGATCAGCCAGACGCAGCCCATTCTTTGCAAGCAGTCCGTGCTGGAGGTCTGGGGGTGAGCACTCATCAAGGGAATGTCGATTTCAGCAGGCTGTTTGCAGGAACTGTGAATATACAGGGCATTTGGCCCGCATGTGCAAAAAAACAGCAGCTCGGCTGGTATACAAATTGGATGGGTTGGAAAGCGGACCTGAAGATGGTGGTGACAGTACCCGGGACACCGATGTACAGCGGGCAACGCGATCAATGGCCACTGCTCCTACAACAGGACCCCTCCTATAATGATGAGGTTCCTACTCAACGAGATATCTGTCAACATGGAGCTCGATACAGGAGCGAGTCAATCTCTCATGGGCGCTCAACAATTTGAACAACTGTGGCCGCATAAAAGAGACAGACCAAAACTCACAAGGGTCAACACCAAACTAAGGACCTATATCAAAGAAATCGTACCAGTCCTCGGCAGCACCATGCTCTCTGTCACACACAAAGGGACAGTGAACCGACTTCCCCTGTGGATTGTCCCGGAGACCCCCCAGCACTGGTGGGGAGAAGCTGGCTGGCAAAACTAAACTGGAAATGGGATGATGTCCATGCCATGTCATTAGAGGAACGGACCTCCTGTTCAACAGTTATAAAGCGATTTGAACATCTCTTTCAGCCAGGTATGGGCACTTTCAAAGGGGCCAAAATCAAAATCTACATCACACAGGATGCTAGACCGGTCCATCACAAGGCCAGAGCTGTACCCTATGTGATGAGGGAAAAGATTGAACACGAACTAGACAGGCTTCTGTGGGAAGGCATTATACCACCTGTGGAATTTAGCGACTGGGCAAGTTCCATTGTCCCAGTTATGAAGCCTGATGGATCCGTACGAATCTGTGGGGACTACAAATCTACCATAAACAGAGTCTCCCGACAGGACCAGTACCCGCTGCCCAGAGCGGAGGACTTATTTGCCACATTGGCTGGAGGTAAACTTTTCTCAAAATTAGACCTCACATCTGCGTATATGACGCAAGAATTGACCGAGGAATCCAAGCTACTCACCACCATCAACACACATCGAGGCCTTTTCATGTACAATCGATGCCCATTCGGCATCAGGTCGGCAGCTGCCATTTTCCAGCACAACATGGAGAGTCTGCTCAAGTCCATCCCGGGGACGGTTGTATTTCAAGACGACATACTTATCACGGGCAGGGACACCGACTCCCATCTCCGTAATTTGGAAGAAGTACTAAAGCGGTTGGATCGGGTAGGCCTACGAGTCAAGAAATCCAAGTGCCTGTTTCTCTCACCCGAGGTTGAATTTTTGGGCAGAAGGATTGCTGCTGATGGAATCCGCCCAACAGAGTCCATAACAGAAGCAATTCGCCTGGCACCCAGGCCCCGGAATGTCTCAGAACTGCGCGCCTTTCTCGGGCTACTCAATTATTTTGGGAACTTTATGCAGAACTTAAGCACGCTGCTGGAGCCTCTCCACGTGCTACTCAGGAAGGGGTGCGATTGGTTTTGGGGGGACGCCCAGGAACGCGCCTTCAATAAGGCACGCAACCTTCTGTGTTCCAACAGTGTTTTGACTTTCTTTGACCCAGGTAAAAAGCTAGTTCTCACATGCGATGCGTCAGCGTATGGGGTCGGGTGCATTTTGCAACGTGTCAATCGTGCAGGCAAATTACAACCCATAGCTTATGCCGCCAGGTCACTTTCGCGGGCGGAGCGCGGGTACGGATGGTAGAGAAGGAGGCGCTCGCGTGCGTGTACGGTGTCAAAAAGATGCACCAAACCTTTTCGGGGCCAAGTTCACATTGGAAACCGACCACAAGCCCCTCACCTCCCTCCTATCCGAGAGCAAGGCAATAAACGGCAACGCCTCGGCACGAATTCAATGGTGGGCACTCATGCTGGCGTCCTACGACTATACCATAAGGCACAAGCCAGGCACAGACAACTGTGCCGACGCGCTCAGCAGGCTACCCCGGCGGCCACGGACGGGTCTGATGAACAGGACTTTGAGATAGTCATGGCAATCAATGCCTTTGAGTCCACAGGTTCGCCCATGACGGCTCGCCAAATCAGAGCCTGGACGGCCAACGACCCCACGTTATCCTTAGTAAAAAGATGTGTCCTAACTAGTGACTGGGCAGAGGCTTGCGATGCCTGCCCCGAGGAATTAAAACCCTTTCACAGGCGCATGCACGAGCTATCACTACAAGCAGACTGCCTGATGTGGGGCAGCCGAGTAGTCATGCCTCTGCGAGGCAGAGAGGCATTTATCCGGGAGTTCCACAGCGAGCACCCGGGGATCGTTCTCATGAAGGCCATAGCCAGATCCCACGTCTGGTGGCCTTGTATTGATGCGGACTTGGAGCTCTGCGTCCGAAGGTGCACCATTTGTGCCCAACTCAGCAATGCTCCCAGGGAGGCTCCACTGAGCCCCTGGCCCTAGCCTACCAAACCGCGGTCGCGGGTGCACGTAGACTATGCGGGCCCATTCATGGGCAAAATGTTCCTCGTAGCTGTAGATGCATTTTCAAAGTGGATCGAATGCACCATTTTAAACTCGAGCACAACCTCCACCACTGTGGAGAGCCTCGCAACCACATTTGCAACGCACAGACTCCCTGACACATTGGTCAGTGACAATGGTCCGTGCTTCACCAGCGCAGAATTCCAAGACTTTATAATTGACCACGGCATAAATCACGTCAAGATGGCACCGTTCAAGTCGGCCTCCAACGGCCAGGCGGAGAGAGCAGTGCAAATCATTAAACAAGGCATGCTTAAAATCCAAGGTCCCACGCTGCAGGGTCACCTGTCGCGACTGCTGTTGGCATACAGATCTTGTCCGCACTCACTGACTGGGATCCCCCCGCACAACTGTTGGTGAAAAGGACTTTAAAAACAAGGCTCTCATTAGTCCTCCCAGACATGCACTAAATTGTTGAGGCAAAGCGTCGTAAGCTGACTGAGTACCATGTCAGAAATTCGAGGGGGAGATGGAATGAGATAGGGGACAAAGTGTTTGTACTAAACTATGGCAGGGGTCCCAAATGGCTTGCAGGGACAGTAGTGGGCAAGGAAGGAAACAAGCTACTGGTAGTACAAATGGACAATGGCAAAACCTGCCGGAGGCATGTAGACCAAGTCAAAAGCAGATTTACCAACAGCACTGCGGAACCAGAGGCAGACTACAATGTGGAACTCGCACCACACCTGGTGGACAGACAGAGGGAACAACCTGAGGAAAGGGCAATCCCAACAGACAGCCCAGGCGAGTCAACAACAATCACACCAATCGAAACAGACAGCCCAGGCGAGATACCAGCAACCACACCCAAAGAAAAACAGACACCAAGGCAAACAACTGAACCACAACTCAGACGCTCCACACGAGAGCATAGACCACCTGAGAGACTGAACCTATAAAGACAATAAGACCTTGGGGGAGGGTGATGTCATGTATCTTACATTATTATATATAACTGTATCCCAGCATGCTATACATGACTGTAATAAGATATGAACTGTAACCACCAGCATACCTTACCACCAGGGGTGCACTTACAAGAGACAGGTATATAAGCACAGGTCTCAGGCAAGTGCAGCGTTCCAGAGCTGTGAAATAAAAGGTACAGGTCCAGAGTGACCTTGACTTCACTACATGCCTCGTGTGAATCTGTACTGAGGGGACAGGACTTTACAAGTGTTAAAATCGAAGCGAGCACAATGGGTGATGTGTGAGCAAGACTTGGTGGGAATAAGGATATGGAAATTAGAGCTTTGGATGAGCTCAAGTTTATGGAGGGTGCAAGGTGGGAGGCTGGCCAGGAGAGCATTGCAGTAGTTGAGTCTAGAGACAACAAAGGGTTTCAGCAGCAGATGCGTTGAGGCAGGGGCGGAGACAGATGATGTTATCGAGGTAAAAGTAGATAGTCTTGGTGATAAAGAGGATATGGGATCGGAAGCTTAGCTCAGGGTTAAATAGGATGCCAAGGTTGTGAATAGTCTGGTTCAGGCTCAGACAGTGGCCAGTGAGAGGGATGGAATTGGCAGCAGATAAGATTAAAATACAGCTTTGTTTCCCTCGCAAGAAGATAAATATCATGAATTAAACCAAGATGACACTTACCGTTATATACCCCTGCTCTTCTAATATAAGGGGTAAGTGTAATTTCATGGTCTCGTGCTCCCAATGGGGGAGTAATGCTCGTTGGAAGCACATCTCAGAAACTCAGGTGCACAGAAAATCAAGAAAAAGCACACACAGTGCATGTCTGTATGTGCTCCCAATGGGCAAGGCTCCCCAACTGGGAATGCAAAGTTAGAAAATTACCCCTTATGCTCCCATATTGGGATGAATTAGCTTCTTCTAGAAGCATAAAACTTTTTTTTGCACGAAGCTAGCAGCAGATTTCGAGTAGCTTGCCAGGTTGTCTGGAATGCTGTATTTACTCTGAGAATAAGTATTTTTAATGGAATAATCTTATACTTGTATAATACCCAGACTTAATTTCAAAGTAAACTGCCATAAACTTTTCATATTTATCTATAGTGCGGTGTTGTTCAGTCGGTGTTCTGAGATCTTGCCTCATCTTCCTTGGCCCCTTTCATGCTACTTTTGTGTGTGCCAGGAAACGTTTTCTCAGAGCAATAAAAAAATTACTCTCAGGATTCAAGTGGTTGGAGAGGTCCTTTAACTCCCTGAATAAACTCAAAAGTGATTAAAATTTCCATTTCAGCTGGAGGATTCCAAATAATGTAAAAATATTGGATTGATATTTTCTGCCAGTGAAGCTGCCATTTTATACTTTTCACCAAACAATAATGGGCCTGAAATTCCAATTAGGATGTACAATTGAGGCACCTTTTTCCTTGGTTAGCAAGGTGGAGCAGAATCCATTCCATCTGGTTTCCTGCCTCGAAATTGATTTCCTCCTTGCCCCCTCCTCCCACTGTCGAGATTTCAAATGTGATTTGGCCTTCACCATGATTTGCCTGCTAACTCACCATCTGCCTCATTATAATATATGGTAATAACGGTTAGCTGCCCCGAAATAGCTGGTTTTATGCTCGCATTGATTTGGGGTAGCTTATAATGAGAAATAAAGTGCTCAGCCATTGCCACGATTAACTGAGACAGGTGCAACTGAGGATTATTTGAGCCTGAGATTGTTAAAAGTTTGAGAAGTTATTACTGTAGCTGGGAGAGACTTGTTTCGCGGTTGCGGGGTGGGGGAGAGAATTTGACCTTCACAGCCTTGGGCTTGTTTGTGACTGCTTCTGGAAGTGTAAGACCATTGGCAGATTTTGACCCCCTTAACGCCACCCACAGTGAGGATTTGTTGAGAATAATTATTCCCTCTGGATATACATTTTTAAGCCATTATCATGGAGGAAAGGAGAGTTAGGTTGCATTTAAGTAGGATGCACCCCACCAGATATTGCTCACCCCAAAGAATTAACAGGCAACACAGGTCTGATGAGGAGCTGAGTGAGAAGATGTGTATTAGAGAAGTGCGCTTCACCAAAGATGGAGTAGTTGAGTGGTGCATGAGGACCTGCAGCAACAGACATCTGCCCGCACTGCTCTGTCTGTAACTGTAGAATGGGGTTTATTTCAATCGGCCACGGGGATTATATACCAGCAGCTAGGGCATGCATTCATTAGATAACTGATGTGTTTTATAAGAGAGCTGAGGAATTCATCACCGAGGACATCACATCATATCAAGGCAGCAGCGAGAAGCAATTATCCAGTTTTGAGGTTGCTGGCTTTCCAAGGTTCAGGGTCCATTACCCCATCATCCTTTCACCTGAGCTCAGGCTGATTGGATGAAATTCTTTTCTTTTCTGGCTGTAATGATTTTTAAATGAAATGGATTAATGGCCTACTCCTACTCCTATTTCTTATGTTCTTATCTTGTGTTCTTATAATCATAATGGCTGTTGGCTACAGTACAAAACTAACCACAATTTGGACCAAATGGGTAATCATTTGAAAGAAAGAATGAAAGAAAGACCGACTTGGATTTATACAGCGCCTTTCACGACCACTGGACGTCCCAGAGCACAATGAAGCACTTTTTGGAGTGTTGCCACTGTTGTAATGTAGGAAAGGCAGCAGCCAATTTGTGCACAGCAAGTTCCCACAAACAGCAATATGATAATGACCAGATCATTTGTTTTTTTGTTATGTTGATCGAGGGATAAATATTGGCCCCAGGACACTAAGACTAACTCCCCTGCTTTTCTTCGAAATAGTGCTGTGGGATCTTATTATGTCCGCCTGAGAGAGCAGATAGGGCTTCGTCTCATCCAAAAGACAACACCTCCAACAGTGCAGCACTCCCTCAGTACAGCACTGTGAGCATCAGCCTAGATTTTTTTTTGTGTTCACATCACTGGTGTTGGACTTGAACCCCCAACCTTCTAAGGCAGATGCCAGTGTGCTACCCACTGAGCCACAGCTGACATTTGTAATCTGAGGCTGGCTAGACAGTCTAACTGCTTGGAAGAGGTGCTTTGCTGTTATTGAACGAGGAGCATTGTTGGGGCACAGTAAAGGGATTCTCTGAATCTGGTGCGCCTGGGATTAGTAAAGGAGGAATGGGTTTGTTAATCAACAATAACATCCCTTACCTTGAGTACAAATAATTTCGTAAAATAAATAATGGGAAGACGAGTGGTTTGAGCTTTAATTTGGTGCCTTAATAGTGTTGCAGCGCACACTCCCGTAGTGTAATGTGAAAAATGAGAAAGAAAGCAAAACAGCAATTTGAACAGGTTTATGGCAGAAAGAAATAATTACATAAAATTTACAGAAAGAGAGCATTTGGCCCAACTGGTAGTCTAGCTGGTGTTTATGCTCCACACGAGCCTCCTCCCACCCACCTTCATCTAACTCTATCAACATTACCTTCTGTACTTTTCTCCCTCATGTATTTATCTAGCTGTTCCTTAAATGCTGCTGCTAACCTATCTGTCTCAACTTGCCTTGTTTCAGCGAGTTCGAAATTCTAACCATTCTCTTGAGTAAAGACGTTTCTCCTGAATTCCTTACTGGTGACTGTCTTATATTTATGGCCCCTAGTTTTGGAGCCCCACAAGTGAAAACAGCTTGTCTATGTCTACCATAAGAAACCTCTAACAGGTCACTCATCAACCTCTTTTCTAGAGAAAAGAGCCCCAGCCTGTTCAATCTTTCCTGATAGGTAAGCTCTCAGTTCTGGTATCATCCTTGTAAATTTTTTTTGCACCTGCTCCAGTGTCTCCAGTATATACTTTTTGTAATATGGAGACCAGAGCTGTTCACAGTACTCCTAAGTGCAGTCTAATCAAAGTTCTATACAAGTTTAACATAACTTCTCTGCTATCAATTCTATCCCTCTACCAAAATTTAAGCAAAATAAGGCAAGCTGTTTAATATTACGAATCATTTCTCACTCTTACTAATTTGTACTACAGAGTGAAAATTGGGACGTGGATTGAAAGTTCAGTCAGCTTGAGGTTACCATAATAGAGTTATTTAAGAATCTTGGTGGTTCCTTCTTCATTGGTGGAACATTGGGTGGAATTAAAATACTGGAACTCCAGGAGTGTTGAGTAACTTGGGTACAGAGAAGACAACCGAGGTGATTTAAAAAGACAAACCCAAACCAATGCTTGTTGAGAAAATAAGTAAAGGATTTTTATGAAAAGAGTTTTAAAAATATATAAATCAATATATTCTTTCCTCAATTTAGGTGAAGAACAAGTGATTAATGTTAATGTCAAAGTCCCAGATGACATGGTTCCACGTACAGAACCATTGACATTCATCAGTGTTCAAGGTATGTTGATTGTGGTGATAGACTATAGTCCAAATAGATCAAGGCAATTTTCTTGTAGAAACTGAAGGGACAAACACATTGGGCTGGATTTTCCGCTTGTTGCCTCTGTTTTCGCCCTGGAAGGATGGCAATGGCGGCAGTAAGCTCTTGTGGGCTTCCAGCGTCCCGCCAGGGTTTTCGGAGCCGGTTTCGGCGGGAACCACCCGGAAGAGGCGAGCTGGTGTGCAATGCCCCTGGTTGCGACACCGGCTCGATTTTTGGATCCAGCCTGATATGTAGAGCGCCGTCACAGGCGGTCCAAGCTGTAGTGGCTGCAGAGACATAAATAATGTCCACCTCAGTTAAGTATGATTGTTTTGAGTTTTAGTTTTTGCGATTTATGTTGTGGTGGTGTGAGTTACTTGTTGGGAATGTTTTTGGTGGCTTTTTTGTCACGCTTTTTTCCCCTAGGCCTCTGAGAGCGCTCCCAGGCTGTTTAGCTTGGGATTTTCGCTTGCTCAGCCGGCCTAGTGCCCTAAGAGAGGTGTAAACACCTCCCTTAGCGCCCCACCCCACATTTGGGGCCCAGCTGTCCAATTTTGCTGACTGAGGCACAAACTGTTCCCGGGCAGTATCAGGACCACCCTGTTGCCATCACCACCCCAAAATGAACAAATCCAAAAATCCAGCCCGTTGCTAGATTGTGCATATTTGGAGTATTCAAGATAGCAGAACATGAGCTTTCCATCTTTACAATAATAATTTACTCTGGATTTTGACGCTTGAACAAAGATTGAAAATTGAGGGGAAATTTATGAGCTGCCTTGCCTCCCTGCTGAGTAATAATTATCACCCTTCGAAAACAAATGGTACAACCATGACCGTGTTTTTCCTTTATTTTTACTGGTTGGAATGTGGATCTGGGAACTGCACTTGGCTTTTTTTCTCTTCTCAGTGGTGACTTCCCTTGATAGATTTGCTTCTCAATGTAAGAAGTTTTTTTTAAAAAATTGTATGCTTGTTATTTTTTTCCAAGATGTGGGGATTATTTTCAAAGTGACTTTTCAAAGCATTCTTTCCAAGAGAATGAAAGAAATCAAAGATTTGTGGTTGTGAATGAGAGGCATTGCCTTTTGAGATTCAAAGGGCTCAATTTTTCCCAAAGCATTTTTTTGGAGTACTTGAAGAGTTACGCCCGATTTTTTGGGGCCCAAGTACGCCAAAAAAATATATTCTAAAGTTTCCCTGTTGGATTTCTTCATTTTGGCCTGGCGTAACCCGACCTTTAGCTTTGGGGTTGGAGTCTTGATCTGCGTCAAAAAGATCAGGCTGCTATGGTAACCAGGGACACAGTGCGAGCTGAGGCTGAAAAGTGAAGCATACAGCCAGCTCCCAACACATTAAAAAAATTGAAAAACACATAGCAGCCACTTACCTCCAACTCACCCACCTGTTCAATTCTCCGATCTCCCTCTCTCTCTCTCTCTCTCTCTGTATCTGGCTGAAGGGCTTGCCAGTGCGTACTCCTGCCCCTAGCCCTGGCCAAAGGGCATGCCGGTTCGCTCCCCTGCCCCTAGCCCAGGCCGAGTGGCCTCCCGTCCGCTTCCCTGCCCCTAGCCCAGTCCAAGTGGTCTCCTCCCAGTCCACGCAGCTAACTACACCCGAAAGGCTTCCCACCACCCCCTCTCCCTCCCCCCACCTCTCTTTTCCTCCCCCACTCTCTCTCTCCCTCTCTCTTACCTTTCCTGCTGCTGCTGTCCGGCATCTGCTGCACTTACCTTTGCCAATTTCCTTACCTGTGCCGATTACTTTAACTCTCTGCAAAGGTTTTCTGGAGAGGCCACATACGCTGGCTTAAGTAAAAATTGAGTAACTATTAGCTGGCCAAAGTTGCCGAAATGGCCAGAATTGGCGTCGGTGGCTGGTGAAAAAAATTTTACCTAAAAAAACGTAACTGAGTTACGCTGATGCAAATTAATTGGGGACACTGGGGATTTTTAAGTTAGGCCAGAAAAAGCAGCCTGCTCCAAAATAAACGGTGCAAATACTGGGGAAAATTGAGCCCAAAGTGTTATAATTCTATCGACTAACCCTGACTTTTTAAAAATATTTGGCAGAATACTTATAAATGTATTTTGTTAACAAAACAGGAGAACTTTTTGCTGAAACTATTGAAAATTCTATTGATGGAGCGAAACTGAAACATCTAATTAGAATTCCTACTGGCTGTGGAGAACAGAACATGGCTTCAATGACCCCAGGTGTGATTGTCACACACTACCTCGACAAAACCCAGCAATGGGACAAGGTGGGAGTGGAGCGCAGAGCTCATTCATTGAAGAACATTCAACAAGGTAAATACCACTATTTTTATATATAAGTGTTAAGAAATGGAGCATCATATTTTGGAAATTGAACTGTATACGTTGATGCATATTGTGCCTAAGCATAACCACTGATGGTATAACATAAGTCAGGTTCAGGTTTGAGTGCTGATACAAAATTATAGATTGCAACAACGTGATACTGTAAATTCATATTGTATCCTTTCCTTATATTTTAATGCAGAGATTCCAAAATAGTTTTTCGCTGAGTCGCCCCACTCCTAATCTGAGATTGATGTCCCTTTTTAAAAAAAGAAACAGCAGGGCTGAAATTCCCCTGTTCTGCGCCTCTCATTATGTCTCCGGGGGCATTACTGGGGCACGAAAGTGTTTTCGTCCGGGGTGTGGGGGCACTACCGTCTCCTGTGAAATTGTGTGGGAGTTAGCGGAGGCGCGAACACGGTAGCGCTACGCCCCTTCCGGCAGCACCCCGGCTGCTGCGCCTCCGGCGATGATATCATCGGCGTGTGCGGCGATCCCTTTTTGCCCTGCAGCGGAAACTGGCTAGCACCTCTAGCGGTCACCACAGTCAATGCCCGTGCTGGCCTCGGAGGTCGCGAACTGGGCTTGTGACCCATCCTGAGGCGAACCTTAAAGAGGAACTGCGTTGCACTGCACGCCGCCATCTTAGTTTTTTCCCGACTCACCGGTCGGGCTGATTGCCATTTCTTTCTCAGGATCCGGCCGCCATTGTGCAGCCCAGCACTCTGACTCGGTGCCGGGGTGCGGCCATAAAACCCCTTAGCTGGGTGCTCCACTGGAGGCCTCCAAATGGCCTACAGAGTTCACAGCGGCCCTCCCCTTTAACGGAAGGGGCGGGGTGTTGCAACGAACAGCGTTACACAGGCAGGCCATGTAATTGCCACCGAACCCACCATGAAAGGAAATGGAGTTTCGACATTGCGCTCCACTTCCTGTGGGAGGCAGTAACCGCAATTCAGCGGCTGGGCAGGACTTCCGTGCTGAGCGCAGGAAGTCCCACCCCCCTCACTTACTGTCCCCAAAAAGAAGACGGCAGAGTTCAATCCTACTAGTTTTTTAAAAAGTTGAGAAATAATTGAGAGAAGTTCAAAATGCCATGCGATTGAGTAGAATAGGGGGAAGTAAATGTCTTGTTGGGGACAATGACATCAAAGGTGGAGGCGAATGAGTGGGCGGGGAAATCGGCAGCAGCTGGAGGTATTGTGGTGAATACAGGGCCAATAGTTAGGTAGTTGGAAGTTCGAAAGCACGTTTGTAAATAAGGTGGTGAAAAGTCCTTTTTTTCCAGTTATGGTCTTGGATGCAGAAGGAAGTGGGTTTAGAATGGGATATGGGTGGTGAGGGATACAGTGGCGGCCAGACGTGATCTTATCAATGATGGAGGCCATTGAGGCCACGAGAGATGGCAAGGTCAGAGGGGTGGCTGTGAATATGGGTGGGGGAGTTTATATGGAGGGAGAGATTTAGAAAGGACAGAAGGGCTGTGAATTCAGAGGCAGTCAAAGGGAGCCGAGATGGAGATTGATGTCATCGATGATGATCCGTAGCTCCGTGCAGAGGATGGGCAAGGAAAGGGGGGGAGAATATCATTGGGAGGAACCTCAAGAGTGAGGTTTTGGACTCAGGGTGATGGACAACAAGGTTTTTAAATTCGAGGCAAGATGGAACAAGTTGAGGTGCTCAGTGGTGCTGTAGGAGTATTGGGAGAGATGAGGGGTGATTTCATGATACGGGCCACACTGCCACCATGGTGGTTTGAATGGGGCAGATGGTGGAAAGCATAGCTCGGCAAGGAGGAGGCTTCAGTAATGGGCAAGCTGTCTCATGTGAGCCAAGTTTCCATCAAAGTTAAAATCTCACTGCAATCTATCTGCACTAAAGTTGTGATGGCAACAACCTTGTTTGTGAATAAAGGTAACTATTGGGAAGAAATGAAGAGTGGGTGGTGATTGTTGATCTGCTCATGGGGTCCCAAAGCAACACTGATGAGTGCCAATGTTTGGCAAGGTTAGCCTCAGTAGGTGCATTGGGGCTATCCTTGCAGGCTAGCAGGACAAAAGAATGGGGCATTTAAGGCTGCTCCTTATAAGGAGGCAGCAACAGTGTCTTGCAAAACTTTTTGGAGATTGTGAAGAAAGGCACTGAGTGTAGATCTGTGCTTGGTCAAAGCGAGACTCACACTGGGACAGCTGTAAGACATTATGAAATAGAGCAGTAGTGTGCATTGGGATAGGAATTGGAGGGCAATGTAGCTGCGGGAGGAAACATGAAAGTTGGCTTGACTGGTTAACAGGTAGGAGAGGGGACAGGAGAGAAGGTAGGAGAGGGGATAAGAGAGAAGGTAGGAGAGGGGACAGGAGAGAAGGTAGGAGAGGGGATAGGAGAGAAGGTAGGAGAGGGGACAGGAGAGAAGGTAGGAGAGGGGATAAGAGAGAAGGTAGGAGAGGGGACAGGAGAGAAGGTAGGAGAGGGGATAGGAGAGAAGGTAGGAGAGGGGACAGGAGAGAAGGTAGGAGAGGGGATAGGAGAGAAGGTAGGAGAGGGGACAGGAGAGAAGGATCTGAGAGGGGAAAGAGGAAACAAATCGATTGATGAAATAGGCTTCGATGAGGAACACCAGCCAAAATGCACATGCGAATGGACACTGGGAACAAAGAATTTGAGGGGTTGAAACTTGGTACTGCCGTTTCACCGCCAGGTGTTAGGTGCAGCCTCAAACTGCCAAATTCAGTTTTTACGGCCAAAGATGAGAGAGCAGCGCTAAAAAGTGACGTTGCACACTCATCCTCGGACGGGAGCTCAGGAGGCCGACTGAATTTCCCCATTGGGAGGCTGCTAGCTGGAAAACGGGAAGGCAAGTGAAAAAAGAAAAAACCCTCAAACTTCCCTGACCGACACACAAATTTCCCCACTGATACAATGAATGACAAGATGATGAAATAAAGAAAGAAAAAAACTTACCTTGATCTCTGGGCGAATACGCCCGAGCACCGTGATGTTCCCCCCACGTTTCCCAGGCTGTACGGACACCTTACCGTTAGGTCCGTACAAATCAAATATCGCGGGAGCGGCACAAGGTGGGGTTACACAATGGATGATGTCATGACTTGGGTGGCATTAGAAGGCGCAGCGTTACCTCTTGGCGCCTCTACCAAAGAGCCTACCGAATTTCTCTGGAGCTGTGGATGCCACTTGACACCGACTGTAGATCTTTGCTGCCAGTTAGCAATGCTAATGGGTGGCGTTATTAAGGGAATTTCGACCCCTAAAAGTCCAAAGTTAATATTACGGTCATAATAAAGGATGAAACTTGAGTACTGTATGCAATGAGTAAGTGTGACCTTAGCTCTTTTAATTGAACTACAGAGTGTTGGTACAGCGTGGGAGGCCTGCTTATATACTGTGCTCCCAAGGGATGCTGGGATCCCTTGGGACTCAAACAGGTAGGCCCTCTGGTGGTGGGGTGATACAGGTTGCCAAGGGATAAATACATAACATCACTCCCTCATAAAGTCAACAGTACACTTATTTACAGGGTGAGACGATCTGGGGCTTTTCACTCCCTTGTCGATCATCTAGCTACAAATGCAGGTGTGGGTGAGTTGGTTGGTTCTTCAGTGGGCTGCTGGGCAGCTGGCCTTGACGGGCTGCTGGGGATGGTGAGTTTAGCTTCGTGGTCAACCGTGATGTCAGTTGCCACTTGTGTGTGTGTTGGAGGGTCGAAGTTGGTGGTGTCGTCTTCGGGTTGTTCGTAGCTTTTAGTGAACTGTAATTTGGTTTGGTCCAAATGATTTCTGCACATTAGTTCATTGGCCAATTTGACCTGAACTACCCTACTCCCTTCTTTGGCTATGACTGTGCCAGCAAGCCATTTGGGACCTTTCTATAATTGAGTACAAACACAGGGTCATTGACCTCAATATCGCGTGACAAGTTTGCAGCGATCATGGTACATGCTTTGTTGATGCCTCCTGCCCTCGACATGATCATGGAGATCAGGGTGGAAAAGAGAGAGCCTTGTTTTGAGCGCCCTTTTCATGAGCAGCTTGACTGGGGGAAACTGGTGAGCGAGTGGGGTCTGGTGTGGCAGCTGAGTAGGACTCGGGACAGCCGAGTCTGCAGGGAGCCTTCCGACATGTGTTTCAAGCTTTGCTTGATGGTTTGAACTGCCCGTTCTGCCTGGCTGTTGGATGCGGGTTTGAACGGGGCAGACGTGATGTGTTTGATCCTGTTGTGGATCATGAATTCCTTGAATTCAGCACTGGTGAAACACAGCCCATTTTCGCTGACAAGGACATCAGGCAGGCCGTGTATGGCAAACATGGCTCGTAGGCTTTCGATGGTGGCGGTGGACATGCTTATAGACATTATTACACATTCAATCCATTTTGAATAATCATCCACAACAACCAAGAACATTTTGCCTAGAAATGAGCCCGCAAAGTCAACGTGGATCCTAGACCATGGTTTGGAGGGCCACGACCACAAACTTAGCGGTGCCTCTCTGGGTGCATTGCTCAATTGAGAGCAAGTGTTGCACTGGCGCACGCATGACTCTAAATCTGAGTCAATGCCGGGCCACCACACATGGGATCTGGCTATGGCTTTCATCATTACTATTCCTGGGTGGGTGCTGTGTAGGTCACGTATGAATGTTTCTCTGCCTTTCTTGGGCAACACCACGCGATTACCCCACAAAAGGCAGTCCGCCTGTAAGGACATTTTGCCTTTGCACCTGTGGAACGGCTTAATCTCTTCCTGCATCACCGCTGGGATGCTGGACCAGCTCCCATGGAGGACACAGTTTTTTTACCAGGGACAGTAAAGGATCCTGGCTGGTCTAGGTCCTGATCTGACGGGCCGTAACGGGTGGCTTTTCGTTTTCGAATGCATCTATCACCATGAGCAAGTCTGCAGGCTATGCCATTTCCACCCCGGTGATGGGCAATGGTAGCGACTAAGAGCATCAGCATAGTTCTCTGTGGCGGGTTACATAGTTGTACGCCGACAGCGTGAACGCCCACCTTTGGATGCGGGCAGAGGCATTGGTGTTAATCCCTTTGCTCTCTGAGAATAGCGATATGAGCAGCTTATGGTCAGTTTCTAGCTCAAACTTGAGACCAAACAAATACTGGTGCATTTTTTTCACCCCGTAAATGCACGCCAGAGCTTCTTTTTCAATCATGCTGTAGGCCCTTTTGGCCTTGGACAGACTCCTGGACGCATAGGCGACCGGTTGCCAAATTCCCGATTCGTTAGCCTGTTGCAACACACACCCGACCCCATATGACGACGCATCGCAAGCTAGCACTAATCGTTTACATGGGTTATACAGAACAAGCCGTTTGTTTGAACATAACAGATTTCTGGCTTTCTCAAAATCAGCCTCTTGTGAATTCCCCCATACCCAGTCGTCTCCCTTGCGCAGTAGCACTTGTAGGGGTTCTAGCAAGGTGCTTAACCCGGGTAGGAAATTACAAAAATAGTTGAGGAGTCACGTTCTGTGGTCTTGGCGCATTCTTGATGGCCTCAGTCTTGGCATCGGTGGGTCTGATGCCGTCTGCTGCGGTTCTTCTTCCCAAGAACTCGACCTCTGGCAGCAGGAAAACACACTTCGAGCATTACAACCTGAGTTCCACGCAATCTAGCCGACTTAGAACTTCTTCCAGATTCTTCAAGTGTTCGATGGTGTCCTGACCTGTGATCAGTATGTCGTCCTGGAAAACCACGGTGCGTGGAACCAACTTTAGCAGGCTCTCCATGTTGAATTGGAAAATTGCCGCGGCCGAACGAATCCCAAACAGGCATCTGTTATAGATGAACAGAGCTTTGTGCGTGTTGATGCAGGTGAGGCCTTTCGAAGATTCCTCCAGCTCCTGAGTCATGTCGGCTGAGGCCAGGTCCAACTTGGTGAATGTCTTTCCTGCAGCCAAGGTCGCAAATAGGTAATCTGCCTTGGGTAGCGGGTACTGGTCCTATAGCGAAAAACGGTTAATCGTTACTTTATAGTCCCCACAAATTCTGACCGTGCCGTCACCTTTGAGTACCGGGACAATCGGACTGGCCCACTCGTTGAATTCCACCGGCGCGGTGATGCCTTCTCGCTGCAGCCTGTCCAGCTCAATTTCCACTTTGTCACACATCATATACGGTACCGTCCGTGCCTTATGGTGGATGGGTCGTGTACCGGGAACCAAGTGGATCTGCACCTTCGCCCCCGAGAAACTTCCAATGCCTGGTTCAAACAACAATGGGAATCTGCTCAGAGCCTGGGCATGTGAGGCGTCGTCGACAGACGAAAGTGCTCGGATGTCGTCCCAGTTCCAGCGGATTTTTCCCAAATATTACAGTTACTGTCTGAGGTTCTGCAGTGGATGAAGTCGACTTGCAGAGTCAACTTGGAGCATCCGAGAATCAGTACACAGGTTTGGACAGTGTGAAGAGGGAATAGATCTAGGAACGATTCGATGGGCCTTGATATTGCACTTTTTTTTCCTCTGTTGGGGATTGTTTGTGATTTGTCAGTATTTCTGTTTTATTTAGGCCGGAATTTTCTCCAGGGAGGTGGATTGGGGATGGAGCCTCCGAGGCAGGTCTGAATCCTGGGAGGTCAGGTTTCCCGCAGACCCTGCCGACTTCAATGGCACGCCTGGTTTGCATGTAAGGTCTCGGATTCCCGCCCGCGCCAGCCAGAGTTAGAGGATGGCTGACTGGACGGGAAGGCCCCAGTTGCTGAGAGGGAGCAAGGGGTCGGTCGTGGCGTGGGGGTGTGCAGTTGGAGATCGGGGCTGGGGGATCGCGGGAGCGGTCTGGAATTGGCTGACTGGGGGATCGGGGGAGGGCAGGATTGGGGATATGGGAGGGCTAGAGGAACAGTAGGGGGTCAGGGATTGGTGAGGGGAGGAGTGTTGAGGATCATGGGGGGTGGGTGGGGTCAGCCGGAGATTGGCGGGGGTTCGAGAGTATCGGGCCGGCCACCGGAAGTTTGTGCCCGGCCTCAGCATCATTGGTTAGGTGGGCGGGGAGGCCTCATGGTAGGATTTGGAAGCCTAGTGGAGGGGTCTCCAATCGTGGAACACTGGATCCAGGAGGTAGGTATAAAGCCACTTACCTCCTGGATGCAGCAGTCCCAACAGGGTTCACGAATTGTGTGAAACCCGTCTTTCATGTATGTAACACCACTGTATTACTGTACACACTTGACCTTGATGCACACCTTGACCACAAGAGGTGCACTTGTGGGAGACTGCCTCATACCTGGGCACCCAGATATATAAAGGGAGGTCCCACGCAGGGTTGGGTTGTCTTATTTCTGTAAATAAAGAGTTAAGATATGTGTGTGACCTTGTCCCCAGGATGTGCCTCGTGTGGTTTCATACAAAAGAGTAAGGACTTTACAGTGGCGACGAGAAATGGGAATTCATGAGCCACGAGAATGGCCACCGGTAGCACAGAAGAATGGTACTGTGTTGGGGAAGATTGGGATGGTTTTGTTGAGAGGCTTCAGCAGAGTTTTGTTACGAAGGAATGGCCGGGGGATGCTGCTGCTGACAAGCGCAAGGCTCACCTCTTGACCAACTGCGGACCAAAGACTTACGCGCTCATGAAGGACTTACTAGCACCCGAAAAGCCAGCGGACAAAACCTTTGAGGAGCTCAGCAAGTTAATCGGGGAGTACCTCAAACCGGCGAGCAGCGTACACATGGCCCGACACAGATTCTACACCCACAGGCGTCGTGAAGGACAGAGCATACCAGACAGAGCATAGCGGACCGTCTATGTTTGGCCAGCCTCTGTAACTTCACAGACGCTTGTAGGGGGTAGATGCTGAGGGTCTTCTTTATCGAGGGCATCGGTCATGTGGGAATTTTCCGTAAATTAATTGAGACCAAGGATTTGACCTTGGAAGCTGCGGCGTTGATGGCTCAAACTTTCATGGCTGGGGAGGAAGAGACGAAAACGATATACGCAATTCTGCCCCCAATACGGCTGTGGATCAGGGAATCAATATTATTAATGCGACTCAGCGCCCTGCAGGCAGGCAAGGATATGACATGGTTGTGAAAGAAGCGCTTGCATGTGTCTATTGTATGAAAAAAATGCATCAGTACCTCTTTGGTAGGAAGTTTGAATTAGAGACGGACCACAAGCCATTAATGTCCCTGTTGTCAGACAGTAAGGCTTTCAATGCCAATGCATCAGCTTGCATACAGCGATAGGCTGTCACGCTGGCTGCTTATGACTACACAATTCAACACCGGCCCGGCACCAAAAATTGCGCAGACGCAACCACTGAGGGGGCAGCGGAGGAAAGCGCTGAGATGGTCATGGCTGTCGATGCCTTTGACAGCACAGGCTCCCCCATCACAGCCCGCCAGATCAAAACCTGGACAAATAGAGATCTCCTCCTCTCCCTGATTAAGAAATGTGTTGTGACTGGGGATTGGGCGCCCGCACACGGAGCATGCCCTGAGGGGGTCAGACCCTTCCACAGACGGATGGATGAGCTCTCCATCCAGGCCGACTGCCTATTATGGGGCAGCCGGGTAGTTATGCCCCAGAAGGGCAGGGAGGCATTCATCAGGGAACTCCGCAGCGAGCACCCAGGCATCGTGCTGATGGACGCCATTGCCCGGTCACACATTTGGTGGCCTGGAATTAATTCAGACCTGGAACACTGTGTTTGCAGGTGCACGACGTATGCTCAGCTGGGTAATGCCCCCAGGGAGGCCCCGCTCAGCCCGTGGCCCTGGCCCACCAGGCCATGATCACGCATTCATGTAGACTACGCAGGCTCGTTCATGGGAAAGATGTTTCTCATCGTGGTGGACGCGTATTCGAAATGGATTGAGTGCATCATTTTGAATTCATGCATGACATCCACCACCGTAGAAAGCCTACGTGCGATCTTCGCAACCCATGGCTTGCCGGACATCATGTTAAGTGATAATGGCCCATGTTTCACAAGCTACGAATTCCGGGAGTTCATGTCGGGTAATGGCATCAACCACGTCAGGATAGCGGCGTTCAAGCCGGCCTCCAATGGCGGTCCAGATCATTAAGCAAGGTATGCTCAGGATTCAAGGACCCTCCCTACAATGCCGCCTATCGCGCCTCCTGCTGGCCTATAGATCCCGACCGCACTCGCTCACGAGGGTCCCGCCCACAGAGTTACTAATGAAATGGACACTCAAAACTCGGTTGTCCCTCATTCATCCAGTTCTGAACGACATTGTTGAGGGCAAGTGCCAGTCCCAAAACGAGTACCATGACCGCAATTCAAGGGGGAGATGTATAGAAATAAATTATCCCGTATTCGTCCTCAATCACTCCATGGGGTCCAAATGGCTTGAGGGTACTGTAATTGACAAAGAGGGAAATAGGGTCATTGTGGTAAAACTCAATAATGGTCAGATATGCCGCAAGCATCTGGACCAAGTAAAAAGAAGGTTCAGCATCGACACGGAGGAACCTGAAGAAGACCACGAGTTGGAACTCACACCACCGCCAGTGAACAAGCAACAAGAGCAATCAGCAGAATGCACAATCCCTGCGGTCAGCCCGGACAGGCCAGAATCACCATAGGTGACAGACACTCACGTTAGTGTCCAACAACCAGAGCTCCACTGCGGCACTCCACGAGGGAGCGTAGACCACCTCAAAGACTAAACCTATGGTCCCAATAAGACTTTGGGGGGGGAGGTAATGTCATGTGTATAACACCACTGTATTACTGTACACACTTGACCTTGATGCACACCTTGACCACAAGAGGTGCACTTGTGGGAGACTGCCCCATACCTGGGCACTCAGGTATATAAAGGGAGGTCCCACGCAGGGTTGGGTTGTCTTAGTGCTGTAAATAAAGAGTTAAGATCTGTGTGTGACCTTGTCCCCAAGATGTGCCTCGTGTGGTTTCATACTATAGAGTAAGGACTTTACACCGTCCACATACAGTTAAATTCAAAATAGTGTTAAAAAAAATTGGCTTACGGCCTCATTACTTAAATTGACGTACCGTCCCCTGGGAGTGGGCTGGTCACCCACGACACCCCGTTAAAACCACAAGTTGGCAGGTTGGAGGTGGGATCAGGTCGGGAATCCCATTTTTAACACTTTAACTGCCCCACACTCCAAACCCACCCGTTTTTTAGTGAACAATTCTGCCCTTAAGGTCTGATCCGTGGCTTTCTGTGTTTTCAGGTTTTTCCATTTTCTATGATTCCACCCCTCAATATATCTTATAGAATATTGCTTCTGTGAACCGTATTGAATATTTTACTACTTTAAAGGTGTTATATAAATACAAGTTGCTGTTGTTGCCTCTTTTGTGTTTTTGTTTCAGATGTCCAGAATTTGTAGTTTTTTGTTTTGTTATTAGTTTTGTTTTCCACTCAGGTTATACTCAGGAACTGGCATATCGCAAGTCGGATGGCTCTTATGCAGCATTCATAGGCCGAGATTCGAGCACATGGTATGTTACAATTGAATTTCAAATGTTTCCTTTCTCCTTCTGGGAATTTTGTATTGACATAGATTATAGAATTTTGCTTCTGTGAAGCGCCTTGGAATGCTTTACTATGTTAAAGGTGCTATACAAATACACGTTGTTGTTTCTTCTGTCTTGCTGTCAAAAGTGTCATAATGTATTACTACCATAACCAGATCTACAAAATCCATTAAAATCTCCCATGCTGATTATGAAGAAGGATTCTTCATTGAGACATATCTATCTGCTATGAACCATTCATTTCAGCCAAAATTCTGATGTCCATTAAAAACCTGATTTGCATCAAATAATATTTATTTGGATTCCAAAGTCTATGTATATTGAATCATTAATCAGAGTGGTGTTGATGAGGTTTCAGTGTAAAAGGTTTGTTTATTTTAATTACTGTTAATTTTAATATATTATCACACCAGAAAATCTGTTTTCTTTCACAATCTGTCTTTATAGAAAATTAATTTATATTGCATTTCCTTTATTATAGGTTGACCGCGTATGTGGTGAAGGTGTTTGCAATGTCGTATAGCTTGATCTCAGTTGAATCAAATGTTCTTTGTGGAGCTGCAAAGTGGCTGATATTAAATAAACAGAAACCTGATGGACACTTCCAAGAAGATGCTCCAGTAATTCATGGAGAGATGACTGTACGCAAAATGTTTCTTTTTACTCTCTTTCCAAATAGTTTTATAAAAAAATAAACAATCGAATCATAGAATAGAAACATAGAATCATAGAAAATAGGTGCAGGAGGAGGCCATTCGGCCCTTCGAGCCTGCACCACCATTCGATATGATCATGGCTGACCATTCACCTCAGTACCCCTTTCCCACTTTCTCTCCATACCCCTCGATCCCTTTAGCCGTAAGGGCCACATCTAACTCCCTCTTGAATATATCCAATGAACTGGCATCAACGACTCTCTGCGGCAGGGAATTCCACAGGTTAACAACTCTCTGAATGAAGAAGTTTCTCCTCATCTCAGTGCTAAATGGCTTACCCCTTATTCTAAGACTGTGTCCCCTGGTTCCCCAACATCGGGAACATTCTTCCCGCATCTAACCTGTCCAGTCCCGTCAGAATCTTATACGTTTCTATGAGATCCCCTCTCATCTTTCTAAACTCCAGTGTATAAAGGCCCAGTTGATCTAGTCTCTCCTCATATGTCAGTCCAGAATGATGCAGTGCAGGCGGACATTCAGTCAATTGAGCCTGTGTTGGCTCCTTGAAAGAGCTATAAAGTTAGTCACACTCTCCTGCGCATTCCCCATAGCCCAGCACATTTTTCCCCATCAAGTATTTTTCCAATCCCCTTATGAAAGTTACTATTGAATCTGGTTCCACCACGCTTTCAAGCAATGCATTCAAGATCACCACAACTCGTGTAAAAAAAAAAATCCTTGCCGCCTGTGGGTCTTTGCGAATTATCTTAAATCTGTGTCTTTCTGCCGCTGGAAACATTTTCTTCTTATTTACTCTATCAAAACTCTTCAAAATTTGAACACCTCTATTAAATGTTACCGTAACATTCTCTTTTATCCTTTTCTTTACCTTGAAATGCTTCCAAGGCCTTGTCCCACTCGACCTCCTTCAGCCTGCTTTCACCCCTTCTGTAATTTCCTCTCCTCTGCTCTCCACCATTGGTGGGTGCTCTTTCAGCCATGTGCCTCTGTACCTTGGTCCCTAAATACCTCTGCTTTCAAAACCCTTTTTGTAATATTTCTCTTCCCATTTCCAAATTCCATATCCGTGTTCTTCAATCCTGCTCGGTGTCCATTTTATGCTCCTCCATATTGTAAAGCATTCAACAATATCTTTCTAATGTCAGGAACTCTATATAACTGCACGTTGTTGGGAAACGTGTTACTTCTCGGGGGTAAAATTGCCATGCGCTGGGTTTGGGGCCCATAATTTGGATTATCTGATTTTTTTTTTTATCGCCCGGCAGCAGCACGAAGCAACCCTGGAAGTGGGCACTTGAAGTTTCTAAAATGATGCTTGGGCTCTCGAGTGGGAGGGAGGCACGAGCGGGTGCGGAGAGTCAGGACCGCACTGATTACAGCGCGATGTGGACATACCGCGTCGCACTGACATGTCGCAACGTCTCTCCCCCTCTCTTAAAGGGGAGGGACTATGCGAAGCCTCGGGCCAGCTCCCTGGTGCCCACTGGGCCACTAGGAAGGGTTTCAGATGGGTCAGTGGCCCAGTACCCAAGAGGAGGTACCAGGCTGCCTGTTGGTGGCCGGCCCGGTCGAATCAGTGGCTGCCATTGTTGGGCCGCCTACAGAGTCAGCCGACAATTAAACTAAGATGGTGGCTGTGGCGCTGGGCCTTCCCCTTTAAGGGAGGCTGCAGCTCCCCAGTCACCGACAGCATCGTGTCCCGTGAAGCTGTCTGTTGCCTCGCCGGCTGTGCTCCCACGGGAAAATTTCCCTCAAAGGGCTCGAGGGGGATGGCGCAGAGCGATAAGGGGTTAGCACGCTCGGCGATGTCATCATGGTCCTGTGCACCGCCATGTGGGGCAGCAACTACGGGGTGCGGCTATAAGCCTTTTTCACTCGTGGCATCTCGGGGGCAATTCCGGCCGGGTCGCTTGCGTCGCCTGCCCCCAGGCACAAACCACTTATCGTCCTGTTAGTGCCAGCCGAAGGTGCCAACACTGTGCAAAGGGACTATTTTGGCCCCTTAATATTTTAACAGCACATTCAAAATCCAGCAAAGCAGGTGATGTCAAAATGTAATTTTCCCCAAATGATGATTTTTGCTTTCAAAATTCTGATCTGAATTGGATTTCACAACACCTATGATGTTCCAAAATGAACACTTTGTTTCCTCAGATGAATTTGAGGTTTTAGATTTTTAAAATGATGCATATAATTTGAGGGACTTTACTGATGACCCTAACTTACTAAAATCTCATCTTTGGTTTAAGATAAGTCTATCTTAATTGTAGGATCTTTCTTCAGGCCATTGATTCTTTTCAATGTCTTTGCTAAACGATGAACTCCAGCAATGAAATCAAGAGTTTAATTATCTTGCTATTTGCTTTAAGGCACAATGTGGTAAATGTGGCTGAATTAAATGATTCATAGTTTTTTCTTTGTATGTTAATTTCCTTTAGGGAGGGGTCCTTGGATCTGAAAGTGATGCTTCACTGACTGCATTTGTGCTCATCGCACTGATTGAAGCTAAAACTGTTTGCAGCCCTTTCATAACAGTAAAGTATTTCCATTTTTTAATGTAAGATGTCTGATGGATAAATTATACATACTGAATACGGCGATTTTTGGTTTAGATGATTTTCCTGAATTTACCTCCAATTTTCGACCTGTCTCTCCTGAAAGAACTGCCACTGCCATGAATCAGCATATGGGACCTCGCCTAAGTGGCCATTATTCAACGTGTGTACTCTGGAAATGAATGATGACAGGATACCTGACTAAAAGGCATCATTGCCAAGCCTGATCTTGTCTTCCGCCTGGTAGACCTAGACACTTGGGGAATGGGAGGTATTTTAACCTAACTTGCTGAGGCGAGGGAGATTGGTGCCTAGAGGTAGATTAGAAGGTGCTGGTGGAAGAGGGAGGCGCAGCAATTGGTCTGGGAAGAATGGCAGCCCATGTTCGTTAAATCTAGGGTCGGGTGGAGCACTCCTACAATATGTGCAATGCTGCTCTAAGACTTGGAGTACCCAGTGTGTGCAATATTGGTGATATGGACATCGCTGGTGACCCTTAATTTGCCTTACTTGCCATTGCCTCTTAAGCATAACAAAGGCATAACCTGCAGATTATCTTTAAACATTGCACTGCAAAAAATGTCATGTCTCGGGTCCTTTCAGTCTCATTTTATTAAGTAGAGACAAACAGCAAAAAAAGACAACTGATTTTATACATATAAAATATTGCTGCTGTGAATACATGTTTAACACACCAGTTGGTAACACTTGATGAAATGTCATTCTACAGACTTTTGATTTAAATATGCTTTTATTAATTTCCAGCTTTATGAAAACAGTATCAAAAAAGCAGGAGATTTTTTGGATAATCACATTGGTAACCTGAAGAGAACGTACTCCGTGGCAATAACAGCCTATGCACTATCACTGTTGAATAACAACAAATTGGACATTCTGATGAAATTTGCTTCACCAGGTAAGTCTAATTAGTTGTTGTGTGCACATTTTTCTGTTTGCTTTCAGAATTTTCCTGCTCATATTCTGTCCGTCTCTGTACATTCAAGGAATCTCGCATGATGAGCGAGAGAAATATTTATAGTTAATCAAAACTAAGGCTGCGCCATAGAAACATAAAAATCTGCAGCGCAGAAGGAGGCTATTTCGGCTCATCGTGTCCCAGACGGCTGACAAAGAGCCACATGGCCCTCAGTCAGCAGACCTGAAGGAAGCATATAAATCTATGAACAAGGCCGGAAAGGTAAGCATCTAGCCTAACCAGTCCGTCTGACACAACTGCGATACCCCATGCATCGCAACATTTTACACTCCACCCCAACTGGAGCCATGTGATCTCCTGGGAGAGGCAAAAAAAAGATAAAAACCCAGGCCAATTGGGGAAAGAAATCTGGGAAAATTCCTGTCTGACCCATCCAGGCAATCAAAACTAGTCAAGATGTTCACTCTGGCTGTATTCGATTCCCTAAAATACTTACCATCATATCTGCACCAGCCAACAAGAAGTTATTCAGTCTAATCCTTGCAGGTTACGACACTTCAAGTGCCCATCCAAGCACTTTTAAATGTGGTGAGGGTTTCTGCCTCTACCACCCTTCCAAGCAGTGAGTTCCAGACCCCCACAACCCCCTGCGTGAAGAAGCTTTCCCTCAAATCCCCTCTAAACCTTCCACCAACCACTTTAAAACTATGCCCCCTTTTAATTGACCCCTCCATCAAGGGAAATAGGCCCTTGCTATCCACTATATCCAAGCCCCTCAAAATTTTATATAGCTCAATGAGGTCTCCTCTCAGCCTCCTTTGTTCCAAGGAGAACAAACCCAGCCTATCCAATCTGCCCTCATAGCTAAGATTCTCCAGGCAGCATCCTCGTAAATCTTCTCTGCATCCTCTCCAGTGCAATCACATCCTTCCTATAATACGGTGACAAGAACTGCACGCAGTACTCCAGCTGTGGTCTAACCAAAGTATTATACAATTTAAGCATAACCTCCCTACTCTTGTATTCCATGTCTCGGACAATAAAGACAAGCATTCTGTATGCCTTCTTAACCACCTTATCCACCTGGCCTGCTACTTTCAGGGATCTGTGGACAAGCACTCCAAGGTCCCTTTGTTCATCTACCCTTCTAAGTGGACTACCATTTAATGTGCATGCCCTTTGCTAATTAGCCCTCCCCAAGTGCATTACCTCACACTTCTCCGAATTAAATTCCATTTGCCAATGTTCTGCCCACTTAACTCGTAGATTGATATCCTCCTGCTGTCCATGACTTTCCTCTTCATTATCAACCAATTTTAGTGTCATCTGCAAACTTCTTAATCATACCCCCTATATTCAAATCTAGATCATTGATGTATACCACAAAAAGCAAGGGACCCAGTACTGAGCCCTGTGGAACTCCACTAGAAACATCCCCTTCCTGTCACAAAAACATTCATCAACCATTACCCTTGGCTTCCTACCCCTAAGCCAATTTTGAATCTAACTTGCCACTTTGTCCTGGATCTTATGGGCTTTTACCTTCGTGACCGTCTGCCATGTGGGACATGTTTGGTTTAATCCTGAAAGCAGAACTCCGGGCAGTTTGAAAATTCTGAATTCACCCCTGGAGCAGTAAACATTTTCCCCTTACCTAACCAGCGATAAAATATTAAGAGGGCTGAAATTGGTTTATGTCAGCAGCGTGAAACGGGCTCATCGCGAAACAGCAGCCCGTTTTACGCCGCGCTTGATTTTCTTTTTCATTAAAGTCAGAACCAATTGGCTATGAGCATGTTTGGGGCTACTGCTGAAGACCAATTTCAGCCCCATCTGTTTAATTTTCATGCAGCATTGTTTGCTGTACACCCAGCACAAGGACGCCCGATGAACCATGGCTCGATGGCCTGTCGCCTGGCGTCTCCCACCTGATGGGCTCAGGCCGAGAGGGGAGAGACCGGTTGAAGACAGGATGGCAAATCTTTTTAGAACCCCTCCAGGATGTCAGTAGCCAGTAGTCTCAATCTCGGATATTCCATATGCGGGTGCAAGTCTGAGAGGCCTGCAATTGTGCATAATCTTCTTGCCGATGTTCTGTTCTGCTGGGGAGCGGGTGGGAGGGGAATTGTCCCTGGGCTATGCTAATGACCTGGAATACGACATTTCGGCACGCATTGACCTAAACAGGTGCAGCACTCTTTGGGTGCGGGGAAGGGAGGCTGAAGAATTGGCCTTCATTGTTCATTATTTTGAAATATAGCTCAGCAGAAATCTTGAGTGTGGTGGAAGAACATTTCAGTGAGGAAATTCTTCATGTTGCTTTTGTGTCTGAGGGTATTGACCAGAGGAAATTCTTTCAGGAATATTTAATTTTAAAATGAATACGTGAAGCTATAATTACTATTTACCATTCATTGTCCAACAAATTGTTTGTTCCTAATTTTGCAAAAGATTCAAAAACAAGAGGACCATTGATTTTTTTTTCTGGTCTCTATCCCTTGGTCAAAAGGAAGTGAGAATAAACCAGGAGCATGTTCTGTATGAATTCTGGTTCTAGCTTTTAAAGTTTGCAAGGGACAATGACTGTGGGAATGCTTTTGAAAGTTGGTAATATACCTATCTGCCAAAACTAGACGAAGGGATGTTTTTTGTAAGAAATAGTACAGATCACACACTCCTATTTGAAATGCATGATGCACTTAATTTGAATGTTTTTTTACTCATAATCTTTTTTTCTTATACCTTTCTAGACCAGTCATACTGGGCAGAAGGAGGAAACGTGAACTCTTTGTACACGATCGAGGCCACAGGATATTCCCTTCTGTTTTTCTTGCAGCTGCAGCAATTTGAGCAGGCTGGTAAAATAGTGAAATGGCTATCGCTAAGGAGCGAGTATGGAGGTGGTTATCACTCTACACAGGTTACATCATTTTACTTTACATTTGTAATTCATTCATTTTTATGAAAATAATTAATGGACTGAAATTGGGGAGGGCAATTTGAATTATTGGGAAATTTGCCACCCGGCGGGAGTCTCAAGGAAGAGCTGGAAAATTTGGCTCTTTAACTCTGACACCACCTCCCAGCGCTTTGGAGCGCTGTTTGAGGTGGTGTAGGGCGGGTTTGCGTCGGGAGTGGGGCTGTAATGACGCCAGTGCAACACGTCGCAACGTCCCGCCCCTTTCCATCAGGGAGGGGTTCGGCTGGGCCAGCGGCCTGGCACCTAAGAGGGAATGCTTGGCTGCTTATTGGTGGCCAGGTCGAACCAGCGGCCACCATTGTTGGGCCGACTCAGGAATTGGCTGACAATGAAAACAAAATGGCGGCCGTGACGGTGTGCCCTCCCCTTTAAGAACGGCCGCACCGCCCAGCCACTGGCAGTTTCCGCTGCACAAAGCTGTTGGGGGCACCGATTGGTAGCAGAGCTGGGGCGGAAAAGGGGTCGCCGCTGGGCGGTAAGGGGTCGGCGTATCAGGCTGGGGGCAATTCCGGATGGGTCAGCACCACCACCTGCCCCCGAATGGAAAGGCCTTACCGCTCTATTAGAGGCAGTAACAGGCATTAAAGAAATGGGCAATTTAGAATAAATCTTGAGTGTGGTGGTGAAACCTGCTTTTCAATTGCTGTCAAACAAGAAATCGCCTATTCCCAAAGAAGAAAGACTTGTGTTCATGTAGCAGCTCATCCTGTCTCTCGGATTTCTCAGTGAAATACTTGGGAAGTTCACTGGCTGATGTTTTCAAGACAACTACCACGAGCCATTTCAACGTACAACACCCGAAGAGCATGAACAAAATAAATAATTGTTATTTTTTGGCTATGTTTCTTGGCGGAGGAATGTTAATCAGAAAGCTGGGAGAATCTGACAGTATGGTGTGGGGAAGGTAGATTTTGTGCTATTTTGGGCAATTCCGCCTCGCCACGAAGGTGTGTCCCTGATCCTGGATGATTTTCCGGCCTCAGGGTCACTTGAACAATTTTGTCAGGCTTCTTGGGGAGTCCGCCTAGAGGGAACTTGGTGATTGACTGACTGCGGTATGCTGTGGACAGTGGCTTCTAAGCTGTCGTAAAAAGAAGCAATATATTAGCTTGTGCAATCAATTGCCCTTACCCCACCCCAGCTGCCTTAGCAATGTTGGATGTCAAGGACAAATAGTTATCCCTTGTGTCCTGTTTTGCTATGGCAAATGTCAGCAACAAATAACATATAACATATTTTTGCTATTTGCAAAGTGTTTGAATTCTCCTGCGTATATTTGAGCATTCTACACGCACAACGCTTCAGATGGGAAAGGTGAAAATGGCAGAATCGCATGCGAGTCGGCAGAATTTCCGCCACATTCACCTGAAGTTGTGCGAGCTCTCAAGTACGGCAGGATCTTTCAAATAAACTTCAACCTGTGGACTGGTCTATCTAATTCTATTCTGAAAGGGATGGAGTTCCTTACATTGCATCACTCCCTCAGTGATTTACTGATTGGCAGCCTAATTTATACACTCAAATCCTACAGTAAAGCTTCAACCTACAAGTTCAGAAAATAAGTGCAACCAACTGAGTGAAGCCGACACAGTATGCAAGAAACAACCAAAATAAAATGTACTGTAATTACATGAAAATCAGAATATTATCTAATGTGCTGATCACTAAGTCAATTTCTGTTTATAAAGAAACTTTTTTTTTTACATATTGTAAAATCTAGTAGGAATGTTGCACTAATCTGTGCCCTTCCAACCTAATTGATGATGTCTTTTGATGAAAAATGAATGATTTCTAGTCTTTAAGAGGTGTTAACTCATTTAAAGTACTTAAAATAATTATTACTACCCATGCTAATTTCCAGAATTAATACGACCTATTCAATAGCTTTCTGTTAAATTTACACTTTGGAAATTTAAATTTATATGTTTTTTCCTCTCCACTCCCAAGCTGGAGCTTGAAGCCGTTGCTTCAATTTTTTCTGAAATCTTTCGATTATTCTCGACTTTAATTGAAACCCAAAAAGAAATTGATTACTCATTCTTAAATCTTAAACAAGCAAGTTTGGTTAATGTTGCACATTTAGTCTGTAAATTTTACTTGCTTCTCAAATATATTTAACAAAAACTTTTCCCCCCCCTAGGCGACAATGGTTGCTTTGCAAGGTCAAGCCAAGTACATGACCGATGTTCCACAATTCAAAAATGTTGACTTAGATGTCATTCTATCCATTTCCAGTAGAAAAAAAGATGTTCCTTGGCATTTTGACAACACAAATACATTTGTCGCAAAATCAGAAAAGGTTAGTTATTATTTACATTTGAAAGTTTATTTTAAAGCTTTGGTTTGGATGTGCAACAGTTGTGTTTATTCCCACTTTTTATTTTTCTTGACCATAAATATTATTGTTCTCCCAGATGATAATAATTTGTGCATGTTTCAGAGTACAATTTTTCTTTATCAACCTACAGAAGTGAATTAATTTTGCATTACAAAGAGTAGAGTCTGCATGTTTAAATCCCTCCAATCAGGTTTCTGTCCCTGCCACAGTACTGAAACGGCTCTTATCAAAGTCACGAATTACATCCTATGTGACCGTGACAGTGGTAAATTATCTCCTCTTGTCCTTCTCGATCTGTCTGTCACCTTTCACACGGTTGACCTCACCATCCTCTTCCAACGGCTCGCCACTGTCGTCCACTGTGGTGGGACGGCACGCGCCTGGTTAAATTCTTATCTATCCATTTGTAGCTATAGAATCTCCTGCAATTGCTTCTCTTCCTGCTCCCCAACCGTTAACTCTGGTGTCCCCTAAGGATCTATCCTTGGCCCCCTCGTATTTCTCATCTACATGCTGTCCCTTGGCGACATCATCTGAAAATTTGCACAGTTGACAACACCCAGCTCTAACCTCACCTCTTTCGCCATTTCCACTGTCTCTAAATTATCAAACTGCTTGTCTCACATCCAGTACTGAACGAGCAGACATTTCTACCAAATAAATATTAGCAAGTTTGAAGCCCCTGTCTGCAGTCCCTGCCACAAACCCCATTCCCTAGCCACCAACTCCATCCCTCTCCCGCTGAACTGACTGAGGCTAAACCAGACAGTTTGCAACCTTTGACCATGAGATGAGTCTCCGACCACATGTCTTTGCCATCACTAAGACCGCCTAGTTCCTCCTCCATGACATTGCCCGGCTTCATCTCTGCGTCAGCTCACCTGCTGCTGAAGCCCTCATCCGTGCCTTTGTTACCTCTAGACTTGACTATTCCAAAGCATTCCTGGCTAGCCTTCCATCTTCCACCCTTCATAAACTTAAGGTCATCCAATAGTCTGCCCCTATCCTAGTTCGCACCAAGGCCCGTTCAATGATCAACCCTGTGCTCGCATTGGCTCCTGGTTAAGCAACGGCTTGATATCAAAATTCTCATCCTTGTTTTCAAATCTCTCCATGGCTTCGCCCCCTCCTTATCTCTAACCACGTCCTGGCCTACAACCCACCAAGATCTCTGCACTCCTCCAATTCTGACCTCTTGCACAACTCCAGTTTTAATCACTCCACCATTGGTGGCTGTGCCTTCAGCTGCCGAGTCCCTAAACGCTAGAATTCCCTCCCTAAACTTCTCCGCCTCTCTACCCTCCTTTAAGATTCTCTTAATACCTACTTCTTTGACCAAGCTTTTGGTCATCTTCCCTAATATTTTCTTATGTAGCTCTGTGTCAAAATTTGTTTGATAATGCTCCTGTGAAGCGCCTTGGGTTGTTTTACTACGTTAAAGATGCTATATAAACGTAAGTTGTTTTAGCACAGAAACACATCACTTGACTCAACTAGTCTATGCCACTGTTATTGCTCAACAAGAGTCTCCTCCCACCCCACCTCATCTACATGCATTGGAAGTATTGTTTCAGTAGCTACAGGGCTTAAATCCTAGTTTACTCATTCGTTTAAGTTATGGCTGGCTCAAGTATTTACAATTTTACTGTGTAACATTTATGGATTTCAGTGGCATATTATGGAATTCCAAATTCAGCCACACAGTCTGGTGAGGTACCAGGTGGTGGAAATTCGGTCGCGCCTCTGTTGCAGTGTTAACCCCGGCGAAGCTGTAAATTTTGCGCCGGGAAATGGTTTGCGTCTCCAGCCACAAAATTCATCAGCTGGGTCCTGAGTGTGGAGCGGAGTGCTAAGGGAGGCATTCCACACTTCTGTCAGGGCGCTAGGCTGGCTGAGCAAATGAAAATCCCGAGGTAAATAGCCGGCCTCGGAACGTGAAAAAAAAATCTGGAAATAAAACACCAAAAACATTCTCAATACTTTACTCACACCACATCCACATGATTTGCAACAAAATTAAAAACAATCACTCATAAGTATTGTGATAAGTATTAATTACTGCTAGTCAACCTCTCTGGCTATTACAAGTGTGGAGTCACATTCCTTCAAGTGTTAATTGGAGGTTTTAAAAATGTAAAATTAAAAAAGAATACTCTTCCTTTCTGTCTTTTTTCTCTCTCTGTCAATCCAATGTTTCTTCTCCCTCTTTAGTTCTCTTTCTGTTTCTGTACCTGATTTGACATTGAATTCACCCACTCTAATTTACACTGTAATTGAACAATGGGCTACCTTTAAAGAGGAGATGGTTCGGTTGCAGTCGAGCCACATTTCTATGAGGGGGAAAGGTGGAACAACCATCGTCAAGCTCCCTAGATGAAAAAAGTGATAGAGTAAGATGAAGTAGAAAAAGGGGACATATGACAGATGTCAGGTTGCAAATACAAGTGAGAACAAGGCTGAAGATAGAAACTTCAGAGGGGAAGTGTAAAAGAAAATAAGAGGGGAAAAGAGAGAGTATGAGAATAGATTGACAGCTATCATGAAAGGGAATCCAAATTACAGGCATATAAGAGTAACTGGGTAGTTAGAGGAGAGGTGGGGCCGATTAGGGACCAAACCATGGAGGTAGAGGGGATGGCTGAGGTACTTTGCATCTGTCTTTACCAAGAAGGAAGATGCTGCCAAAGTCATAGTGAAAGAAGAGATAGTTGAGATGCTGGATGGGATTAAAAATTGATAAAGAGGAGGTACTAGAAAGGCTGGCTTTTGGAAGTATCTTAAACTAGATAAGTCACCAGGACTGGATGAAATACATCCTTGGATGCTGAGGGAAGTAAAAGTGGAAATTGTGGAGATACTGGCCATAATCTTCCAATCCTCCAGATACGGGGGGGGTTGTGTGAGAGGACTGGAGAATTGAAATTGTTACACTCTTTTTCAAAAAAGGGTGTAAGGATAAACCGAGTAACTACAGGCCAATCAGTTTAACCTTGGTAATGGGTAGCTTTTAGAAACAACAATCCAGGACAAAATTAAGTTACTTGGACAAGTGTGGATTAATTAAGGAAAGCCAGCACGGCAAATCATGTTTAACTAACTTGATTGAGTTTTTCAATGAGATAACAGAAAGGGTTGATGAGGACAATGTATTTGTCGTGGTGTACATGGATTTCCAAAAGGCATTTGATAAAGTGCCACATTTCTATGGGCCCAAGTTTGCCCCCAGGGTTAGAACGGCGCATCTCTGTGTGGTGCGCCGAGCTACCTTGGTATTCTCCCCTCCGTCTGGTCGATCCAGACCCATGGCGCAGCGCAGCAGAATGCGTGGAGGGCAGAGCCAGGTCCCGGCGCTGAAAACGCGGCCGAGAACTCTGCACATGTGCGCTGGAGTGTGCGCATGTGCATTAGCTCCAGGCCCCTGAGGCTGGGTGGGAGGGGCCCGAAGCACTCCGCCCCTAGCCCTGGCCGAATGGGCTCACCGGGGCGGCGAAGATTGGACTCCAACCCTAACCCCCCGCCGTTCAGGTCCCGCTCCCCGCGCCCCCCCCCGCCCCGGTTCAGGTCCCGCTCCCCGCACCCCCCCCCCGCACCCGGTTCAGGTCCCGCTCCCCCTCCCCCATTCCGGTCCCGGTCCTGCTCCCTCCCACCCCCGTTCCGGACCCGCTCACCGCCCCCCCCCCCCCCCCCCAGTTCAGGTCCGTTCTCCTCTTCCCCCCTCGCCCTCCGTTCAGGTCCCGCTCCCCCTCCATGTCCTCGGCGGGGCCCCCCTGCCCGGCATCTTGCTGGGGACGGGCCCTACCTGAAGTCTTCGGCTCGGCCTGTTCAGCCTCCCCCTCTCCCCCCGCCCCTCCTCCGTCCCTCCCCCTTCTCTTCCCTCCCTCCTCTTCCATCCCTCCCTTCCTCCTCTTCCCTCCCTCTTCCATCTCCTCTCCCTCCCCCTCCTCTCACCCTCCTCTTCCTCCCACCTCCTCTTCCTCCCCCTCCTCTTCCCACTCCTCTTCCTCCCTCCCCCCTCCTCCCTCCTCCCCCAACCCCACCCCTCCCCCTCCTCGCCCTCCCCTCCTCCTCCCCCCCTTCCTCCACCCCTCGCTGTCAGCAACACAGAGAGACACTGACAGAGAGAGAGACACTGACAGAGACAGAGGGAGAGACACTGGGGAGGGGGGGCCCATCCCAGCACACTGTTGGAGGGCTCCCGGTGTTGCAGTCGGTGAGTAGAAACTTAATTTTTTATTTATTGATTTTTTAAATTAATTTTTAAATTTTTTTTGATTGATGTATTGGTTTATTTATCATTTATTATTGATGATGGCTCTTTATTTATAAAAGTGAAGTTTTTAATGTTTGTAAACTTCCCTCCCCCCCCCTCCTCCCCCCAACCCCCCAATCTCTCGTTCCCTACTCCTGATTTATAAGTAAAGGCAAGGTTTTTCTGAGCATACAAAAATCTACACTTACTCCATTCTAAGTTAGTTTGGAGTAAGTTTTCGCTGCCTAAACTTGCAAAACAGGCGTAAGTGGCTGGACACGCCCCCTTTTATAAAAAAAAATCTTTCTAAAATGAAACTATTGTAACTCATTCGAACTGGAGCAAACTAAATGCCGAGAATTGCAATTTCTAAGATGCTCCATTCTAAACTAGTTGCTCCAAAAAAATGGGAGCAACTCAGGCCGAAACTTGAGCCCATATATATATGTTTCTATAATAGACTTGCTAACAAAGTTGAAGCCCATGGAATAAAAGGGACAGTGAAATTGGCTAAGTGATAGGAAACAGAGATTTGTGGTGAATGGTTGTTTATCGGACTGGAGGAAGGCACACACTGGTGCTCCCCAGGGGTCGATACTAGATACATATTAATGACTTGGACTTGGGTGTACAGGGCACAATTTCAAAATTTGAAGATGACACAAAGCTTGCAAGTGTAATGAAGAGAGCATAGTGATCGACTTCAAGGGGACATAGACAAGCTGGTGGATGGGCGGACACGTGGCAGATGAAATTTAATGCAGAAAAGTGCAAAGTGATACATTTTTGTAGGCAGAACGAGGAGAAGCAATATAAACTAAAGGGTACGATTTTAAAGCGGGTGCATGAACAGAGAGACCTGGGGGTAGATGTGCATAAATCGTTGAAGGTGGCAAGGCAGGTTGAGAAAGTGGTTAAAAAAGCTTACGGGATCCTGAGCTTTATAAATAGAGGGATAGAGTACAAAAGCAAGGAAATTATGATGAACCTTTTTAAAATACTTGTTTGGCCTCAATTGGAGTACTGTGTCCAATTCTGGGCACCGCACTTTTAGAAGGATGTGAAGGCCTTAGAGATGGTGCAAAAAAGATTTACAAGAATGGTTCCAGGGATGAGAGATTTAAATTACGTGGATAGTCTGTAGAAGTTGGGGTTGTTCTCCTTAGAGCAGAGAAGGTCCATTCCGCAGTCACCCCCAGCACCCCCTCCCCTTCCCACTATCCGTTCAAGCGCAGGAGATGCAAAACCTGCCCTTTTTATCTCCTCCCTTCCCACTATCCAGGGCCCCAAATACTCCTTCCAGGTGAAACAATGATTTACTTGTACTTCTTTCAATTTAGTATACTGTCTTCGCTGCTCACGATGCGGTCTCCCCTACATTGGGAAGACCAAGCGAGATTGGGTGACCGCTTTGCGGAACACCTCCATTCAGTCCGCAAGTGTGACCCTGAGCCTGTCATTTTAATTCCTCACTCCATTCCCACTCTGACCTCTCTGTCCTCGGTCTCCTACACTGTTCCAACGAAGCTCAACGTAAGTTCGAGGAACAACACCTCACCTTTCGTTTAGGCACTTTACAGCTTTCTGGACTCAACATCGAGTTCAAAAATTTCAGAGCGGAACCGCTGCAAATCTTTGGCTCCCTTCCCCCTCCCTCCCCCAGAGACTGTTTCTTTTTTTTTCTCCTTGTCTCTAATGGCAGCTGGTCATTATCCCACCATTCACACCCGATCTTGACCAATGTTTTTCTAACTCCTGACATTACCATTAGATTTTGGGCCATCATCCCTTTTGTCTCTCTAATCTCTCCTGTCTTCCAACCTATCACAGACCTTCCCTTTTGTTCTTTCTTCCCCTCCCCCTTTCAGTGCTTGTTAAGAATTTGTTCTTTCCGAACACTCTCCAGTTCTGACAAAGGGTCGAAACGTTAACTCTGCTTCCTCTCCACAGATGCTGCCTGACCTGCTGAGATTTCCAGCATTTTCTGTTTTTATTCTAGATTCCAGTATTTTTCTTTTGTATTAAGGTTAAGAGGAGATCTGTTTAAGTGCAAGATCCCTTGAGAGAGCTTTTTATATTCATTTATTGCCCATGTCTGGTTGCTCATATGGGATGACAGGATTTTTACTGATACTTTTGTAGGTAGAATTCCATCACTCGCTATTTTTCCATGAAAATTGTAACTTGTCCTTGGTTATGCTGCTTCGGGTAAAATAACATTTACTTTTGTACAATGGTCAGGAGCTGGGTGTTGTTGCTGACAATTTCACAAGTGTTTAGTTCCATTCATTGGGAATCAATGCAGGGAGACAGAGGGAAACAAAAAGGAGACAAAAGCAAAAGACAGAAAGGAGATGAGGAAAAGTGGAGGGCAGAGAAACCCAAGACAAAAAAAAAGGGCCACTGTACAGCAAAATTCTAAAAGGAAAAAGGGTGTTAAAAAAACAAGCCTGAAGGCTTTGTGTCTTAATGTAATAAGGTGGATGAATTAACTGTGCAAATAGATGTTAACAAATATGATGTGATTAGGATTACGAAGACGTGGCTCCAGGATGATCAGGGCTGGGAACTCAACATCCAGGGGTATTCAACATTCAGGAAGGATAGAATAAAAGGAAAAGGAGGTGGGGTAGCATTGCTGGTTAAAGAAGAGATTAATGCAATTGTTAGAATGGACATTAGCTTGGATGATGTGGAATCTATATGGGTAGAACTGCAGAACACCAAAGGGCAAAAAACGTTAGTGGGAGTTGTGTACAGACCTCCAAACAGTAGTAGGAATGTTGGGGAGGGCATCAAACAGGAAATTAGGAGTGCATGCAATAACAGTGCAGCAGTTATAATGGGTGACTTTAATATGCACATGATTGGGCTAACCAAACTGGAAGCAATACGGTGGAGGAGGATTTCCTGGAGTGCATAAGGTATGGTTTTCTAGACCAATATGTCGAGGAACCAACTAGAGGGGAGGCCATCTTAGACTGGGTGTTGTGTAATGAGAGAGGATTAATTAGCAATACTGTTATGTGAGGCCCCTTGGGGAAGAGTGACCATAATATGGTGGAATTCTGCATTAGGATGGAGAATGAAACAGTTAATTCAGAGACCATGGTCCAGAACATAAAGAAGGGTAACTTTGAAGGTATGAGGCGTGAATTAGCTAGGATTGATTGGCGAATGATACTTAAGGGGTTGACTGTGGATGGGCAATGGCAGACATTTAGAGACCGCATGGATGAACTACAACAATTGTACATTCCTGTCTGTCGTAAAAATAAAAAAGGGAAGGTGGATCAACCGTGGCTATCAAGGGAAATCAGGGATAGTATTAAAGCCAAGGAAGTGGCATACAAATTGGCCAGAAATAGCAGTGAACCTGGAGACTGGGAGAAATTTAGAACTCAGCAGAGGAGGACAAAGGGTTTGATTAGGGCAAGGAAAATGGAGTACGAGAAGAAGCTTGCAGGGAACATTAAGGCAGATTGCAAAAGTTTCTATAGATATGTAAAGAGAAAAAGGTTAGTAAAGACAAACGTAGGTCCCCTGCAGTCAGAATCAGGGGAAGTCATAACGGGGAACAAAGAAATGGCGGACCAATTGAACAAGTACTTTGGTTCGGTATTCACTAAGGAGGACACAAACAACATTCCGGATATAAGAGGGGTCAGAGGGTCTAGTAAGGAGGAGGAACTGAGGGAAATCTTTATTAGTCGGAAAATTGTGTTGGGGAAATTAATGTGATTGAAGGCCGATAAATTCCCAAGGCCTGATGGACTGCATCCCAGAGTACTTAAGGAGGTGGCCTTGGAAATAGCGGATGCATTGACAGTCATTTTCCAACATTCCATTGACTCTGGATCAGTTCCTATGGAGTGGAGGGTAGCAAATGTAACCACACTTTTTAAAAAAGTAGGGAGAGAGAAAACAGGGAATTATAGATCGGTAAGCCTGACATCGGTAGTGGGTAAGATGATGGAATCAATTATTAAGGATGTCAGAGCAGCGCATTTGGAAAGAGGTGAGGAAGCAGGAATGGGGTACTGAAATTGGATGTTCAGTCATGAACTCATTGAATGGTGGTGCAGGCTAGAAGAGCCGAATGGCCTCTTTTCTATGTTTCTATGTTTCATCATTCTATAATTCACAATTCCTCCAATAATGAAGCCGCTCATGCCAACATAAGCAAGCACCTGGACAACAGGCAGGCTGGAACTGACAAATGGAAGGTAATATTTGTGCCACAAATGCCAGGCAATGACCATCTGCAACATGAAAAATCCAAGTACCACCCCCAACCTTCCATGGAAACACTATTGCTGAGTTCTCACCATCAACATCTTATGAGGTTACCATTGACCAGAAGTTTATAACTAGACTGGCTACAACAGCAAGGCAGAGGCTGAATGCCCTGTGACAGATGCTCAATTCATGACCCCTTAAAATCTCTCCACCATCTACAAGGCTCAATTCAGGATGGAATACTCGCATTCGCCTCAATGGGTGCAGTTGTAACAACACTCAAAGCCGAGTGTCCAGGACAAAGCAGTTTGCTTGTTTGGCAGCCCTGCCATTCGACCCAACATCCATCCCCTCCACCACTATTAGATTGTGGCTGCAGTGTGCATTATCCACAGGATACGATGCAGCGACTCACTAAAGTTACTTTGACAGTAACTCCCAGCCCCATGACCTCCATCACGAAGAGGAATAAAAATCGCAACATCACAGAAACATTACCTCCAATGTTCTGTCTAAGATGCACTCAACCTGACTTGGACATATTATTGTAAAAATGCCATAATCGCAATGCAAGAGAAGTCATCTCACCCACCTTGTCACTCACATCCTTAGAACAAAGAATTAAAATCACCAGCCTGTTCTGTTTTTTTTATTTTTATTAAGTTAGAATGTAACAAAATGAAGCCATTCTTGTGTCATGAATCAAAGCCGGTACCGCTTTTGATTTTGCAGTTTATTCCTAGGTTTTTGTTGCATAAAGTTGCTGGCTAATCTATGCTGCTTATATTTCAGATCAATGCTTTTGAAGCGTTTTCTGTAACAGCAAAAGGACAAGGACAAGGAACACTAAAAGTAAGTATTGGTTCCACGTACTTATTGTTTGGCAGTACAATGCTGTAAGCAAAATTCAGCCCACCATCCACTGATCCCTTGAATCATTTGCAGACATAAATTGTGCTCTTGTAACATGGTCAACCACTCACATAATAGAGTAATAAGTTCAATCATAACTACATAGAATTCACAGCACAGAAACATGCCCAACTGGTTGGTGTTTATACTCCAGAAGTTTCTCTTAAATTCCCTATTGGATTTATTGGTGACTAACTTGTTTTTATGGTCTCCAGTTTTGGTGTCTGCACAAGTGGAGACATTTTCTCTACGTCTACCTTATCAATCCTTTTTTATAAAATGGAAACCAGAATTAAGATCAAAACAATCCCACTTTGTTCAGAAAAGGGTTGGTTGAGGAGATACACAGCTGGTTACCCATTTAACTCAGGTTCCAGATGTCCAGTTTCCCTTGCTGCCTTGGCTTTAAGTTTAAGATAAAGATTCAGAAAGACAGAAGACAAAGACCAAAGGAATAAATTGGATACAAGCTGATATTAAGGTGAATGGACCTCGGAAAATAAACTGGAAAAATTCACAGGCGAATGATGAAATGTAACTGCAGTGGGAAATATTTAAAATGGTGATCAGCAGAGGCCAGAAGAAACACATCCCACTAAAAAGCAAGAACAAGCTAGCCAGTAATGACACATCCATGGATGAATGAAAAAATAAGGGCAGGATTGAAATGGGAAAAGTAAGTCATACACTGAGCACATAGACAACAAAGGAGAGGATGACAAAAGCAAATACAAAAAGACTAGGCTAGAAGTTAAAAAAAAAATTAGGAAGATAAGAGAAACTGAAATTAAATTGTCAAGGAATTTGAAAAGAAATAGTATTCTACAGACAGATAAATAATAAAAGAAAAAAACAGGAGAGCGATAGGACACTCTCTCTCTTATGCCTGATGTACATAAGAACATAAGAACATAAGAATTAGGAACAGGAGTAGGCCATCTAGCCGCTCGAGCCTGCAGGTCCATTCAACAAGATCAATGTAGATTTAAAGCAACTACTATTATTTTACATTCAGGTGGTTGAGTCAGGTAATTGCATCAGAAGTAGCGGAGTGAATCGCTGTGATGCCTTCTTCATATTTGTGAATCAAGAATTGCGTTCCATGGTCTGTTTCGGGTGATCACAGTCGCACACTGGAAAGGTTTCAAGTCTTCATTTGTGCATCAAGTATTCACATCTGCCATGGTTTGTGCGGATGCGGTTTAGGGTTGCCCATGAGTTTTGCGAAGGATCAAAGCCAGGGCTCTTCTGCGTCGGGTCTTTCACGAGATGTTTGTGACGTCTTCTGAACTCCATTCAGATTTCCAAGCATCATCGGGGCTGAAGTCACATTGTTGAAGGTTAAGCACGTGGGTTCAAAAGGACTTGCGTGACTTCAAGCAGTGTTAAGGAATGTTGTTGAGATCCTGGTGTATTGGGATATGTTTGTTTTTCTCGTTTCGCTGGACTTCCCGGAGGGTTGCGGCATCACGACGAATGGATGGAGGAGCGATGTGTGACAGCATGGGCAGTGAGGGTGTTGGGATAGACAAAAGATACTGATGTAATTTGATGTAAGGTGAATGCAATATGCTTTTCCTTTACATCTTCCAATTTTTCCTGGTATTTTAAAATGTATTGCTTTTGATAAGTAACCTCTACTTGTGTTTTTACTATACAGGTTCTGACAAGTTATCATGCTCTGTTGTCTTCGCAACACGAGGAATGTAATAAATTTAATTTAGGAATAACTGTTAAAGAGGACACTCGAGGTGAGCAGTACACAACATTCAGGGAGCATTATTTCTCACTGATAAGCTTCTCATAGCTAATTGTAGCACAGTTAACTCTGCTTAACAACCAAGAAAAAGAATAATTCTTGCATTTCTTGGCGCCCATCAAGAAAAATGATGGGATGTTTTCACTTTGCTCACTAGTTAAAATAGCATCGGTGTTCAATCTGAGTGATGGTATCCCGACACACACACACACACACGAGTCTCCCGCCCGAGCCAGCCGCCCAAGAAAACAGCGGTGTTAAAATAGCTGCAGGACAGGAAACAAGCTGTAGGTGTACCGCTTGGATCCTATTCTGCTTAGTTTCCACTGGGCAGAGGCAATTAAAATTTGCCTTTTGCAGTCCTCTTTTATGAAAGGCAATAATTACAGAAACAATAAACATTTTTAACAAGCTGAGGAGACTCTTGTCCAGGCAATGAGGTTTGAACATGGAGATATGGGGGAGGAGATTTTGATTTGCGAGAATCTGCAAAACATGACTGGAAGTAGATGAATATGAACAGCTATTACAGTCGCACAATAAATTGAATTACTTGTAGTGAAATCTATGCGATCTTACAATGAAGGGTAGATTTTGTCCCATATAATGCTTCGACTAATAGTAGGTGCTCAGTATATACAAGTGCTTTATTGCATTAGTCTTCACAACAATGACAAGTTGTACTCTTCCATAGCACCTTTAACATTGCAAAGCATTCCAAGGTGATTGAAAAATGCAGGGAAATTGGCATCCAGCAGAGTTTCAAAGTATTTGTGGAAATTATCAAAGCTATGGCCAAACAGATGGATTGAGGAGGCTTTTGAAGTAGCTGCAGCAAAGCAGAGAGGTTAAGGAAGGGAATTGCAGTGCAGATACATGACAACTGATGATGAGAATCAGGCTTCCAGGCTGTTCCCTGCAACCCACTGGCATCTCCTCTCCATTGTCTTAATTCCACATTTGAAATAATTCAATTTTCAAGAGCAAGTGTATGTTGTCCCTTCTTGACCTTTCTGTAACCTTTTCCTACTTCACCCCCTCTCCTCACTGCTACTGCCCTCTCTTGGTTCGACTGCTACCATGTCCCATCTCCTGAGCAAAGCTTCAGATATCTACCTATCTCAAGTTGAGAGGATGACACACATACCAATTGTATACATAGAAACATAGAAAATAGGTGCAGGAGTAGGCCATTCGGCCCTTCGAGCCTGCACCGCCATTCAATAAGATCATGGCTGATCATTCCCTCAGTACCCTTTTCCTGCTTTCTCTCCATACCCCTTGATCCCCTTGGCCGTAAGGGCCATATCTAACTCCCTCTTGAATATATCCAATGAACTGGCATCAACAACTCTCTGCGGCAAGGAATTCCAAAGGTTAACAACTCTCTGAGTGAAGAGGTTTCTCCTCATCTCAGTCCTAAATGGCCTACCCCTTATCCTAAGACTATGTCCCCTGGTTCTGGACTTCCCCAACATCGCGAACATTCTTCCCGCACTAACCTGTCCAGTTCCGTCAGAATCTTATACGTTTCTATGAGATCCTCTCTCATCCTTCTAAACTCCAGTGAATAAAGGCCCAGTTGATCCAGTCTTTACTCAAATGACAGTCCAGCCATCCCTGGAATCAGTCTGGTGAACCTTCGCTGCACTCCCTCAATAGCAAGAACATCCTTCCTCAGATTAGGAGACCAAAACTGAACACAATATTCCAGGTAAGGCCTCACTAAGGCCCTGTACAACTGCAGTAAGACCTCCCTGCTCCTGTATTCAAATCCCCTAGCTATGAAGGCCAACATACCATTTGCCTTCTTCACCGCCTGCTGTACCTGCATGCCCACTTTCAGTGACCGATGAACCATGACACCCAGGTCTCGCTGCACCTCCCCTTTTCCGAAACTGCCGCCATTCAGATAATAATCTTCCGCCTTGTTTTTGCCCCCAAAGTGGATAACCTCACATTTATCCACATTATACTGCATCTGCCATGTATTTGCCCACTCGCCTAACCTGTCCAAGTCACCCTGCAGCCTCTTAGCGTTCTCCTCACAGCTCACATCGCTACCCAATTTAGTGTCATCTGCAAACTTGGAGATATTACACTCAATTGCATCATCTAAATCATTAATATATATTGTATGGAGCTGGGGTCCCAGCACTGAGCCCTGCGGCACTCCACTAGTCACTGCCTGCCATTCTGAAAAGGACCCGTTTATCCCGACTCTCTGCTTCCTGTCTGCCAACCAATTCTCTATCCACGTCAGTACATTACCCCCAAGACCATGTGCTTTGATTTTGCACACCAATCTCTTGTATGGGACCTGTCAAAAGCCTTTTGAAAGTCCAAATACACCACATCCACTGGTTCTTCCTTGTCCACTCTACTAGTTACATCCTCAAAAAATTCCAGAAGATTTGTCAAGCATGATTTCCCTTTTATAAATCAATGCTGACTTGGACCAATCCTATCACTGCTTTCCAAATGCTCTGCTATTTCATCCTTAATGATTGATTCCAATAATTACCCCACTACTGATGTCAGGCTATCCGGTCTATAATTATCCGTTTTCTCTCTCCCTCCTTTTTTAAAAAGTGGTGTTACATTAGCAATCCTCCAGTCCATAGGAACTGATCCAGAGTCGATAGACTGCTGGAAAATTATCACCAATGCATCCACTATTTCTAGAGCTACTTCCTTAAGTACTCTGGGATGTAGACTATCAGGCCCTGGAGATGTATCGGCCTTCAATCCCGTCAATTTCCCTAACACAATTTCCCGCCTAATAAGGATATCCTTCAGTTCCTCCTTCTCACTATACCTACTGTCTCCTAGTATATCCGGAAGGTTATTTATGTCTTCCTTTGTGAAGACAGAACCGAAGACAGAAATGATGGAATCAATTATTAAGGATGTCATAGCAGTGCATTTGGAAAGAGGTGATATGATAGGTCCAAGTCAACATGGATTTGTGAAAGGGAAATCATGCTTGACAAATCTTCTGGAATTTTTTGAGGATGTTTCCAGTAAAGTGGACAAGGGAGAACCAGTTGATGTGGTATATTTGGACTTTCAGAAGGCTTTCGACAAGGTCCCACACAAGAGATTAATGTGCAAAGTTAAAGCACATGGGATTGGGGGTAGTGTGCTGACATGGCTTGAGAACTGGTTGTCAGACAGGAAGCAAAGAGTAGGAGTAAATGGGGACTTTTCAGAATGGCAGGCAGTGACTAGTGGGGTACCGCAAGGTTCTGTACTGGGGCCCCAGCTGTTTACACTGTACATTAATGAATTAGACGAGGGGATTATCTCCAAATTTGTAGTATCTCCAAATTTGCGGATGACACTAAGTTGGGTGGCAGTGTGAGCTGCGAGGAGGATGCTATGAGGCTGCAGAGTGACTTGGATAGGTTAGGTGAGTGGGCAAATGCATGGCAGATGAAGTATAATGTGGATAAATGTGAGGTTATCCACTTTGGTGGTAAAAACAGAGAGACAGACTATTATCTGAATGGTGACAGATTAGGAAAAGGGGAGGTGCAAAGAGACCTGGGTGTCATGGTACATCAGTCATTGAAGGTTGGCATGCAGGTACAGCAGGCGGTTAAGAAAGCAAATGGCATGTTGGCTTTCATAGCAAGGGGATTTGAGTACAGGGGCAGGGAGGTGTTGCTACAGTTGTACAGGGCCTTGGTGAGGCCACACCTGGAGTATTGTGTACAGTTTTGGTCTCCTAACCTGAGGAAGGACATTCTTGCTATTGAGGGAGTGCAGCAAAGGTTCACCAGACTGATTCCCGGGATGGTGGGACTGACCTATCAAGAAAGACTGGATCAACTGGGCTTGTATTCACTGGAGTTCAGAAGAATGAGAGGGGACCTCATAGAAACGTTTAAAATTCTGACGGGGTTCGACAGGTTAGATGCAGGAAGAATGTTCCCAATGTTGGGGAAGTCCAGAACCAGGGGACACAGTCTAAGGATAAGGGGTAAGCCATTTAGGACCGAGATGAGGAGGAATTTCTTCACCCAGAGAGTTGTGAACCTGTGGAATTCTCTACCACAGAAAGTTGTTGAGGCCAATTCACTAAATATATTCAAAAAGGAGTTAGATGAAGTCCTTACTACTAGGGGAATCAAGGGGTATGGTGAGAAAGCAGGAATGGGGTACTGAAGTTGCATGTTCAGCCATGAACTCATTGAATGGTGGTGCAGGCTAGAAGGGCCGAATGGCCTACTCCTGCACCTATTTTCTATGTTTCTATGTTTGAAGTACTTGTTCAATTGGTCTGCCATTTCTTTGTTCCCCGTTATAAATTCACCCGAATCCGACTGGAAGGGATCTACATTTGTCTTCACTAATCTTTTTCTCTTCACATATCTATGGAAGCTTTTGCAGTCAGTTTTTATGTTTCTGGAAGCTTCCTCTTGTACTCTATTTTCCCCTTCTTAATTAAACTCTTTGTCCTCCTCTGCTGAATTCTAAATTTCTCCCAGTCCTTTGCTGCTTTTTCTGGCTAATTTGTATGCCTCTTCCTTGGATTTAACACAAGCCTTCATTTCCCTTGTTAGCCACGGTTGAGCCACCTTCCCCGTTTTATTTTTACTCCAGATAGGGATGTACAGTTGTTGAAGTTCATCCATGTGATCTTTAAAGGTTTGCCATTCCCTATCCACCGTCAACCCTTTCAGTATCATTTGCCAGTCTAATCTAGCCAATTGGCACCACATATCGTCAAAGTTACCTTTCCTTAAATTCAGTACCCTAGTTTCTGAATTAACTTTGTCACTCTCCATCTTAATAAAGAATTCTACCATATTATGGTCACTCTTCCCCAAGGGGCCTCGCACAACAAGATTGCTAATTAGTCCTTTCTCATTACACATCATGCAGTCTAGGATGGCTAGCTCTCTGGTTGGTTCCTTGACACATTAAACATAGAAACATAGAAAATAGGTGCAGGAGCAGGCCATTCACCCCTTCTAGCCTGCACCGCCATTCAATGAGTTCATGGCTGAACATGAAACTTCAGTACCCCCTTCCTGCTTTCTCGCCATACCCCTTGATCCCCCGAGTAGTAAGGACTTCATCTAACTCTCTTTTGAATATATTTAGTGAATTGGCCTCAACTACTTTCTGTGGTAGAGAATTCCACAGGTTCACCACTCTCTGGGTGAAGAAGTTTCTCCTCATCTTGGTCCTAAATGGCTTACCCCTTATCCTCAGACTGTGACCCCTGGCTCTGGACTTCCCCAACATTGGGAACATTCTTCCTGCATCTAACCTGTCTAAACCCGTCAGAATTTTAAACGTCTCTATGAGGTCCCCTCTCATTCTTCTGAACTCCAGTGAATACAAGCCCAGTCGATCCAGTCTTTCTTGATAGGTCAGTCCCACCATCCCGGGAATCATTCTGGTGAATCTTCGCTGCAATCCCTCAATAGCAAGAATGTCCTTCCTCAAGTTAGGAGACCAAAATCGTACACAATACTCCAGGTGTGGCCTCACCAAGGCCCTGTACAACTGTAGCAACATCTCCCTGCCCCTGTACTCAAATCCCCTTGCTATGAAGGCCAACATGCCATTTGCTTTCTTAACCGCCTGCTGTACCTGCTTGCCAACCTTCAATGACTGATGTACCATGACACCCAGGTCTCGTTGCACCTTCCCTTTTCCTAATCTGTCACCATTCAGATAATAGTCTGTCTCTCTGTTTTTACCACCACAGTGGATAACCTCACATTTATCCACATTATACTTCATCTGCCATGCATTTGCCCACTCACCTAACCTATCCAAGTCACTCTGCAGCCTCATAGCATCCTCGCAGCTCACACTGCCACCCAACTTCGTGTCATCCGCAAATTTGGAGATACTACATTTAATCCCCTTGTCTAAATCATTAATGTACAATGTAAACAGCTGGGGCCCCAGCACAGAACCTTGCGGTACCCCACTAGTCACTGCCTGCCATTCTGAAAAGTCCCCATTTACTCCTACTCTTTGCTTCCTGTCTGACAACCAGTTCTCAATCCACGTCGGCACACTACCCCCAATCCCATGTGCTTTAACTTAATATTGGTCTAGAAAACCATCCCGAATACACTCCAGGAAATCCTCCTCCACTGCATTGCTCCCAGTTAGATTAGCCCAATCAATATGTAGATTAAAGTCGCCCATGATTACTGCTGTACCTTTTATTGCACACATCCCTTATTTCTTGTTTGATGCTGTCCCCAACCTCACGACTACTATTTGATGGCCTGTACACAACTCCTACTAGCGTTTTCTGCCCTTTGATATTCCGTAGCTCCACCCATACCGATTCCACATCATCCAAGCTAATATCCTTCCTTCCAATTAATTCACATTTCCTTTATTCTTATACATTTTCAATTATATTAAACCATCCAGTATATAATTTATTTCTCCTTTTAAAATTAATTTGATTTCAGTTTCTATCTAATTTATAACCAGTTACTTCATTTTACATTCATCTCTTTTTTGTTAAAACCAGCATTACTTATGTTCTGAACAATATGTAAAATATACTACCATAATAATAGAAACTCCATTGCATCACATAATTCTCCTATCCTTGTTGAGAAATGTATCTTTCAGCTTCTGTTATTCAATTCGCTAGGAGATATATATGGGTGTTCTACAGATCAGGACTCCAGTGGGACATGACAGGTCTGGACTGTGGAGGGGGTATTTATAACAGATTGAGTATTGGACAGTAGATGGCAGATTTGAAATTTGATTGGAAGTGGCAGATCAGTCAAGATTCAACTCTTAACACGTACAACATCTTTCCAGAGCATTTCAACTCAGTTTAATTTCTGAATCTCGACACCAGTTAAATAACTAGTGGCATAGGAGTGGGTCACCCCATGGCAATTTTAACCTTTAAAAAGAATTGCAGGAGTGTGAAAAGAATGAAATGAAAGGTGTCAGCTTTGGCTCAGTTGGCAGCACTCTCGCTTCTGCAACAGAAACTCAAGGGTTTATGCTCCACTCCAGAGACTTGAGCACATAATCGAGGCTGACACTTCAGTGCAGTATTGAGGAAGTGCTGCACTGTCACAAGTGGCATCTTTCAGGTAAGACATTAATCCAAGGTCCAACTGCCCTTTCAAGTTACGTAATTTCATGGCAGCTATTCCAAGAGGAGTTCACCCGGTGTCCCAGCCAATATTTATACCTAAACCAACACCTAAGGGCTGAAAGTGCTGCTTTCTATAAGAGCCGTGACTGCCTCAAAGACCACGGGTCGGTAAGGACTCACCGCTCAGTCGACGCGAGGGACAATTGCCCTGCATTATTTTTAGAAAGTGTACGGGACCGTCCCGGCCATTTTTCCATCCTGTTGGGCACGCGCTGACCCCTTTCCGACCGGCGATGATCCCCTTTCCACCCCACGGAAATTGCCCCACAGAATTGCCCCACAGGAAGTTGCCCCGTGGGAACCGATCGACTGCCGCTCAGTGCCGCCGACAGCTTTCCCCGGTGGGAAGCTTCTTGTGGCTGGGCGTTCGCCCTTAAAGGGGACGGTGCTGCCCAGCACCCCACCCCCTCTTGGGTACCAGGCCGCTGACCCGGTTGAAGCCCTCCCTCGTGGCCAGTGGGTGCCACTAAAGTGGCTGCAGAGCTCGCAACGACCTTTCCTTTAACTGAAGGGGAGGGACGTTGTGACACGACAGCGCAGCGCTGATGACTCGTAGCAGCGCTCGACCCGACAGAACAACATTTCCACCCCGCTGCAAAAAAAATAACGAGCTGAATTTCACCGTATTCTTGCATTGAGAAAACACTTCAAAAAACAGTAAGTGCGCCCCATTTGGGGCTGAGAGCAATTTCGACCCCCTAAGATCAGCTGATCAATCATTTATTTCATTGTTGATTGGACTTTGCTGTGCCCAAATTCTTGTTGCGTTTCCTACATTACAACAGTGACTGCACTTCATTAGCTGTAAAGACTTAATTCATGAAGGGTGTGATCTTAATGCAACTTTATTTTTTTTATCCATGTTAGAATATATAATTGTGAATTAAAGTGTTTATGATTTCAATAACTAATCTTGTTTTGCATTGTTACAGCCAAGCGACCCGCTGATGCTCAGAATTCTATATTTATAGAAATCTGTGCAAGGTAAGTAGCTCAATTTCAATAAGTTTGGAATTACATTTTGTTACCTGATTTCATCAAGGAAATTAGTTCGAGAGGTTGCTGAGAGGGAACGTAATTAGGTTTCAAATCTTGGATTAATGTTGTTTCAGCCCCTATATATTGTCAGCTGAATTATTTCTAATAAAATCAGCATTTAGTATTCAAACAGGAAGATTAAATATATCTACTGTAATAGAAAGCAAACTGTCGTGCCTGCAGCCTCACCTTTAACAACGTGTGAGGAGCTGCTGGACTTCTTTGTCACTAAGGTTGAGATCATCCAGTCATCTGGCTCAGTTAGTACCCCTCCTTTCCCTTGCTCACCAAGACAAACCTCCCACTGTCCTAGCCCTGAACTTGTATCTTTCTCTAGTTTCTCTTTCTCCATTTATGCCCTCTCCAAGCTCATCTTGTCAATTAGACCTACTTTCTGCTCCCTTTACCCCATTCTCATTAATCTGCTGACCATCCAACTTGCATTCCTGGTTCCTATGCTAGCTAGCATTGTAATTGATTTCCTCCCCTCTCCCTTTAAAACTGCCGTTATCATCCCCTTCAAAAAATTACGCTTGACCCCTCTGTCCTTGCGAACTACCGCCCCATCTCCAAACTCTCTTTCCTCTCAAGTCCTTGAACATGTTGTCACCTTCCTAATCTAAGTCCATCTTTCCTGCAACTCCATGTTTGAATCTCTCCAGTCAGGTTTCCATTCCTTCCATAGCACTGAAACGCCTCTAAACAAAGTCACGAATGACATCCTCAGTGACTGTAACTATTGTTCATTTTCCTCCTTGACCTCGTTGCAGTTGTTGACGCGATGGACCACGGCAGCCTTCTCCAATGCCTCTTTTCCATTGTCCAGTCCACTGGGAATGTCCTAATTTGGTCCCGCTCTTACATATCCAGTTGTAATCAGAGCATCTCCAGAAATGGCTTCTTATGTCCCCACGGAAATGTAACTGAAACTCGTGGTTTCCTGTTTAAAATTCCTCTATGGAGTTAGCTTCCACATGTTCGCTGATGACACTCATCGCTACCTCATCACCACCTCTCTTGACTCCTCCATTGCCTCTGGCTGCTTATCTGACATCCATGGGGTGATGCTGCTTGTTTTTGTGCTCCTGCCCAAGACACATTTTTACCCTTTAGTCTTTTTATCTCCAAATGGAAGTTACTTTTTCCAGCAGTTTATTTTAATGGGAATGCAAAAAATAAGATCATGGCATTCTGCAGCTTTAAAGAATTAACATTAAAGAAATACTGTTGCCAAAAGGAATGTTTTTAAGGGGTCATAGTGAATAATTAGCTGAACAAGTGAATAAAGGTTTGTTTCACAATCTGCATATTTATCAATGAAGATATGATAATTGTAGTTTTCTTGCTACTTTTGTGAGTAAACTCTAATAACTTGCTGTTTACAGATATCTTGACCGAACTCCTTCCTCAATGGTCATTGCAGATATTTCTATGCTGACAGGATTTTCTCCAAATGTACAAGATCTTAATTTGGTAAGACATCTTTATTATTTAATATGAAAAGCTTGTATTTATATAGCAATTTGCATTTATTTAACAACAGTAATAGGGCATTAGCAAATAAGGCCACATCAGGGAAAATTAGTAAAAAGTTAAATTAAAGATGGTATATATGAATGCACAAAGCATTCGTAACAAGATAAATGATATAATAGTCCAAATAAAGATAAGCGGGTTTGGGCTCATAGCTATTACTGAGATGTAGTTGCAGGGGGACCAAGGTTGGGAACTAAATATTCCAGGATGCTTGACTTTTAGAAAAGATAGGCAAAATAGAAAAGGAGGTGGGGTAGCCCTGATAATACAGCCCTGATGAAGGCAGTAGCGTGAAAGGATCTTAGCCCATAAAATCAGGATGTAGAATCAGTATGTGTGAAACTAAGAAATAACTACGGATAAAAAACAATGGTGGGAGTAGTTTTATAGGCCCCATAATAGTAATCATAGAATTGGGCAGAGTATAAATCAGGAATTTAAAGGAGCATGTAACAAGGATAATGCAATAATCGTGGGGGGCTTTAATCTTCATACAGACTGGAAAAATCAAATTGACAAAAGTAGCTCGGAGGATGAGTTCAGGGATTGCATTTGAGACAGTTTTCTAGAACAATATTTCGAGAAACCAACTAGGAAATAGGATATTTTAGATCTAGTATTGTATAATGAGACAGGGTTAATTAGTAATTTTATAGTAAAAGCTCTTCGTAGGGTCTTAAATTTAAACAAAGCCAGTTACGGAGGTATGAAGAGCAAGTTAGCAAAGGTAGATTGGGAAATTAGATTAAAAGATATGACGGTAGATACACAATGGCAGACATTTATATAAATGTATAATTCTGAATGAATATACATTCTATTGAGAAATTAAAAACTCCACTGGAAAAGTGGTACAACCATGGCTATCTAGAGAAGTTAAGCTTAGATTAAAAGAGGCTTGCAATGTTGCCAGAAAAAGTAGTAAGCCTGAGAATTGGGAGGCTTTTAAATATCACCAAAGGATGGCCAATAACTTGATAGAGGGAGAAACTAGAATATGAGAGTAAACTAGCAAGAAATATAAAAACAGATTGTAAGAGCTTTTACAACTATGTAAACAGGAAGAGATTAGTGAAAATAAATGTGGGTTCCTTAGAGGCAGAGACAGGAGAAATTCTAATGGAGAATAAAAAAATGGCAAAGAATTTAATATTTTGTATCTGTCTTCACAATAGAAGACACAAAGAATATACTGAAAATTGTGGGGAATAAAATGTCTAATGAGAGTGAGGAACTTAAGGTAATTAATATTAGTAAAGAAAAAGTACTGGAGAAATTAATTGGATTAAAAGCTGACAAATCCCCTGCACCTCATGGCATATATCTCAGGTGGCTGCAGAGATAGTGGAGGTATTGGTTTTGATCTTCCAAAATTCCCTAGATTCCAGAACGGTCCCAGTTGATTAGAAAGTAGCAAAACTAATCCCACTGTTCAAGAAAGAAGGGAGAGTGAAAACAGGGAACTATAAGCCAATTAGCCTCACTTCAGTAGGAAAAGTGCTAGAATTTATTATTAAGGATGTGGGTAACAGGGCACTTGGAAAATCACAATATTGTTAGGCAGAGTCAACAAGGTTTTATAGAATCTTAGAAATTTATGGCACAGAAGGAGGCTTTTTGGCCTATCTGTCTGTGCCAACTAAAAAAGAGTTATCCAGCCTAGCCTCACTCATGAAAGAGAAATAGTGTTTGAGTCTTTTGAGATTGTAACTAACAGGGTAGATAAAGGGGAACCAGTGGATGTAGTATATTTGGATTTTCAGAAGGCATTCGATAAGGTATTGCATAAGATTAGAGCTCACAGGATTGGGAGTAATATATTAGCATGGATTGAGGATTGGTTAACGGACAGAAAACAGAGTAGGAATAAACAAATCATTTTTGGGATAGCTAGTGTAACTAGTGGAATGCCGCAAGGATCAGTGCTTGGGCCTCAGCTATTTACAATCTTTCTCAATGACATAGACGAGGGGATCAAGTATCCATGTTTGCTGATGATACAAGCTAGATGGTAAAGTAAGCTGTGAAGAGGACACAAAAAGGCAGCAAAGGGATATAGACTGACTAAGTGATTGGGAAAGAAGGTAGCAGATGGAGTATAATGTGGGAAGTGTGAAATAATCCAGTTTGGTGGGAAAAAAGAAAAAGCTGACTTTTTTTTTTAAAGTGAGAGATTAGTAAATGTTGGTATTCAGAGCAGTTTAGGTGCCCTTGTACATGAATCACAGAATTAACATGTAGGTACAGCAAGCAATTAGGAAGGTAAATGGTTTGTGAGTCTTTATTGCAAGGAGGTTGGAGTATAAGAGAAAAGAAGTCTTGGTGCAATTATATAGGGCCTGGAGTAGGGTGTACAGTTTTAGGGGCAGAAATTGAGCGCACCTACTGGGTTTGAAAGTATTTCTCTGCCCCAGACCATGCGACTTCCCTTTCAGGGCGGCCAGGTCGCCATGTTACAGCAAAAGCTGCCAGGGGCACCGAAAGGGACAATTTCCTGAGGGGCAATTTTGCGAGTGGGTCCCCGGCAGTCGGAAAGGTGTCGGCGTGTGCACGCTGTGGCGGGAAAACGGGCGGAGCGGTCCTGGATGCCGCTCCAAACCTGAGGTGGGGCAATTTACAAAATGGGAGCCCCTCCGCAAAGAGTCGCCGACCATTCCGCACTGCCCCGTGGCCTTTTCGGGGGGTCAATTTCGGCCTTTTAGTCTCCTTACCTAATGAAGGATATACTTGCCTTAGAGGGGGTGCAATGAAGGTTCACTAGATTGATTCCTGGGTCAAGAAGTCTGTCTTATTCGGAGAGATTGGGTAGAATGGGCCTATATGCTCTGGAGTTTAGATGAATGAGAGGTGATCTCATTGAAACGTATACCTGTATAATTCTTAGAGGGCTTGACAGGATAGATGCTGAGAGGCTGTGTTCCCTGGCTGGGGAATCTAGAACAAGGGGTTGCAGTCTCAGGAAAAGTGTTCGACCATTTAGGACTGATTGAGGAGAAATTTCTTCACTCAGAGAGTTGTGAATCTTTGGTATTCTATACTGCAGAGAGCTGAGGATGCTCAATCATGGTGTATGTTCAAGAGTGAGATCGATAGATTTTTGGCACTAAGAGAATCAAGGGATATGGGGATCGGGCAGGAAAGTGGAGTTGAGGTAGAAGGTCAACCATGATCTCATTAAATGGCGGAGCTGGCTCGAGGGGCTGTATGGCCCACTCCTGCTCCTGTTTCTTATGTTCTTAACCTTATCATGTCCGAGAAATGTCTCAAAAGGCTTCACTTACCTTGAAGTAACATGGAGCTGTTACATAACCAGCCATGTGTACACAGCAGGAGATCTCACAACCAACAAGATAAATGAGCAATTGTCTGTTTTTGGTGGTGCTTGTTGAGGGAGGAATGTTCATATCATCATGGTTGCAAATGCAAGGCTGAGAAAATATTTTCAATTATGACTTAACCCAGTTTGGTTATCCTGTTGGAGAACACGGATCTTAAAAATCTCCGTGCCCTCTCTTGTAGCAGAAGCACCCTACATCATCAGATGTTAAAATAGAGCAGTGATTATGCCAACAACGGTATCTCTTGAAAGTTCAATTATACAGGTACAACGTCTGAAATCCGTAATCCTCGGGACCAAGCCCGTGCCGGTTTTTGGGTTTTTCCACATTTCAGATACGAAAACTAATAGTCTGAAATCCAGAATCTTCGGGACTGAATCCATGCCGGATTTCGGACCTCGCTGCGGACCGAATCGTGCTGGATTTTGGGTTTTGCTCGATTTCGGACGTTGCCGCTCCTTGCCACTCGCCAAAATGTCCGGTTTTCGGACAATTCTGGTCTTCGGAAGTCCGGATTCGGGCCGTTGGACCTGTAGTTCTATATTCTTCAAGTGATCACAGTATTAATTTTCTATCTAGTACTAAAATCTGAGAAGAAACTTTCCTTACACTGGTAAATGTTAAAAATGCAACAGGCAATTTTCTGTCAACAGATTTAATAGTTTCTGGCCTCAAACTCCTTAGGTGCTTGAGTCATTGGCAGCTATTTGATTGATCAACTGCATACAGTTGTTTTACAATATAGCAAAGATTTTGGGACATTCTACATGTGAAACAGCCATAAGAGAAGCAAGGCTGCATAATAAACTGGGAGTAGCCCACATATGTTGAATCAACCATTATCAATTTGATCTAATTTGAAAGATCACATAGACATGTCCTTTTTCCTTCCAGTGAAGAACTAATTTGGAAGAAGTATTCATGCTTTGCGGAGCATAATCAAATGCAAAATATTTAGTAAATATAAATGTTGTAGTCCTTATTCTCTCCCCTGCCCCATAGGCATGCAAGCACTCTTCTCCCTCACTTTCATTTCACACAAGTGCTCCCTCCGCACCACCCCCCCCCCCATAAAGAAAAATTCAAAGCTGCCCTCCAACCCTAGTTCATGCTGCTACACTCTTACTTCCTCGAGTCCAGACTGGCATTCCTCTCACTTGCTCCTTCAGCAGTACTCATAAGTAATACTGTACTTGCGTCGATGCATCAGCAATTGTTTTTGAGACTTTTACGCATATGATGGATTTCTGCACATGCCAGATAGCTGCCTGACCAAATTATGTAAAATTATTATTTCCCCTTGGTGTATGTATTAGCAATCCATAACTTAACAATTAACATGCTTTAATTACAGCTTAAAGATGGAGTAGATGGATATATAGCAAGATTTGAACTAGACAAGGCGTTATCAACCAGAGGATCTCTGATCATTTATTTGGATTCGGTAAGAAGCTACCTATATTTTTAGCAATTAAGAGATAAAGCAAAATACTCAGGACGTCCCAATTAAATACTTTTGAAGTGTAGTAAACTGCTGTACTGTAGGAAACGCAGCAGCCAATTTGCACGCAGCAAGATCCCACAAACAATATCACGATAATCGGCTGGATTTTCACAGGGAAGACGGCTTGGGGAAGTGTGGGCAGGAAACCTGGGAGAGCCGGGGGGTGGAAAGATCAGACCATGGCTGGCCACCAGAGAGGATCATGGCCTGTCATCATCGGGGTGCGGAGGCTAAGGTGAGGTCCACATTGGGCCCAGTGTCAGGATGATCGTGGGGGCAGTTCGGGAAGGTTCATGACTGGGTTTCTGTTCGTGGGGGCTGAGCTAGGCAGGAACCCTGGATCCAGGAGGTAAGTGTAAAGGAACATCAGCCCAGTGATATTCCCAATATTGCTATACCAATTTCTTTCTGTTTCACTTATGCAAATTAATCCTTTCAGCTAATCTGTAACTGATCAATTGTGTTTGGATACATATGCTTTGATTGTTTTTTCAAATTCCAAACAGGTTTCAAATGTAGAGGACACTTGTTTTGGATTTCACGTACATCAGTACTTCAAAGTTGGACTTATCCAACCAGCTTCTGTCAAGATTTATGAATATTACAATACAGGTGAGTACTTATAACTGCCTTGCTGATTTAGTTCGATTCTCTTGGAAGGAGTATAAAATGAGACGATATATGTGTGAAGTTGCTTGAAAAATAGCACAATGAGCACAGGATAGTCCTGAGAAAGATATGAATTAAAGATTTTTAAAATAATAATAAAATGTAATTGTAAGCTTAAAATATTTATTGATTTGTCAACATAACAAAACATTAATAAATACTCAAAAAGGATAGTTGCCAAGGTCAAGAATCTCAATGTATTCATTGACATGATTAGTTTATTTTTATTTGGTATATTTTCTGATTGTGGACAGAGAACAGTTATACAGTTAACATAGCAAACGGTAATTTCTGGGCTAATATTATAAAATGCCCCATTCTCTGTCAAACTCGATTGTTCTGAATTGAAAACCGAAGACATTTTTTTCGCAAGTCAGATTTCAGTGTTTTAATAAATCGTGTTTAAATTGGTTATATAGCTTGTCTTACTACATACCTATTGTATTCACGTCATTTTTGTTTTTTGCATACAGAAAACAGTTGCACTAAATTCTACCATGTCAATGAAAGCAGTGCTATGCTTGGCAAAATCTGTCAAGATGATGAATGCAGATGTGCAGAAGGTAAGATTCAGTTATAAGTTTTATATGGATATATTTTTCATTTAATGCACTATGCTATTCTTTTATTCATTATGTTTGGGGAAAAAAATCAAAGTTACATTATCTAGGAGTACTGTGAATTCCAATGTAGCAATCATCATGGGACGAAGTTCCCTTGAATGCTAACGTCAACTGACATACATATACCAATCTCCATGACTTAGGGGCCAAGTTTCGGCCTGAGTTGCTCCTGTTTTTTTGGAGCAACTGGTTTAGAATGGAGTATCTTAGAAATGTGAATTCTCGGCATTTAGTTTGCTCCAGTTCTGGTCAGTTAGAACAGTTTCACTTTGGAACAGAATTTTTTTTTCAAAAGGGGGCGTGTCCGGCCACTTCCGCCTGTTTTCAAAGTTTCGTCAGTGAAAACTTACTCCAAACTAACTTAGAATGTAGTAAGTGAAGATTTTTGTACGTTTGAAAAAACCTTGTCTGCACTTTTGAAAATCAGGCGTAGGTTACAAATTAGGCGTAGGGAATGAGGGGGGCGGGGGGTTTAAAGGGAAGTTTACAAACATTAAACACTTCAGTTTTACAAATAAAGAGCCATCATCAATAATAAATGATAAATACATCAATAAATCAACCAATAAATCAATCAAAAAAAATTAATAAAAAATAAATTAAAAAAAAAAATCAATAAATAAAACATTTTCTACTTACCGACTGCAGCACCGGGAGTCCTCCAACAGCGTGCTGGGATGGCCCCCCCCAGTGTGTCTCTGTCAGTGTCTCTATCTCTCTGTCTGTCTGTGTGTGTGTCTCTCACTCTCTGTCAGTGTCTGTGTTTCTGACAGCGAGGGAATGGGGGGTGGGGGAGAGGGGGGGGTGGGGGGGAGGGGGAGAAGGGGGGTGGGGGGAGGTGGGGGGTGGGGCGGAGGAGGAGGGGGGAAGGAGGAGAAGGGGGTGAGGGGGAGAAGGGAGGAGAGGTGGAGAAACGGAGAGAGGATGGAGGGAGGGAAGGAGAGAGGAGGGAGGGAAGGTGGGAGGGAAGGAGAGAGAGGGAGGGAGGGAAGGAGAGAGAGAGGAGTGAGGGAGGGAAAGAGAGAGGGGGGGGAAGGGAGAGCAGGAGGCTGAACGGCCGTGCCCAAGACTTCGGGCTGAATTTACAGGTAAGTGGTGTCGGGTCTCGGGGTTGGGGGGGTCGCAGAGGTCCGGGGTGGGGGGGGGGGGGAGAGTCGCGGAGGTCCGGAGGGGGGAGAGTCGCGGAGGTCCATTGGGGGGGAATCGCGGAGGTCCGGGGTGGTGGGGGGGGGGAGAGTTGCGGGGTGGGGGGGAGTCACAGGGGTACGGGGGGGGGGAGGGGAGAGAGAGTCGCGGAGGTCTGGGGGGGTGGGGAGTCGCGGGGGTACGGGCGCGGGGGAGGGGAGAGAGAGTCGCGGAGGTCCGGGGTAGGGGGGGGGGGAGCAGCGGTCGGGTCGCCGGAGGTGGGGGGAGAGCGGGGGTCGGGTCCGGTCGGGTGGGTGGAGCCTTATCCACGCAACCCCAGTGAGGCCATTCGTCCAGGGCTAGGGGCTGCGTGCTTCGGGCCCCTCCCACAATTTTGGGCGCCTGGAGCTACTGCACACGCGCGCCCACTGTAGCACGCATGTGCAGAGGTCCCGGCACTGTTTTCAGCGCAGGGACCTGGCTCCGCCCCCCACAGCTCGTGCTGCGCAGCGCCCAGCTGCAGAGGGCCTGCAGGGAGCCGGAGAATAGGTAAGTTTTTTTTAGGCGCACTTTCTGGCGCAAAAAGCGGGCGTCCAGGTCCAGGCCGTGCCGTTTTAGGTGCGGCCCAAATTTGGGCCCTTAGTTCGCAGCACAAATTTGAGCTAACCCAGTTTTGATAGCACAGAAAATGCGTACATTTTAAATAATTTTGTACAAGTATGAATTTAACAGCCAATCTATATAGCTGATTCTGCAATCCTGTTCTATTAGAAAGCTCCGCTTGTTGGGAGCATGGGATGGAGATATGGCTACAAGTTGTAGTTAGGTTCTTTGACCCACACTCCGTGAGTGGGCTTCCTGCTTGGAGTATAGTCACCGCATAATATAAAACCATTGTGCCTATCCTACATTTTATCCATCACCTAACACTTCCTATGTTAGACTTTGGTGCCATACATGTATATATGCTTACATTTCATATTCATAAAAGAACAACAAGGCCATAGTAGAGGATGCAGGGACTGTAGGAACACGAGTACAATGTTTGGATATACTTTCAGTGATGTTTGTGACAACAATAAAACAACCATTAGCAGGCATTAAAATCTAGCTCTAAAGGAAAGGGCAATTGCAAGAAATCAAATGGTTGTAAGTGTTTCAGCCATCATCTTTCTCCAATAAGCGTAGTACTTGTTACTGGAAAAACAATTTGTAACATAATAAAGGCATAAAAAATTGCACAAGAAAATGAAGAAATCAAGCCGTCCAAAAGCATTTTTGGATCCTGTGTCTATTTGAAAAGTGTACGCCCTTTGCAGATGGAGCTTCCCTGACCCATACATGTTAGCTGATTGACTCATTAGCATCTGTGCATACAACTTCAGGAATTTTTAAAGTACTGATATCAAAACTGACCATTTGTATAATTTGTAAGCCCTACTCTCTTCTCAACTCTGCTGTATCATTGGAAAGTTACTAAGAACGAAACCTCCCATGAAACTATTTTTAAAACAATAAAGGTAACCAGAATTTTTGTTTGTTTGTACAAAACATCATGAGTAAAGCATAAACATTTTAACTTTTTCTGATGTAGTTTTCCTGAAAAAAATGTAGCTTACCCAACTTGAAGCTAAAATTTCAAAATAGAATCTTTCGATCTTGTAATAATATATTCTAAATGCTTTCCTTTTATTTATGTTTAAACTGTGAACTCAAAAATGTTGTTCATCTAAAGTTCTGGTACAACTGTGTCGTCATTCATGTTTAGAGGGAGATTCTGAATAAAAGCCCTGAATTGAAAAAATGTTTTACCAAAATGTTTTACTTAAACACACTGGCCCCAAGTTGCGGCCTCAGTTGCTCCTGATTTTTTGGAGCAACTGGTGTAGAACGGAGTATCTTAGAAATCGGAATTCTCAGCATTTAGTTTGCTCCAGTTCTAGTCAGTTAGAACAGTTTCACTTTGGAACAGAATTTTCTTTTCAAAAGGGGGCGTGTCCGGCCACTTACGCCTGTTTTAAAAGTTTCGGCAGTGAAAACTTACTCCAAACTAACTTAGAATGGAGTAAGTGAAGATTTTTGTACACTTGAAAAAACCTTGTCTACACTTTAGAAAATCAGGCGTAGGTTACAAATTAGGCGCAGGGAACGAGGTGGTGGGGAAGGGAAGTCATTAAATTCTACAATCAATCCTTAGTTATACTTATACAAATATTATACAAATAAATCCAACCTGAATAAAAATTTATAAGCAAAGAAAAGACTAAATAAACCATAGTTCCTACCTGTGTGAAAGTGCTTCAGGCAGGCCTTTCATGTTGGAGACAGGCCGGGGTGTGGCGTCAGTGTCTCGATGGCAGCGGCAGCAAGCTTCGAGCTGAGCTGCGGTGCTTGAGGCAGGCCTTCATTCTCTTCGTGGCTGGCCGCGAAAAAGCAACACCGGACGGACTCGAGGCCATTCGGCCATGAAATATCAGCGGCGTCAGTGGCTGGCCGGCAGCCGAAGAATCAGCAGCGGACCAACGTGAGGCCATTCAGCAATGAGATAGCAGCGGCGTCAGTGGCTGGCCGGCAGCCGAAGAATCAACGCAGGACACACGCAGCTCATTAAGGTTCTTGAGGCCATTTGGCCACGCTTTAGGGGCGGCGTCAGTGGCTGGTCGGCAGCCAAAGATACAGCAGCAGCCTTCGAGCTGTGAGGGGGACTGAGGCCATTTGGACAGGGAGAGGCAGCCACATCGACAGTTTTATATTTAAATTAGCAGAATGGGTGCTGCATTGTCAACACCACGTATTATGCAATGGTTCGCCATCAATTCACTGCATAGGAGAGAATTGATTAGAGCTCACCGCACCAGGAATGTCGTAGCCCGTTGGTTGATGGGCAGGAGACCTTATCCACGTCGACAATATCGAACCAGGTGCTCGTACCTGGACATGAGCGAGGCTGATTGTGTGAAAAGGCTGCGTTTTCGCAGAGAAGTTGTCACTGAGATCTGTGATATGGTGAGAGCAGATTTGCAGCCCAGAAGCAGAAGGACAACTACCTTGTCTGTTGAAGTGAAGGTAACAGCTGCACTTTCTTTCTATGCCTCGGGATCGTTTCAGGCTACAACTGGAGATGTGTGTGCCATCTCTCAACGTGCAATACATGCCTGCATTTACCAGGTCACGGCTGCACTGTATGCGCGAAGGAATGACTTCATCAATTTCCCAATGACCACACAAGCGATCCATGAGAGGGCTGTGGGCTTCTTCAGGATTGCCGGCTTCCCAAAGGTACAGGGCTGCATTGATTGTACCCACATAGCCTTGCGAGCACCCGTGGAGGAATCTGAGCAGTACCGAAATAGGAAAGGTTTCCACTCTATCAATGTGCAGCTCATAGAAACATAGACATAGAAACATAGAAAATAGGTGCAGGAGCAGGCCATTCAGCCCTTCTAGCCTGCACCGCCATTCAATGAGTTCATGGCTGAACATGAAACTTCAGTACCCCCTTCCTGCTTTCTCGCCATAACCCTTGATCCCCCGAGTAGTAAGGACTTCATCTAACTCCCTTTTGAATATATTTAGTGAATTGGCCTCAACTACTTTCTGTGGTAGAGAATTCCACAGGTTCACCACTCTCTGGGTGAAGAAGTTTCTCCTCATCTCGGTCCTAAATGGCTTACCCCTTATCCTCAGACTGTGACCCCTGGTTCTGGACTTCCCCAACATTGGGAACATTCTTTCTGCATCTAACCTGTCTAAACCCGTCAGAATTTTAAACGTTTCTATGAGGTCCCCTCTCATTCTTCTGAACTCCAGTGAATACAAGCCCAATTGATCCAATCTTTCTTGATAGGTCAGTCCCGCCATCCCGGGAATCAGTCTGGTGAACCTTCGCTGCACTCCCTCAATAGCAAGAATGTCCTTCCTCAAGTTAGGAGACCAAAACTGTACACAATACTCCAGGTGTGGCCTCACCAAGGCCCTGTACAACTGTAGCAACACCTCCCTGCCCCTGTATTCAAATCCCCTCGCTATGAAGGCCAACATGCCATTTGCTTTCTTAACCGCCTGCTGTACCTGCATGCCAACCTTCAATGACTGATGTACCATGACACCCAGGTCTCGTTGCACCTTCCCTTTTCCTAATCTGTCACCATTCAGATAATAGTCTGTCTCTCTGTTTTTACCACCAAAGTGGATAACCTCACATTTATCCACATTATACTTCATCTGCCATGCATTTGCCCACTCACCTAACCTATCCAAGTCACTCTGCAGCCTAATAGCATCCTCCTCGCAGCTCACACTGCCACCCAACTTAGTATCATCCGCAAATTTGGAGATACTGCATTTAATCCCCTCGTCTAAATCATTAATGTACAATGTAAACAGCTGGGGCCCCAGCACAGAACCTTGCGGCACTCCACTAGTCACTGCCTGCCATTCTGAAAAGTACCCGTTTACTCCTACTCTTTGCTTCCTGTCTGACAACCAGTTCTCAATCCACGTCAGCACACTACCCCCAATCCCATGTGCTTTAACTTTGCACATTAATCTCTTGTGTGGGACCTTGTCGAAAGCCTTCTGAAAGTCCAAATATACCACATCAACTGGTTCTCCTTTGTCCACTTTACTGGAAACATCCTCAAAAAATTCCAGAAGATTTGTCAAGCATGATTTCCCTTTGACGACAAGCAGCGCATCATGTCAGTCGATGCGAGATACCCTGGCAGCACCCACGATACGTTCATCCTACGCGACAGCGTTCTATCTGACATGTTTGAGCAGCAGCCAGAAGGGCAAAGTTGACTACTGGGAGACAAAGGGTACGGCCTGACCACCTGGCTCATGAAGCCCATACGCGTGACACGGACAGAAGCTGACCGTCAATACAACATGGCGCACATTGCGATGCGCAGCATCATTGAGAGGACCATTGGCATATTGAAACAGCGATTCCGATGCCTGGACCATTCCGGAGGACAGTTGCAATACTCTCCTCAGATTGTCGGTCACTTCACTGTTGTGTGCTGCATGCTTCATAACTTAGCCATCATGAGGCAGCAGGAGCTGGTAGTGGAACCCGAAGACCGATGTGAGGGTCCAGTGCATGATAGTATTACGGAAGACCAGGATGAGGATGATAATGACAATCAGGAAAGCATGCAAGTGCCTGATGCCGGAGCACGAGGTTGGAGGAGGGCCGTCCATCGTGCCCCTTTAACGATTGCTCGAGACTTGCGCCAGCAGCTCATCCGTGAACGCTTCAACTACTGATGCCTGAGGGCTCTGCGACCACTTTTGCATATGGACATGTTTATTCTTTGCACTTGTTCCTACGTTGTGTTGTGTTAATGGAACATGCAACAGTTTTAATGAAAAAATATTTTATTGAAAAGTTAACGTCACTCTAATAAAATATTTGTTGTATCAAACTATACTTTTTAATATGACTCTTGAAGATCACTTAAAAACTTTAAGATCACTTATTAACTTGTAAAGTTACAAAAGTTACAAAACACTTTCTATGTGAAAAATTTTACACTCTAAGATCACTTACACTTCAAGATCACTTTTTAGATGCAAAATTAAATAATTTACAGAATGTGAAAGCATTTACACTATAACATCACTTGAAAACCCTGAGATCACTTATATGTTGTAAAGTTACAAAACTTACAAAAGAGTTTCATTGTGAAAAATCTTACACTCTGAAAAACACAAACTTCAGGATCACTTTTTAGGTGCAAAATTAAATAAGATACAAAAAAATGTGAGTGCATTTACATTATAAGATCACTTAAAAACCATAAGATCCCTTATAAGTTGTAAAGTTACAAAACTTACAAAACAGTTTCAATTTGAAAAACGCTACTACAGCTACATCAAGAACAAGAACAAAAGCAGCAAAGAAAGGCTGTGAATGTTCACTTCCTCATGGGGGTGTCATTTGATTGGCTGGGCTGTGTGCCCTTATTGCAGCAGCTACCTCACGCAGGCCCTCCCTGACGGCCTGTGCCGACACTTGCATGCCCTCCCTGATGGCCTGTGCCGTCATTTGCATGCCCTCTCTGACGGCCTGTGCCGTCAATTGCACTCCCTCGGACATTCCCTCCCTAAGTTCCCGTGTCATTACTGCTATTTCTCCCGTCAGGACCGTCAACTCTTCACCTACTGCACTGATGCCACCGATGATTGATCGGGTAAGCTCATTGGTCTCCATACCCAATGCCACAACCTGAGTCGCATCTGTTGCACGCTGCATCTCAGGAGAGCGTGTCTCCAATCTCCTTCTCCTCTGCCTGGGTCTGCCTTGTGGCACCACTACACTGGGAGGCGCGGGCACGGACGGTGGGATGCTCGGTGTTGCAAGCGGCACCACTACACAAGGAGGCGCAGGCTGGGACTGTGGGACGCTCTGTGTTCCAGACGGCTGAACTGGAGGGAGAGGCTTGGGCTGGAATGGTGGGATGCGCTGTGTTGCAGACGGCAGAACTAGAGGGAGAGGCTCGGGCTGGAACGGTAGGACGCTCGGTGTTCCAGACGACATCACTCGAGTGCGAGCCGTGGGCTGGGATGTTGGACGAATGGGTGTAAACTGCTCCATGATATCAGCAGCAACACTGGGACCTGAAGCGTCGGAATCAAAACCATAGTAGGTGGAACCAAGACCTATGCTAGGGGATGAAACTTTGATGCCCTTTGATGGGGGCTCATAAACATTAAATTGGAAGCTCTCCCCTGCAGACATTTCAGTCATCGCTGCCATCATCCAGTCTGGATCGTCCGCAGCTGGTTGTACTGGTTCTTGTTTTGTACCCTCAGGGTTGGCAGCAGCATCATCGTCATCATCGTCATCATCGTCATCATCATCATCATCATCATCATCATCATCATGTTCTGCAAAATACATCAGAACAGTCAAATGCTTAACAGCAAGGGAGGGGGCCGGATGGGTGGCATGAGTACTCTCTCACATAGCAGGCCAGGCAGCAGGTTGATTTAAAGGGCCATGATGCATTTTCAGGACTTACCCTCTTCCTCGCGTGCGGGCCCAGCCTGTGCTGTACCGATTGCTTTTCTCCATGTACGACTCATCATAGCAGCTACCCTTTGTTCCAAAGGTGTCAGTGGATGCAGATTGGGCACGCCTCCTCCTGTACGAGTTGCCTCCCTTTTGTTGTGGGCCAATTTCTTCAAAGAGTAAAATATAACTTTTTACAGAGTGTGTCAGTCTGCAAGGTGGGACTTACAGATAGCCAGGTTACAATTACGATTAAATTAAAAATGGGAAATATTACTTAGACTAACTACTTGACCAAGGTCGTGCCATTTCTTTTTACACTGACTTCCAGATCTCCTGGTTTTCACCACTGCGCAGTAATCTTCTGCAACTTGGTTCCAGCGTTTCTTCATTTCTTTAGGTGGCACTTTTATGCGACCTCTGTTGCTGGTATCTAGCTCCTGCCATCTCTGCTCAATTACGTTGACTAATATCTCTACTTCCTCATGCAAGAAATTCTTTGTTCTTGGTGGACGTTGATCCATTGCAAAGTTGAATTGGCACTCTTATTTCTCAAAACACACAGTCCTTAATTTGCATGCACCAATGCAGCACCGGTTCTGCAAGTTTAGCAGTGAAAAGCTGAACTCACTGATTTCAGCAGGTGATTTATTCAACAGTGCTGCTAAAAGCACTCCCTCACACACAGAAATATCACAAAAATTAAATTACAAGCCTTTGAAGGGGACCAAGAAACAAATCTTCACTTTTTCTCCAGTCCTTTTAAAAATGGGCGAGTGCCAATGTTTGTTTGATACTGCGCGTGCGCGCATGCTCCAACGCTCACGCGCAGGGTTGCCGGCACCACGAAGGCTCATTTAAATTGGACCCGCCCCCCACTACTTCCAGAATCGGCGCGAGTGTTTGGCTCCGCCCCCCGCTGAGAAGTGCGCGCCGCGCCAAGCAGAGTTAGAGCTCCAAGGAGCCGGAGAATCTCGGAGTTTTTTTTAAGCGCACTTTTAGGCGTGAAGAACAGGCGTCTAGCTCCAAGGTGCGCCGTTTTCGGCGCGGGCCGAAACTTGGGGCCATTATTACCAAGATATTAAAGAATGAAATATGCAAATAGAAAAGGGTGTTGTTTTCTATCACTTCAGTATATCAACAACAACTTTAGCAAGGACTAAAGTAAAAAGTAAGGGAGAGAAAAATCTCTTATAATCAGAAAATAACTAAGAAAAGGACAGGGGGAAGGGAACACTGTAAATCCACCATAGAAGAAAAATAATTATATAAATTTTAAGATGATTTGGGGAAGGAAGAAGAAATGTTCTTGTAACTAATGCAACAACAAGATAAAACTAAAGTATATATTTGTATATGCAATTAGGAGTACTTTCATGTATTACTAATAGCTCATTAAAGCAAAGAGTAAAGGAAGTTTCTACTTTAATTTTAAAGAATTGTCTGAAAAATTTGAATTGGCGCATAGTTATTTCAGAAATCAAATTCTATTTCTTCTTGCATTTGTAGGAAGCTGCATATCAGTTAAACTGCCTGAGCAACGTATCGATTCCAAGGTGCGTGAAGAAAAGTCGTGTAACCCTGGAACTGATTATGGTAAATTCATTATTCAACCTACAGCCTACAAAACTAATCCGTCCTTTTTGACTGATCTCTCAAAGAGCTTGATACGAACCTGGGGTGGAGTACATGTACAGCTTTGAAATGTGTCTTTCAGACTTGACGTATCACACACTAAAAAAGTTTTTTTTTAATCAGTCTGACCTCTGATTTATCCAAGATATCTTATCATTTTATCTGTAATGGTGATTGTTCATAGTATGGATTTATATCAGTTGTATCCAAGAAATTCATTGAAATGTTAGATTAGTATAAACAAAAAGCTACGCGTGTAATTATGATTTGAAATTATCAAAACGAATCTTACTGATTGTTGATAACTTCCCCCTCACAAAAATGTGTTTATTTTCTAGTTTCTTTTCTTCCACCTTCTCTTCAACCCAAGAGAATAGGCAGGTACCCAACTGCCAAGCGTCTGAAAATTCCTCTTTTGATTTATTTTACAGGAGATTTGTGAGAATGGCCTATGTTAACCTCCTTGTTTTTCCTCCTTGTTGGGAAATACTTGACTTTGCATCTGTGCCTATCACAGCAAAGCTGAACTAGGGAGCCCACTATGGGCCCAAGTTTCCACATGATTTGCACCTGATTTTTAGGAGCAACTGGTGGAGAACGGACTATCTTAGAAATCGCAATTCTCCACATTTTTTTTCTGCAGTTCTAGTCAGGTAGAACAGTTCTACTTTGGAACAGAATTTTTTCTTCAAAAGGGGGCGTGTCCGGCCACTGACGCCTGATTTCAAAGTTGCCACAGTGAAAATGTACTCCAAACTAAAGTAGAATGGAGCAAGTGAAGATTTTTGTAGAACTGAAAAAACCTGTTCTACACATTAAAAAATCAGGCGCAGGTTACAAATTAGGTGTCCAGAACGAGGTGGGGGGGAGGGGGGGGGAAGGGAACTCATTAAATTCTACAATAAATCCTTATTTATACTTCTACAAATATTATACAAATAAATCCAACCTGAATAAACATTTATAAGCAAAGAAAAGATTAAATAAACCATCTTCCTACCTGTGTGAAAGTGCTTCAGGCACGGAGAATGCTGCAGTCAGCCTGAGGCGCCCGTTCTTCCCGCGGGGGGGCGGAGGAGGGAGGAGGCGCCCGTTCTTCCCGTGGGGGGGGAGGGGAGAGGAGGCGCCTGTTCTTCCCGCGGGGGGGGGAGGAGGCGCCCGTTCTTCCCGCGGGGGGTGGGGGGAGCGCCCGTTCTTTCCCGCGGGGGGGGGGAGGCGCCCGTTCTTCCCGCGGGGGGGGGGAGGAGGCGCCCGTTCTTCCCGGGGGGGTGGGAGGAGGCGCCCGTTCTTCCCGCGGTGGGAGGAGGAGGCGCCAGTTCTTCCCGCGGGGGTGGGGTGAGGGGAGAGGAGGCGCCCGTTCTTCCCGCGGGGGGGGAGGAGGCGCCAGTTCTTCCCGCGGGGGGGGGGTGAGGGGAGAGGAGGCGCCCGTTCTTTCCCACGGGGGGAAGAGGCGCCCGTTCTTCCCACGGGGGGGTGGGGGAAGGAGACAGTGAGAAGGCTGCAAGTGCTGATGTGCTGATGGCAATGTGCTTTTATTAAAAAAATGTTCAAAAATTAAACAGCTACAAAGAACTACAAAAATGGCCGAGTGCCAATGTTTTCTTCACACTGAGCACGCGCGCACGCTGCAACGCGCACGCGCAGCGTTGCCGGCAGGAAAAAAACTAATTTAAATAGTACCCGCCCCCTCCCACTTACAAAATCGGCGCGAGTGTAGGCTCCGCCCCCCTGGGCGCCGCGCCAGGCAGACAAGGAGCTGCAGGGCGCTCCAGAATCGCGATTTTTTTTTTTTAGGCGCCGTTATAGGCGCGAAAAATGGGCGCCCAGCTCGGAGGGGCGCCCGTTTTTTATCGTGTGGAAACTTGGGCCCTAAGTGAGGAGTGTGCGCACAAGCCTGGATCCTGCTGCTCTGGTACAGCCCAGTATTAGAATGTTATTACAATGTCGCTTCCTCTGTCGCAGTTAGAGTTACCAACCCATCTGGATTGTCTGGGTGTCTCCCATAATTGAGGATTGATTTTCCGGGCACTGCTGTGAGCAACACAGAAGAAAGTTTGCAAAGTTAGCAGCAGAAAAACCGCTCTACCCCTGGGGTGTAGTACATGTACAGCTTTGAAACACGTCTTTCAGACTTGACGTATCACAAATTCTGTGCCACACTAAAAAAGTTTTTAAAAAATCAGACTGACCGTTGATTTCTGCAAAAACGCGCTAACAGCAATCGGCCTCTGACCTGAGGAAACCATAGCAATTACAATTACCCTCTGATTGACCATACCTGGGTTTTCCTACTTAGAGCAGTGGTCTTCAGGGCACACACCTGGTTAGCAGCTAAACATCGTAACTGTGCTCCACACTCTTGAGCAAAGCAACAGCTTGTATGGTGCTAATAATACACGAACAACAATATTTAACATTCTTTTTTAAACTATTTTCTCTTCTAGTATTCAAAGTAAAATTTCTTCACAAGGAAAAGAAAGATAGTTACATATACTACCGAATGAAAATTCTGACTGTGATAAAGCAAGGTGAGTTATTTTCATACTTCTTGAACCCTGCCACTATAAAGAAAGCCCAGTATCAGAAAAATAAATACATTATGCATATCTGGATTGAGCAAAACATTGTTCTTTCTGTATTGTTGCATATTACTCATGAAGCAGGTATATAAGAAGGGAACTTTTAAAGGTTTATAAGATATTAAGTAGAATAGGAAACCCTAATCCTGGACAATATTACTAAACTACAACTGCAGGACATCAACAACATGCATTTATATAGCGCCTTTAACATAGTAAAACATCCCAAAGCGAACGTCCCAAAGCGTTTCATAGGAGCGTTAACGAACAAAATTTGACAGGAGATTCTCTGGCTAAGACTAGATCGATAAGAATGGAACCAGACGAGAGCAATCTCACTTGGCCATTCAATGGAGGAAAGGTGATAGAGAAAGGATAGTGTGGTCAAACGTGTCAAAGACATGTTGAGGAGGATGAAGGAACATAAGAAATAGGAGCAGGAGTCGACCATTTGGCCCATCGAGCCTGCTCCGCCATTCAATAAGATCATGGCTGATCTAATCTTGGCCTCAACTCCACTTCCCTGCCTGCTCCCCATAACCCTTTACTCCCTTATCGCTCAAAAATCTGTCTATCTCCGCCTTAAATATATATATTCAATGACTCAGCCTCCACAGCTCTCTGGGATAGAAACATAGAAAATAGGTGCAGGAGTAGGCCATTCGGCCCTTCGAGCCTGCACCGCCATTCAATGAGATCATGGCTGATCATTCCCTCAGTACCCCTTTTCTGCTTTCTCTCTATACCCCTTGATCCCCTTAGCCTTAAGGGCCATATCTAACTCCCTCTTGAATATATCCAATGAACTGACATCAACAACTCTCCGCGGCAGGGAATTCCATAGGTTAACAACTCTCTGAGTGAAGAAGTTTCTCCTCATCTCAGTCCTAAATGGCCTACCCCTTATCCTAAGACTATGCCTCCTAGTTCTGGACTTCCTCAACATCGGGAACATCCTTCCCACATCTAACCGCATGGATGAACTACAACAATTGTACATTCCTGTCTGGCATAAAAATAAAAAAGGGAAGGTGGCTCAACCGTGGCTATCAAGGGAAATCAGGGATAGTATTAAAGCCAAGGAAGTGGCATACAAATTGGCCAGAAATAGCAGCGAACCTGGGGACTGGGAGAAATTTAGAACTCAGCAGAGGAGGACAAAGGGTTTGATTCGGGCAGGGAAAATGGAGTATGAGAAGAAGCTTGCAGGGAACATTAAGACGGATTGCAAAGGTTTCTATAGATATGTAAAGAGAAAAAGTTTAATAAAGACAAACGTAGGTCCCCTGCAGTCAGAATCAGGGGAAGTCATAACGGGGAACAAAGAAATGGCGGACCAATTGAACAACTACTTTGGTTCGGTATTCACGAAGAAGGACACGAACAACCTTCCGGTTATAAAAGGGGTCGGGAGGTCTAGTAAGGAGGAGGAACTGAGGAAAATCCTTATTAGCCGGGAAATTGTGTTGGGGAAATTGATGGGATTGAAGGCCGATAAATCCCCAGGGCCTGATGGACTGCATCCCAGAGTACTTAAGGAAGTGGCCTTGGAAATAGTGGATGCGTTGACAGTCATTTTCCAACATTCCATTGACTCTGGATCAGTTCCTATGGAGTGGAGGGTAGCCAATGTAACCCCACTTTTTAAAAAAGGAGGGAGAGAGAAAACAGGGAATTATAGACCGGTCAGCCTGACATCGGTAGTGGGTAAAATGATGGAATCAATTATTAAGGATGTCATAGCAGTGCATTTGGAAAGAGGTGACATGATAGGTCCAAGTCAGCATGGATTTGTGAAAGGGAAATCATGCTTGACAAATCTTCTGGAATTTTTTGAGGATGTTTCCAGTAGAGTGGACAAGGGAGAACCAGTTGATGTGGTACATTTGGACTTTCAGAAGGCGTTCGACAAGGTCCCACACAAGAGATTGATGTGCAAAGTTAAAGCACATGGGATTGGGGGTAGTGTACTGACATGGATTGAGAACTGGTTGTCAGACAGGAAGCAAAGAGTAGGAGTAAATGGGTACTTTTCAGAATGGCAGGCAGTGACTAGTGGGGAACCGCAAGGTTCTGTGCTGGGGCCCCAGCTGTTTACACTGTACAGTAATGATTTAGATGAGGGGATTAAATGTAGTATCTCCAAATTTGCGGATGACACTAAGTTGGGTGGCAGTGTGAGCTGCGAGGAGGATGCTGTGAGGCTGCAGAGCGACTTGGATAGGTTAGGTGAGTGGGCAAATGCATGGCAGATGAAGTATAATGTGGATAAATGTGAGGTTATCCACTTTGGTGGTAAAAACAGAGAGACAGACTATTATCTGAATGGTGACAGATTAGGAAAAGGGGAGGTGCAAAGAGACCTGGGTGTCATGGTACATCAGTCATTGAAGGTTGGCATGCAGGTGCAGCAGGCGGTTAAGAAAGCAAATGGCATGTTGGCCTTCATAGCAAGGGATTTGAGTACAGGGGCAGGGAGGTGTTGCTACAGTTGTACAGGGCATTGGTGAGGCCACACCTGGAGTATTGTGTACAGTTTTGGTCTCCTAACCTGAGGAAGGACATTCTTGCTATTGAGGGAGTGCAGCGAAGGTTCACCAGACTGATTCCCGGGATGGCGGGACTGACGTATCAAGAAAGACTGGATCAACTGGGCTTGTATTCACTGGAGTTCAGAAGAATGAGAGGGGACCTCATAGAAACATTTAAAATTCTGACGGGGTTAGACAGGTTAGATGCAGGAAGAATGTTCCCAATGTTGGGGAAGTCCAGAACCAGAGGTCACAGTCTAAGGATAAGGGGTGAGCCATTTAGGACCGAGATGCGGAGGAACTTCTTCACCCAGAGAGTGGTGAACCTGTGGAATTCTCTACCACAGAAAGTTGTTGAGGCCAATTCACTAAATATATTCAAAAAGGAGTTAGATGAGGTCCTTACTACTAGGGGGATCAAGGGGTATGGCGAGAAAGCAGGAATGGGGTACTGAAGTTGAATGTTCAGCCATGAACTCATTGAATGGCGGTGCAGGCTAGAAGGGCCGAATGGCCTACTCCTGCACCTATTTTCTATGTTTCTATGTAACCTGTCCAGTCCCGTCAGAATCTTATACGTTTCTATGAGATCCCCTCTCATCCTTCTGAACTCCAGTGAATAAAGGCCCAATTGATCCAGTCTCTCTTCATATGACAGTCCGGCCACCCCTGGAATCAGTCTGGTAAACCTTCGCTGCACTCCCTCAATAGCAAGAATGTCCTTCCTCAGATTAGGAGACCAAAAATGAACACAATATTCCAGGTGAGGCCTCACTAAGGCCCTGTACAACTGCAGTAAGACCTCCCTGTTCCTATATTCAAATCCCCTAGCTATGAAGGCCAACATACCATTTGCCTTCTTCAATGCCTGCTGTACCTGCATGCCCACTTTCAGTGACTGATGAACCATGACACCCAGGTCTCGTTGCACCTCCCCTTTTCCTAATCTGCTGCCATTCAGATAATATTCTGCCTTCGTGTTTTTGCCCCCAAAATGGATAACCTCACATTTATCCACATTATACTGCATCAGCCGTGCATTTACACACTCACCTAACCTGTCCAAGTCACCCTACAGCCTCTTAACATCCTCCTCACAGCTCACACCGCCACCCAGTTTAGTGTCATCCGCAAACTGGAGAATTCCAAAGATTCACGACGCTCAGAGAGAAGAAATTCCTCCTCATCTCAGTTTTAAATGGGCGACCCCTTATTCTGAAACTTTGCCCCCTAGTTCTAGATTCCCCCACGAGAGGGGAAACATCCTCTTCGCATCTACCCTGTCAAGCCCCCTCAGAATCTTATATGCTTCAATAAGATCACATTATTAAGGGATCGGCCATTTAGGACTGAGATGAGGAGAAATTTCTTTACTCAAAGGGTTGTGAATTTGGAATTTTCTTCCCCAGAGAGCTGTGGATGCTCTGTTGTTGAGTATATTCAAGAGAGAGGTCAATAAATTGGGAACAAAGAGGATTAAAGGATATTGGGATAATGCGGGAAGGCGGAGTTGAGGTAGAAGATCAGCCATGATCTTGTTGAATGGCGGAGCAGGCTTGAAGGGCCAAATAGCCTACACCTGCTTCTAATTCTTAAGTTCTTATGTCAGAGAAATAACCCAAAAGCATCATTATAGAGATAGGTTATAAGGAAGCTTTTGAAGGTAAGAAGAGCAGCAAAATATGGAGACAGTTCCAGAGTGTAGGATCTAGGTAGTTGGTCCAGGAAATACGCTTTATGTCAGAGGAGTTTACACCTTCCCAGGGTACTATTTCTTAACACCCTATAATAATTGGAAACACAATTCCTTCCATGTTGCTAAAGTATAATTTGCATGTAGGACACCTCTTATCCAGGGTGGCTAGACTCTGTTACTTCCAAAGTAGCTTTTGGGACCATCTCGGGCAAGTGGTCAATGCTCTCATGTATTTTGGGGCCTTTGTAAGTCCCATATAGAAGCTGCGCCTGCAGGCATAGGCGCTATTTAGCCTATCAAGAGGTGGACTGGGCAGAATTTCCCAGGAAAGTCAGAAACTCCCCCAGGCATATATTCCCTTGATGAGACCTAAGAGTGGGTGGGGGTTTGGTTACAGAAGATCCGCCCAAGGTCCACTAACCATAATTTCCTGGCCTCATCTGAATGAGGAGGAATTCTGCCAGAACAAGATTCCACTCTATTTTCCAGTGCTGCCTCAGAGATGCATTTGGAACTAGATCTAAATTTCGAACCCTGGATATTTGGTATGGTTTCTTTTTCCATTATGCAAATATGGCAGTACAGGTTAAACCTTCCTTATCCGGCACCCTCGGGACCTGGCCTGTGCTGAATAAGGGATTTTACTGGATGAGGGGAGGTTGGAGGGATGGGGGGCAGAGGCAGCCTGAGGTCGCGGATGGGGGGAGGAGGTTGGCGCCCCGGGCGGGTCCGAAGTGTCAGCGGGCCGCGAAGGAAGTCTCACAGGGCCCTCGGCGGGCCAAGTGTCGGAGTGGGCTGGGTGTCGGAGCGCCCCAGCGTGCCAGGTGTCAGTGCAGCCCCAGCGGGTCGGGTGTCGGAGCGGGCCCAGTGTCGAGTGGCCCCCAGCGGGCCCAGTGTCGGTGGGCCCCAGCGGGCCCAGTGTTGGAGCGGGCCCAGTGTTGGTGGGCCCCAGCGGGCCCAGTGTCGGAGTGGGCCCCATCGGGCCCAGTGTCGGAGCGGGCCCAGTGTCGGTGGGCCCCAGCGGGCCGGGTGTCGGAATGAGCACCAGCGGGCCCAGTGTTGGTGGGCCCCAGCGGGCCGGGTGTCGGAGAGGCCCCAGCGGGCCCAGTGTCGGAGAGGCCCCAGCGGGCCCAGTGTCGGAGAGGCCCCAGCGGGCCCAGTTTCGGAGAGGCCCCAGCGGGCCCAGTGTCGGAGAGACCCCAGCGGGCCCAGTGTCGGAGAGGCCCCAGCGGGCCCAGTGTCGGAGAGGCCCCAGCGGGCCCAGTGTCGGAGAGGCCCCAGCGGGCCCAGTGTCGGATAGGCCCCAGCGGGCCCAGTGTCGGAGCGGCCCCAACGGGGCCCAGTGTTGGTGCAGCCCCAGCGGGCCGGGTGTCGGAGCGGCCCCAGCGGGCCGGGTGTCGGAGCGGCCCCAGCGGGCCGGGTGTCGGAGCGGCCCCAGCGGGCCGGGTGTCGGAGCGGCCCCAGCAGGCCCGGGTGTCAGAGCGGCCCCAGCGGCCCCAGTGTCGGAGCAGGCCCAGTGTCGGAGCGGCCCCAGCGGGCCCAGTGTCGGAGCGGCCCCAGCGGGCCCAGTGTCGGAGCGGCCCCAGCGGGCCCAGTGTCGGAGAGGCCCCAGCGGGCCCAGTGTCGGAGCGGGCCCAGTGTCGGAGCGGCCCCAGCGGGCCCAGTGTCGGAGCGGCCCCAGCGGGCCCAGTGTCGGAGAGGCCCCAGCGGGCCCAGTGTCGGAGCGGGCCCAGTGTCGGAGCGGGCCCCAGCGGGCCCAGTGTCGGAGCGGGCCCAGTGTCGGAGCGGGCCCAGTGTCGGGGTGGAGGTCGGCCACGTTCTGCGCATGTGCCCCCTGCCGCCGGAATCATGCTGGATGAGGTATGGTGCCGGATAAGGGAGGTCCAAGCTGCATTGTCCAACAGAGAATTTCTGGCATGGCTCCAGCAACACCACTTTAACCATATGCACTCCACAATACAAGTAAACGCCTTCGCGTACATATTTATTTCAACATCTACACTATTCGGTAACAAAGTGTAAGGGGTTTTCACAGGGTTGTTGTGCCTTGGGTGTTTCTCTCTGGGCTTCTGCCCTCACAGCTTATGCCTGGCCTGTGAGGTACCCTGAGTGCTGCAAGAGCACCCCTGGAGAGACTGTGTCCACAGCTTATGAAGGGGGTTTTGAGACTCGTGCGTCCCCACAGCTTATGCCTAGCCTGTGAGGCACCTGTGAGTGTCAAACACTCCTAACCCCTTCTTCCCTAGCCTGTGACACACAGTTGAGCGTTTTCGAGGCGCTCCTAGCTTCCCTTACACTGTTCTGACATAAGACTCACGATCAGGAGATGTAATACAATAGAACTGAGACAAGGTGATTCCAAGAGGAACTTTAGGCTTCCAATTTATTTGACAAGGTGTAACTCAACAAACAGCAATACACCAACAAAACAATCCCCCTAAATCCCACTAAAACGGACCCAACGAAAATCTTTACACCAGTTTAGCAGTACAATGCCCAACCTCCCACCTTTCCTGGCCTAACTGAGTTGGGAGTTCTGGGGACCAGAGGTTATACTCACTACTGTGCCTTCCGCAGTCTGGTGGTTTGTTTCTTCTATCTTCGGTGTCTTCGGACACTGGTTTTCCTTCAGTGTCGAGAGGCTTGCTGGTTGTGGTTGTTGGATGACGAGGGCAGGGAAAATCATCACTTCTTTTTCACTACGTCAGAAACCCCTTTTTTATAGCCAGATTATCCAGTCCGCCTCTCCTGCTGAAGCCAATTCTTCTCATTGGTGGATCTTTTTGCTTTTGAAAAATGCAGCAGTTTTAGGTTGGGGTTTTTTCTCCACTGATGTTAACCTACTCAAGGTTTGAGTGGGTGTTGATTGCATTGGCCTCCTGTAGCCATTGTGCTAGTCTGGCCTGAGCCAGATATTTCTATGCCTGATGAAAAAGGTGTTGGAATATGTATGTGGCATTGTTTAAATGCTAATGTTTTCAAGGGGCAAGTTTCGAGGGTATACAGTTCCCAGACAATTTGATTAGTTCCAATGTCCAAACTGGCCCTTTTGATATTGGCCCCACCCCTTTTCTTGCAGACCCAACATACATCTTTTAAAAATCCGAAATTCGATTAAAGTTCGTAGTTTCTTCCATGTGCACTTTAGGATTTCAAACTTTCTGGTAGATAGTTCCAAATTAAATTCCCTTTCCTATGAGTCCAAACACTGGGGGGGTGTCTCCATGAATGCACCCCCTTTTACCCCCTGCAGGCCTCGTCTGCCCTTTTAAAATTCATTTGTGTCCCAAAGTTTTCCTTCCATCGGTTTCAATTCACAGCCCAGACTGATCCCACAGCCCTTTTCCTTCTGGGTAAAATGAGAGGGTTTTCGTCCTCCCCTACACAAAGGAAGTAAAGCACTCTCAACAATCAAAAACACTCGCACACTCTGCTTTTCGTTTTACCATTTTATCAACAAATGCACAGAGGTTAAAGCACACATGCATACTTTTTGAGATCACATGCCCAACTGCAGTGCCTGTTACTGAGTTTTTATTTTAATTAGAAATGTAATTAGCTGAATGTGGATTACCAATTAGCCACATCTAGCTAGCTAGTGGTTAACATTGGACAATATTGAACTATCAGAATAAGCTTCCACTTGACGCGGAGGATTTTGTTTTTAGGAACTGATGCAGTTAATAACGATGAAGAAAGACAACTAATCACTCATGCCAACTGTGAAGATATATTTAATGTGGTCGTGGATAAAGATTATCTAATAATGGGGCAGCGATCAGATTTGTGGTCTGATAATGAAAGGTAAGCTGTAAATTCGGAACTGATTTTACACTTATAGTTTCCTACATTCTCACAAATTAACATTTTATGAGTACAGTGGAAAATAAAGCTTAGAAAATGAAACAGTTCTAGCCTCATGATATCGTATTGTAAAGAAACCATCTGTCTTAATTCTTGCTGAGAGATGGAACGTAGGGTGCACTCTTCGGACAACAATTTAGAACTAGTTAACTCGTTCAGGTCACTCACACTTGGCCTTGGGTGGGCAGATTCCTATCAGGTTAACAATTTTCACCTTCCTCTGTAGCAACTTCCTCTGTCCCAACTTTTTTTGTTCAAGGGGCAGTTGTCACACTCGTTACAGACGTTAGGAACCCTTTTATTTAACAGTGTAACTATTTGTACTGCATTCAATTGACAGACATGTGTCTGTACAAGCCCCCTCCCCCACCTCATGCGACGTCCGTACAAGCCCTGCCCCCCCCATGCCATGTCTGTCCAGCTCCGCCCTCCCTCCACGTGGTGCCGAGAAGCAGGACCTGAGGCCCGAGCCTGCCGACCTAATCTCTCTCTCCCCACCCCCAGTCTCTCGATACCCCACCCCCAGTCTCTCTCTCTCCCCCTCCCCAGTCTCTCTCTCACCCCCCCCAGTCTCTCATTCGCGCCCCCCACCAGTCTCTCTCCTCTTCCCCCCCCCAGTCTCTCTCTCACCCCCCCCAGTCTCTCTCACCCCTCCCCAGTCTCTCTCCTCTCCCCCCCCAGTTTCTCTCCTCTTCCCCCCCCCCAGTTTCTCTCCTCTCCCCCCCCACAGTCTCTCTCCTCTCCCCCCCAATCTCTCCCCTCTTCCCCCCCCCCCAGTCTCTCTCCCCTCTTCCCCCCCCCCAGTCTCTCTCCCGCCCCCCCCGTCTCTCTCCTCTCCCCCCCCCCCAGTCTCTCTCCTCTCCCCCCCCCCAAGTCTCTCTCTCCCAACCGCCCCAGTCTCTCTCCTGCCCCCCCAGTCTCTCTCCTCTCTCCCCCCACTAGTCTCTCTCTCTCCCTCCCCAATCTCTCTCTCTCCCCCATCCCCCCATCACCCCCCTGCCCAAGCTCGCTCTCTTGCCTTCTGCCGGTTGCTCTCTTCATTCAAACTGCCGCTCGAACTGGTCCTGGCCGATGGATTGCAGGCAACGTGTGGAGCTGGTTCCAGCCAGTGTTGTTTGTCTGAGCAGAGGCTGAGGAAAGAGAGGCTGGGGGGGGGGCGGGGAGTGGGGAGGGGAGTGGGGAGAACAGAGAGAGCCCTTGGGGGGAGAGAAACTGGGGGAAGAGTGAGAGAGGCTCGGGGGGGAGAGAGAGAGAGGCTGGGGTGGGGGGTGGTGGGAGAGACACGGGGGGGGGGGATCGGGGGGAGCGAGGGAATTCACGTTCTTCCAACCCCCTACAAGGGACATCGTTGGAGTGGATGATATCCAGAAGTCACGACATTGTCACTATTCACTTCACACCCAATAAACCTGTTAACAATCTGTACACAATGCTCCACCTACGGTGGGGAGGCAGGGGGAGGGTGCACTTGCGCTGGAGTAAGGCACATTGGCTGGGGGAGGCATGCACTTGGACTGGAGTAAGGCACATTGGCTGGGGAGGGATGCACTTGGACTGGGGTAAGCCACTTTGGCTGACCTTTGTTATTTTTTGGGAAACTCTGTCCTATGTCGCTTCAGGAAGTCAAAGTGGATCGAGTTACAATTTGCAAAGTCAGTGAGACTTTGGGATGGGCGGTTCCAGTTACACATTCCTGTGAAACTTCAGGATGTGGCTTATTCTCCAAGTGGACCAATCATAGACAAAGGGTGGAAGATGGTAGCCATTTTTGCAGTACAAATAAGTGCAACCTTTATTTAAATGGGGGAGAAAGTTATGTAAATAGATTATTAGAATGACAAAACAACTTGCATTTATACAGCGCCTTTCATGACCTTAGCATGTCCCAAAGTGCTTTACAGCCAATGAAATATTTTTGAAGTGTAGTCATTGTTGTAATGTAGGAAAAGTGGCAGCCAATTTGCGCACAGGAAGCTCTCACACACAGCAGTATGATAATGACAAAATAATCTGTTTTTGTTATGTTGGTTGAAGTATTAATTATTGTATTGTATAATAATTTGAGATTATGGAAAATCATACTCCTATTTTTCAATCTTCAATCCCATAATAACCTAAACTATTGCAAATGCATTATGATTTTTGGAAATGTGAAGTAGAATAGTTACATAGAATGACATGACAAGTACAGCACAGAAACGGGTCAGTCGGCCAAACTGGTCTTTGTCAGTATTTATGCTCCACATGAGCCTCCTTTCATCTCTCTTCATCTAATCTCATCGACATATCCTTCTATTCTTTTCTCCCTATGTGTTTATCTAGCTTCCCCCTTTGATGCTATTTGCCTCAAGTATGCCTTGTGGTAGTGAGTTCCACATTCTCACCACTCCCTGTTTAAAGAAGTTTCCCCTGAATTCCTTATTGGATTTACATCTTCTCTACCATCTACCCTATCAAACCCTTCATGATCTTAAAGACCTCTATAACTGGTCAGTCCCAGACTATTCAATCTTTCTTGATTGGTATAACCTCTCATTTCTGGTATCATTCTTATAAATCTCCTTTGCACCTTCTCCAATGCCTCTAAATCCTTTTTATAATCTGGAGACAATGAGTTTAATATCACATTTCAATAAATCATTTACTAATATTAGAAATAGTCACTAGCTATCACAAGTTCTTGTTAATTTAGAAAATATTGAGAAAGTATTCATTATTAGTGTCCTTGTGAGTTTTCCTCCTCATAATCATTGGGTCACTCAATTTCAGAATTCGCTATCTGATTGGAGAAGATACCTGGATGGAATTGTGGCCAAGTCAAGCCGAGTGCCAACAACCAGCTTACAGGTCACTCTGTCGGCGCTTACATGATTTTTTCCAAAAATTACATCTTCATGGCTGTGACGCTTAATGATTTTACAGCTTGAAGAAAGTTGGTAACAAACATTATTTTCATCTAGTAAATAAAAATAAATAAAGCTTTATAATCAAATATAAAATGATGTCGAAACTAATTGTTTTTTTAGCGGTGCAAATTTTTGCAGGTATAATATGCAGCAACATTGCATTCAGTGAAACCTGGTTTAAAGATCGCTTCTATATTGTAACATCTGATGTCAGTCCTAAGAAGAGGCTAATGACTAGATCACCTGTCTATAAAGGACACAGAAAGTGAGTCCCAAAGATAGTTTTGAGATGTGTTTCTCTGATCAATAATTGCAGCATTGATATGGTTATATTTCTTGTACAGTATTTACTTTACTTCATCATTATGCTGATGTTCTGCATTGCAGTGTGATTATTGTCAATAAAAAGATGTTGAAAACTGTTTTATCTCACTGAAATTCAACGTAGTCAAGTAGCTCCATGCAGATTGACAACTATTTTTCTGACACCTCTTTGTTTATCAGTGCACAAACTCCTTGTACTCTCTTGCGTTTACCAGACATATTTCCTATACTTCTCCATATTTTAGCTGATTTTTCCCCTTTATTATTGTGTAAATACAAGTGAGGGCATACCAAGAAAAAATTATAATTATTCCCTGGTTGTATTAGTGTATTCTCATCTGCACACACAGGAAAAAGTGTACAAGAATATACATGTTAAATTTGTACAAAACATTTTCAAGGTTCATTTAAATATTCATTACAAGCTGCCTCCACATTTGGGGTACTGGCAGGCAGCTTGTTGATGGAAGGGTAAGAAACTTGGAAAATCATCTCTCAGCAGCATTTTCTGACTGAGGATTGGCGTGGAGTGGGGGCGAGGGGAACGATCCTGTGGGAGATACCACAGAAGATTGGGCATCAAGTGGCTCAGTTTTTGTGGGGCCAAGAGGAGCATAAAAATTGCTATATATAAAAAGAAAACAGACCTGCCCTATTCTTGGAGATGCTTCCAGCAGTCCCTTGGAGGACCATTGATTCAACCACTCTTTGTCCAATACCACTGGGCAACGCCCTTACTCCACCCATTGTTACTTCCAAATTACATTAGGGTCATAGGGCTAGAACCTCCACGTTTTTTGCATGTTTAACGCCCATTTTACCGCTGAAATGACGCATAACGCCCATATATTGCACATTCTGGCACAAAATGAAAACTGACGAGCGTTATTTTCCCAATGGGCTTAACGCCAAGAAAAAATATCACCGCCCGCCTACTTTTTTGGGTGGAATCAGCAGTATGGGCGAATTCAACGGCCATAATATCGCCCAGTGTTGCTTTCCACACGGAATTAACGCCGAGATTCAATATTAACGACAGCCCACTGTTTTTTGTCGTAAAGAGCATATTTACCCAAACTAGCGCCCACCTTCAATTTCACCACCTCGCACACATATCGCCCACAATATCGCGCTCTCAAAAAACTGCCCACTAAAAGTGGAACTAACCAGAACGAACGCCAGCGGTGTGGCTGGCATTTATTAAATTCACTCTTATGTGAGGAGCTGATATCGGAAAGATTTGCCTGAAAGAGCGCTGATGTGAGTGACAACGCTGACACACTGCTGTGTGTGTGCAGCTCAGACATGAATGGAGCCCATCACCTTGGTGCCATTTAAAGTTTACGTGATTGATCTAAAGTTGTATTTAACCCTTTGATGGTAAGGAATCACCAGTGTGTAACCGTCCAGCTAACTGAGACAATGCGCAACAAGGTTATGTTCAATACAAAAGTTTAATACCAACATTGGTCTGAAATCATTAGTATCACAGCCAATAACACCGAACTCCCGCCCACATCCAACTTTTTCCACCATTGACATAAATCACATGTTCAACATGTCCAGCAACACAGAATACAAAGGCAAAGCAGGAGCATTGTCCCCAGCCCCCATACATTGCAACAAATTGCATACACCCAGATGGAGATATAACACAGCCATCACCTGCGCACATGCACCTCACTTTCCTTCCCCCCTCTCCTTCTCCCCACCTCTACCCCTTCCCCTCCTCACTCCACAGCGCCTGGCTGAGGAGCTCCTCAGGGGGTGCCTCATTGGGGGGATGAAGGCAGATGCGTTGGTTGCCTAGGTACGGGAACGGGGTGTGCCAAGGGGGCAACATTCTCTGATGCAGAAGCAGGATCTTGGTCCTTGCTCTCATCTGTCGTTCGCAGTGGTGATGCGGAACCTAGGGGTGGAGTTCCGTGCTCGGGGACCAGTAGGAAGCCTGTGGCAGCAGTGTTCCTGGCTATCGCATCCAGGGACTCTGCCATGTGCGGAATGTACTCGGTCATTGTGGCCAGGTGTCGGGATATGTCCCCCCCAGTGCTTCGACGAGCTGGTCACCAATGTCTACAGTTCTCCTGGACAACTGTGCCATCTCTCCGCTGTCATGTCACGCTCGTGGAACAGACCTGCCGCGTCCACGAGGCCTCCGCGGGTTCGGCGCCGTCCTGGGGACAAATGGGGTGTGCTGTGGAGAGCTGCTTGGGCCGGCACCTGCAGAGTGGAGGCGGGAATGACCGGAGGACCACTAGATGGCCTTGGGATGGAATGGCTTCTGGAGCGTGGCGATGCAGGCTCTTCGAAGTCCGTGCTCTCATCCATCGAGAACAGACCCAGCGGATTGATGGACGACAATTGGAGCTCCTCAGCACCAGATGTAGTAGAATCGTCCGCCGACTCCTGCCCCGCGCCCCCACCTTCTGGCCTCTGGGGCCGCACTGCTGGCTGAGCTGCAAGATACAAATGAGGTTATTAGAGGAGAAGGGGGCTGCCAGGTTGACAAGGTGAGTCCAGCGCTACACACAGCATATGCACGACAAAAGCACCACTGCTCTCAAAATCATCGCAGACATCACATTTCATGATCATCAACACATTGTGCATTGCAATGATTTTCATTCGGCCAGCATTATTTCTGTGACACTTTTAGAAATCATCTATCATATATGATTGTTCGGAAATATGAGTTGGTGTGGCATCTATTGACTTTACATGACGCAATGGTGTAAGCTTTACTCACATGGCATCACTTCAGGGTCTGCAGATGCATCCGTGGCTGTCCGGGGGTGCTTCCCCACGAGTTCGAGCACCCGCTCCTCCATGTCAGTGATGTCGCTGGGGACTGGTGGCTCCCCACCTGTTCACCTCTGCACGGAACTCATCGTCGATATCTTCTATAAAAGGTGACAGGACGACATGGCATGAGATCATTGCGTGATATCATTGCTAGGTACTGTCACAGAGAGTGATACAACACATAACCAACAGGTATAATCATGATTATTATGATTATTATCATTCTTTACTTAAAGACGTACACTGTGACCGCTACCTTTGAGTAAAACATTCCCGGTAAAAATGCAAGACCTCACATCTGCTGATAGTCACTCTTGACTGTTACAAATCAAATTATATAAATACATAAGCACATGTAAATCAATGTAATACTTACTCATGTGGATCCCACAAGGTCGTTCAATCGTTTGCGGCATTGGTTGCCCTCACCCACCTCGTTGGTCGCCAACGAGATCACCTCTGCTATCTCGGTCCATATCCTCTGGTAGGCCTTTGGGGTGGGCTTCCCTGTGTCAAATCACCCCAGCGTGACTCAACCTCCTGCAGGAGGAAGCCATTGCCTCGTCCGAGAACCTACTGGCTATTTTGTGCTCCTTCCACCTCACTGCTCTCTCCAACGTCAGTCTCCGCAGCGTGCTGCGATGCTTCCTCCTCTCCCTCCATTATAGGACAAATTCTGTCAAATATGTGGCTGGTAACAGCTACTTTTTGTTTGCCTACTTGCTGTGAAGCTCTAAAGTTTCCCTCCTTCCTCCCAAAGCAGCCACACCACACCCAGCCACGCCTTCAATCCCTCTGAGCTCCCTCTCTCTCTGTCTCCTCTTCTGCGCATGTCATGGTGACCCTCCAGAATCATGGGAATCGAGCGTTGCCATGCCGTTGCTAAGGGCGGCCACACTTTACGGCAGAAGGTCAAAAAAATTTAATGTTATGCCCATTTGATGTCGCTCACGGTAACGCCCATTTTCAAAAATGTAAACTAGGTGTTTTGAGAATGGGCGAGGAGCCGGGGATCTGAAAACCATTTTTTACCACCCACGCCGGAAATAACGCCCATTTTTGGGCGATAAGCACAAAAGTGGAGGTCCATAGGATCCCAATTTGCTATTTCTGCTTACCTGAACACCTCAATCAAAATGATGGTAGGGATGGGGAGTTAAGTTCTGCTCAGCAATTTTGAGCATTGTTCTGGCCCGAAAATGAATGAAATTTGGGCCCATGGTGTATGGCGTGTCTATGTTGTGATCAGGAGGATATTGGCAATGTACTCGCACATTTAATAATAAGTTTTACTTCTGACTATATGGCAAGATTTCCAAAAAGGCGTTTGACAAAGTTCCAGACAAAGGGCTATTATTGTGCAGCTATATTACCAAGCACCTTGCCCTGCATATCAAGGCCAAATTTGGTGTCAGCATTTGCTCAGTGCTAATACTCTTGCTTCTGAGTCAGAAGGTTGTGGGTTCATGTCCCACTCTAGAGACTTGAGCACAAAATCCAGGTTGACCCTTCAGTGCCTTTTTTTGGATCAGATGTTAAACTGAGGTCTTGTTGTCTAAGATGGGTGTAAAAGATCCCAAGGCACCATTCAAAGAGCAGGGGAGTTTCCCCTTGGTGTCCTGGCCAATATTTATCCCTCAACCAACCTCACCAGAACAGATTATCAGCTCATTATTTCATTGCTGTTTGTTGGACCTTGCTGTGTGTAAAATGGTTGTCACATTTCTATTACAACAGTGACAACACCTCAAAAGTACTGACACTGGCATCTACCCAACAATGTGGAAAATTGCCCAGGTATGTCCTGTCCACAAAGCACAGGACAAATCCAATACGACCAATTACTGCCCCATCAGTCTATTCTCAATCACCACACGGACAGCAGTTCAAGAAGGCGGCTCAACACTACCTTCTCGAGGGCAATTAGGGAAACACCCACATCCCGGGGATGAATAAAAAAATTGGTTGCAAAGTGATTTGAGGTGCCCTGAGTTTGGGAAAGGAGCTGAGCTATATAAGCTATTTTTCTTTAGTTACCCAGGAATCTGCCATGACATTTTTATCACTTGACAATCTACCATATCAACCTCATGATTTAGAACAATATATCTGAATTGTTGATTGGTGATTAGGAATATTTCTTGAAGTACTGGCTCATGATGCCGTATGGCCATTGGAGACAGAGAAGGACAACAGCTAAGGCTGCCGTGAACAATATCTGCTTTGGTGAGTTGCTGCTTGAGTGAGATCGACCAGCATTACTAGAACTGTAATCCAGCAGCAATTGGCACCAATGGAGAAGAGGGAGAGAATATTGACGAGAAGAAAAAAAAGATCTATTCTCGTCTGAACCTAGGTAATGAGTTTCAGGTGGCTATTCAGCAAAGTAGGGCAATAGTGTAGATCACACTAATCCTGTTCACTTTTCAAACCCACACATGATTTTCAGTGGCAATCGCGGGACAGTCATTCGGAACAACAACCCTGATTGATCTTTCCCTGCAGCCAATTGTAGCTCTCCCTTCTGTCATTGATCAGCTAATTCAGCACTGAGCAGAGTGCAAATACAAGTCCTTTTTGGTTTGTGTGGGTCACTACCACAGCCCTTGTGGTGTATTTAATCAGTCAGCCACAGGGGAGAACCCTCCATTATCATAGCTTTGGTCTGTATCTAAACTGCCATGTTTTTGTTAACATTTGTTTCTTCATAAATCATGTATTTGTGCTGTGATGCAGCTTGACCACTGGGTGGTAGTAAAGCACAGCGGTTCATTATGTGGACTGAGACTGAGAAATGTTTCAGACATAAACAGCGGAATTGCTTTGTGGCTGCATGGGACATGACATTTATCTAACAGTTAGTCACAGTTGAGTAAAGACTAGAATTAAATTCTGTATTTGGGTTTGCCTGTTAATTCTTTATTGTGTTCAACTACTTGATTTATCTTATCTCTCCTAGAGGTTTAATTGAAGCATAGGAATAGGCCACTCAGTCCCTTGACCCTGTTCCACCGTTCAATTAGATCATGGCTAATCTGTACCTTGACTCCATTTACTCGCCTGGGTTCCATATGCCCTTACGAAATGAAAATCTGCAAGTCTCAGTTTTGAAATGTTCAACAACTTTTTGGGTGACAGAGTTCTAGATTTCCACTAATCTTTATGTGAACAAATGCTTCTTGACATCACCCCTGTAGGGGGTGGTGGGTTTGTCAGCCTTTTCTGACCTTGACGGTTTGAATCGTCCCACTCCCTGGTTCTAGGGCTTGGAATTATTTAGGGGATGTGATAGATGTAGACAGACCACCGTTTAGTGCAAGAACAAATATTGTATTTAGAAAATAGCACACCACACTAATTAACTTAATAGCATAGGCTGGGAACTCAATATCCAAGGGTATTCAGCAATTAGGAAGGATAGACAGAAAGGAAAAGGAGGCGGGGTGGCGTTGCTGGTTAAAGAGGAAATTAATGCAATAGTAAGGAAGGACATTAGCCTGGATGATGTGGAATCGGTATGGGTGGAGCTATGGAATATCAAAGGGCATAAACCACTAGTGGGAGTTGTGTACAGGCCACCAAATAGTAATAGTGAGGTTGGGGACAGCATCAAACAAGAATTAAGGGATGTGTGCAATAAAGGTACAGCAGTTATCATGGGCGACTTTAATCTACATATTGATTGGGCTAACCTAACTGGTAGCAATGCGATGGAGGAGGATTTCCTGGAGTGTATTAGGGATGGTTTTCTAGACCTTTCTGTCGAGGAACCAACCAGAGAACTGGCCATCCTAGACTGGGTGATGTGTAATGAGAAGGGACTAATTAGCAATCTTGTTGTGCGAGGCCCCTTGGGGAAGAGTGACCATAATATGGTAGAATTCTTCATTAAGATGGAGAGTGACAAAGTTAATTCAGAAACTAGGGTCCTGAATTTAAGGAAAGGTAACTTTGATGGTATGAGGCGCGAATTGGCTAGATTAGACTGGCAAATGATGCTTAAAGGGTTGACGGTGGATAGGCAATGGCAAACCTTTAAAGATCACATGGTTGAACTTCAACATTTGTACATCCCTGTCTGGAGTAAAAAATAAAACGGAAAAGGTGGCTCAATCGTGGCTAACAAGGGAAATTAAGGATAGTGTTAAATCCAAGGAAGAGGCATATAAATTAGCCAGAAAAAGTAGCAAGCCAGAGGACTGGGAGAAATTTAGAATACAGCAGAGGAGGACAAAGGGTTTAATTAAGAGGGGGAAAATAGAGTACGAGAGGAAGCTTGCCGGAAACATAAAAAATGACTGCAAAAGCTTCTGTAGATATGTGAAGAGAAAAAGATTGGTGAAGACAAACGTTGGTCCCTAGCAGTCAGATTCGGGTGAAGTTATAATGGGGAACAAAGAAATGGCAGACCAATTGAACAAGTACTTTGGTTCTGTCTTCACAAAGGAAGACACAAATAATCTTCCCGATGTACTATGGGTCCGAAGGTCTAGCGAGAAGGAGGGACTGAATTGTGTTAGGGAAATTGATGGGATTGAAGGCCAATAAATCCCCAGGGCCTGATAGTCTACATCCCAGAGTACTTAAGGAAGTGGCCCTAGAAATAGTGGATGCATTGGTGATAATTTTCCAACAGTCTATCGACTCTGGATCAGTTCCTATGGACTGGAGGGTTGCTAATGTAACACCACTTTTTAAAAAAGGAGGGAGAGAGAAAACGGGTAATTATAGACCACTTAGCCTGACATCAATAGTGGGGAAAATGTTGGAATCAATCATTAATGATGAAATAGCAGCACATTTAGAAAGCAGTGATAGGATTGGTCCAAGTCAGCATGGATTTATGAAGGGGAAATCATGCTTGACAAATCTTCTGGAATTTTTTGAGGATGTAACCAATAGAGTGGACAAGGGAGAACCAGTGGATGTGATGTATTTGGACTTTCAAAAGGCTTTTGACAAGATCCCACACAAGAGATTGGTGTGCAAAATCAAAGCACATGGTATTGGGGGTAATGTACTGACGTGGATAGAGAACTGGTTGGCAGACAGCAAGCAGAGAGTCGGGATTAACGGGTCCTTTTCAGAATGGCAGGCAGTGACTAGTGGAGTGCCGCAGGGCTCAGTGCTGGGACCCCAGCTCTTTACAATATATATTAATGATTTGGATGAGGGAATTGAGTGTAATATCTCCAAGTTTGCAGATGGCACTAAACTGGGTGGCGGTGTGAGCTGTGAGGAGGACGTTAAGAGGCTGCAGGGTGATTTGGACAGGTTAGGCGAGTGGGCAAATACATGGCAGATGCAGTATAATGTGGATAAATGTGAGGTTATCCACTTTGGGGGCAAAAACACGAAGGCAGAATATTATCTAATGGCGGCAGATTAGGAAAAGGGGAGGAGCATCGAGACCTGGGTGTCATGATTCATCAGTCATTGAAGGTTGGCATGCAGGTACAGAAGGTGGTGAAGAAGGCAAATGGCATGTTGGCCTTCATAGCAAGGGGATTTGAGTATAGGAGCAGGGAAGTCTTACTGCAGTTGTCCAGGGCCTGGATGAGGCTCCATCTAATATTTCATTCAGTTTTGGTCTCCTACTCTGAGGAAGGACGTTCTTGCTATTGAGGGAGTGCAGCGAAGGTTCACCAGACTGATTCCTGGGATGGCAGGACTGTCATATGAGGAGAAACTGGATCGACTGGGCCTGTATTCACTGGAGTTTAGAAGGATGCGAGGGAATCTCATAGAAACATATAAAATTCTGACAGGACTGGACAGGTTAGATGCAGGAAGAATGTTCCCGATGTTGGGGAAGTCCAGAACCAGGGGACATAGTCTTAAGATAAAGCGTAAGCCATTTAGGACTGAGATGAGGAGAAACTTCTTCACTCAGAGAGTTGTTAACCTGTGGAATTCACTACCGCAGAGAGTTGTTGATGTCAGTTCGTTAGATTTATTCAAGAGGGAGTTAGATATGGCCCTTGCGGCTAAAGGGATCAAGGGGTATGGAGAGAAAGCAGGAACGGGGTACTGAAGGAATGATCAGCCATGGTCTTATTGAATGGTGGTGCAGGCTCGAAGGGCCGGATGGCCTAATCCTGCACCTGTTTTCTATGTTTCTATGTTTCTATATTACAAAATGTACAGAAAAAGGGGGGTAAGTATACGCAACGGGTACAGAGGTTATGCAGTGAAAAAAAAACACCTCCCACCACTACACTAACTAAGTTAGGCTCTGAAATTGCAGGGATTGTATGCTCACCAAAGGATTTCTCCACAGTTTCGACCAGTTGCACACTGCTTTCTCCCCCCCCCAGTCTTGTGGATTCTTTGGCTGGTTGCGGTGTCTTCGGTATTAGCACTGGTCGACGGTTTGATGGTAAATAAGTTTTTCCTTGAGTCAGAGCTGGATGATTGTTGGTTTTTCAGTGACTCCGAGGCTTCTTGTTAGGTTCTTCTTGTTGCGTTGCTGTAACCTCGTGGGGCAAGTTAGATGTTTCAAAGCCAGAGTCAAAGAGCCCAGAGTCCAAGTGCTTTTCTAGTGTTCTCGGGTATGTTTCTTCAAAAGTGTTTCCTCAGCACAAAGTTTACCCCCCAAACTCCCAGCAAGGCCCCCAGTTATACCTGAGAGGCTGCTCAAATTTTCACGCCAAAACTCGACTGCACGATTGATTTTTGATGAATGCTTTTGTGCGATTTTGGCAGGCTGATCAACTCTTATGTGATCCCTTTGTGAGAATTTTGGTGGACTGATTGAGCATTAACATGATACAAGATTCCCAAAGGTGTTGATGGGGTCTTCGAATGGTGCTGTTAGAATGTAATCAGGTCTTGATACAATCCATTGTGTGTTTTGCTGATGCCAGGGTTTTTCTGTATAGCCGTTTTAAGAACTATTAAAATATGTATGTATCTGGGTCCCTGGTAAGTGGGCTTTTGTTAGACTGCTAATGTCTCCCTGGGTGCTGCCTCCCAGGTGGGTTAGCAGCCCTATAAGGATCCCATTTCCCTATGCAGACCCAGCATACAATTTAAAATATCCAAACTCAATCTAAAAGGCACTAGCTTAGTCCAAAGGCACCAAATAGTGAGATATTTCTGTCCACATTGCTCCTCCAAAAGTCTAACACTTTTCCCTTTTAAATTCCAGACACATGTCCATTGAGTAGGGGTCCCAGAATTTTGTGAATCCTACACCCCTGAATGGCTTAAGTCTAATTTTAAGATTATGTCCCCTTGTTCTGGACTCCTTCACCAGAGGAAATAGTTTATCTGCCTTATCAAATCCTTTAATCATCTCAAACAGCTCAATTAGATCACCCCATAATCTTTTATACTCGAGGGAATACTAGCCTAGTTTATGCAACCCGTCCTCATAATTTAACCCTCTAACCCCTGGTATAATTCGGGTGAATTTGTACTGCATCCTTCTTGAGATGCAGTGCCAGGAACTGAATGGGGTACTCTGGATGCGGTCTAACCAGAGCTTTATTCAACTATAGTATAACTTCCACCCATTTGTATTCCAACCCCCTGGTGGTGAGGGCTAACATTGAATTAGACTTTATTTGTTGTACCTGTTCACTAGCTTTTAGTCATTTATATACATGGACCCTTCATCTCCCTGCTCTCCACAGTTCCTAGCTACTCACCATTTGAAATATACCCTGATCTACCTTTCTTGGGTCCAAAGTGGATTACTTCACACTTTCCCACACTGAACTCCATCTGCCACAGTTTTGCCCACTTATTTAAACTATCAATGTACCTTTGCAACTTTCTGCTCCTACCTACACTATTTCCTGAGGTATTGTACTTGTGCTATATTTTAATGCGATCATTAACTCATTGATATTAGCAACTGTGTTAAAATAATAACGCTTGTAAATTGCCCATGGATTTGCGCCCGCACAGTTGGTGATCACGTTGTTCATATACAAGGTGGCAACAGATTTGAGAGAAATTCCAGAAACCTGCTCCATGGGGCCACTTAGTGCCCACTGCCTGCATCACGATAGTTTGCATGGCAAAGCTGAATTGGAGCTGTTGACATTCAACAAAACAACTTGCATTTATATTGCGCCTTTAATGTATTAAAATGTCCTAAGGCAATTCACAGGAGCGTTATCAAAGAAAATTTGACCCCAAACCACACAAGGAGATATTAGGACAGGTGACCAAAAACTTGGTCACAGAGGTAGTTTTTAAGGAGCATCTTAAAGGGGGAGAGAGCTAGAGAGCAATGTTCCCTCTGATTAATTTTTCATGCGAGGTTCTGGCTGCGCATGCACAGTATCTTAAAGCAGCAACAGCTTGTGAACGGCCTGCACGGGCCCTCCTGATTGATGCAGTCATGCGCCCGCACATTGCTAGAGAGAATGAGAGGTTATAGCAATTTACAATGGTGAATGTCGATGCAAAGTGTAATATATATAGCTCCATCTGTGGACTCCTATGGCACTGCAGCCAGTGCTGTTTATAATAAAGCAGGGAACAGGTCACCTGACAGAGTTTCCGGATTGTTCTGCCATCTTAAGGCTGTGTGTTTCTGTGAGTTACTGAAAATATAACAATGGCGACGAAGATGGATTTATTGGAAAAAAAAAAGCTGAAGTTTTTGTTGGTGGATGATTCAGCCAACTAGCAGAGAGACTTTGAGAGCTTCTCTGTTTGGATTAACAGCTACAAATCCAAGGTAAATTACAAGCACACTTGGCTCAACTGCCAGAGTCCAGATGGCTGTGCCTATGGGAATAATAGGGTGTTTGGGGGAGTTTCAACGTGACTGTGAAAGTTTCAGAGCATATCTGGAGCGGCTAGAAATGTTTTTCACCGCAAATAATATCATCAAAGTCCCCAATGATGAAAGCCATAACCGGGTGGTGTTGGAACGACAAAGGGCTATTTTCTTAACCGAAGCAGGGCCCGAGGTGTATGAAACCTTGAAAAATTTGCTTGTGCCTGTCAAGCCAAAGGACACAACTCTTAAGCAGATTCCAGCGCTATAGCCCTGAGCCCCTGGAAATTGCTGAAAGTTATCGTTTTGGAATACAAGATCAGTTAACCAAAGAAAATATCAGTGAGTACAGTGTAACATTAAAAAAGCTATCTATTCACTGTAATTTCGGAAACTTTCAGGACCGAGCATTGCGTGACCGCTTTGTTTGTGGATGAAAAATGATGCGATCAGAAGAAAGTTATTGACAACAACTCACTTGGCTTTTGATTTAGCGTGTCAGACAGCTATGTCATTGAATATGGCCGACCAATATTCCTGAGAATTTCATACGATTTTCAGTCGTCAGACAACCGAGGTGAATCGCCTGCAGGTTAAAAGTAAAAGGCAGTTGGGCCCCAAAGTCTCAGAAACTGGCAATGGTAACAGAGCATTGAAGTCCTGCTGTCAGTGTCTGGGACAACACATTGCTCAAAGTTGTCCATATGTGAAGGCAGAGTGTTTCATCTGCAGGAAAACTGGGCATTTTGTGAAGGCATGCCGACTGAAGGGTAAACCAACTTTCAAAGCTATGAGTAGAAATCCCCAGAAATGACATAGCATGGAAGAAAAACAACAGGACGAGGAGATGTTAGAACTAAACATCATCAGGAGCACGAGGTTAACTAACAGTGAATTGACAAGTATCATAATCCACATAGATGTTGCAGGAACCAAGATACCCATGGAAATCGACACTGGTGAATCCATGAGTGTAGTATCGGAGTCGCTATACCTCGACAAATTGCGAGAAATCCAAGATAGAGCTGCGATGCTACTCGGGAGAGAACATTCCTGTGGTAGGTCGTATCACCGTACCAGTGAAATACAGGATCAATTTCAGGCCTTGCCTCTATTAGTAGTGGCAGGAGACAAGCCTACCTTACTAGGAAGAAATTGGTTGGGATCACTGAAGCTGAATTGGAGTGAGATTTTTCGCGTTGAAACGAGATTTGCATCAAAGGATGATATCATCAAGAATTATCCGAAGGTGTTCTGCGAAACAGGCAGTCCGATCCAAGACTTCAAGGCGAGTATCAGGGTACTAGATCGGTTTACTGCAAGCCACATTCTGTACCATATGCACGCAAGGAGAAGTTTGAGCAAGAACTCAAAAGACGAGAGACTGAGAACATTATTTCTAAGATAGATCTATGTAATTGGGTTACACCCATTGTTGTTGTACCTAAGTCCGATGGTAAGGTAAGATTGTGTGGTGATTATAAAATACCAGTAACCAGGTTCGAGAGGGTAATGTACCCAATACATTGCCAAATGTAGAAGATTTGTTTGCAGCACTGACAGGTGGTCAGATCTTCTCAAAGTTGGATCTTACAAATGCCTACTTACAGCTTGAACTAGATGAGGAGTCCAAGTCATGCTTGACTATAAATAGTCATCTAGGCCTATATCAATTTAATAGGCTACTGTTTGGAGTATCTTCCGCCCCTGCCATATTCCAAGGGGTGATGAACCAGATTTTGCAAGGTATTATTGAAGGGATAGTGTAGAGGGTGGTGGGTCTGTCAGCTTTCCTTCCTGACCAGAGCGGTTGCGAGTCGCTCCCACTCCCTGGTTCTCGAGCTTGGATTTATTAATCAGGGTAGGATAAAGTTCAGCAGACAACTGTTTTGTACAAAGAAGGTTTGGGTTTTATTCAAGAATGCAAATAACACAAATACACTCCAATAAAACTGTAAAATCTTACAAAAAAGGTTCTAAATGATGGGGAATACTTTATTACAGGTAATAAACACAACAGAAATATCTCCCACCTCCCACTTACTCTCTAACTCGGTCAAACTCTAGGGCTCCAAGGATTCATGCTCACCAGATCCTTCCTTTGACAGCTGTTTCGTGGTTTCGGAGTTCTTTGGTTAGAGCCGGTTTGCCTTGCCGTACCCCAGATGTGGTAGAAGACCTCTGCTGCGTATTGAAGCCAGTTGGGGCGAGTCCGCTGATGCGGTTAGACGTGGTTTGGATTTATCTCTGGTGAGTACCCAATTTCCTTTGTTAGCAATAGGGTTTTAAGTTCTTTAGGTAATTTTTACCCGCTGGATAGTCTAGACACAAATTGTAGAGTGGAAAGCTTGCGTGGACCCCGTTTTTTTTGGAGGTTGATTTTCCTGGTTGGTTTCGTCGGTCGCGGTGAACCGGTTGATGGCTGTTACCAAGTCAGTTGGTATTGAGTTCCACTGATTGGTTTTTGAAGTTCTTTTCTCCAATGTCGTGATGTTTCTTCCTGTGTTTTCTCGCCGTGTGCTCTCGATCTTGATCTTGTTGTTCCAAAGTGATGGTCAGAAAGGTTTTCCTGTGATGGTCAGAAAAATTCTCTTGGTACGATCGGCCCTCAATTATACTCTGAGAGGCTATTTAATCTTCGCGCCAAATCTAACGTTTCTTTTGTTTGAGTTTTGCTGCCCATTGATTTTAAGTGGTCTTTTTTGTATAAGTTTTGGCGGGCTAGCTAACTGAAACTTGATTAAATGTTTTAATCTGGCGTTGATAGACTTTGGGATCGCGATACTCCTCATTTATGAGCTGTTGAGCTCTTGTCCATTGTAATAGCACTGCTTTGGCTTCAGGAAGTCTGGGCTGAGCCAGATATTTCTATGCATGTCGAAAAGGTGTTGGAATATGTCTGTGATATTTGGGTCCTGTGGGTGGGGTGGATAATGTTTCTTCCGTGGTCGATTGTTTAAATGCTAATGTTTTCTGGGAGCCTGACGATGGTTAAACAGCTTCCCCAGACAAACTGATTAGCTACAATATCCAAATTCTAAAGGTAAAGGTTGATCCCACCCCTCTGTCTCTGCAGCTTTCCCCACAGGCCCAAACATGCCTTTTAAAATCCCAAACATGGTTAAACCTCGTAGATTTCTTCCATATGCATTTTAGGATCCCAAACTTTCTGTTTAATAGGCCCAAACGAATTTCCTTTTCAGTGAGTCCAAACACTGGGGGCGGGGGGAGGGGGGTGGGGGGGGAGCGTGGGGGTTTCCACGAATTTTGGAATCTGACAGTCCCCCATTTGACACTCTCCACCACAGAGTGTCATCCTAAGTGAACAAAATTCCTGATTCCCCCAGAGCCAACCTTCCCCTGTAATTTACCGAGCTAAACCCAAACGTACATTCTCCTTTGAAATGTATTACTATTTACAGGTAAATTCAGTCATTATAATTACATTACAGCATAGAGGGGGTCCAACGCCTCTCCATTACTCCAGTTTCACAAAAAATACACAGTAAAACATACACAGTGCAAACATTTTACAACACTTGACCTCTGCGCTTTTACAGCAGGTGGAATCTTAACCGGGCATCACCATGTGACTGCGATTTTACTGCAGTGTTCTATCATATTTTGTCTTTCCCTCCCTGATACAATCCTTAAGTTCAGCTCGGGCTCATCCAGCACCCTCTGGTGCCGGGATCGACGAACTCGGCCCCTCATCCTGCAGGTAGTACGCCATAAATAAAGAATAATCACGAGCTGGCAGATAACTCAAATGTGGGAAGCTATTCTGATCCAGGGAGGAACCTCTATATTTCTGACAATATCCCACCAGGGTGGAACGGTGATATCCGAAATTACGTCCCCTATCTCAACTGATTTTTGTTCTCGAGTATAGAAATGTTTTTGTGATACTTCTGCAGTTTTCAGTCGGGCGGTAAGATGTTCGGGTAGAGGGGGGATTTCATATCCGAAATGTGCAACGTAATCTTGTAAATTTGTGAAATTGTTATTTACAGTGAGGTGAACAGTGGCGGGTTCAGGAATGGGAACAATCTGTTCTTGGGCCACTTGAACTTCCGCCTCGGGTTTAAAACAAAAACTGCTTTCACTCACCAAATGTGTTGTCCATGTTGGTAGTGGGGCGCACTTGTGGTGACACAATATGTCCCACCTCCCATATATGCTACCTGTGGAGGGACGTGGTCTTGTGCCATTACCTCCATGGTACACTTGATAGGCTGTGTGCCAGCAGCTTTAAACCCACACTGTGGTCTGGAGTAGGAGTTCAAGTGCTGGGGGCACAGTATTACGTGTGCGCCCTGGCTCCCGCACCCGGAGAGGTCAGTGCCTGTCATAGCATGCTCCCACTTTATGACATAGGGTGGGACCGCTGTGAAACGAACATGTGCACCTCCCTGAATGATCACAATATTCTCCACCCTGTACACCGGCGCAGGTCGGGCTGTCCTACCCATAACCGACATCCTTACAACTATCCCCATGATGGTATGGTTGGACCGCCCACAATTTACTGGGACAGGGTCGGCTTCAAAAGTTAGCCGGAGCTGACATGGGCTTAGCGAATTGCTACTACGGGTGGAGGGCTGCGAGGTGCTTGTTGCTGATCCAAAAGGGGACTTGGCCGTGCTTTAGATCCTCTAGGTTGCTGCGGCCCTCGCCCAGCAACCATGCCCCATTCAGCACACACACTTCATTCCTCGCAGCCTGATCCGACGCATTCCTATCCTCCCGTATAAGTGCATTTACTGTTTTTGCGTGTCTTTCCAGCTCAGCAATAATCTCCTTTAAATGGACGTCATAACCTGGTCCTCTTGTAGCTCTGAGCCTACCACTGTGTTCTCTTCCCTTATGATCTTCCGTAGTTGTTTTTTTAGACCATTTATTTGTTCCATATCGTCCATGCTATTTATCACCGAGGATCCTGTGATAGATGCAGTGAAAGTGTCGTTCCAGGTTCCCCTCCTTTGTCTCCCCGTGCCGCTAGTGTTCCCAGCATCTAGTGTCTATGGATCTGCTTTGTCTACGTTGCCAAAATCTAATTCGTAAAATTTCTTGAAAATTTCTCTGAGTAGGGCCTCGTATAGCTGCTCTGTCTCCTTCAGGTACCATGCAGGTAAGTGTTCTTCTGTAAGGTTTAAGATGACTGAAGCTACTGCATAGTGTACCCCCTGGTATAATACCTTTTTGGTCAGTACTAACACTAACCCATTCCCTGGTCCCTTGGTGGTGGTAGGACACCTCTCTATCACTGTCCGTACTATCAGGGTCATGGGCAGGGGCTTTCTGGTGCGTGCTACGAGTTCTGTGGTATTGACTGGGATCGGGGGATGTGGGATCACACATGCTTCCAAGCTCTGATCCCAGCCCATCCCCTCTCCGTCATCCTGCCACTGCCTGGCAAACACAATGAATATGCCTGCAGGACCCTCACTGACCCCCACATGCATACATAGATCCCCTGTTCAGACTCCCACCACTTACCCAACATACACTCACTCCTCCCTGTGTCCCCGTGATGGTCCGGTAAGTATCGTTACTGAGTCATTCCCAGACAGCTACCTGGTCCCCCGTATCCCTGCTTGGCTTCCTGAGCCACTACCACCTATCCAGGGGAATCTGCCCCTTACATGTCAAACACACTCGTTTTCCCTCAGTGACACTGACCCATGCTGCAATGACTTGTACCCTGGGGCATGGGATGGAGGCCCCCCCATAGGTGAACCCGGTCTGGCTGGAGGATTGGGTAGAATTGGACCCCAGCCATCCTGGCCAACTCCCCTCGTGGAAGTAGGCGGCGACCTCCTCCACGCCTGGTTTACCATCTCCAGCAGTAACAGTGGGTGCTCTTCCTCCTGATTCCACGATGTCACCTCTGTGACCCGTACTCGCCCCCATTAGAGTGAGCAGGAGCAAGGCCCCTCTCATCATTCGGTTCCTTCCCTGTCGGGACACAAAATAGATAGCCTTGCCCTTGAGAGAAACAGTTCTCTGGCTTGGCAAAGGTGATCCAGTTCTACAATCCAACTTAACCTTTAAAATTTCAAAAATTCCAACTAAAATACTAAAACTTAAACTAAAAAAACAATCCTGAAAAGCTATATACACCGCCACCCGTCCCTGGGTGGCCAAGCTCGGTCCTGCTTGCCCCATGCTTTTTCCGGTCCTTTGGCCACTGGTACGTTTGAGTGTACGGTGGCTTGTGCCTTCAAACTCGGAGAGTTCTTCCCACGATAGCTGGGGCCTTTCCCGAGTTCCAGATATTGGGCGGGATAGCTCCTCCTGTACTACAGTTCACCACCCCTAGCTGTAGGGCTGGTGATTCCGCTACTTCTTCTGTGGGTTCCACACAGCCGGAGGCTGCCGTCTGGGAACCCTCATTTGGTGGCTGATCTACCACTACGTCTCCTGTGAGTCCCTCACAGTTGGAATCTGTAGGCTGTGGACCTTTAAATGGTCCCCCGCCTCAATCAATCTTTTTTGCCTTGTAGCCCTCTCGGGGCTGAGCAGTGTGAATTGGGGCGCTGGTGACCACGGCGTTCTTGGCCGTGGTGTGCGGGAGGTTCTCCTTAGGGCTATGGCCACTAGGGGTCCATCCGAGTCCCAGATAATGGGTGGGATAGCCCCTCCTGTCGCACAGCTCACTGCCCCCAATGGTATGGTCTGCAGGTCAGCGACTTCCCCTGTGGGATTCCCGCTATTGGAGGCTGCTGGCTGGGGACGGTTCACTGCCCTCAATGGTAGCGGGATGGAGAACGACCCAGCCTGTTCGGTCCCTGTGAGACCCACTAGACTGTACAAGACCCTGTTAGATAGAGGTGAGGCGGTTAGGTTATCTGCGTGTACAATGGTGCTTGAAGCTCCAGTACCTAGCAGATAGGTCCCTGTCACCTTCTCCACCTCCATCTTAACGCATGGTCTCCCGTATTCTAGGGGACACAGGTACTCAGGCGACGCCGGTTCTACACATGGGTCTGGATTTGGCGGGGTGGATGGGTTTCCCTCCCGATGGCCATAGCTACCTTCCCTGGGCCATCCAATATGGACCGGAGCGCAACCAAGAACTCCTTGAAGGAAGAGGGAGAGTTCTGCGCTCCAGGTCTGGATCCGGCCTTTTGGGCAGGTTACTGGGGTTCCTTCCAAGGGTTCCTACAATCCTTTCTCCAATGCCCACTTTTCCCGCACCCAAAGTAGTTACGCTTGGTGTCAGAAGCGATACCCCCTTCCTGGTGCCATTCCCGCTTTGCTTGGTGGGGCCTTAACTCATGTACCTCCCCTTGGTTGGGTTCTCCTCCATCCCTCGGCCGCTCCTAAAAGCCTGGGTTAGTTGCTTAACCACTGACTCCTCGGTGGTGTTGGGATCCCGAGGATCGAACCACAGTTCGGCTTTGGCCTTCACCCATGGCAAACTGTTTGCCACCAGGCTCCGGAACCAGTGGGCCCTCTCATCCCGGGTCAAGTGATCCTGGTTGAGGGTCCCACTGCAGGCACTCTCGTAGATGGGCCATAGCCCGTCTGGGAAAGCTTGTGGTGTTTCCCCTGCCTGTTGCATCGTCTTCTCCACTCGGGAGAAGGGACTCCTGTCATTTAGGCCCATAACTTCCAAGACTTCTTCCTTGACTGCAGCGTATGCACTCTGTCCTCTCTTGCTTTCTGCAGAGAGAGAGACTGGTATACTCTACTGTCTAGGGAGAATAGGAACATTTTTGCCATTTCGGAGTCGTCGCAGCCGTTTATCCCCCCTGCCTGTACCACCTCCATGAAGTGGATCAAGGAGTCCCTTTTGTGAGTGAGCTTACCCAGGTGGCTTACCATAGCCCGAAGCTGTTGGGTGCTGTGGGGAACCACGAAGTGACTTTCGAGGGGCCCCTGGCTGCACCACCGTTGGGCGGATCAAACCTTTGCTGCCGGATCGGGCACATCGGCCCCGGTCCCGGCCCTTCTCGCATTGGCTGGCCCACCTCTCCCTGCTGCCAAACCAAGCTAAAACCCGGCGCCACAGGTGGTGGTGGTCCGCAATCCCTGCCCGCCTCACAAACCGTTCGCCCCTCCTGCTGCCGAACCGGGTCATTCTCCGGTGCCACAAGTAGTGGTCAATAGTCTCTCCCCGCTCGCCCCTCCTGCTGCCGAACCGGGTCGATCACCGGTGCCACAAGTAGTGGTCAATAGTCTCTCCCCACTCGCCCCTCCTGCTGCTGAACTGGGTCATTCCCCAGCGCCACAGGTGGCGACCGAATGGTTTCCCCCTGCTCTCCCAGGCCCACCCGGCCTTATTAGGTGTACCATGCCTTTAGCCTTGGACAGAGCAAGGTTCAGACTATTTATTTGTTGCTGGTAGAGGCCGTGGTCTCCCGACTCAAACCCCTTAGTGCTTGCTACTTTGTAAGCTGCCTGGATGTCTCTCAACCCCTCCTTCTGCTCTTTAATTATCCTGGTGAGGCGGGCGTTTTCTTCCCGCAACACCAGTTCTTGACCCTTCACTTCGGTGACCTGGCACTGGAAGTAATCCTGCCGGTTTCTATGTGTTTCCACTAACTGTAGTTTCCCTTGCTTTTGCTTGCCTAACTCCTCAAATAATCTCTCCCCCATGATAGCTCTGGCATTCGCGTGTTCCTCGGACTCCCTGAGGTCTGCCTCCAGCGACTCGACTTTCTTGTCCAATTGCTGGTCTGTCGCTGTAGGCAGACTAACCATATTGCTTTCTCCACTTATGCTCCACAAAAGCGCTTATGGTCCTTACTCTCAGTCCATTTGGCTGCAGCGTCCACAGGACACTCAGCGCGCAATAGGTTCAGTACCCATTTCTTTGTTATATTGAATTTCTTGAATATGTAAGAGGAAATCCTCTCTTCCATTTTGGTTCTTTCCTCAAAAACAGTGTCTACTACATCACACCCTTTTGACCAAGCTCCAACCTAGTTCGCCATTCTGTAGCGGGTGGTGTGTCTGTCAGCTTGCCTTCCTGACCCAGAGCGATTGCAAGTCACTCCCACTCCCTGGTTCTCGAGCTTGGATTTATTAATTAGGGTGTGATAAAGTACAGCAGACAACTGTTTTGTACAAAGAAGGTTTGGGTTTTATTCAAGAACGCAAATAACACAAATGCACGCCAATAAAACTGCAAAATCTTACAAAAAAGGTTCTAAACGATGGGGAATACTTTATTACAGGTAATAAACACAACAGAAATATCTCCCACCTCCCACTTACTCTCTAACTCGGTCAAACTCTAGGGCTCCAGGGATTCATGCTCACCAGATCCTTTCCTTTGACAGCTAGGACTGTTTCGCGGTTTCGGAGTTCTTTGGTTAGAGCCGGTTTGCCTTGCCGTACCCCGGATGTGGTAGAAGACCTCTGCTGCGTATTGAAGCCAGTTGGGGCGAGTCCGCTGATGCAGTTAGACGCGGTTTGGATTTATCTCCTGTGAGTACCCAATTTCCTTTGTTAGCAATAGGGTTTTAAGTTCTTTAGGTAATTTTTACCCACTGGATAGTCTAGGCACAAATTGTAGAGTAGAAAACTTGCGTGGACCCCGGTTTTCTTGCTGGTTGACTTTCCTGGTTGGTTTCGTCGGTCGCGGTGGTCCGGTTGATGGCTGTTACCAAATCAGTTGGTATTGATGTTCCACTGATTGGTTTTTGAAGTTCTTTTCTCCAATGTCGCGATGTTTCTTCCTGTGTTTTCTCGCCGTGTGCTCTCGATCTTGATCTTGTTGTTCCAAAGTGATGGTCAGAAAAGTTTTCCTGTGATGGTCAGAAAAATTCTCTTGGTACGATAGGCCCTCAATTATACTCTGAGAGGCTATTTAATCTTCGCGCCAAATCTAACGTTTCTTTTGTTTGAGTTTTGCTGCCCATTGATTTTAAGTGGTCTTCTTTGTATAAGTTTTGGTGGGCTAGCTAACTGCAACTTGATTAAATGTTTTAATCTGGCGTTGATAGACTTTGGGATTGTGATGCTCCTTATTTATGAGCTGATGAACTCTTGTCCATTGTAATAGCACTGCTTTGGCTTCGGGAAGTCTGGGCTGAGCCAGATATTTCTATGCATGTTGAAAAGGTGTTGGAATATGTCTGTGATATGTGGGTCCTGTGGGTGGGTGGAAAGTGTTTCTTCCGTGGTCGATTGTTTAAATGTTAATGTTTTCTGGGAGCCTGACGATGGTTAAACAGCTCCTCCAGACAAACTGATTAGCTACAATATCCAAATTCTAAAGGTAAAGTTTGATCCTGCTCCCCTGTCTCTGCAGCTTTCCCCACAGGCCCAAACATGCCTTTTAAAATCCCAAACATGGTTAAAACTTGTAGGTTTCTTCCATATGCATTTTAGGATCCCAAACTTTCTGTTTAATAGGCCCAAATTGAATTTCCTTTTCAGTGAGTCCAAACACTGGGGGGTTTCCACGAATTTTGGAATCTTACAATAGTATGTTATTTAGATGACATACTAATTTCAGCACCAAATAGGCAAATTCATAATATCATATTGAATGAAGTCCTCAAATGGCTAGAGAAGCACAGAGTACGAGTGTCTGCTCGCAATTGTGAGTTATTTCAAAACTCAGTGGAGTACTTAGGGTACAGAGTAGACAAAGATGGTTTACATCCAACCAAAGGAAAGCTGGATGCAATCAGAAATGCACCCACTCCCAAGAATGTCACTGAACTTCGATCATTTTTGGGTCTTTTGAACTATTATAGGAAGTTCCTACCAAATTTGGCTGCAGTATTACATCCACTGAATGAACAATTGAAAAAACAGGTCCATTGAAAGTGGTCAGAAGGATGCGATACAGTATTCAAGGAGTGTAAAAGCAAATTGGTGGAGAGCACCATGTTAGTTCGCTATAACGTAACTAAGGAGATCAAGTTAGCATGTGATGCCTCTCTGTATGGAGTTGGGGCAGTAATCTCTCATGTATTAAGTAGTGGGGAGGAGAGACCAATTGATTTTGCTTCACGCACTCTCAGTGCCAGTGAGCATAACTATGCGCAAATCGAAAGGGTCGCTTTGGCATTAATTTTTGTGGTCAAGAAGTTCCACAAATACTTGTATGGTCGTAAGTTTACCATCGTTACGGACCATAAGCCCCTGACAGCAATCCTCCATCCAAAGTCCCCAGTTCCAACATTAACTGCAGGCCTGAATGCAGAGATGGGCTTTGATTTTGTCAGCATATACATATGATATTGAATAGAGATGATCAGCTGATCACAGCAATGCTGATGTTATGTCTAGATTGCCTTCCACATCACAAGTTACACGCGATAGGGAAAAAGTGTTCTATTTTTCATACGTTGATGAACTGCCTGTCACAGCTGAAGAGATTGGTAGAGCAATCAAACGTGACCCAGTTATGTCAAAGGTGTATGATTATGTTGCAAATGGCTGGCCAAACCAGGTAAGAGACAAAGATATTCATCCATTCTTCATTTGTAGGAATGAATTATCAGTCGATAAAGATTGTATCATGTGGGGTGTGTTTATATATGTAAACTTGTATTAACTCTGTACAGCCACCAGAGGGCTCACCCCCTGGAGTCCCAAGGGATCCCATAATCTCTTGGGAGCATAGGTATTTAAGGAGGCTTCACAGGTTGAAGAGGCACTCTGGCGACCTGCAATAAAAGACTACGGTCACACTTTACTTTGAGCTCACAGTGTTCAATCTGACTCTTTCTGCATACATAGCAACTGGTGATGAAGTTCAGATAGCGAACCCAAAGATGCAGAGAACAGTGGACATCCTGGAGAAATTCTCGGAGGGAGATGATTGAGAAATTTTTGTGGAGTGACTCGACCAATACTTCGTAGCCAACGAGCTAGATGGGGAAGAGAACGCTGCCAAACGAAGGGCGATCCTCCTCACCGTCTGTAGGGCACCAACGTATGGCATCATGAATAATCTGCTCACTCCAGCGAAACCCACGGAGAAATCATACGACGATTTGTGCACACTGGTCCGAGAGCATTTGAACCCGAAGGAAAGCGTTCTGATGGCGAGGTACCGATTCTACACCTACAAAAGGTCTGAAGACCAGGAAGTGGCGAGTTATGTCGCCGAGCTAAGACACCTTGCAGGACATTGCGAATTTGAAGGACATTTGGAGCACATGCTCAGAGACTTTTTTGTACTTGGCATTGGCCACGAAACCATACTTCATAAACTTTTGACTGTAGAGACCCCAACCTTGAGTAAGGCCATAATGATAGCCCAGGCGTTCATTGCCACCAGTGACAATACGAAGCAAATCTCTCAGCATACAAGTGCTGCTACAAGTACTGTGAACAAAGTGATGTTGTTTTTGAATCGTAACGTACAGGGCAGGTCACACATGCCTGCAGCTGCATGTCCGCAGATGTCTCAGAGTCCAACATCAAGGGAAATGAATGCAAGGCCATTAACACCTTGTTGGCACTGTGGGGGTGACATCATTTCCATTCAAGCTGCTTCACAGGGTATGTTTGCATCGGCTGTGGAACAATGGGACACCTCCAACGAGTGTGCAGGCGAGCTGCAAATCCTGCTAAACCTGCAAACCACCATGTTCAGAGGAGGACAGATCCACGGAGGATCATGATAAACCAGAGCCTCAGACCGAGGAGGCAGAGGTACATTGGGTGCACACAGTCACCATGAATTGTCCCCCGATAACGCTGAATGTTGAACTAAATGGACTCCCGGTGTCAATGGAGCTGGACGGGGGCGCGACCCATCCATCACAAGGCGAGAGCAGTACCGTACATGATGAGCGAAAGGGTAGAGATCGACCTAGACCGGCTGCAAAGAGAGGGCATAATTTCATCGATCGAGTTCAGCGAGTGGGCCAGTCCTATCGTCCCAGTCCTCAAGGAAAACAGCATCGTCAAAATCTGTGGCGATTACAAAGTAACTATCAATCGTTTCTCCCTGGAGGACCAATACCCACTACCAAAGGCCAATGACCTCTTTGCAACGCTGGTGGGAGGAAAGACGTTCACGAAGCTGGATCTGACTTCAGCCTACATGATGCAGGAACTGGAGGAATCATCGAAGGCCCTCACCTGCATCAACACGCACAAAGGTCTTTTTGTTTATAACAGATGCCCATTTGGAATCCAATCAACGGCGGCGATATTCCAGAGAAACATGGAAAGCTTACTGAAGTCGGTCCCGCACACGGTGGTCTTCCAGGACGACATCTTGGTCACAGGTCGGAACACAGTCGAGCATCTGCAGCACCTGGAGGAGGTTCTTAGTCGACTCAACGGCATAGGGCTCAGGTTAAAATGCTCGAAGTGCGTTTTCCTGGTGCCTGAAGTGGAGTTCTTGGAAAGAAGGATTGCGGCGGACGGCAGTAGGCCTACCAACGCGAAGACTGAGGCAATCGAGAACGCACTGAGGCCACAGAACATGACGGGGCTGCGGTCGTTTCTGGGACTCCTGAACTACTTTGGTAACTTCTTATCGGGTCTTAGCACACTGTTAGAACCACTGCATGTCTTACTACGGAAAGGGGACGAATGGGTTTGGGGCAAAAGCCAAGAAAATGCCTTTGGAAAAGCGAGAAAATTGTTATGCTCAAACAAATTGCTTGTGTTCTATGATCCATGTAAGCCTTTGGTACGAGCATGTGATGCGTCGTCATATGACATTGGGTGTGTATTGCAACAAGCAAATGATTTTGGGAAACTGCAACTGGTTGCTTATGCATTCAGGAGTCTGTCTAAGGCTGAGAGAGTCTACACCATGATTGAGAAAGAAGCGTTAGCGTTTGTCGATGGGGTAAAGAAAATGCATCAATCCCTGTTTGGGCTAAAATTAGAATTGGAAACTGACCATAAGCCACTTATATCCCTGTTTTCAAAGAGTAAAGGGATAAATACCAATGCATTGGCCCGCATCCAGAGATGGGCGCTCATGTTGTCTGCATACAACTATGCCATCCGCCACAGGCCAGACACAGAAAACTGCGCCGATGCTCTCAGTAAGCAGGGGTGGAAATGGCACAGCCTGCAGATCTAGCCATGGTTATGGAAGCATTTGAGAGTGAGCAATCATCCGTCACTGCCCGGCAGATCAAAAACTGGACAAGCCAGGAACCCTTATTATCTCTGGTCAAAAGCTGTGTGCTTCACAGGAGCTGGTCCAGTGTCCCAATGGAAATGCAGGAAGAGATAAAGCCGTTCCAGTGGCGCAAAGATGAAACGTCTATAGAAGCGGACTGCCTTCTGTGGGGCAATTGAGTTGTGGTCCCCAAGAAGGGCAGAGACGCCTTCATCAATGACCTCCATAGTACCCACCCAGGCATCGTGATGATGAAAGCGATAGCCAGATCCCACGTGTGGTGGCCCGGTATCGATGCAGATTTAGAGTCCTGCATTCACAGATGTAATATATGCTCGCAGCTAAGCACTGTACCCAGGGAGGCGCTGCTAAGTTTATGGTCTTGGCCCTCCAAACCGTGGTCTAGGGTGCACATCGACTATGCAGGCCCGTTCTTGGGCAAAATGTTCCTTGTGGTTGTAGACGCGTATTCCAAGTGGATTGAATGTGAGATAATGTCGGCTAGCACTACTGAAAGCTGGCGGGCCATGTTTACCCGATGTCCTGGTGAGCGACAACAGGCCATGTTTTACTAATGCTGAGTTTATAGAATTCATGACTCGCAACGGGATCAAACATGAAACATCTGCCCCATTTAAACCAGCGTCCAATGGTCAGGCAGAGAGAATAGTGCAAACCATCAAGCAAGGCTTGAAGAGGGTACACTCACTGCACACTCGCCTATCCCGAGTCCTGCTTAGCTATCACACGAGACCCCACTCACTCACTGGGATCCCACCTGCTGAACTGCTCATGAAAAGAGTACTTAAGACAAGGCTCTCGTTAGTTCACCCTGATCTACATGAACAGGTAGAGAACAGGCGGCTTCAACAAAGTGCATACTATGATAGCGCAAATGTGTCACGCGAGATTGAAATCAATGATCCTATATTTGTATTGAATTATGGACAAGGTCCCAAGTGGCTTCCCGGCACTGTTGTGGCCAAAGAGGGGAGCAGGATGTTTCGGGTCAAAACTTTCAAATGGACTCATTCACCGGAAACACTTGGACCAAATCAAACTCAGATTCACAGACTATCCTGAGCAACCCACCTTTGACCCGCCCTTTTTTGATCCCCCAACATACACACCAGTGGCAACTGGCACCACGGTTGACCACGAAGCAGAACCCATCATCCACAACAGCCCTGCAGGGCCCAACACACTAGGCAGCCCAGCAAGGCCAGCTGCACAGCAGCCCAGCGAGGGCCCAACAAATGATTCAACAATACCAGCTTTCATACCAAGATGATCAACCAGGGCAAGAATGCCCCAGATCGACTCACATTGTAAAAAGTTACACTATTGACTTGGGAGGTGGGAGGGCGCAGTGTTGTTATATATGTAAACTTGTATTTACTCTGTAATCCCTTGGGAGCACAGGTATTTAAGGAGGCCTCACAGGTTGGAGCGGCACTCTGGAGACCTGCAATAAAAGACTACGGTCACACTTTCCTTTGAGCTCACAGTGTTCCATCTGACTCTTTCTCCATATACAACAGGGTGCAAGAGTGGTTATAACAAATAAATTCAGGTCCAAATTATTAGGAGACCTCCATGACCAGCACCTGGGAATGTGCTTGACCAAGAGTTTTGTACGCAGTTACTTATGGTGGCCAGGACTTTATAAAGATATAGAGTACATCATCAGTCAGTGTACGACATGTCAATCGGTAAGCAAGCAACCACCATCAGTACCATTACAGCCATGGAAATGGTCTCCCAGGATGTGGCAAAATCTACATATCGATTTTGCTGAGCTGGAAGGACAACAATTGTTCATTGTGATTGATAGCCATTCGAAGTGCGTCGAATATTGTGTTCCTAACACAGATGAGACTGCACACAGGGAGGTTAAAGTAACAGTGACTTCAGTCTTTATTAAGACATTCCAAAGTGAGGAACACGCCTTAGGGGCCGGCTTATATACAGTGCTCCCAAGGGATGCTGGGATCCCTTGGGACTTCAGGGGATGCACTCCCTGGTGGTGGAACATGGGAGTGCATGTTTTACAGATACACAACATCACTCCCCCACCAAAGTCAAAGTGAAAACTATTTACAAGGTGAGGCGGTCGGGAGCCTTTCTTTGCCTGGTGGACCGCCTCGGTACAACTGTCTGTTCTGGTGTGTTGGCTGTGCCCTCGCTGGGCTGGCGTGTTGTTCACCCTGCAGGGCTGCTGGGTGAGCCTGGCCTTGCTGGACTGTTGGGTGTGATGGGTTTGATTTCCTGGTCCGGGGTGGTGACGTTGATCCTTTGGGTGTGTGTTGTGGGCTCGAAAAAGCTAGTGTCTGCTGTGGGTTGTTCAGGGCAGTCTCGTTTGGTCCAGGTGCTTTCTGCAAATTTGTTCATTGTCTAGTTTGACTACAAACATGATACTCCCTTCTTTAGCTATCACCGTGCCCGCGATCCACTTGGGACCATGTCCATAGTTTAGCACATACACAGGGTCATTCAGATCAATTTCCCGTGACACAGTGGCGCGACCATCGTTTACATTTTTGTTGCTGCTGTCTGCTCTCTACCTGATCATGCAGGTTGGGGTGAACCAGCGAGAGTCTGGTTTTTAGAGTCCATTTCATGAGTAGTGTAAAGTCCTTACTCTACAGTATGAAACCACACGAGGCACATTCTGGGGACAAGGTCACTCTGTGACCTTAGCTCTTTATTCACAGGACTCGAAAGACCGTGACCCTGTGTGGGACCTCCCTTTTTATACCTGTGTGATCAGGTAAGGCGTGTCTCCCACAAGTTCACCCCTTGTGGTCAAGGTGTGCATCTAGGTTGAATGTATACGTAGGCTTTCCACGGTGGTGGATGACGTGCATGAATTCAAAATGATGCACTCGATCCATTTCGAGTACGCATCTACCACAATAAAGAGCACCTTACTCAACATGAATGCGTGGCCATGGCCTGGTGGGCCAGGGCCACGGGCTGTGTGAACACAGTGTTCCAGGTCTGAATCAATTCCAGGCCACCATACGTGTGACCGGGCAATGGCCTTCATCAGCACAATGCCTGGGTGCTCGCTGTGGAGTTCCTTGATGAATGCCTCCCTGCCCCTCTGGGGCATAACTACCCAGCTGCCCCATAGTAGGCAGTCGGTTTGGATGGAGCGCTCATTCATCCGTCTGTGGAACGGTCTGACCTCCTCAGGGCATGCTCCGTGTACGGGCGCCCAATCCCCAGTCAGGACACATTTCTTAATCAGGGATCGGAGGGGATCTCTGTTTGTCCAGATTTTGATCTGGCAGGCTGTGATGGGGGAGCCTGCGGTGTCAAAGGCATCGACAGCCATGACCATCTCGGCGCTTTGCTCCGCTGCCCCCTCAGTGGTGGCTAGTGGAAGCCTGCTGAGCGCGTCAGTGCAATTTTCAGTGCCAGGCCGGTGCCGGATGGAGTAGTCATAAGCAGCCAGCGTGAGAGCCCATCGCTGTATGCGAGCTGATGCGTTAGCATTGATAGCCTTACTGTCTGACAACAGGGATGTTAATGGCTTGTGGTTCGTCTCTAATTCAAACTTCCGAACAAAGAGATACTGATGCATTTTTGTTACACCATGGACACATGCAAGCGCTTCCTTCTCGACCATCCCATATCCCTGTTCTGCTTGAGAGAGCAACCTGGAGGCATGAGCCACAGGTTGTAGTTGACCCTCAGCATTGCCCTGCTGCAACACGCACCCAACCCCATAGGACAATGCATCACATGTCAAAACCAATTTTTTACAGGGGTCGGACAGGGTCAACAACTTGTTTGAACAAAGTAGGTTTCGTGCCCGATCAAAAGCCCGTTCCTGACAGTACCCCCAAAACCAATCGCAACCCTTATGCAGGAGTACTTGTAGCAGCTCCAACAACGTGCTCAAGATCGGCAGAAAGTTCCCGAAATAGTTCAGCAGCCCCAGAAATGAACGCAACTCCGATGTGTTGCAGGGCCTGGGTGCTCATCGAATTGCCTCTGTTTTGGATTTGGTCGGCCGAATCCCATCTGCAGCAACCCTCCTGCCCAGAAACTCAACCTCAGGGGCTAAAAACACACATTTAGACTTCTTGAGTCACAGGCCTACCCGGTCCAGTCGGCGTAGCACCTCCTCCAAGTTGTGGAGGTGTTCCTCGGTGTCTCAACCCATGATGAGGATGTCGTCCTGGAATACGATCGTTCCAGGAATGGATTTAAGCAGGCTTTCCATGTTGCGTTGAAAAATCGCGGCCGCTGATTGAATGCCAAACGAACAGTCCCTTGTGTGTGGTGATGGTGATCAGTAGTTTAGATTTGTCGGCCATTTCCTGAGTCATATACGCTGAAGTGAGGTCCAACTTGGTGAACAGCTTGCCACATGCCTGCGTGGCGAAGAGGTCCTCCGCTCTTGGGAACGGGTATTGACCTTGTAGGGACTCCCGATTGATAGTGGCCTTGTAGTCGCCACAGATCCTGACAGAGCCACCCGCTTTTAGGACGGGAACGATGGGGCTCGCCCAGTCGCTGAATTCAACAGGCGAGATGATGCCCTCTCTCAACAACCAATCCAATTCGCTCTCGATCTTTTCCCGCATCACATACAGCACCGCTCTGGCTTTGTGGTGCACTGACCTGGCGTCCGGGGTGATGTGTATCACTACTTTAGTGCCTTTGAAAGTTCCGACGCCAGGTTGGAATAGTGAATCGAATTGATGTAGGACTTGTGAGCACGAACTTCGCTCCACAGATGACATTGCGTGAACATCCCCCCATTTCCAGTTCATCTCGGCTAACCAGCTCCTCCCCAACAGTGCGGGACCATTGACCAGGACAATCCAGAGTGGCAGCCGATTCACTAACTCATTGTGTGTGACAGCCAACATTGCACTGCCTAGCACTGGAATGATTTCTTTAGTGTAAGTCCGTAATTGTTCCTCAATACATGCTAATTTGGGTCTACGGGCTTTAAGTGGCCATAGCTTCTCAAATTGCTGAATGCCCATGAGTGACTGGCTGGCCCCAGTGTCCAGTTCCATGCATACAGGGATACCGTTTAATAAAACCCTCATCATCATTGGTGGCGTTTTGGTGTATGAACTGTGAATATTCGCCGCATGGACCCGCTGAACCTCGGCGTCCATCGATTTGCCCCAAAAGTCATCCTGCCTCAAAGAAACCTCTTCTGGTCCATCCGCCTCATATATTAGTTTGGTTGCAGGCTTCCTGCACATTCGAGCTAAGTGCCCACTGAGATTGCAGTTCCTGCAGACAAACTGTTGAAATCTGCAAGATCTAGCTGAGTGTTTTCCCCCACACCTCCAGCATGAGTTAAAGTTTCCATTGTTGGGAACAAAGGGACTATGGCCAGGCATTCCGCGCTGACTGTCTCTTTGACTGCTCTTAAGTACCCTATTGGTGGGTGTCAATGGCCCCATCCCGGGCTGCATTGTCCACTGTGATGGCGTGAATGGCCTTTCAGCCTGCCATTGTCTCTGTTGAAGTCCTACTCTGGGGTCTATTGCTGTCTGGGGAGTGTCGGACTGCCCCTGTCTGCCTGCAGGGCTCTGAGTCGTATTGATGATGTTGACTCCCTGATCCATCGCTGCGTTAGAGGCAGAATTGCGCACGTATATTATTTTCGTCTCTTCCTCCCCGGCCATGAAAGTTTGAGCTATCAACGCCATGAAAGTTTGAGCTATCAAATCCTTGGTCTCAATTAATTTGCGGAAAATTCCTGCATGACCGATGCCCTCGATAAAGAAGTCCCTTAGCATCTCCCCCCTGCAGGCATCGGTGAACTTACAGAGGCTGGCCAAATGCTGGAGGTCCGCTACGAAGTCCGATATGCTCTGTCCTTCACAACGTCTGTGGGTGTAGAATCTGTATGCTCCTCGCCGGTTTGAGATGCTCCCCGATCAATTTGCTAAGTTCTTCAAAGGTTTTGTCCGCCAGCTTTTCGGGTGCTAGTAAGTCCTTCATGAGCGCATAAGTCTTTGGTCCGCAGCGGGTCAAAAGATGAGCCCTTCACTTGTCGGCCGCTGCATCCCCCAGCCATTCTTTCGTAACGAAGCTTTTCTGAAGCCTCTCGACAAAATCATCCCAGTCTTCCCCAATACAGTACCGTTCCTCTGTGCTACCGGTGGCCATTCTCGTGGGTCTTGAATTCCCGTTTCTCGCCACCAATGTAAAGTCGTTACTCTACAGTATGAAACCACACGGGGCACATTCTGGGGATATGTGACCTTAACTCTTTATTCACAGGACTCGAAAGACCGTGACCCTGTGTGCGACTCCCTTTTTATACCTGTGTGATCAGGTAAGGAGTGTCTCCCACAAGTTCAACCCTTGTGGTCAAGGTGTGCATCTAAGTTAAGTGTATACAGTAATACAGTGGTGTTACATTGTGGTTACATACATGACAAGTAGCTCAGCCGGGGCACCCCTGTGAGCGAGTGGGGTCTCGTGCGGAGGCTGAGCAGTACTCGGGACAGGCGGATTTGGAGTTAGCCTTCTCTGACTCATTTAAGGCTCTGTTAGGTTGCACTGTCCGCTCTGCCTACCCATTGGAGGCTGGTTTAAACGGGGCCGAGATGACATGTTTGATCCCATTGCGGGTCATGAATTCTTTAAATTCGGCACTGGTGAAACATGGCCCGTTGTCACTGACCAGTATGTCAGGCAGGCCGTGGGTGCTTCCCGACATTATTTCACATTCAATCCATTTTGAAAAAGCATCCACCACCACCAGGAACATTTTACCGAGAAACGGGGCCACATAATCGACATGGATCCTCGACCATGGTCTGGAGGACCAGGACCACAAACTTAGTGGTGCCTCTCTGGGCGTGTTGCTCAACTGAGCACACATGTTGCATTGCCGTACACAGGACTCGAAGTCAGAGTCGATACCGGGCCACCACACGTGGGATCTGGCTATCGCTTTCACCTTTACTATACCCGGGTGTGTGCTGTGGAGATCCGAGATGAACGTCTCCCTGCCTTTTTTGGGTAGCACTACGTGGTTACCCCACAACAGGCAGTCTGCCTCAATGGACAGCTCGTCCTTTTGCCGCTGGAATGGCTTGATTAGCTCTTGCATTTCAATGGGAATGCTGGCTCAGCTCCCATGCAGTGCACAGTTTTTTACTTGGGACAGCAGAGGATCTTGGCTGGTCCAAGTCCTAATCTGGTGGGCCGTGACAGGTGACTTATAATTTTCAAATGCTTCCATGACCATCAACAAGTCTGCGGGCTGCGCCACCATCAACAAGTTTGCAGGCTGCGCCATTTCCACCCCCGTGGTTGATAATGGTAGCCGACTGAGAGCATCCGCACAGTTCTCGGTGCCTGGCCTGTGGCGGATGGTTTAGTTATACGCTGATAGCGCGAGTGCCCACCTTTGTATTAGGGCTGAGGCATTAGTATTTATCCCCTTGTTTTCAGCGAACAGGGATATGAGGGGCTTGTGATCGGTTTCCAGCTCAAATTTGAGGCCAAGAGGTACTGATACATTTTCTTTACCCCAAACACACACGCTGATGCCTCTTTCTCAATCATGCTGTAGGCCCTCTCGGCCTTAGACAAGCTCCTGGAGGCATAGGCGACAGGTTGCAACTTCCCTGCAACGTTAGCTTGTTGTAATACACACCCGACTCCATACGACGATGCATCAAATGCTAGCACAAGTCTTTTACACGGGTTATACAATACAAGCAGCTTGTTGGAGCATAATATATTTCTGGCTTTCTCAAAAGCAATTACTTGTTTTTTTCCCCATACTGAGTTCTCACCTTTACGCAATAACACATGTAGGGGCTCTAAGAGGGTAGGATGTTTACCCCGGTAGGAAGTTACCAAAATAATTGAGGAGTCCCTGCAACGACCGCAGCTCCGTGACGTTCTGTGGCCTGGGCGCGGTCCTGATAGCCTCTGTCTTGGCGTCTGTGGGCCGAATGCCATCCGCCGCGATCTTTCTCTCCAAAAACTCCACTTCTCTTGCTATGAAGACGCATTTCGACCTCTTCAGCTGCAGCCCTACGCGATCCAGTCGCTGGAGGACCTCCTCCAGGTTTTGTAGGTGCTCGACAGTGTCCCAACCCGTGACCAATATGTCGTCCTGAAAAACCACCGTGCGTGGTACCAACTTGAGTAGGCTCTCCATGTTTCTCTGGAAGATCGCTGCAGCCGACCGAATTCCAAACGGGCATCTGTTGTCGATGAACAGTTCCTTGTGCATGTTGATGCAGGTGAGGCCCTTCGAAGACTCCTCCAGCTCCTGCATCATGTAGGTCAAAGTCAGGTTGAGCTTGGTAAACGTATTGCCTCCTGCCAGCGTCCAAATAGGTCGTCTGCCTTAGGTAGCGGGTATTGGTCCTGTAGCGAGAAACAATTAATAGTTACTTTAGAATCGCCGCAAATCCTGACTGTGCCATTACTTTTGAGTACGAACAATCGGGCTGGCCCACTCGCTGAATTCCACTGGGGAGATGATGCCCTCGCGTTGCAGCCTGTTCAGCTGAATTTCCACTCTGTCCCTCATCATGTGAGGTACCGCTCGCGCCTTGTGGTGAATGGGTCGTGCCTCTGGGACCAAGTGGATCCGCACCTTTGTCCCAGAAAAGTTTCCAATGCCTGGCTCAAAAAGGAAGGAAATTTGTTAAGAACCTGGGTACATGAGGCCTCATCGACATGTGATAGCGCTCGGATGTCATCCCAGTTCCAGCGGATTTTGCCCAGCCAGCTCCTTCCAAGCAGTGTGGGGCCATCGCCCAGGACAATTCAGAGCGGTAGTTCGTGCAACGTGCTCTCGTAGGTGACCTTGACCATGGCGCTGCTCAAGACAGTGATAAGCTCTTTGGTGTACGTTCTCAGTTTTGTGTGGATGGAGCTCAGGGCTGGTCTGAGTGCCTTGTTGCACCACAGTCTCTCAAACATCTTTTTACTCATGATGGATTGGCTAGCGCCAGTGTCCAGTTCCATGGCTATGGGTAAGCCATTCAATTTTACATTTAGCATTATAGTTGGACATTTTGTCGAAAATGTGTGCACCTCATGTACTTCAGCATCTGACTCCTCTCTCTGAGGTTCGAAATTGCTTTGATCCACCATGGACCGATCTTCCTCTGCCACGTGGTGGTTAGCATGTTTTGCAGAGCTTGTAGCTCGTCTGCAAGCTCGTTGGAGGTGCCCCATTGTAGCACAGCTCTTGCAAACATACCCTTTGAAGCGGCATGAATAGGCTGAATGGAAGCCTCCACAACGCCAATAAGGTGTGAATTACCTTGCATTCATCCTTGGTTGCGGACTCTGAGTCATCTGGGTCACCTGAGGCCTGCTGGCAGTTGCAGACTCGTGGTTTCTGCCCTGTACATTTCTGCTCGCAAACACAGTTCCAGTTAATTTATGAACATTGCTAGCACTTGTGTGCTGAGAGATTTGTTTGGTGTTATCACTGGTGGACATAAACGCCTGTGCTATCGCAATGGCCTTACTATGGTCTCATGGCCAATGCCCAGTACAAAAAGGTCTCTGAGCATTTGCTCCAGGTAGCCATCAAACTCACATTGTCCTGCAAGTCGCCTTAGCTTGGTGGTGTAGCTCGCCACTTCCTGACCTTCAGATCGCTGGCACATGTAGAACCGATACCTCGCCATCAGCATGCTCTCCCTCGGGTTAAGATGCTCCCGAACCAATGTACATAGCTCCTCATACGACTTATCTGAGGGTTTCACCAGAGCTAGAAGATGCTTCATGAGGCTATAGGTCGGTGCCCCGCAGACCGTGAGGAGGACCGCTCTCCTTTTTGCAGTGCTTCCTTCTCCGTCCAGCTCGTTGGCTACAAAGTACTGGTCTAGCCATTCGACATAGGCTTCCCAGTCCTCACCCTCCGAGAACTTCTCCAGGATGCCCACAGTTTGCTGCATCTTTGCGTTGGATTCGTATACTTGTCGGCAGTTATTGTGTTCCTAACACAGATGAGACTGCACACAGGGAGGTTAAAGTAACAGTGACCTCAGTCTTTATTAACACATTCCAGAGTGAGGAACAGGCCTTTGGGGCCGGCTTATATACAGTGCTCCCAAGGGATGCTGGGATCCCTTGGGACTTCAGGGGATGCACTCTCTGGTGGCGGAACATGGGAGTTCATGCTTTACAGATACGCAACATCGATGTGTTTCGAATGTGGAAAATAACAACAAGTAAAACATTAGATATTTTACGAAGATTATTTTCTTCACTTGGCCTCCAAGAATAAATTGTTTCTGATAATGGAACGCAATTTCGTTCAGAAGAATTGGCACAGTTCACGAGCAAAAATGGGATGAAACATACCAAGGTTCCACCGTACCACCCTGCTTCAAATGGTGTGGTAGAGCGCACTGTACAAATTGTAATACATGCCCTCATCAAACAGATGTTCGATCCAAATCCAAAGAAACAGCAGTTGTCATTGGACCACAAATTGGCTAATTTTCTAATTACGCATCATAATACTCCTCACACAACCACTGGTAGAACACCAGCAGAGTTGTTTCTCAAAAGACAGCCACGAACCAGATTCTCCATGTTAAAACGAAACTTGGCACAGTCCATAGAAGAGACACAATTAAGGCAGAAAGAGAATTATGATAGAGGTAGAGTAAAAGAGAGAAGTGTGAAATTAAATCAGAAGGAGAGTGAAGAACCATCACCATAAATGGTTACCAGGAAGAGTGGTGAAGATATGTGTTCCTCGCACATATTTGGTCAAGGTGTTTGATCATGGACAGGTTAGGTTTGTTCATATTGGTCATATTTTACCTACAGACATGGAAGTCGTTGAAGGTGGGACCGATTCCATTATTTCTGACTCATCAGATAGTTTTGATATACCAGTAGCATATCCTACATGCAATGTACTGGAAAAAAACCAAGAGAAAGTCAGAATTTAAGTCTGAGTCTGAGTCAGGCAGATAATCAGTCTGAAGTTGGAGAGAGTTCAAATGGAAATCAAAGGCATCACTTGGAGGAAAACTTTACTCAGGATCAGCCTCAAATGAGTTTAAATTCAACACCATGTTTGGAAGGTTCTGTTTGAGAGCAAAGGTGTCCTCTTCAAAACAGAAAACAAGTAGTTAAGCTTGATTTGTAAATATGGCAAAATAAGTCCATATCCTTTGTTATATATGACCATGCAAGTTATGTATGATGATTATTTTGTTATAATTATTTCTTCATTAAGGAGGGAGAAGTGTAATATGTATAGCCCCACCTGTGGACTCCTGTGGCACTCATTATAATAAAGCAGGAACAGGTCACCTGATGGAGTTTCCAAATTGTTCTGCCACCTTAAGGCTATGTGTGTTTCTGTGAGTTACTGAGTGTGGTCAAAAATTATACCAACGGGAAGTAAGGTGTATGGACAGGAAGTGTGATGTTTAAGATGTGTGTGTTAATTAGTGTATCCAGTCTTGTTGGTTCGCTGCACTATGGTCTTAATAAGGCTTTCTGATGTGTGTTCAGTATCATGGCTATAAACATTAAAACAATTAAAACAATCCCAAAAAAGTTAACAAAGTAATAAAATGTAGGTAGCGTATCATGAATGATGGGGATCATTTAACATACGAGTGAAAGAGAGACAGGCAATGGACCATCAGATCAGACAGTGAGACAAGGCCTTGGTTTAACATCTCATCTAAAGGCAGGTATCATAGAATCTTAGAAATTTACAGCATAGAAGGAGGCCATTAAGGCCCATTGTGTCCACGCCGGCCGACCAAGAGCCATTCAGCCTAATCCCATTTCCTAGCTCTTGGTCCGTCGCCCTATCGGTTACGGCACTTCAAGCACACATCCAAGTACTTTTTAAATGTGGTGAGGGTTTCTGCCTCAATCACCCTTTCAGGCAGTGAGTTCTAGACCCCCACCACCCTCTGGGTGAGGAAATTTCCCCTCAAATGTCCTCTATACCTTCTACCAATTACTTTAAATCTATGCCCCCTGGTTGTTGACCGCTCTGCTAAGGGAAATAGGTACATTCTATCCACTCTATCTAGGCCCCTCAGAATTTTATACACCTCGATAAGGTCTCCCCTCAGCCTCGTCTGTTCCAAAGAAACCAAATCCAGCCTATTCAATCTTTCCTCTTAGTTAATATTCTCCAGTCCAGGCAACATCCTCGTAAATCTCTGTACCCTCTTTAGTGCAATCACATCTTTCCTGTAATGTGCTGACCAGAACTGCATGCAGTACTCTAGCTGTGGCCTAATGTTTTATACAGTTCAAGCATAACCTCCCTGTTCTTGTATTCTATGCCTCGGCTAATAAAGGCAAGTATTCTTAACCACTTTATCTCCCTGGCCTGCTAACTTTAGGGATCTGTGGGCATGCACTCCAAGGTCCCTTTGTCCCTCTACACTGCTCAGTGTCCTACCATTTAATGTGTATTCCCTTGCCTTGTTAGCCCTCCCCAAATGCATTAGCTCATATTTCTCAGGATTGAATTCCATTTGCTACTGTTCTGCCCACCTGACCAGTTCATTGATACCTTCCTGCAGTCTGAGGGGACCTCATAGAAACGTTTAAAATTCTGACGGGTTTAGACAGGTTCGATGCAGGAAGAATGTTCCCAATGTTGGGGAAGTCCAGAACCAGGGGTCACAGTCTAAGGATAAGGGGTAAGCCATTTAGGACCGAGATGAGGAGAAACTTCTTCACCCAGAAAGTGGTGAACCTGTGGAATTCTCTACCACAGAAAGTAGTTGAGGCCAATTCACTAAATATATTCAAAAGGGAGTTAGATGAAGTCCTTACTACTAGGGGGATCAAGGGGTATGGCGAGAAAGCAGGAAGGGGGTACTGAAGTTGGATGTTCAGCCATGAACTCATTGAATGGCGGTGCAGGCTAGAAGGGCTGAATGGTCTACTCCTGCACCTATTTTCCATGTTTCTATGTTTCTGTGTTTCTATAGTTTTATTCTCATTATCAACTAATTAACTGATTTTAGTATCATCTGCAAACTTCTTAATCATACCTCTTACATTTGTCTAAATCATTGATTTTTATCACAAAAAGCAAGGGACCTAGTACTGAGCCTTGTGGAACCCCACTGTAAACAGCCTTCCAATCACAAAAATATCCATCAACCAGTACTTTTTGCTTCCTGCCTCTGAGCCAAATTTGGATCCAACTTGCCACTTTGCCCTGAATCCCATGGGCTTTTACTTTGGTGACCATAGAAACATAGAAAATAGGTGCTGGAGTCGACCATTCGGCCCTTCAAGCCTGCACCACCATTCAATATGATCATGGCTGATCATGCAACTTCATTCCTGCTTTCTCTCCATACACCTTGATCTCTTTAGCCGTAAGGGCCACATCTAACTCCCTTTTGAATATATCTAACGAACTGGCCTCAACAACTTTCTGCGGTAGAGAATTCCACAGGTTTACAATTCTCTGATTGAAGAAGTTTCTCCTCATCTCGGTCCTCAATGTCTTCCCCCTTATCCTTAGACTGTGACCCCTGATTCTGAACTTCCCCAACATCAGGAACATTCTTCCTGCATCTAACCTGTCCAATCCCTTCAGAATTTTACATATTTCTATGAGATCCCCTCTCATTCTTCTAAATTCCAGTGAATATAAGCCAAGTCGATCCAATCTTTCTTCATATGTCAGTCCTGCCATCCCAGGAATCAGTCTGGTGAACCTTCGCTGCACTCCCTCAATAGCAAGAATGTCCTTCCTGTAGGGTGTGGTGTGCGGGGTCAGTTTGCCTTCCCTGACCCAAAGCGGTTGCGAGTGCTCCCACTCCCTGGTTCGCGAGCCTGGATTTATTAATCAGGGTGTGATAAGGTGCAGCAGACAACTGTTTTGTACAAAGAAATGTATGGTTTTTATTCAAGAAGAATGAATACACCTTTTATTAAAACTGAGAAAACTTATCACTTTGGATGAGAGAAAACTTATCACTTTAAATGAGAGAAAACTTATCACTCTAATGGGGAATCCTTTACTCTAAACACAAGAGAATACACAGCAGTACAACACCTTCCACCTCCCAATTCCCCCTGTATAACTAGGTTAGGCTCTGGGGCTTCAGGGACTATTCTCACCAATCCTTCCTTGACAGTCGGTAATGGGTCACGGTTTCGGAGTGTGTTGGATTTTGTCGATTCTGCTAGCCATACCCTGAACGTAGGAGAGGACTTCTTGCTGCGTGTTCCTCAGTTGGGTGGTGTCCGCTGATGCGGTAGAGGGCGTATTGGATTTATGGGGTAAGTACCCACTTTCTTCCTTCAGCAGTAGGTTTTAAAGTTCTTTTAGGTAATATTTTACCCGTTGGTAGCTCAGGGATAGCTTGTAGAGTGGAAACAGCTCGCGAATCTTCGGATTTTCGTTGAATTGACTTCAGTTTGGAAATCGTTGGTTGCGGTGGCTCAATATTACCAATTTGGTTGGTGGTTGTTTCGTGAGCCTCTTGCTGCCGTGGCGTGCTTGTTGCCCTGGTCACTTGTGATGCTGTCTTGGTTGATGTTCTGAAGAACCAGCTTAACGAAGCTGGTGTGCTGGTCTTGAAGTCTGCCAGGTCTGAAGCGTTGGTGTAGAAGCAAAGTGTTCCAGTGGCTGTAAAAACAGGCCTTAATTATACTTTGAGAGACTTCCTTATCTGTGCCCCAGATCAACTTTGGTTATTTGTTTAAGTTTTGCAGCCCAGCTAACTGAAACTTGATTAAGTTTTAATCTGGCGTTGATAGACTTTTCTGAGTTGATGAGCTCTTGTCCATTGTGATAGCGCTGTGTTTTTTGCTCTTCCGGAAGTCTGGCCTGAGCCAGATATTTCTATGCCTGTTGACAAGGTGTTGGAATATGTATGTGACATTTGGATCCTCTGGGTGGGGTGGATAATGTTTCTTCCGTGGTCGATTGTTAAAATGTAAATGTCTTCTAGGGGCAGGTTTTGGGGGTAAACAGTTCCCAGACAATTTGATTAGCTCCAATATCCAAACTGGTCTTTTAGAGATTGACCCCACCCCTTTTCTTGCAGACCCAACATTCACCTTTTAAAAATTCCAAACTTGGTTAAAACTCATAGATTTCTTCCTTAAGCATTTTAGGATCCCAAACTTTCATTTTAGGATCCCAAACTTTCTGTTTGATAATCCCAAATTGAATTTCCTTTTCAATGAGTCCAAACACTGAGAGGTTTCCACGAATTTTGCAATCCTACATTCCTCAAATTAGGAGACCAAAACTGTACACAATATTCAAGGTGTGGCCTCACCAAAGCCCTGTACAACTGCAGTAAGACCTCCCTGCTCCGACACTCAAATCCTCTCGCTATGAAGGCCAACATGCCATTTACCTTCTTCACCACCTGCTGTACCTGCATGCCAACTTTCAATGACTGATGTACCATGATACCCAGGTCTCGTTGCACCTCCCCTTTTCCTAATCTGAAACCATCCAGATAATATTCTGCCTTCCTGTTTTTGCCACCAAAGTGGATAACCTCACATTTATCTACATTATACTGCACCTGCTATGCATTTGCCCACTCACCTAACCTGTCCAAGTCATCCTGCAGCCTCTTAGCATCTTCCTCACAGCTCACACTGCCACCCAGCTTAGTGTCATCTGCTAACTTGGAGATATTACATTCAATTCCTTAGTCTAAATCATTAATATATTATTGTAAATAGCTGGGGTCCCAGCACTGAATCTTGCGGTACCCCACTAGTCGCTACCTGCCATTCTGAAAAGGACCCGTTTATTCCTACTCTTTGCTTCCTGTCTGCCAATCAGTTCTCTATCCACATCAATACATTACCCCCCAATACCATGTGCTTTAATTTTGCACATTAATCTCTCATGTGGGACCTTATCAAAAGCTTTTTGAAAGTTCAAATACATCACATCCACTGGTTCTCCCTTGTCCACTCTACTAGTTACATCCTCAAAAAATTCTAGAAGATTTGTCAAGCATGATTTCCCTTTCATAAATCCATGCTGACTTGGACCGATCCTATCACTGCTTTCCAAATGCACTGTTATTACATCTTTATTCATTGATTCCAACATTTTCCCCACTACCGATCTCAGGCTAACCGGTCTATAACTTCCCTGTTTTCTCTCTCCCTCCTTTTTCAAAAAGTTGGGTTACATTAGCTACCCTCCAGTCCATAGGAACTTATCCAGAGTCTATAGAATGTTGAAAAATGACCACCAATGCATCCACTATTTCTAAGGCCACTTCCTTAAGTATTCTGGGATGCAGACTATCAAACCATGGGGATTTATCGGCCTTCAATCCCATCAATTTCCCTAACACCATTTCCTGACGAATAAGAATTTCCTTCAATTCCTTCTTCTCGCTAGACCCTCGATCCCCTAGTATTTCCGGAAGGTTATTTGTGCCTTCCTTAGTGAAGGCAGAACCAAAGTATTTGTTTAATTGGTCTGCCATTTCTTTGTTCCCCATTATAAATTCACCTGATTGTGACTGCAAGGGACCTACATTTGTCTTCACTAATCTTTTTCTCTTCACATATCTATTGAAGCTTTTGCAGTCAGTTTTTATGTTCCCTGCAAGCTTACCTGCAAATATTCTATTTTCCCCTACCTAATTAAACCCTTTGTCCTCCTCTGCTGAATTCTAAATTTCTCCCAGTCATCCGGTTTGCTGCTTTTTCTGGCCAATGTATATGCCTCTTCCTTGGTTTGAACACTATCTGTTGCATATGGAGAAAGAGTCAGACTGAACACTGTGAGCTCAAAGTAAAGTGTGACCTTAGTCTTTTATTGCAGATCTCCAGAATGCCTCTCCAACCTGTGAAGCCTCCTTAAATACCTGTGCTCCCAAGAGATTATGGGATCCCTTGGGACTCCAGGGGATGAGCCCTCTGGTGGCTGTACAGAGTAAATCCAAGTCCACATATACAACAACACCCCCCGCCCCCCCCCCCCAAAGTCAATAGTGTAACTATTTACAATGTGAGTCGATCTGGGGCCCTTCGTGCCCTGGTTGATCGTCTCGGTGAAAGCTGGTATTGTTGAATCATTTGTTGGGCCCTCGCTGGGCTGCTGTGCAGCTGGCCTTGTTGGGCTACCTGGTGTGTTGGGTCCTGCAGGGCTGCTGTGGATGATGGGTTCTGCTTCGTGGTCAACCGAGGTGCCGGTTGCCACTGGTGTGTATGTGTATCAAAAAAGCTAGGGTCCAAGGTGAGTTTGTCAGGATAGTCCGTGAATCTGAGTTTGATTTGGTCCAAGTGTTTCCGGTGAATGAGTCCATTTGAAAGTTTTGACCTGAAACATCCCGCTCCCCTCTTTGGCCACGACAGTGCCGGGAAGCCACTTGGGACCTTGTCCATAATTCAATACAAATGCAGGATCACTGATTTCAATCTCGCGTGACACATTTGCGCTATCATGGTATGCACTTTGTTGTAGCCGCCTGCTCTCTACCTGTTCATGTAGATCAGGATGAACGAATGAGAGCCTTGTCTTAAATGCTCTTTTCATGAGCAGTTCAGCAGGTGGGATCCCAGTGAGCGAGTGGGGTCTCGTGTGGTAGCTAAGCAGGCCTCGGGATAGGCGAGTCTGCAGTAAGCCTTCAGTTACCCTCTTCAAGCCTTGCTTGATGGTTTGCACTGCTCTCTCTGCCTGACCATTGGATGCTGGTTTAAACGGGGCAGATGTGACATCTTTGATGCTGTTACGGGTCATGAATTCTTTGAACTCAGCACTGGTAAAACATGGCCCGTTGTCGCTCACCAGGACATCGGGTAGGCCGTGTGTGGAAAACATGGCCCGCAGGCTTTCAGTAATGGCAGTGGACGTGCTAACTGACATTATCTCACATTCAATCCACTTGGTGTACATTTCTACAACCACAACGTACATTTTACCCAAGGGCCTGCATAGTGGACGTGCACCCTAGACCATGGTTTAGAGGGCCAAGACCATAAACTTAGCAGTGCCTTCCTGGGTACATTGCTTAGCTGTGAGCATGTATTACATCTGTGAACGCAGGACTCTAAGTCCGCATCGATACCGGGCCACCACACGTGGGATCTGGCTATCGCTTTCATCATCACGATTCCTGGGTGGGTACTGTGGAGGTCATTGATGAAGGTGTCTCTGCCCTACTTGGGGACCACTACTCGATTGCCTCACAGAAGGCAGTCTGCCTGTATAGACATTTCATCTTTGCGCCGCTGGAATGACTTTATCTCTTCCTGCATTTCCAATGGGACACTGGACCAGCTCCCATGAAGCACACAGCCTTTGACTAGAGATAATAAGGGTTCCTGGCTTGTCCAGGTTTTGATCTGCCGGGCAGTGACAGGTGATTGCTCACTCTCAAATGCTTCCATAACCATGGCTAGATCTTCAGGCTGCGTTATTTCCACTCCTGTGTTGCATCGGTGCAGTTGTTTGTGCTTGGCCTGTGGCGGATGGCATAGCTGTATGCGGACAACATGAGCACCCATCTCTGGATGCGGGCCGATGCATTAGTATTTATCCCTTTACTCTCGGAAAACAGGGATATAAGGGCCTTATGTTCGGTTTCCAATTCGAATTTTAGCCCAAACAGGTATTGATGCATTTTCTTTACCCCATATACACACGCTAACGCTTCTTTCTCAATCATGCTTAGACAGACGCATAAGCAACTGGTTGCAGTTTCCCAAAATCATTTGCTTGTTGCAATACACACCTGATGCCATATGACGACGCATCACATGCTAGTACCAAATGCTTACATGGATCACAGAAGCAATTTGTTTGAGCATAACAATTTTCTTGCTTTTCCAAAGGCATTTTCTTGGCTTTTGCCCCAAACCCATTCGTCCCCTTTCCGTAGTAAGACATGCAGTGGTTCTAACAGTGTGCTAAGACCCTGTAAGAATTTACCAAAGTAGTTCAGGAGTTCCAGAAATGACCGCAGCTCCTTCAAGTTCTGTGGCCTCAGTGCGTTCTCGATTGCCTCAGTCTTCGTGTTGGTGGGCCTAATGCCGTCCGCCGCAATCCTCCTTCCCAAGAACTCCACTTCAGGCGCCAGGAAAACGCACTTCGAGTATTTTACCTGAGCGCCACGTGGTTGAGTCGACTAAGAACCTCCTCCGGGTGCTGCAGATGCTTGACTGTGTTCTGACCTGTGACCAAGAAGTCGTCCTGGAAGACCATCATGTGCGGGACCGACTTCAGTAAGCTTTCCATGTTTCTCTGGAATATCGCCGCTGCTGATCGAGCATCTGTTATAAACAAAAAGACCTTTGTGCGTGTTGATGCAGGTGAGGGCCTTCGATGATTCCTCCAGTTCCTGTATCACAGATTTTGACGATGCTGTCTCCCTTGAGGACTGGGACGATAGGACTGGTCCACTCGCTGAACTCGATCGGTGAAATGATGCCCTCTCTTTGCAGCCGGTCTAGCTCGATCTCTACCCTTTCTCTCATCATGTACGGGACTGCTCTCACCTTGTGATAGATGGGTCGCACCCCCGGAATTAGGTGGATTTTGCTCCTTGGAATTTCCCGATGCCTGATTCGAACAGCGAAGGAAATTTGTTTAAGACCTGGGCACACGAAGTGTCATCAGCGGGCGACAGCGCTCAGACGTCGTCCCAGTTCCAGCGTATCTTTCCCAGCCAGCTCCTGCCGAGCAGTGTGGGACCATTGCCCGGTACCACCCAGAGTGGTAGCTTGTGCACCACTCTATCGTAGGAGTCTTTTCCGGTAGCACTGCCGATTACAGGAATCAGTTCTTTTGTGTAAGTTCTTAGTTTCCTGCGAACTGGAGTTATGACTGGCCTTGAGGCCTTGTTGCACCACAACCTTTCGAAAGTCTTTTTGCCTATGATGGACTGACTCGCGCCCGTGTCCAGCTCCATTGACACCGGGAGTCCATTTAGTTCAACATTCAGCATTATCGGGGGACAATTCGTGGTGAATGTTTGCACCCCATGTACCTCTGCCTGCTCTATCTGGTGCTCTGGTTCATTGTGATCCTCCGTGGGTCTGTCTTCCTCTGCAACATGGTGGTTTTCAGGTTTAACGGGATTTGCAACTCACCTGCACACTCGTTGGAGGTGTCCCATTGTTCCACAGCCCTTGCAAATGTATCCTTTGAATCAGCATGAATGGAAACGATGATCACCCCCGCAGCACCAACAATATTAATGGCCTTGCATTCATCACCCTTGATGGTGGACTCTGAGTCATCTGCGGACTGCAGCCGCAGGTATGTGTGACCTGCCCTGTACATTACGATTCGAAAACACTTTGTTCACAGTACTTGTAGCAGCACTTGTGTGCTGAGAGATGTACTTCATATTGTCACTGGTGGCAATGAACGCCTTGGCTATCGCTATGGCCTTACTCAAGGTTGGGGTCTCTACAGTCAAAGGTTTGCGAAATATAGTTTCGTGGCTGATGCCAAGTACGAAAAAGTCTCTGAGCATGTGCTCCAAATGTCCTTCAAATTTACAATGTCCTGCAAGGCGTCTTAGCTCAGCGACATAACTCGCCACTTCCTGGCCTTCAGACCTTTTGTAGGTGTAGAACCGGTACCTCGCCATCAGAACGCTCTCGGACCAGTGTGCACAAATTGTCGTATGATTTCTCCGTGGGTTTTGCTGGAGTGAGCAGATTCTTCATGAGGCCATACATTGGTGCCCCACAGATGGTGAGGAGGATCGCCCTTCTTTGGCAGTGCTCTCTTCCCCATCTAGCTCATTGGCCACAAAATATTGGTCGAGTCGCTCCACAAAAATTTCCCAATCATCTCCCTCCGAAAATTTCTCCAGGATGCCCACTGTTCTCTGCATCTTTGGGTTCTCTATCTGTATCTCGTCGCCAGTTGTTACGTATGGAGAAAGAGTCAGACTGAACACTGTGAGCTCAAAGTAAAGTGTGACCTTAGTCTTTTATTGCAGGTCTCCAGAGTCCCTCTCCAACCTGTGAAGCCTCCTTAAATACCTGTGCTCCCAAGGGATTATTGGAACTCCGGGGAATGAGCCCTCTGGTGGCTGTACAGAGTAAATACAAATAGACATATATAACAAGGACATCGGTTTCGGTCCTGCCAAGGTGCAGACCGTTCGGTTTGTACTGGTCCCACCTCCCCCAGAACCAGTTCCAATGTCCCAGGAATTTGCATCCCTCCCTCTTGCACCATTCCTCAAGCCACGTATTCATCCTAACTATCCTGCTATTTCTACTCTGACTAGCACGTGGCACTGGTAGCAATCTTGAGATTACTACCTTTGAGGTCCTACTTTTTAATTTAACTCCTAACTCCCTAAATTCAGCTTGTCGGACCTCATCACATTTTCTACCTATATCGTTGGTACCTATATGCACAATGACAACTGGCTGTTACCCTCCTGCTCTAGAATGCCCTGCAGCCACTCCAAGATATCCTTGACTCTTGCATCAGGGAGGCAACATACCATCCTGGAGTCTCGATTGCGGCCGCAGAAATGCCTATCTATTCCCCTTACAATAGAATCTCCTATCACCTATCTTCTTCAGTAGTGGACTGCAGTACAAGGCCAGATTCATTGCCCATTCCGAGCTGACTTCAGAAAGTGGTGGTGAGCCTCCTGATGAGCAAAAATTTGCCCAGGAGTTGCTCCGTTTTTTTTGGAGCAATTTGATTTTTCCGGAGTATCTTAAAAATCCCCATTCTGCACATTTAATTTGTGGCAGTGTAAGTGAGTTAGTTTGGATTTTTCTTAGTTTCCTTTTTTTTTTCAAAAGGGGGCGTTACCAGCCGGTTTGGCCATTTAAGCCAGTTTGGACAGCTAATAGTTGCTCCAAACTAACTTAGGCTAGCGTGTGTGGCCACTTGTGGCCGCACAGAAAACCCTTGCAGAGAGTTAAGAAATCAGCGCAGGTAGGTACTTAATGACTTGACTAAAGAATGTGAATAGGATCAAACAGCCATACAGGAGTGACAAATTTCGCAAAGTTAATTTACTATACAACAGAAGCATTCATGGAAGCTTAAACTACAAAAATTAAAAGAAGTAAAGAGACAAAACATATTTATCAAAACTCTCTTCTCTCCTCCCCCCTGATCAAAACCCTCCTCCTTCCCCCCGCCCCCCCCCCATCAAAATTCTCCTCTCTCCTCCCCCTCGGATCTAAACTCTCCTCCTTCCCCCCACCCCCCGATCAAAACTCTTTCCCCCCGCCCCCCCCCCCCCGATCAAACGTCTCCCCACACCAATCTGATTCTTGTAGCCCTCAGCGCGGGAAGGCAGTGGCAGGCCTGTGCGGCAGGCCACTCGGCCCGGGATAGGGGCAGCGAGCATCGGGTCCGGCTCACAGCCTGCAGGACGCGCTGGGAGGGCAAGGAGCTACAGCGCATCCGCGCAGCTGCCGCCACTGATTTCGGCGCAGGGCTGTAGCTCCGCCCCCCCACTCCACGAGGAATGCCGCGCCAGGACTCGGGACACTCAGAAGAGCGGCCAGAATCCTTAGTAAGTTTTTTGGTCATCGTTTTAAGCGCACAAAGTCGCCGCATCTCAGAAGAGTGCTCCGGAAAAAGGGGTTGGGGAAATTTGGGCCCATTGTTTCCACAACTGAGTGGCTTACTAGTCTACTTACAGGAAGAGCCAACCACTCAGTTACATTTGGGAAGACCAGGCACGGGTGCTAGGTTTCCCTTTGCCAAAGAACATTAGTGAACCAGTTGTTGTTTTATGACAATCGGAAACTTTCATGGTAATTTGCTTCTGATACTAGCCCACAAATTTCCACATTTATGCAATTAACATAAGACCATACGAAATAGGAGCAGGAGTCGGCCATTTGGCCCCCCGAGCTGCTCCACCATTTAATAAGATCATGGCTGATCTGATCACGGACTCAGCTCCACTTCCCCGCCTGCTCCCCATAACCCTTTATTCCTTTATCGCTCAAAAATCTATCTCCGCCTTAAATATATTCAATGACCCAGCCCCCACAGCTCCCTGGGGCAGAGAATTCCACAGATTCACTACCCTCAGAAAAGAAATTCGTTCTCATCTCAGTTTTAAATGGGCGGCCCCCTATTCTGAGACTATGCCCCCCTAGTTTTAATTTCCCCTTTGAGTGGAAACATCCTCTCTGCATCCACCTTGTCGAGCCCCCTCATTATCTTATATGTTTCGATAAGATCACCTCTCATTAATCTGAACTCCAATGAATACAGGCCCAACGTACTCAACCTATCTTCATAAGCCATCCCCGGAATCAACCTAGTGAACCTTCTCTGAACATCCTCCAATGCAAGTATATCCTTCCTTAAATACGGAGACCAAAACTGTACGCAGTACTCCAGGTGTGGCCTCACCAATACTCTGCACAGTTGTAGCAGGACTTCTCTGCTTTTATACTCTATCCCCCTTGCAATAAAGGCCAACATTCCATTTGACTTCCTGATCACTTGCTGCACCTGCACACTAACTTTTTGTGTTTCATGAACAAGGACTCCCAGGTCCCCCTGTACTGCAGCACTTTGCAATTTTTCTCCATTTAAATTATAATTTTCTTTTCTATTTTTTCTGCCCAAGTGGATAACCTCACATTTTCTCACATTAGTTATTAAATTAATTTTCCAAAATTAACTTTGGACTCATGTGCTCTGGGATTCTAATTCAGTACCATAGTTAATCCACTACCATAACCATTACACAACTGTATCCCTAAACTCTAGCTCAGTGGATAGTGCACTCACCTCTGAGTCAAGCCCCACTACAGAGGCTTGAGCACAAAAATCTAGGCTGACGCTCCCAATGCAGTGCTGAGGGAGTGCTGCACTGTTGGAGTTGCGGCTTTTCAGATGAGACGTTAAACCAAGGCCCCGTCTGCTCTCTCAGGTGGATGTAAAAGATCCCATGGTCACTACTTTTTGAAGAAGAGCAGGGAAGTTCTCCCCAGTGTCTTGGGGTCAATATTTATCCCTCAATCAACATACCAAAAACAGATTATTTATTCATTATCACTGTGTGTGGGAGCTTGCTGTGCACAAATTGGCTGCCGCGTTTCCCACATTACAACAGTGACTACACTCCAAAACTACTTCATTGGCTGTAAAAAGCTTTGAGACGTCCAGTGGTCGTGAAAGGTGCTATATAAATGCAAGTCTTTCTTTTTTTAAACTGTGCTGACTAGTCTGCGTTGAGCATAGTTGTAGTTAAGCCAATCAGTACTTGTGTGGTGTATGAAATGATACAATGAACTCCGTACTATGAGCCAGTGACTAGGTGTAACCTGATCAGTCTTTAATGGCTTCCAGAAGTCAAGATACAAAGGTGAAGTTCAGGTTAGATACCGGGCCCATCACAAGTGTACCTATGACCGTAGGACCTCCGACGGCAGTGCCCCCTGGTGGTGGGCAGACCTTATGTACATACATTACATCATTCCCCTCCCAGGTCTTGGCACAAGTCCATATTACAAGTTCAGATGGTCCAGAACCCTTCGCTCTCTGGTTGACTGTCTCAGTACAATCCCAGTGCTTTCCGAGTCTCTCACGACTTGGGGCTGGGCGTTGACCACAGTGGGTTCGTCTGATGGCTAGATGTGAATTGCTTGGTTGTCTAAGCTCGCAGTATCTTATTCCAACTGTTGGGGTTCGTCAGTGTGTCTTAGCTTGATTTGATCAACGTGTTTCCTGCACAACTGCCCATTCTTGAGCTTAACCATATACACCCGTTTACCCTCCTTATCCGTAACATTGTCCCGGAGACACTTGGGCCCTTGACCATGGTTAAGTACATACACTGGGTCATGGACACATATGTCGTGTGACACACGCAGCGTGGTCGTGATACCACTGCTGGCATTGATGTCGGGTTTCTACATGATAGTTAAGGTCAGGATGGACTAGAGAGAGCCTGGTTTTGAGACCTCTCTTCATCAATAGTTCCGCAGGCGGGACCCCGGTGAGCGTGTGTGGCCTTGTCCTGTAACTGAGCAGTATGTGTGACAGGCGTGTCTGCAAGGAACCATGAGTTACGCGTTTCAGGCTCTGCTTGATGGTTTGAACTGCCCAATCCGCTTGACCATTGGACGCGGGTTTGAACGGGGCTGACCTCATGTGTTTTATGCTGTGGCATTTCATGAACTCTTGAAACTGCAGGCTCGTGAAACACGGTCCATTGTCGCTGACAACGATGTCTGGCAGACCATGTGGGGCAAACATAGAAACATAGAAAATAGGTGCAGGAGTAGGCCATTTGGCCCTTCGAACCTGCACCGACATTCAATGAGTTCATGGCTGAACATGCACTTCAGTACCCCATTCCTGCTTTCTCGCCATACCCCTTGATCTCCCCAGTAGTAAGGACTACATCTAATTCTTTTTTTAATATATTTAGTGAATAGGCCTCAACAACTTTCTGTGGTAGAGAATTCCACAGGTTCACCACTCTCTGGGTGAAGAAGTTTCTCCTCATCTTGGTCCTAAATGGCTTACCCCTTATCCTTAGACTGTGACCCCTGATTCTGGAATTCCCCAACATTGGGAACATTCTTCCTGCATCTAACCTGTCTAAACCCGTCAGAATTTTAAACGTTTCTATGAGATCCCCTCTCATTCTTATGAACTCCAGTGAATATAAGCCCAGTTGATCCAGTCTTTCTTGATATGTCAGTCCCGCCATCCCGGGAATCAGTCTGGTGAACCTTCGCTGCACTCCCTCAATAGCAAGAATGTCCTTCCTCAAGTTAGGAGACCAAAACTGTACACAATACTCCAGGTGTGGCCTCACCAAGACCCTGTATAACTGTAGTAACACCTCCCTGCCCCTGTACTCAAATTTTCTCGCTATGAAGGCCAACATGCCATTTGCTTTCTTAACCGCCTGCTGTACCTGCATGCCAACCTTCAATGACTGATGTACCATGACACCCAGGTCTCGTTGCACCTTCCCTTTTCCTAATCTGACAAACATGACTCTCAAGTTCTCAATGGTGGCAGTGGAAGTGCTGGATGACATGATCACACATTCTATCCATTGGAGTATGCATACAACACCACAAAAAACATTTTACCGAGGAAAGGGCCTGCAAAGTCGATGTGGATTCTAGACCACAGTTTGGATGGCCGTAACCATAAATTGAGCGGAGCTTCCTTTGGGGCATTGCTTAACTGCATGCTGCACTGATGCACTAAGTCCAAGTCAATGCCAGGCCACCAAACATGGGACCTGGCGATGGCCTTCATCATGACAATACCAGGATGCGTACTATGTAACTCCCATACAAATCTCGCCCTGCCTTTCTTGGGCATTACAACACGATTACCCCACAGTAAACGGTCGGACTGGATAGAAAGCTAATCTTTGCGACGGCTGTATGGTTTGGTTTCATCACCCATTTCCATGGGGATGGTTGACCAGTCCCCGTTAAGAACACAACATTTTACAACCGATAGGGTCAGATCCTGGCTGGTCCAGGTCTTAACTTGTTGAGCAGTGACAGGCGACCCTTCACTCTCAAAGGCATCCATGACCATGAGTAGCTCTGCGGGCATTGGCATTTCCACTTCCAGTGTGGGCAACGGTGCCTGGTCTATGGCGAATGTCATAATCATAGGCAGATAATGTCAGCGCCCACCTCTGGATGCGGGACGACACGTTGGTATTGATACCTTTATGTTCTGAGAACAACGATATAAGCGGCTTGTGATTGGTTTCCAGCTCAAAGCGAAGCCTAAACAGGTGCTGGTGCATTTTTTAAAAACCCATAAACACATGCTAAAGCCTCTTTCTCTACCATGCCGTAGGCTCTTTCCTTCTTGGAAAGGCTTCGTGATGCGTATTTAACTGGTTGTAGTTTGCCTGACTCATTGACTTGCTGGAGTATGCAGCCGACCCCATAGGACGACGCATCACAGGTCAAAACTAGACGCTTGTATGGGTCATACAGTACCAGTAGCTTGTGGGAACGCAACAAGTTTCTAGCCTTCTCAAAGGCTCTGTCTTGAAGTTCACCCCAGTCGTCTCCTTTCCTGAATAGCTTGTGCAATGGCTCTAATATTGTGCTCAATTTGGGTAAGAAGTTACTGAAGTAGTTGAGAAGACCCAGGAACGAATGCAGCTCCGTCACATTCTGGGGCCTGGGCGCATTTTTGATGGCCTCTGTTTTCGCGTCAGTGGGCCTGATTCTGTCTGCTGCAATCTTTCGTCCAAGGAATTCGACCTCTGGTGCCATGAAAACGCACTTCGAACGTTTCAGCCTGAGTCCCACTTTGTACAGACGATGCAGAACCTCTTCCAGATTGTGCAGTTACTTGGCGGTGTCACGACCTGTGACTAGGATGTTGTCTTGGAATACCATGGTCCTGGGGATGGATTTCAATAGGCTCTCCATGTTTCTCTGAAATATGGCTACCACCGAACGAATGCCAAATAAACAGTCCTTTGTGAGTGTTGATGCACATAAGTTTCTTTGATGATTCAACCAGTTCCTGTGTCATGTAGGCCGACGTTAGATCCAATTTGGTGAATGATTTTCCCCCTGCTAGTGTTACAAACAGGTCATCAGCTTTCGGTAGCGGGTACTGATCTTGTTTCGAAACTCGGTTGATCATGACCTTGTTGTCTCCACAAATCCAGACCGTGCCGTCGCTCTTTAACAGCGGAACAACGGGAAGGACCCATTCATTAAATTCGACCGGTGAGATGACCCCCCTAGCGCTGTAGCCTGTCCAATTCGAGCTCGACCTTTTCTCTCATCATGTGCAGGACCGCCCTGGCTTTGTGATGGATGGGCCTTGAGTCTGGGCCAAGGTGAATCTGCACCTTGGCTCCCTTGAAGCTGCCAATTCCCGGTTCAAACAGTGAGGGAAATTTGCTCAGCACTTGAGCACACAAATCATCATCCGCTGATGACAAAGCTTTGATATCGTATCATTTCCATTTTATTTTCTCGAGCCAATTCCTGCCGAATAACGATGGGCCGTTGCCTGGGATAATCCATAACGGTAGATCATGAACCGCTCCCTCGTACAACACTCTTACTGCTGCACTACCGATCACTGGTATGAGCTCTTTGGTACGCAACTTCGCATTTATCAGACTCAGCTTGGATCTCTCTGCCTTGGTCTCCCGCAGCTTTTCGAAAGTACGCTGGCTTATAATCAATTGACTCGCACCCGTGTCTGATTCCATGGATAACGGCACACCGTTAAATTTTACCTCCATCATTATCGGTTAGCTCTTTGTTAGGAAGGCACATATGCTATACACTTCCTCCTCGGAGTTCTCAAATGCCTCGGGCTACATTGCTAGAGCCACGCTGAATTGACCATCATCTACGTGGTGTGTCGCAGCTCGCTTGCTCCGCTGCGGACACGTCTGCTGAAGATGTCCCGTCTTCGCACACCCTCTGCATACATACTGCCTGAAGCGGCACTGGTGGGGTCGGTGATTGCCCCCGCAGCGCCAACACGTCGAGCTCGGATTTGCGCCCAATGGCGGGCTTTGAGCGACTCCCGTTCTCGCATACACAGTCGAGTAGGCTCTCAATGGCGAACTTTTGAGCGGCTCCCAGTCTTGCAGACCCAGTCGAGTAGGCCCTGCCATGTGCAGCTCTGCCGGCCGTCGATACAATTTTTTAACAGTACTTGCCGTGGAGTTCCTGTTTTGTCGCGATATCTGCTTTGAGCTTTTCTGTGTGGACATGCAAGCCTGGCGATGGTGATGACCTTGCTGAGGTCCGGCATCTCCACAGCAAGCAGCTTACTTAAGATCGCCTTGTGGTTGACCCCATCATGAAAAATTCATGCATCATGTCTTCCAAAACAGGCCCAAATTTGCAAGGCCCTGAAAGATATCTCAGGTCGGCAACAAATGCCGCTACGTCCTGGCCTTCTGGACGAACATGCGTATAGAAGCGATATCTGGATATGAGAATTCCTTCCGTGGGTTTAAGGTGTTCCCGAACTACAGCACACAGTTATTTGTAATCCTTTTCTGTAGGACGAGTGGGTGAGAACAGATTCTTGATGAGTGCATAGATTGTGGGGCCACAGTCGTGAGAAGAACTGCCCTGCGCTTCTCTGCATCCTCGTCTTTGTTTAGGTCGTTTGAAAGATAGAAACATAGAAAATAGGTGCAGGAGCAGGCCATTCGGCCCTTCGAGCCTGCACCACCATTCAATAAGATCATGGCTGATCATTCACCTCAGTACCCCTTTCCTGCTTGCTCTCCATACTCCCTGATCCCTTTAGTCGTAAGGGCCATATCTAACTCCCTCTTGAATATATCCAACGAACTGGCCTCAACAACTCTCTGCGGTAGGGAATTCCACAGGTTAACAACTCTGAATGAAGAAGTTTTTCCTCATCTCGGTCCTAAATAGCTTACCCCTTATCCTTAGACTGTGTCCCCGGTTCTGGACTTCCCCAACATCAGGAACATTCTTCCTGCATCTAACCTGTCCAGCCCCGTCAGAATTTTATATGTTTCGATGAGATCCCCTCGCATCCTTCTAAACTCCAGTGAATGAAGGCCAAGTAGATCCAGTCTCTCCTCATATGTCAGTCCTGCCATCCCGGGAATCAGTCTGGTGAACCTTCGCTACACTCCCTCAATAGCAAGAACCGCCCTTCCTCAGATTGGGAGACCAAAACTGAACACAATATTCCAGGTGAGGCCTCACCAAGGCCCTGTACAACTGCAGTAAGACCTCCCTGCTCGTATACTCAAATCCCCTAGCTATGAAGGCCAACATACCATTTGCCTTCTTCACCGCCTGCTGTACCTGCATGCCAACTTTTAGTGACTGATGAACCTTGACACCCAGGTCTCGTTGCACCTCTCCTTTTCCTAATCTGCCGCCATTCAGATAATATTCTGCCTTCGTGTTTTTGCCCCCAAAGTGGATAACCTCACATTTATCCACATTATACTGCATCTGCCATGCATTTGCCCACTCACCTAACCTGTCCAAGTCACCCTGCAGCCTCTTAGCGTCCTCCTCACAGCTCACACCGCCAACCAGTTTAGTGTTATCTGCAAACTTGGAGATATTACACTCAATTCCTTCATCCAAATCATTAATGTATATTGTAAATAGCTGGGGTCCCAGCACTGAACCCTGCGGCACCCCACTAGTTACTGCCTGCCATTCTGAAAAGGACCCGTTTATCCCGACTCTCTGCTTCCTGTCTGCCAATCAGTTCTCTATCCACATCAGTACATTACCCCCAGTACCATGTACTTTAATTTTGCACACCAGTCTCTTATGTGGGACCTTGTCAAAAGCTTTTTGAAAGTCCAAATACACTACATCCACTGGTTCTCCCTTGTCCACTCTACTAATTACATCCTCAAAAAATTCCAGAAGGTTTTTCAAGCATGATTTCCCTTTCATAAATCCATGCTGACTTGGACCAATCCGGTCACTGCTTTCCAAATGCGCTGTTATTTCATCTTTAATAATTGATTCCAACATTTTCCCCACTACTGATGTCAGGCTAACCGGTCTATAATTACCGGTTTGCCACGAAATACTGGTCAAGACGATCTGTGAAATCTTTCCAATCCTTTCCCTCATTGAATCTCTCTAGAATTCCAAAAATACTCGATCGTGCTGTGCTCGCCATACTTTTGCGTGGGTTCGTATTTGCCTCGTCGCCAGTTGTGGTGTATGAAATGATACAATGAACTCCGTACTGTGAGCCAGTGACTAGGTGTAACCTGGTCAGTCATTAATGGCTTCCAGAAGTCAAGATACAAAGGTGAAGTTCAGGTTAAATACCGGGCCCAGCACAAGTGTACCTATGACCCTCGGACCTCCGACAGTAGTGCCCCTTGGTGGTACCTTATGTACACACATTACAACTTGTGCACTCTACTTGCAGGGAATGAAGCAACAGCTCATTATACCTTCTCTCTCGCAAACGCATTGCAGCGTTGACCACAAGTAAATTGCATGGCTGATGAATGATGGCTTTCAAAGACCTGACAACAGAGTGCTGCTCCAGCTAGTCAGATGGAAACAATTTGTGACTGCATGCAGCCAATTTATGACAATATTTTCCAAATTGGTGTTGTTCCTACAGCTAAAGTGAAGTCGGATTTCTAGCAACTTACAGATGTCAAAAAGCATATGGTGAGGAACAAGTCCATTTGGATCCATTTGCTGTTCATTTCTGTCTTTTTTTAGGTCAGCTTGTTGTCAGCCACCTGGACCAAAATCTATTTCTTTATATGAATTGCATTTCCATCAGCCTAGTTCTGCTTATTAAAAAGCTTTTATAATGTTGCTAAGCTTCAATTACTGTGCTTGCTGCTTATGACTGATTTTGAAAATACTTTGGGTATTTTTTAAGCTTTTGGTGAATTTTTATGTATCTTTAGATGAAGGATGCCAGTCCTGGCAAAATGAAACATATCTTTCCTTTCAGGCACGTAGAATTTGATTCAGATAGACCTGGCTTAAGCACGGCCAAACCATCTTCTCTGGGCCAAAGTGTTGCGTAACCTCAAACTCAGAAGAACAAATCATGCTGCAATTAAGTGAATCTTTCCCATTTTCTACACCTGCCATCCATTCCTGTTGACCAAGAGTCCCAAATCGGCCTGGATTCAATAGTAAACCATGACAGTCAGACAAAGAAGACTAGCAAAAGATGAATTTAAGACTGGAGTTATTTCACACAAAGAGCGACCAATACATGGAATGGATATCTGGATAGGGCAGTTGAGACAAAAACCCTGGGACCTTTCAGGAAATAGTCGGACACTGTAATGAGAAGGCTCTAGATTCTTTCTGGATGGGTGAGTTAAGAGGGGCTGAATAGCCTTCCTCATCTGTACCCATCTTATGATACTAATTCAAATAGATTTTCAGATTTTGGTAAATGCTGCGTTCCAGTAATTGGGGGGCGGGGATCAAATTTCTAGGCCAATATGTCTTCAAATACTGCGAGTTTGGATAATGTAGGTCACAGCAGGTTACTTAAGTTGGGCAGTGAGCACAGAATTAGAGGACAGTCATACAAAGTAAGTAAGCAATGACCAAGGTTGGACAAATTTCCTTCCCTGCACAGAACAGACTTCCAGTCAAGGTACCTGATGATATGTTGATTAACGCTAACAGAGAGAGAGTTGGGTAAATATGTTATTAAGATTGGGACTGATGGTTGTCAAGGTAAAGATAGAAATAGATGGTCAAATGCTGTGTGGAACACCATTATTACATGTATCCAGGACAATAAAACTTGGGAGCATAACTGATAAAGTTGGTATTCTGGCAGGATGAGCTCAAATGGGCCAAAGTTCACAAGATAGATTCTGATGAAGAAGGCCCTTTGATCCATTTGCGTTCATACTTCCAGAATATCTACTCAGGCGTATGACAGATGCCAGCTTGATAATACAAGGGAGAATCAGGCTGAATATAAAAAGAAGTGAAAAAGGAAATTAAGAGAGGCAAAGAGATAATACGAGAATAGATTGTCGGCTAACATAAAGGGGAATCCAAAGGCATATAAACAGTAAAAAGGTTCTCAGAGGAGTGGTGGGGCTGATTAGGGACCAACATTGAAATCTATTGGTGGAGTACTTTCCATCAGTGTAAACGAGGAGGTTGTCGGCATATTGGATGAGATACAAATAGATAAAGAGGAGGTAATAGAAAGGCTGGCAGTACTTAAAGTGGATTAATCACCCGTGTGGGATGAATCCTAGAATGCTGAGGGAAGTGAGGGTAGAAATTGCAGAGGTGCTGGCCACAATCTTCCAATCCTCCTTAGGATACAGGGATGGTGCCATAGGGTTGGAGGATTGCAAATGCAACACCCTTGTTCAAAAACAGGGAGAAGGATAAATCACAGGCCGGTCAGTTCAATGTCGAAATCTTTGAGAAACAATAATCAGGGAGAAAATTTACAGCCACTTGGACAAGTGTGGGTTAATAAATGAGAGCCAGCACGGATTGGTTAAGGGCAAATTGTGTTCGACTAACCGGATTGAGTTTTTTGAATAGAGAGGATGGATTAGGGCAGTTGATGATGGACTTTCAAAAGTTCTGATGGCTTAACCTTCGAGTAACAACTTGCACTTCTAAAGCACCTTTCAAGACTCGATGATGTGCCAAACTGCATCAGAACCAATTAAGTATTTGTAGAAGTGTAGTTATAGTTTTAGGGAAATATGGCAGCCAATTTGCACACAGCAAGGTGGAACAAACAGCAAAGATAAATGAGCAGTTAATCTGTTTTTTGGATGGTGCTGGTTGAGTGGTGAATGAGTCATGGGATCTTGTACATCCACTTGAGAAAACAGATGGGGCCTTGGTTTAGCATCTCTGTCCCTCAGAGTCTTGCCCAAAGATTCACATCTAAGATTGAAAATTTCCCATGTGGTGAATCTTGGGCTTAAATCTGTAAAGATATATCAGTTTGAAGATGATAATTTAGGGACATGCCCTTAGTACCAGTAAGCGCTATGTCAATGCTGTAATTGGTCGATCAGTTAGATCCAGATTGCAGTCAGTTAATCTGCAAGAGTTTGTAAATTAAAAGGAGGTGTTGAATGATGTTGTATAAACTTTAATAAGTCTATTTCTTCATCATTCAGATATTGGATCAACATAAGAACAAAGCGAGAGCCATATTCTAAGGAAGACACAAATACTCTTCCGGAAATACTAGGGGAACGAGGGTCTAGCGAGAAGGAAGAACTAAAGGAAATCCTTATTAGTCAGCAAATTGTGTTGGGGAAATTGATGGGATTGAATGCCGATAAATCCCCGGGGCATGATAGTCTGCATCCCAGAGTACTTAAGTAAGTGGCCCTAGAAATAGTGGATGCATTGGTGATCATTTCCCAACATTCTATAGACTCTGGATCAGTTCCTATGGACTGGAGGGTAGTTAATGTAACGCTATTTTTTTAAAAAGGAGGGAGAGAGAAAACGGGTAATTATAGACCGGTGAGCCTGACATCGGTCGTGGGTAAAATGTTGGAATCAATTATTAAAGATGTAATAGCAGCGCATTAGAAAAGCAGTGACAGGATCGGTCCAAGTCAGCATGGATTTATGAAGGGGAAATCATGCATAACAAATCTTCTAGAATTTTTTGAGGATGTAACTAGTAGAGTGGACAAGGGGGAGCCAGTGGATGTGGTGTGTTTAGACTTTCAAAAGGCTTTTGACAAGGTCCCACATAAAAGATTAGTGTGCAAAATTAAAGCACATGGTATTGGAGGTAATGTACTGATATGGATAGAGAACTGGTTGGCAGACAGAAAGCAGAGAGTAGGAATAAACAGGTCCTTTTCAGAATGGCATGCAGTGACTGGTGGAGTACCGCAAGGTTCAGTGCTGGGACCCCAGCTATTTACAATATACATTAATGATTTAGACAAAGGAATTGAATGTAATATCTCCACGTTTGCAGATGACACTAAGCTGGGTGGCAGTGCGAGCTGGGAGGAGGATGCTAAGAGACTGCAGGGTGACTTGGACAGGTTAGGTGAGTGGGCAAATGCATGGCAGATGCGGTATAATGTGGATAAATGTAACGTTATCTGCTTTGGTGGTAAAAACAGGAGGGCTGTTTATTATCTGAATGCTGACAGATTGGTAAAGGGGGAGGTGCAACGAGACCTGGGTGTCATGGTACATCAGTCATTGAAGGTTGGTATACAGGTGCAGCAGGCGGTGAAGAAGGCAAATGGCATGTTGGCCTTCATAGCGAGGGGATTTGAGTATAGGAGCAGGGAAGTCTTACTGCAGTTGTACAGGGCCTTGGTGAGGCCTCACCTTGAATATTGTGTACAGATTTGGTCTCCTAATCTGAGGAAGGACATTCTTGCTATTGAGGGAGTGCAGCGAAGGTTCACCAGACTGATTCCCGGGATGGCAGGATTGACATATGAAGAAAGACTGGATCGACTAGGCTTGTATTCAGTGGAATTTAGAAGAATGAGAGGGGATTTCATAGAAACATATAAAATTATGACGGGATTGGACAGGTTAGATGCAGGAAGAATGTTCCCGATGTTGGGGCAGTCCAGAACCAGGGGTCACAGTCTAAGGATAAGGGGTAAGTCATTTAGGACCGAGATGAGGTGAAACTTTTTCACTCAGAGAATTGTGAACCTGTGGAATTCTCTACCACAGAAAGTTGTTGGGGCCAGTTCGTTAGATATATTCAAAAGGGAGTTAAATGTGGGATCAAGGGGTACGGAGAGAAAGCAGGAATGGGGTACTGAAGTTGCATGATCAACCATGGTCATATTGAATGGTGGTGCAAGCTCGAAGGGCCGAATGGCCTACTCCTGTACCTATTTTCTATGTTTCTATGTTTCAATGACACATAATCCAGCATTCAATGTTAAACAAGCAGTACTCATTAACAGAAACAATTCATTGTTGAAAATGGTGTCAACTAACTTTATTCTTTTTACATAAATGTGAATTACAGGTCACAATCTTGGAATGCCAGCACTATGGTGATATACCACAATGGTACGGATTGTCTTGGGATTCATTTGAAAATAAATTTACACAATGTTTGGAACAAATCAGAATTTTCTCCGTTCTGACTCTTATCCATTGAGGCCTCCGTACATCTGGAAATTCTGCTTCCAGATAACAAGTAGTTGCTTGTTTTGGTGTCAGAAGTCCATTCCTATAATATTGTGGGAAACTCTCTTGAATTAGTACCTAACTTTTCAGTGTAGTTTGCTCCTTTGACTTCTGTCCAAGCAATGCTCCAGACAATCTTTAAGAATAGACATGAAATGTATATACCTGCTGTCAATAATGTTTCTAAATCTTCCCAAATTTCTCCTCTTTTTATCTGCTCCTCTTCTTGAAGGCGCTGTCTTTTGCAGTTCCATGTGTGCCCAGCAAACTTACAATATCTCAGCCAAATGGCTCACCACCATGTCTGGGCATGAAGCAGTGATTTTCAGTGGGTTCGTTAGCCCAGTCCCGCACTCACCCCCTTCAGCAGGAGTTTAGTCTCAGGATATGTGCATCACAGGGAAGGCTCATCCCTAGTTGCCCTAACTGAGTGACTTGCTCAGTGACCTCACAGGGAAGTTCAGAGTCAACCACGTTGGTGTGGGTCTGGAGTCACATATAGGCCCAGACCAGGTAAGGACGGCAGATTTCCTTCCCTAAAGGTCATTAATGAACCAGATGGGTTTTTACGACAATCCAATAACTTTATGATCACTTTTACTTATAATCAGCTTTTTATGTCCAGCGTATTTTAAACTGATTTCAAATTCTTAAACTGCCATGGTGCATCAGGACTCACGTTCATTGGATTTTTAGTCCAGGCTTCTGGATTACTGGTCCAGTAACGCAACCACCACACTGCTGGCCCTCTGCAATTCACAGTAAACACTTTGGCTGATATTTCCTGTCCTCCATCCTATGAACATTAGGGTCGCCCTGGAGTCTCCGGCAATTAAAGGATAACCCGGTAGAAAAATCATAGGGGCAATAGAAAGGTGTTTTTTTTTAAAATTCATTGAAAATGTTTGTTTATAAAAAATATTGGACATGGGATGGAGAGAAAATGGCTGTTTGACGAACTGTCAAGAATCATCCAATCAGGTAATGAGTCTGTTCGCTTTCTAATTGGCCATGCACCGCGAAAATGGACATGTTGAGCGACCAATGGTGGGAATGTGGGGGCAGGGCAGTTGGAGACAGGAGGTCATGTGATGACACCTCCAGGGATATGTCCAACCAGAGTTGGCAACCCTAGTAAACGGTTGCGCCCTTCCTGCTAGCGAAGATCAGCTCACACAGCATGGAACAAGATCTGACCCTAAAATCTTCCTTGTCTGAAATACACCCCACCAGTAATGTTCTCTGGTAGCTGCGCTTTGTTCTGCGCTGCCTGTTTCTTTTAGTGTGCGGTCGCTTTAAATTTCCGAGCGTGAACGGAATTTACAGCGGAGAAGCCGGTGAGCAGCCAACGTGGGAGCTTTCCCCGATTACCGCACAGCCACGCAGCTTAGAGGCAACATTGTCCACCAGGTGGCACACTTTCCCTCTGAGTCATCAGAGGGCCTCAAAGCTGTTGCTCGAATGTCAGCTCTTGCGATTAATTTATGGTGCAAAGTTTGCAATTTCCACTAGCCTTAGCTGAAGGAAACAAAAACCTCGTGATACCAGGCGTGGCAATCCAATTTCATGTGCAGAAGGTACAATCTGAACCACTAACGTGAGGACAAAGAAACAGGAGGAGGCCATTTAGCCCCTCAAACTTGTTTTGCCATTCAATTCGATCACGGCTGATCTGCACCTCGACCCCATTTACCTGCCTTTTTATCTGCTCCTCTTTGAATCCTTACCTAACAAAAAAAATCTGTCGATCTCAGTTTTGAAAGCTTTAATTGATCCCCCCAGAACCCACAGCCTTTTGGGAGAGAGTCGGTGTCTTGCTGGGCTAGAAAAATATTTGCCAATATGCTTTATGGCAAATCGCTTTGCAGAGTCAAATGCCAGAGGCTACAGGGGCCTGGAAACCTCCAGAAAAAACTATCCTTCAGCGAAACACAGACAAACAACACATTGTGCTGTTACCATTGTGCCAGTGCAGTCACCATCGAGTCTCGTCGCCGAGAGCATGCAGAAGACAAGTGCAGGCAGCGGAAAGAACGTGCGGCAAACCAGTCCCACCCTTCCTTACCCTCAACCACTGTCTGTCCCACCTGTGACGAGGACTGTGGTACTTGTATCGGACTGTTCAGCCACCTAAGGACTCATTCTAAGAGTGGAAGCAAGTCTTCCTCGATTCCGATGGATGATGGGCAGTCAGCACAACTTGGCAACCTTCGTTTGCACCGATTTGATGAAGGCTACAGCTCTGTTGGCACCAGCAGCCCTCTGCTAACTCGCTTGCAAGGCGGTTTGAGCCCAGACAATGAGCGTTAGCGTACTATTCGACTGTGGAGGGCATCGGATCCTGGTTCAATCCTGTCCCTGCTCAATTTTCATATCTGTGGTCTTTCTAGCGGTGGTCACTGAGCTGTGATTAAGCATGGAGATCCCCCCCTTCCCCCCCCCGCCTCCGGAGCTCAGGGGCATTTCTGCACCGCTGCTCGAGTGACTCAGTGAGTAGCTCATCTGGGACCTCCCGGTTTGTCAGGCTCGGTAGGCCGCCAAGCGCTTGTCCACTGACACATCGGAGGAGCTTGGAGGAGAACAGACTTCAGGGGTGACTGTGATCTTCCGTTCCAGTTGTGGGGAGGGCACTAACAGGGAATGAGAGTAAGGAAATCACGGAGCTGCAAGTTTCTGAGAGCTTAAAAAGATTAATGTCAAATGACAGAAATCCAAATATAAAGTTACATAATTGGGGAATTGGCATTGCTCACAGTAAGTTGGAAGGCGTGTTGGGGAAGGTCTTGCTTAAGTCCCTGCAAATTAAAATCGGCGGTTTCTATAAAGCGTGGCCAATTTGCAACGCCAGTTTTATGCCCCCGGTGGCAAGTTGAAGACTTGCCCCGTTGTTTTACGATGGCGGATTGGAGGGGGGGGGTGGGGTAGCGGGTTATAAACAATTTAACGTGCAATGTATTATTCTGCTGCTAAGATGTACTCTGGACCGTCCCCTTTAAGGTCGCAAAGTCTAATTGCTGTAAATGGGCCTGAGGGCAATTAAACCTCACTGGCCAAACAGAACCGCAGCAAGTAAATGTCCTTTCTCTTTTTCTGAATAACTGTGACAGATTGAAGTGCGAAGTCTGAGGTGTGATTGGCATAAGAAATATATATCTAGATTGGCGGAGAGAGATTTGTCCTGCACAGCTGTAAAACTGCAGCCATGATAAAGGAAATGTTTGCTTTTGCCCTTTTTGTCATTTTTTTTAAGTAAGTGCTTTGAAAAAAATTGACATAATTAAAATGAAGTTTTATAATTTGTTACAGGCAGGATCTTTTATCTCAGTTTTTATTTTTGGGGGCAGGGAGCGAGATGAGGAATGTGAGCACTGGGAATTGAAACACATTTGCACTGTGGGCACCCAATGTTAGTAACAGATACTCAGGTACTCCTATGTTGGATACAACAAGTTTAGGTTCAGAATAAACATCTCTTCTCTAATCGGCCTCCCAACAATCTGCCTTAAACCCAAACCGAGAAGCTAACCAATGCTCTTTCTTTGACTGGAATAGCTAGCCGAGTTGTTGTGCTCATATTGTGCGGAGCTTTGTGATGTGGACTTACAAGAGTGAAGATTGCACAGACATTATGGGCTGGATTTTCCGGGTCTTTTGCGCGCTGTTTTCGCCACCGGAGCGGCAACAATGGCGGGGGTGAGGTGTTCTGGGTGGGCGGGCAGCCTCCAGCGCCCCGCGGCGATCCTCGGGGTTGGGTTTTGCGGCGGTGCGGAGTAGCACTGCCCGGAAGAGCTGCGCCCGGTGTGTGTTACGCCGCTGCCCCCCACCCCACTCCCAGCCCCGGTCGCGACACCGGCGTGAGTTTGAGCTCCGCAGCTGACCCGCCCGACCGGAAGTGCGCCCACACTGATCGCCTGGGAAATCAGGACGGTCCCACCACGAAGAGTAACGAACTCCTAAGGTAAGTGTGATTTATTTTTCTTTTAATTTTTTTAATGATTTGTGTTGTGGTGGTGTGGGCAATGTATTAGGAATGTTTTTGTGGGGTTTTTTTTAGGTTCACACCCCCCCCAGACATCTTGCAGAGCGCTCCTGGCACGGCCCTTTAGCTCAGGAGTTTCCTGTCCTTGCGCCAAGAGAGGTGTCATCATCATCATCATCATCATAGGCGGTCCCTCGAAACGAGGATGACTTGCTTCCACGCCAAAAAAGGATGAGTTCAATGAAGGACTTAATATTCCAGGTCCTGAGCTACATGCTGAAGGGTGGAAGATGCCTGTGCGTGGATTTTTTTAACGTATGGTGGTTGTTGCACACCAGCCACCACAAGGGCTCGACGGGAGGTGTGCAATGCCTCTCTTAGCGCTGCGCCCCCTGGCACACGGCCCAGCTGCCCAAACTTACCTACTGAGGCGCAAACTATTCCCGGCCACTAACCTTCCCGCCCCGCCGCCATTTTTGCCCCCAAAAACATCGAGTCCTAAAGTCCAGCGCTATATTTCAGACCATTACACTCAGTGGAGCTTCAATCAGCCGAGGTTCGGGGCTGGGTTCAATCTTTGATCCAATGTGACTGAGGTAACACTGTTACACTGTCTCTATTTTATTGCAAACATTAAGTGCGCCACTCTTTAAGAGACATCCTTTTGTGGATTTATGATTGCCCAACATTAGATCCTATTTCCTCCCCATCGCTTCCTAAAGTGCTGTCTCTTACAGAAGCACAGTTTCCACAGCCATGCCAACACTCTGTCACCTCACCCAAGCGGCTATTCTTCAATGTGGGAACTGGGACAGGGAGTGTTGGCAGGCTATTTGACCAACCCAATCCTATTCTTAATCAATGAACGTCTGCTGCCCCAGCTCAAATCAGTTAACAATGCAGAATGGGTATAAAACCTGGGATCTTCTCTTCTGTACGGCTTGCCCAGTATCTGCGCAGTGCAGTTACTTACAAGGCAGGGTGGGAACATATCATATCCAGTAGCTCTTGTTGGCTATTTGGGGTCTTTCCTCTATCCTCAGGAGCTGTTGCTACCAGTGATGCGTGATGTTGCCATTCAGGCTCTGCATTAGTTCGGTGAAGAGGAAGCAGGTGGCTTACGTTGCGCATAGTTGGTAATCTTTAATGCTTGAAGGCACTCACAATGCTGGTCATCATCTTTGTTATTTCACCAATGTATTTGGTTCTCCTTCTACAGACCCTCACCATCCACGAGTTCCCATTTCCAACAGAGGAAATTGCAACTTGGAGAAGGTGCAGAATTATTAGCACTCACTCCTCTCAGCCTTGGTAAATTGTCATGGTGCAAATATAAGAACATAAGAAATAGGAGCAGAAGTCGGCCATTTGGCCCCTCGAGCCTGCTCCGCCATTCAATAAGATCACGGCTGGTCTGATCTTGGGTTCAGCTCCAGTTCCCCGCCTGCTCCCCATAACCCTCAACTACCTTATCATTCAAAAATCCGTCCATCTCCACCTTAAATATATTCAATGACCCAGCCTCCACAGCTCTCTGGGGCAGAGAATTCCAAAGATTCGCGACCTTCTGAGAGAAGAAATTCCTCCTCATCTCCGTTTTAAATGGGCGGCCCCTTATTCTGAAACTATGCCCCCTAGTTCTAGATTCCCCGTCGAGGGGAAACAGCCTCTCTGCATCCAACCTGTCCAGCCCCCTCAGAATCTTATACGTTTCAATAAGATCACCTCTCATTCTTCTAAACTCCAATGAGTACAGGCCCAACCTGCTCAACCTTTCTTCATAAGACAACCCTTTCATCTCAGGACTCAACCTTGTGAACCTTCTTTAAACTGTCTCCAATGCAAGTATATTCCTCCTTAAAAAAGGAGACCAAAACTGTACGCAGTACTCCAGGTGTGGCCTCGCCAAAACCCTGTACAGTTGTAGCAGGACTTCTCTGCTTTTATACTCCATCCCCCTTGCAATAAAGGCCAACATTCCATTTGCCTTCCTGATTACTTGCTGTACCTGCATACTAACTTTTGGTGTTTGTTTTGTGTTTCAAGTGTCATCGTGTCAAAAGATTTACGAGCTTGAATTTTCTTGCTTTGACTTGGGGACTTTGATAAATTAATTGAACAGCGTCAAACATATAGTGGAAGTGTACAATAGTGGATCCCGTTTTCCATTGGGTCCAATTCTCAGTCGAACCTGTGATACTCAGAATGGTTCCACTAAAAAATAGGCTCCAAAAGAAAACGTAGTCCATTATTTTGCCTGCTGTTGTGTGTTACCCTTCCTTTCTCACTGGCTGTAAATGTGCAAAAATTAATTCTATCTATGTACTCCTTCAATCTTCAGACTTCCGAGGCTGTTGAAACCTTTGGTCCCAAGCCAAAAACGTTTTTCAGCATGTTTCAGTCCTATGAAAGGCCTCCGTTTTCAAGATTAGACGTGCTTGGCATGAAGCATTTCAATCAGCAGGTTATTGCAGGGCACATCTCCATTCAAGTGCTTGAGGTAGAGGTACTCCTCGGACTGCATGCTGATGGCCCGTATCTCAGGGAGCCTCAGGAGAAGTTGTCCAAACTGGTCGGCCTGCTGTGGGAAGCACATGGTGTAGTCCATCAGGGCCCTGTTGACTTTTTCCTGGATGCTCTCGACAAAGGGGCGGTTTTCCAGATTCTTCACATCTGTGGAAGGGAAGAAGGATTGACTTGACGACTCAATAAGAACATAAGAAATAGGAGCAGGAATCGGCCATTCGGCCCCTCGAGCCTGCTCCGCCATTTAATAAGATCATGGCTGATATGATCTTGGCCTCAGCTCCACTTCCCCGCCCGCTCCCCATTAACCCTTCACATATTTATCGCTCAAAAATCTGTCTATCTCCACCTTAAATATATTCAGTGACCAGCCTCCACAGTTCTCTGGGGCAGAGAATTCCACAGATTTACAACCCTCTAAGAGAAGAAATTCCTCCTCATCTCTGTTCTAAATGGGCGACCCCTTATTCTGAGACTATCCCCCTAGTTCTGGATTCCCCCATGAGGGGAAATTTCCTCTTTGCATCTACCTGTCGAGCCCCCTCAGAATCTTATAAGATCGCCTCTCAATCTTCTAAACTCCAATGAGTACAGGCCCAATCTGCTCAAGCTTTCTTCATAAGACCACCCCTTCATCTCAGGAATCAACCTTGTGAACCTTCTCTGAACTGCTCGAGACTGGATGCTGACCCCAGCAGTATCGATTGGGCAATCTCTTTTTAACCGATTCCTTACTGTCCACGTGATTTTTCTCCCCGGGTTGTTGCTTGCAGCAGATTCCCGGAGATTAATTCCTGCGACACTCTGACAGGTTAGCAACCCTCCCAGATCCCAAGGCGATCGGAAACTGGCTAAAAGGAAGGAAATCACTGGTCATGTTTTCATGGCTTACCAGGGCTGAAGAGCACCAAGAATTTCAGACAGACAAACTCGTGCTGGTCAGTCTGCAGGGAGCGGAGTTTGGCCACCAGCTCCTGCGTGCGGGTCACCAGGTTATTCAATGTAGCTCCTGATTGTGAAGCGATAATTGAAAGGTCGATCTGAGAGGAGAGGGAGATTAGTTCATTCCCACAGAAATATTGTACAGGCATAAAAGTAACAATTCTGGCCTCTTACGTATCCCTGATTTTGATCGCTCCACCATTGGTGGCCGTGCTTTCTGTTGCCTGGGCCCCAAGCTCTGGAACTCCCTCCCTAAACCTCTCCACCGCTCTCTCCTCCTTTAAGACGCTCCTTAAAACCTACCTCGTTGACCGAGCTTTTGGTCACCTGTCTTAATATCTCTTTATGTGGCTCGGTGTCAAATTTTGTTTGATAATCGGCCCTTGTGAAGTGCCTTAGGATATTTTACTTCGTTAAAAGCGCTATATAAATTAAAGTTGTTGCTGTAAAACGATCCTTTCCACTCTGGGAAAACTGGTGCACCACCCTGCCCCTGTTACTTTGGCAGTCTTTAGAATGAGTTATTTTAGTTGTCTGGGAAGTCATCCCACAGGCTGAAGGATGCCGGGACAAGCCAGGAAGACAAAGAAGTCCCAAAGTCTAGTGTAGGAACGTAGAGTTGAGGTGTAAGATCAGCCAGACTCTCATTGAATGGCGGAGCAGGCTCGAGGGGCCGAATGGCCAACTCCTGCTCCAAAGTCTTAAAGCAGGTAAGTTTATTTTACTGCCCTTTGTCAGGGCCAAGAGCAAGAGCAATGCTCCGCCAAGCCCCACAGTGAGAGCCGCAGCCTCCCCCGCAAACCCCCATCTGTACCACGAGACCCTGGCGGAGGCCCACGCGGACCGCCATGCTGGCAGGCGTCCATTGGTCACCTGAGACCAGCAGCTGCTTCCGGAACATTCTGGCTGAAGGTCAGTCAGCAGCACGTTAATGCGACCCGGCTCTCTCCACCTTCTGCTGCAGAGGGCAGGGAATCTAACTCACCAGAAATGCACCACCAGTTAAAATCCGCCCTGCTGTCTTTCGGATGAGACGTTAAACCGAGGCCCCGTCTGCCCTCTCAAGTGGACGTTACACCGAGGCCTCGTCTGCCCTCTCAAGTGGACGTTAAACCGAGGCCCCGACTGCCGTCTCAAGTAGACATTAAACCGAGGCCACGTCTGCCCTCTCAAGTGGACGTTAAACCGAGGCCTCGTCTGCCCTCTCAAGTGGACGTTAAACCGAGGCCCCGTCTGCCCTCTCAAGTGGACGTTAAACCGAGGCCCCGTCTGCCCTCTCAAGTGGACGTTAAACCTGCAAAGTCCTGTCCCCTCAGTACAGATTCACACGAGGCATGTAGTGAAGTCAAGGTCACTCTGGACCTGCACCTTTATTTCACAGCTCTGGAATGCTGCACTTGCCTGAGACCTGTCCTTATATACCTGTCTCTTGCAAGTGCACCCCTGGTGGTAAGGTATGCTGGTGGTTACAGGTCATATCTTATTACAGTCATGTATAGCATGTTAGGATACAGTTATATATAATAATGTAAGATACATGACATCACCCTTCCCCAAGGTCCTATTGTCTTTATAGGTTCAGTCTCTCAGGTGGTCTACGCTCTCGCGTGGAGCGTCTGAGTTGTGGTTCAGTTGTTTGCCTTGGTGTCTGTTTTTCTTTGGGTGTGGTTGCTGGTATCTCGCCTGGGCTGTCTGTTTCGATTGGTGTGATTGTTGTTGACTCGCCTGGGCTATCTGTTGCGATTGCACTTTCCTCAGGTTGTTCCCTCTGTCTGTCCACCAGGTGTGGTGCGAGTTCCACATTGTAGTCTGCCTCTGGTTCCACAGTGTTGTTGGTAAATCTGTTTTTGACTTGGTCTACATGCCTCCGGCAGGGTTTGCCATTGTCCATTTGTACTACCAGTAGCCTGTTTCCTTCCTTGCCCGTTACTGTCCCTGCAAGCCATTTGGGACCCCTGCCATAGTTTAGTACAAACACTTTGTCCCCTATCTCATTCCATCTCCCCCTCGAATTTTTGTCATGGTACTCAGTCAGCTTACAGCGCTTTGTCTCAACGATTTCATGCATGTCTGGGAGGATTAATGAGAGCCTTGTTTTTAAAGTCCTTTTCATCAACAGTTGCGCGGGGGGGATCCCAGTCAGTGAGTGCGGACGAGATCTGTATGCCAGCAGCAGTCGCGACAGGCGACCCTGCAGCGTGGGACCTTGGCTTTTAAGCATGCCTTGTTTAATGATTTGCACTGCTCTCTCCGCCTGGCCGTTGGAGGCCGGCTTGAACGGTGCCGTCTTGACGTGATTTATGCCGTGGTCAATTATAAAGTCTTCGAATTCTGCGCTGGTGAAGCACGGACCATTGTCACTGACCAATATGTCAGGGATTCCGTGCGTTGCAAACATTGTTGCGAGGCTCTCCACAGTGGTGGAGGTTGTGGTCAAGTTTAAAATGGTGCATTCGATTCACTTTGAAAATGCATCTACAACTACGAGGAACATTTTGCCCATGAATGGGCCCGCATAGTCTACGTGCACCCGCGACCACGGTTTTGTAGGCCAGGGCCAGGGGCTCAGTGGAGCCTCCCTGGGGGCATTGCTGAGTTGGGCACAAATGGTGCACCTTCGGACGCAGAGCTCCAAGTCCGCGTCAATACCAAGCCACCAGACGTGGGATCTGGCTATGGCCTTCATGAGAACGATCCCTGGGTGCTCGCGGTGGAGCTCCCAGACAAATGCCTCTCTGCCTCATAGAGGCATGACTGCTCGGCTGCCCCACATCAGGCAGTCTGCTTGTAGTGATAGCTCATGCATGCGCCTGTGAAAGGGTTTTAATTCCTCGGGGCAGGCATCGCGAGCCTTTGCCCAGTCACCGGTTAGGGCACATCTTTTTACTAAGGATAACATGGAGTCGCTGGTCGTCCAGGCTCTGATTTGGCGAGCCGTGGACTCAAAGGCATTGATTGCCATGACTATCTCACAGTCCTGTTCGTCAGACCCTTCCGTGGTCGCCAGGGATAGCCTGCTGAGCGCGTCGGCACAGTTGTCTGTGCCTTATGGTATAGTCGTAGGACGCCAGCATGAGTGCTCACCGTTGAATTCGCGCCGAGGCATTGGCGTTTATTGCCTTGCTCTCGGATAGGAGGGACGCGAGGGGCTTGTGGTTGGTTTCTAACGTGAACTTGGCCCCGAAAAGGTATTGGTGCATCTTTTTGACACCATGCACGCACGCGAGCGCCTTCTTCTCTACCATTCCGTACCTGCGCTCCGCCCGTGAAAGTGACCTGGAGGCATAAGCTATGGTTTGTAATTTGCCCGCACGATTGACATGTTGCAAAACGCACCCGACCCCATACGTTGGCGCATCGCATGTGAGAACTAGCTTTTTACCTGGGTCAAAGAAAGTCAAAACACTGTTGGAACACAGAAGGTTGCGTGCCTTATTGAAGGCGTGTTCCTGGGCGTCCCCCCAAAACCAATCGCATCCTTCCTGAGTAGCACGTGGAGAGGCTCCAGCAGCGTGCTTAAGTCTGCATAAAGTTCCCAAAGTAATTGAGTAGCTCGAGAAAGGCGCACAGTTCTGAGACATTCCGGGGCATGGGTGCCAGGCGAATTGCTTCTGTTTTGGACTCTGTTGGGCAGATTCCATTAGCGGCAATCCTTCTGCCCAAAAATTCAACCTCGGGTGCGAGAAACAGGCACTTGGATTTCTTGACTCGTAGGCCTACCCAATCCAACCGCTTTAGTACTTCCTCCAAATTACGGAGATGGGAGTCGGTGTCCCTGCCCGTGATAAGTATGTCGTCTTGAAATACAACCGTCTCCGGATGGACTTGAGCAGACTCTCCATGTTTCGCTGGAATATGGCAGCTGCCGACCTGATGCCGAATGGGCATCGATTGTACATGAAAAGGCCTGGATGTATGTTGATGGTGGTGAGTAGCTTGGATTCCTCGGTCAATTCTTGCGTCATATACGCAGATGTGAGGTCTAATTTTGAGAAAAGTTTACCTCCAGCCAATGTGGCAAATAAGTCCTCCGCTCTGGGCAGCGGGTACTGGTCCTGTAGGGAGACTCTGTTTATGGTAGATTTGTAGTCCCCACAGATTCGTACGGATCCATCAGGCTTCATGACTGGGATGATGGGACTTGCCCAGTTGCTAAATTCCACAGGTGATATAATGCCTTCCCGCAGAAGCCTGTCGAGTTCGTGTTCAATCTTTTCCCTCATCACATAAGGTACAGCTCTGGCCTTGTGATGGACCGGTCTAGCATCCTGTGTGATGTAGATTTTGACTTTGGCCCCTTTGAAAGTGCTCACATCTGGCTGAAAGAGATGTTCGAATCCCTTTATAACTGTTGAGCAGGAGGTCCGTTCCTCGAATGACATGGCATGGACATCATCCCATTTCCAGTTTAGTTTTGCCAGCCAGCTTCTCCCCAGCAGTGCTGGGGGGTCTCCGGGGACAATCCACAGGGGAAGTCGGTTCACTGTCCCTTTGTGTGTGACAGAGAGCATGGCGCTGCCGAGGACTGGTACGATTTCTTTGGTATAGGTCCTTAGTGTGGTGTCGGCCCTTGTGAGTTTTGGTCTGTCTCTTTTATGCGGCCACAGTTGTTCAAATTGTTGAGCACCCATGAGAGACTGACTCGCTCCCGTATCCAGCTCCATGTTGACAGATATCCTGTTGAGTAGGACCCTCATCATTATAGGAGAGGTCCTGTTGTAGGTGCAGCGGCCATTGACCCGCTGTACATCGGTGTCCCGGGTACTCTCCCCACCGTCTTCTGGTCCGCTTTCCAACCCATCCAATTCGTATACCAGCCAAGCTGCCGTTTTTTGCACATGCGGGCCAAATGCCCTGTATATTCACAATTTCTGCAAACAGCCTGCTGAAATCGACATCCCCTTGACGAGTGCCCACCCCCACACCTCCAGCACAGACCTGTTCTATTGTTTAAAGTGTTCCCAAAGAATGAGCTGCGTCTGGCTGATCTCTCTTGAGCTTCTCTCAGTTTGTAGTTGATTGCTCGCATTGTGGGTTGATGAGGTGTGAATGGCCATTCCTGTGGCTCTTGATGGCTTCTGCCTGCTGTCGAGAGCTTGTTCTCCCGGTTTTGTCTGTGTGTGGTGGTAGCACCTTGTTTAGTGCTGTGAACTTCTTCTTCCGATATTTCGTTCGTTGTCGTACCTGCATTGTAAATTAACCTCGTTTCTTCTTCCCCTACCAAGAATGTCTGTGCAACCAGTGCTGCTGCCTCTAAGGTCAGGTTCTTGGTCTCTATGAGCTTTCGGAATATGCCTGGGTGGCTATTCCTTCAATGAAAAAGTCTCTCAGCATTTCTCTCCTCAGTTCATCGGAGAACTCACATAAACTAGCCAACCTCCGAAGTTCCGTCATGAAGTCGTGTATGCTCTGGCCCACACAGCGTCTGTAGTTGTAGAACCTGTGTCTGGCCATGTGTAGGCTGCTCGCTGGCTTCAGGTGGTCTCTTACCAGTGTGCTCAATTCTTCAAACGACTTGCTTGCTGGTTTCTCGGGTGCCAACAGATCCTTCATTAAAGCGTATGTTTTCGAGCCATAGCTGGTCAAGAGATGGGCTCTTCTCTTGTCTGCCTTATCGTCGCCTAACCAGTCTTTGGTTACAAAGCTTTGCTGGAGCCTTTCTATAAAGTCCTCCTAATTGTCTCCCGCATTGTACTTTTCATCTGATCCGTTGTTCGCCATTTTGTGGATTCTGTAATCCCGTAACTCGTCGCCACTGTAAAGTCCTGTCCCCTCAGTACAGATTCACACGAGGCATGAAGTGAAGTCAAGGTCACTCTGGACCTGCACCTTTATTTCACAGCTCTGGAATGCTGCCATTGCCTGAGACCTGTCCTTATATACCTGTCTCTTGCAAGTGCACCCCTGGTGGTAAGGTATGCTGGTGGTTACAGGTCATATCTTATTAAAGTCATGTATAGCATGTTAGGATACAGTTATATATAATAATGTAAGATACATGACAAAACCGAGGCCCCGTCTGCCCTCTGAAGTGGACGTTAAACCGAGGCCCCATCTGCCCTCTCAAGTGGATGGTAAACCAAGGCCCCGCCTGCCCTCTCAAGTAGATGTTAAACCAAGGCCCTGCCTGCCCTCTCAAGTGGATGGTAAATCAAGGCCCCGTCTGCCCTCTCAAGTGGATGGTAAACCAAGGCCCTGTCTGCTCTCTCAAGTGGATGTTAAACCAAGGCCCCGCCTGCCCTCTCAAGTGGACGTGAAAGATCCCACAGGCACATATAAAATTCTGACAGGATTGGACAGGTTAGATGCAAGAAGAATGTTCCCGATGTTGGGGAAGTCCAGAACCAGGGGCCACAGTCTAAGGATAAGGGGTAAGCCATTTAGGACCGAGATGAGAAGAAACTTCTTCACTTTGGGAGTTGTTAACCTGTGGAATTCCCTACCGCAGAGAGTTGTTGAGGCCAGTTCGTTAGATTTATTCAAGAGGGAGTTAGATGTGGTCCTTACGGCTAAAGGGATCAAAGGGTATGGAGATAATGTAGGAATGGGGTACTGAAGTTGCATGGTCAGCCATGATCATATTGAATGGTGGTTGAGGCTCGAAGGGCCGAATGGCCTGCTCCTGCACCTATTTTCTATGTTTCTATGTTTCTAGGGCAAGGCAGTTCTCCCAGAGTTCCGGCCAATTTTATCCCTCAATCAACATCACTAAAAAGGCGGATCAACTGGTCATTAATCTCGTCGTTCTTTGTGGGATCTTGCTGCATGCATTTGACTGCTGTGGTGGCCTACATTATGAAAGTCACTACGCTTCAAAAATAACTCATTAGCTGGGGAGCACTTTGGAGCATGAAATTCTCTATATAAATGCAAGATTTCAGAACGTACGGAAAGCTGGTAATCTGCAGCAAGATGAGAGTCAGCTATATGTTCTTGTCTCATAAGCTGGAGGAATGGGATTCAAACGGGAATGGGAAAAAAATGTGCAGGGCTATGGGAAAAGAGTAGGGGAGTCGGAGTAATTGGGATAGCTCTTTCGGAGAGCTGGGGCTGACACGATGGGCCGAATGGCCTCTTTATGTGCTTTGTGGTTCGATAAACAGTTTGGTAGGCTGCAGTTCCTCCAACAACAAAAGACAGCATGCTGATACGCTAAACAGAGAGCATGGATCTGCAAAAGTTTGCAGAACTTCTATCCCAGAGCCCTAACAGTTCTCTGGCAAGGCTCCAGAAGAAAACGTCTCACAGCAGAGAACCATTTCTTTGAGGGAGGTGAAGAAAATCAGCGGAGAATCTCATCTCGCTCTCCTATCAACCGAAACATAAAAGGCCTCAAGACATCTGTGGGGCTAAAGAATTCTGCCCTGAAGGCAAAAGGAAGAGTACACACAGGTGGGTATGAGACCAGGGGATAAAATAGGAGAGGGGAACAAATGATTCAGAACACGAAACAAAACTAGCTGATAGAATCTGAGCAAAAACGTCATAGCCTTCAGCTTGGTAAGAGCAAATTTCAAGACATTTCCTCTCTCTGCACTACTCTAATTGGATGTATCCTAATCAATTGCACAAATGTAATCAGACTAAACATAGAAACATAGAAATTAGGTGCAGGAGTAGGCCATTCGGCCCTTCGAGCCTACACCACCATTTAATAAGATCATGGCTGATCATTCTTTCAGTACCCCTTTCCTGCTTTCTCTCCATACCCCTTGATCCCTTTAGACGTAAGAGCCATATCTAACTTCCTCTTTTCAATATATCTAACAAACTGGCCTCAACAACTCTCTGCGGTAGAGAATTCCACAGGTTAACAACTCTCTGAGTGAAGAAGTTTCTCCTCATCTTGGTCCTAAATGGCTTACCACTTATCCTTAGACTGTGACCCCTGGTTCTGGACTTCCCCAGCATCGGGAACATTCTTCCTGCATCTAACCTGTCCAATCCCGTCAGAATTTTATATGTTTCTATGAGATTCCCTCTCATTCTTCTAAACGCCAGTGAATACAAGCCCAGTCGATCCAGTCTCTCCTCAGATGTCAGTCCTGCCATCCCGGGAATCAGTCTGGTGAACCTTCGCTGCACTCCCTCAATAGCAAGAATGTCCTTCCTCAGATTAGGAGACCAAAACTGAACACAATATTCCAAGTGTGGCCTCACCAAGGCCCTGTACAACTGCAGTAAGACCTCCCTGCTCCTATACTCAAATACTCTAGCTATGAAGGTCAACATGCCATTTGCCTTCTTCACCGCCTGCTGTACCTGCATGCCAACTTTCAATGACTGATGTATCATGACACCCAGGTCTCGTTGCACCTCCTCTTTTCCTAATCTGTCACTATTCAGATAATATTCTGCCTTCCTGTTTTTGCCACCAAAGTGGAGAACCTCACATTTATGCACATTATACTGCATCTGCCATGCATTTGCCCACTCACCTAACTTGTCCAAGTCACCGTGCAGCCTCTTAGCATCCTCCTCACAGCTCACACCGCTATCCAGCTTAGTGTAATCTGCAAACTTGGAGATATTACATTCAATTCCTTCATCTAAATCATTAATGTATATTGTAAATAGCTGGGGTCCCAGCACTGAACCCTACGTCACCCCACTAGTCACTGCCTGCCATTCTGAAAAGGACCCATGTATTCCGACTCTCTGCTTCCTGTCTGCCAACCAGTTTTCTATCCACTTCAATACATTACCTCCAATACCATGAGCTTTAATTTTGCACACCAATCTCTTGTGCGGGACCTTGTCAAAAGCCTTTTGAAAGTCTAAGTACACCACATCCACTGGTTTCCCTTATCCACTCTACTAGTTACATCCTCAAAAAATTCAAGAAGATTTGTCAAGCATGATTTCCCTTTCATAAATCCATGCTGACTTGGACCGATCCGGTCACTGCTTTCCAAATGCGCTGCTATTTCATCTTTAATAATTGATTCCAACATTTTCCCCACTACTGATGTCAGGCTAACCGATATATAATTCCCTGTTTTCTCTCTCTCCTTTTTTAAAAAGTGGTGTTACATTAGCTACCCTCCAGTCTATAGGAACTGATCCAGAGTCAATAGAACGTTGGAAAATGATCACCAAGGCATCCACTATTTCTCGGGCCACTTCCTTAAGTACTCTGGGTTGCAGCCTATCAGGCCCTAGGGATTTATCGACCTTCAATCCCATCAATTTCCCCAACACAATTTCCTGACTAATAAGGAGTCCCTTCTGTTCCTCCTTCTCGCTAGACTCTCGGACCCCTAGTATTTCCAGAAGGTTATTTGTGTCTTCCTTAGTGAAGACAGAACCAAAGTATTTGTTCAATTGGTCTGCCATTTCTTTGTTCCCCATTATAAATTCACCTGATTCTAACTACAAGGGACCTACATTTGTCTTCACTAAACTTTTTCTCTTCATATATTTATAGAAGTTTTTGCAGTCAGTTTTTATGTTTCCAGCAAGCTTCCTCTCATACTCTATTTTCCCCCTAATAATTAAACCCTTTATCCTCCTCTACTGAATTCTAAATTTCTCCCAGGTTTGCTGCTTTTTCTGGCCAATTTATATGCCTCTTCCTTGGATTTAACACTAGCCCTAATTTCCCTTGTTAGCCACGATTGAGCCACCTTCCCCGTTTTATTTTTACTCCAGAAAGGGATATACAATTGTTGAAGTTCATCCATATGATCTATAAATGTTTGCCATTGCCTATCCACCGTCAATCATTTAAATATCATTTGCCAGTCTATTCTAGCCAATTTACACCTCAAACCATCGAAGTTACCTTTCCTTAAGTTCAGGACCCTAGTTTCTGAATTAACTGTGTCACTCTCCATCTTAATAAAGAATTCTACCATATTATGGTCACTTTTCCTCAAGGGGCCTCGCACAACAAGATTGCAAATTAGTCCTCTCTCATTACACAACACCCAGTCTAGGATGGCCAGCTCTCTAGTTGGTTCCTCGACATATTGGTCTAGAAAACCATCCCTAATACACATCAGGAAATCCTCCTCCACCGTATTGTTACCAGTTTGGTTAGCCCAATCTATATGTAGATTAAAGTCGCCCATGATAACTGCTGTACCTTTATTGCACACATCCCTAATTTCTTGTATGATGCCATCCCCAACCTCACTACTACTGTTTGGTGGTCTGTCCACAACTCCCACTAGCGTTTTCTGCCCTTTGGTATTCCACAGCTCGACTCATACAGATTCCACATCATCCAAGCTAATGTCCTTCCTTACTATTGCGTTAATTTCCTCTTTAACCAGCAACGTTACCCCATCTCCTTTTCCTTTCTGTCTATCCTTCCTGAATGTTGAATACCCCTGGATGTTGAGTTCCCAGCCCTGGTCACCCTGGAGCCATGTCTCCGTAATCCCAATTATATCATATTCGTTAATAGTTGCCTGCGCAGTTAATTCGTCCACCTTATTACGAATACTCCTTGCATTGGGGCACAGAGCCTTCAGGCTTGTCTTTTTAACACTCTTTGTCCCTTTAGAATTATGCTGTAATGTGGCCCTTTTTGATTTTTGCCTTGGATTTCTCTGCCCTCCACTTTTACTTATCTCCTTTCTATCTTTTACTTCTGCCCCCATTCTACTTCCCTCTGTCTTCCTGTATAGATTCCCATCCCCCTACCATGGTTCATATTCAGACATCTTATCCGACAGAAGATGTCTGCGTCCACGTTTGAGGGAGTCAAGGATTATGGGGAGCAGACGGGGAAGTGTTGAGGCCAGGATCAGATCAGCCATGATCTTACTGAATGGCGGAGGAGACTCAAGGGGCCAAATGGCCGACTCCTGCTCCTAATCTTTATGTTATCATGTTGATTTCTGATTGTTTATCAATAGTATGTGACTATAGTCATGTATGCTAGGTTGTTTTGCTTGTGCTTTTTGGAGGTGGGGAGTAGGTCAAGTTCCTAACCCGCCAGGACTGCCCTGGAATCTCCAGGAATCGAAGATTAATCGCCAGCACACTGCTGAGAGAGAAATCACAGGACCGTTAAAAAAAATCATATTCCCTCAATACTTTGGTTTATCGGTTATAAAAATGTTGGAGTTGAAAAAGAAGAGGCTGGTTGACTGACAAGTCAGTTGGGTAACGAAGAGTCTGTTCGCTGTCCAGTTGGCTGTGGGAAGGCGCTGCCCTGTGCGAACGGACATGTTGGGCGACCAATGATGGAGTGTGAGGGCGGGGCAGTTGGAGGGAGGAGATCACGTGATGAAACCTCCAGGAATACATCCAGTCAGAGTTGGCGACCCTAGGAGTGGGTTAACATTTAAAATTGCATTTCATTTTCCTTTTGTCTAAAGAAATCAAAACACAAGAAAACTTATGGCTGTGTCCATGCTTAAAAGATGTATGGGTAGATTTTCTTGATCCTGCACCCGAGGCCTATTTTGATCACCTGCTTGCAGCCAATACAGGAACATTGGACAGGTTCCTTCCTGGACATGCCCGCCTCTCTGCCGCCAAGTGAACCAATTTGTCCAGATCCGGGACAAGGGAATACCACCCCACTCTATTCTCTCAGTTGGGTATATTTGGCATTATATGGAACGTACGGCACAGAAACAGGCCATTGGGCCCAACGGCTCCGTGCCAGTGTTTATTCTCCACTCGAGCCTCCTCCCACCCCTTTTCATCTCAGCCCTTCAACATATCCTTCTATTCTGTTCTCCCCATGTGTTTATCCAGCTTCCCCTTAAATGTATCCCTGTAAATGTATCCCGATTGTTGGAGGCTTCATCGCCTCCATTTTGGGGTGGTGGGGATGTGGGGTGTGGGGAGCGGGGAGGGGGTGGTGAAGAAAGAACTTGCACTTATAAAACACCTTTCACACTTTCCAGCACATCTCACAAAGGCTCCACAGCCAATGTGTTGAAGTGTATCTACTGTTGTTACGCAGGCACGCACAACAGCCAAGTTGTTCCCAGCACAATCCTACAAAGAGTAATTGGATGAATAATCAGTTCATCTGTTTCAAATGGTGTTGGTTGAGGGAGGAACTTTTACCAGGAAACCTGGAAAATTCCTCCCTCCTCCTCTTCATTAGTGCCCACTTAAGCCACAGAACAGGGCTAATGGGGCCACGGCTCAAGAAAGGTGGTACCTCTGACAATGTAGCATTCTCTCAGTATTTCTCTGGAAATGGTCTTGTACCCACAAGCTTGTAACTCGGAGGCAAGAGTGCTACAAACTGAGCAAACGTGCAAAAGAAACCTCTTCTGTGCCACGCCAGCCATCTCCAAGTAAGATTACTCACCGATGTGTCAAACAAACCGAGCTTTCAGAGAGTATGTGCATGAAGGTTTTCCTGATCACCCGGATCGTAACTGCTGGAAAATTGGCAGAAACTCTTTTCTCTAGAAATGAGAAGGCTGAGGGGTGACCTGATAGAGGTCTTTAAGATTATGAAAGGTTTTAATAAAGTAGACGTAGAGAAGATATTTCCATTTGTGGGAGACCAAAACAAGGGGCCATAAATATCATAATCCCTAACAAATCAAATAAAGAATTCAGGAGTAACTTCCTGAGAGGTTTTTCAGAGAGTGGTGAGAATGTGGAACTTGCTACCACAGGGAGTAGTTGAGGCGACTGGAATAGATATAAGGGGAATCTGTATAAACACATGCGGGTGAAAGGAACAGAAGGATACGTTGATGGGGTGAGATGAAGAGGGGTGGGAGGGGGCTGGTGTGGAGCATAAACACCGGCACGGAGCCGTTAGGCCGAATGGCCTGTTTCTGTGCTGTAAATACGATGTAATGTTATGTCAAAATGAGTCACATTTACCTGTTGTCCGGTCACGAGAAGGATACTTGACTCCTTCCCGTGAGCCACCTGTCTGTAGATATGGTCCATCACCAAAAGTTCACTCCAGCAGTTCTGGAGAAGTTTCATCTGATCGTCAACCTGTTGAAACAAACGACAAACAAAGAGCTGTCAAAATCAGTTCAGAGATCGTGGCTGGGATGTTCTGCTTCAATTTTCCTGGTGCACCCCTGGAGCGGGTGGCAGAAAATGACACATCGCCCCCAACCTGTGTCTTTCTGACCACGCAAATGAAAGAAAGGAACATCACAAGCTGGATACGTTCAACCTTCCAATATGTCCACGCAGAATGCACCAGGGGCTCTGAAGTAGAATAGCCCAAGAGGGCATTCCAAACATTTAATTAGAGGTGACCTTTGCAACTGTCATCATCTCCAATCAGGTGATATCTCTCTAAAGTCAACTGTCTTGATATCCTGGACTATTAGTTGTTCTGCATCTTTTTCCTACAATTCTTCAGCTGCAAATACATCACATCAATCCATACTGTTCAGTCATTAGACTAGGTCAGGCCATCGTAGAAGTAGATTTATTTCTCAAGATAATATTTGGATGCTGTAGATGAGTATCTTGAGACGTGACATTTGGGGAGTGGAGCATGTTCGGGAGGTGCAGGTGACTTTGGTCCTATGGTTCCCAAAGTTCTCTGCCACTGGGGATTTTCTCGCCTCGTGTCTGGGTCTGTTGTAGATTCATTGATAGAGATTGATCGCTGTGATTGGTCAACAGCTCTATTATCAGGACTACCAGGATGGTAGAAGGCGAACTAGATGGACCTTTTCATCCAGCAATTCATGCGTTCCTAAATAACCAATTCTTTCTTACAGCTGAGCCATCAAGACACTTACAGATATGTTTACTGCTATTGGTTGTCGAGTATTAATTGGGTTATTCAATGTGGAGGATGGACCTTGAATAGTTTGTGCATAGTTGTACGTTGCTCTTCCTATCCAAGATGGAGATACCTGTGTTCTGAAAGTATCCATCTGTTCTCCAGCTGAGAATCAGTGACATTTACAGCTAAAATGTTGCTTAATTTCAATATCAGTCAAGACTAGCATTTGAAGTTTGACCCTCTGCATGGCAGACCAACAATCTATTACAAGAGCTATTGGACACATTGAAGCACACATTGGAGCTGATTTGGATGTGACCCCGATCATCGGGCTGGAGGTGGGTGGAGTAAGGCCTGTCCCGGGCCCTGGAATATCGTGGACCGCCCCGACCTGTGTGAGAGCACCATCGCAGGTCGGGGCTATAAATATAGCTGGAGCGCCGGGCCCTGGAACATCATGGGCGAAGGTGCGGCGAATGAGGGTACGGGGCCCAGAAGAGGTGAGGGCCCAGGCCTCCACGCCGCTCCCGGGCCACTTGCTGCCCCCGGGGCCTCCACGCCGCTCCCGGACCGTCGCTTGCCGCTCCTGCCGCTGGTGTGGTGAGGGGGGAATATCGACCTGCTGTCACCTATCACGTTCACAATGAACTTCTTCCTCCGGCTGTTTGAACAAAGGCTGTTTTAACATCTCTTAAAGCAGTATAGGAAAGGGTTACATACTAAGCTGTTAAGCGTTTGCACACTGGTAGCCCTCAGCCTGATTTGACGGCCTCACTGCGGAGACTGGCTACTCAGAGGTGGTAAGAGGTGGCAGGTGATTGAATTGACTACAGGCAAAAAGGAGAGGACAAGTGAGGAAAGCAAACAATGCCTTGACGTGCTTTGCTGGTTGTGCTTGCGGCAGGCGGAGGGAGGGGGAGGAGAGGAGGGAGGGAAACAGGATGAGATGCTGACTGATTTATTGCAGGGGGTTTTCCTGTATGACTCTCTGTGGATTTGTAAGGAAGTCAGCGCCACGTTCTGACATCAAAACACTAAAACGTCTTATCAGGAAAACGTGGGCATTTTCCTGTCATTTTCTGCTCTCAATGTGATGTGTTTTCACCATCCTGTTTGACATAATCTCTTAGATAACACATCCAAATCCATAAAAGGGGCCAAAATAGTTTGTTCTGCCGGGACTGACCTATGAGAGCACTGCCTGTAAACATGCCACTGATGTGCTAATGAGTAGCAGTTGGACAGAATTTAGGAACTGGCAAACAATACATTAGTGACTGAATTGTAGCAAAATGAGTGTAGAAATCGTTCAGCATCTGGTCCTGTTTCTCCAACTCCTCTCCGCCCCCAGCTCAAGACATTCTGCATAAAGTATCAGTTATCAAAGGCAAGCTGCACGTTAAAGAGCGTAGGCTCACTCTCCGTGATCGTCTAATGATACTTGTCAGTGGGCATTGGGCTCCCTGACACAGCTGACAATACCTGTTATTGAGCACAGGAATTATCCCTGACATAGCTGACAATTCACTGGGGATCATGGGATTCACTGAGATCATGGGAAGAACTGGGTTCATGGGACCCATAGAATCATGTGATTCACTGGGGATCCACCAGTAATAGAGTCCACCTTGCGGTAGTATTGGGGTAGTTCATCTAAAATGTATGCCTGCCTTGAATTTAAACAATCTTCTTACACTGCACCAAACTGAGTGTTACGATAAATTTATTGAGAAATATTAATTCTCTTAAACTGATTTCAACTATGCCTAGACCGTGGCTACCTGGAACTGTGCTGTTCCTTCAATTTTTGTTACGGGGAAGAAACATTTCATGTCAACGATTGATGCCCTGTGGAAAATGGCAAGGCAGATCAAAGCACTGCCTGTCTGATTCCGGGCATCCACCGTTGCTAACCAGGATGTCTCGCGCCTGGGATTAAGTCACTGATGTTGTTGACGGCACTTTTTTTCCTTTGGCTGTTTCTGCTTGCCTTGCTCTCAAATTTCACTGTTACAGTTGTTGCAGGTCGCCGAACAAATTTTCTGAAAGCTTCAGGGTTCATTCAATTATTTTCTCCACCTTAAGTCGCTCTCTCTCATATATCATTCCCTCAGTTTCAAGTTATTTTTTTCTTAAATTCCCATTTGCAACCCTTCTCTCCTGAAGCTGCTTGCTTTTCCATAGTCGATGGCCACCAGTCCAGTCCAACGCCTAACGTAAGCCGAGAGAGTGTGCACCAACAGACCACTTTATCGTGGGGGCATCAAAGCCAAGCTCGGTCCGTCAGGAGCCACTGAATTGGAGTTATAACTCTGGCTGATTTCCTCGTCCTCCGAGCACTGAGGCGAATTCACAGAATCACAGACTAGTACAGCACAGAAGGAAGTTATTCGGCCCAGCAAATGTGCACCGGCTCTTTCGAAGAAAAGAAAGACCTGATTTATATAAGAACATAAGAAATAAGCCATGCAGCCCCTCGAGCCTGCTCCGCCATTTAATATGATCATGGCTGATCCGATCAGTTCCACTTCCCTGCCCGCTCACCATAACTCCTTAATCCCTTATCGGTTAAGAAACTGTCTATCTCTATATATAATATACAGCGCCTTTCATGACCACTGGACATCTCAAAGCACTTTACAGCCAATGAAGTACTTTTGGAGTGTAGTCACTGTTGTAATGTGGGAAACGTGGCAGGCAATTTGCGCACAGCAAGCTCCCACACACAGCAATGTGACAATGACCAGATAATTTGTTTTAGTGATGTTGATTGAGGGATCAATATTGGCCCCAGGACACCGGGGAGAACTCCCCTGCTCTTCTTCGAAATAGTGCCGGGGGATCTTTTACATCCACCTGAGAGAGCAGACGGGGCCTCGGTTTAACGTCTCATCCGAAAATGTTTTGACATTGAAAAGTCAGCAATCCAGCCGTGTGGCCATGCAGCTTAAAGGGAACATTGCTGCTGCTCCTTTTTCTTATGTTCTCATAGCAGCTAACTCGGCAATGATCGGGGGCGGGGGGGGTGGGCTGTGTGCGGAGAGGGTAAATCTGCCCCTGTCTGGCTTGTGTGCCTTCACTACACATTGCACAGTACATTTACCGATGGAGCTCGCGGAGTAAATGGGCTCATTTTTTAATATCTCACTGCAGGAGCAGCTTTGACAGAGAAGCTGCTCTGAGGTTTTAACCCCTTCAGCGCCGATCGCGTCCTGTGTTGCTGGCGAGCGAAAGCTCCAGGGTCGGAAGAGCCCCGTGTAAATAAAAAACATTTAAAACATATATATTTTTTTTTTCTTAAGGTTTCTTTCTGGCCCGGGGAGGAGGGAGAATGTTCCTCCGGGCCTCCGCTGCCCCAGGCTTCCCTTCGCCGCCTCTCCGCACCCAAGATTGGCTTGTGACTCACACCCCAACCCCTGCGCTCCCCCCCCCCACCCCGCCCCCGCTCACCCCCACCCCGCTCACCCCCAACCCACTCACCTCCACACGCTCATGAGCTGAGTCTGTGCTGCTGGCGGAAAGCTTGTGATTTATCCACTCGCGACAGGGCTGTCCACCTGCAGCCAGAGCTTATACAATTGGCCGTCTTGTTACAACAACAACAACGTGTATTTATAGAGCACCTTTAACGTAGTGAAACGTCCCAAGGCGCTTCACAGGAGTATTTGACACCGAACTGCATCAATAGGACAGCGTCTGTGACTCATAATGTGTCACTGATCCCCTTAATATATAAAGAAAAAACTTGCATCTCTACAGTGCTGTTCATATCCTCAGGACATCACTTCACAACCAATAAAAGATTACATGGAATCAGGCCCAACAGCTCCACGTTTATGCTTCACACCAGCCTCCACCCACCCTAAATTTGCCTCCTGCCAGTTTGAACCTGACTCTATACATAGAATGTACATGGAATGTTAGCACAGGACCAGGCTATTCAGTCCTGCTGATCCAAGTGACTGTTTCTGCTCCACACGAGCCTCCGCCCACCCTACTTTATCTAACCCTATCAACTTAACCTTCTATTCCCTTCGTATGTCAGCCGTGGCTCAGTGGGCAGCACACTCCCCTCTGAATCAGAAGGTTGTGGGTTCAAGTCCCACTCCAGGGACTTGAGCACAAACAAATCTAGGCTGACACTCCCAGTGCAGTACTGAGGGAGTGCCGCACTGTCGGAGGTGCAGTGCTGAGGGAGTGCTGCACTGTCGGAGGGGCAGTGCTGAGGGAGTGCCGCACTGTCGGAGGGGCAGTACTGAGGGAGTGCAGCACTGTCGGAGGGGCAGTGCTGAGGGAGTGCCGCACTGTCGGAGGTGCAGTGCTGAGGGAGTGCTGCACTGTCGGAGGGGCAGTGCTGAGGGAGTGCCGCACTGTCGGAGGGGCAGTACTGAGGGAGTGCAGCACTGTCGGAGGGGCAGTGCTGAGGGAGTGCCGCACTGTCGGAAGTGCAGTGCTGAGGGAGTGCTGCACTGTCGGAGGGGCAGTGCTGAGGGAGTGCCGCACTGTCGGAGGGGCAGTACTGAGGGAGTGCAGCACTGTCGGAGGGGCAGTGCTGAGGGAGTGCCGCACTGTCGGAGGGGCAGTACTGAGGGAATGCCGCACTGTTGGAGGTGCAGTGCTGAAGGAGTGCCGCACTGTCGGAGGGGCAGTACTGAGGGAGTGCCGCACTGTTGGAGGTGCAGTGCTGAGGGAGTGCCGCACTGTCGGAGGGGCAGTACTGAGGGAGTGCCGCACTGTTGGAGGTGCAGTGCTGAGGGAGTGCCGCACTGTCGGAGGGGCAGTACTGAGGGAGTGCCGCACTGTTGGAGGTGCAGTGCTGAGGGAGTGCCGCACTGTCGGAGGGGCAGTACTGAGGGAGTGCCGCACTGTTGGAGGTGCAGTGCTGAGGGAGTGCCGCACTGTCGGAGGGGCAGTACTGAGGGAGTGCTGCACTGTTGGAGGTGCAGTGCTGAGGGAGTGCCGCACTGTCGGAGGGGCAGTACTGAGGGAGTGCTGCACTGTTGGAGGTGCAGTGCTGAGGGAGTGCTGCCACTGTTGGAGGTGCAGTGCTGAGGGAGTACCGCACTGTCGGAGGGGCAGTACTGAGGGAGTGCCGCACTGTCGGAGGGGCAGTGCTGAGGGAGTGCCGCACTGTCGGAGGGGCAGTACTGAGGAAGTGCCACACTGTCGGAGGGGCTGCACTGTCGAAGGGGCAGTACTGAGGAAGCACCGCACTGTTGGAGGAGCAGTACTGAGGGCACGCTGCACTGTCAAGAGGGGCAGTACTGAGGGAGTGCCGCACTGTCAAGAGGGGCAGTACTGAGGGAGTGCCGCACTGTCAAGAGGGGCAGTACTGAGGGAATGCTGCACTGTCAAGAGGGGCAGTACTGAGGGAACGCTGCACTGTCAAGAGGGGCAGTGCTGAGGGAGTGTTGCACTGTCGGAGGTGCCGTCTTTCGGATGAGACCTTAAACTGAGGCCCCGTCTGTTCTCTCAGGTGGATGTAAAAGATCCCATGGCACTATTTTGTAGAAAAGCTGGGGAGTTCTCCATGATGTCTTGGCCAATGTTTATCCCTCTATCAACATAACAAAAACAGATTATCTGGTCATTATCACATTGCTATTTGTGTGCACAAATTGGCTGCTGTGTTTCCTACATTTCCTCCAAAAAGTGCTTCAAAGCTATATAAATGCAAGTCTTCCTTCTCCCTCATGTGTTTATATCGCCTCCCCTTAAATATATCTGTGCTATTCACCTCAACCACTCCCTGTGACAGCGAGTTCCACATTCTCACCACTCTCTAGGTAAAGAAGTTTCTCCTGAATTCCCCATTGGGTTTATTAGCGACTATCTTATATTGATGGTCCCTAGTTTTGGACTCCCCGCAAACCCTTTCATAATCTTAAGGACCTCTATGAGGTCACCTCTCTGCCTTACCCTTCCGATAGTAAAGAGCCGCAACCTATTCAACCTTTCCTGATAGATATAGTGCAACTTTTCCAGTGTCTTTATATCCTTTTCATAATATGGAGAGCAGAGCTGTGCACAGTACTCTAACTGTGGTCTAATGTTCGATACAAGTTTAACATAACTCAATTAATTTCAAAGTGTAGTCACTATTGTAGTCTGGGCAAATGCAGCAGACAATTTTGCACATACCAAGATCACACAAACAGCAATGAGATGAATGATTGGTTAATCTGCTTTTGGTGGTGTTGGTTGAAGGATAAATTAAGGCCATTCCTCTGCTCGTCTTCAAATAACGCCAAGCGATCTTTTATATTCACCAGAGTAATATCAGTTGTGGCTCAGTGGGTAGCACACTCGCCTCTGAGACAGAAGGTTGTGGGTACCATTCTTAAGCACATAAATCTAGGCTGACACTCCCAGTGCAGTGCTGAGGGAGAGCCGCACTGTCGGAGGGGCAGTGCTGAGGGAATGCTGTACTGTCGCAGGGGCAGTACTGAGGGAGTGCCGCACTGTCGGAGGGGCAGTACTGAGGGAGCGCCGCACTGTCGGAGGGGCAGTGCTGAGGGAGCGCTGCACTGTCGGAGGGGCAGTGCTGAGGGAGTGCCACACTGTCGGAGGGGCAGTACTGAGGGAGTGCCGCACTGTCGGAGGGGCAGTACTGAGGGAGCGCCGCACTGTCAGAGGGGCAGTACTGAGGGAGTGCCGCACTGTCGGAGGGGCAGTACTGAGGGAGTGTTGCACTGTTGGAGGTGCCGCCGTTCGGACGAGACGTTAAACCGATGCTCCGTCTACTCTCTCAGGTGGACATAAAAGATCTCATGGTACTATTTTGAAGAAGAGCAGGGGAGTTAACCCTGGTGTCCTGGCCAATATTTATCCCTCATTCAAGATAACAAAAACAGATGATCTGGTCATTATCACATTGCTGTTTGTGGAAGCTTGCTGTGCGCAAATTGGCTGCCGCGTTTCCCACATTACAACAGCGACTACACTCCAAAAGTACTTTATTGGCTGTAAAGTGCTTTGGGACGTCCGGTGGTCGTGAAAGATGCTATATAAATGCAAGTCTTTCTTTCTGAGTAGGTAGACAGATTCATCCAAAAAGTGACTTCCTCATCCACTCCCTCTATGTCAGTCTAGATTCTGTGTTGGAGAGGGCCTTGAACCAGCGACTCTCTGACTCAAAGGCAAGACTGCAACCAACTGAGTGAGCTAAGGCTAACATAAAACAGAATGCCAAACCTCGATTTGCTCAGTCCACTCATAACTTATTTTGTAACAAATATTCAGTAGCAGAAGAGAATTAAATTGTTGTCCTTCCCTTATTGTCATATTGCTCCAATTCCTTTTTTCCCTGTCCTCTCCTGAAGGTTCGTATTCTGGCTGGGAGGATGGTTCACTGAGCACCTGTTCCCCCTGGCACCTCAACCAAGTGGCCACTCGACACTTGCTAGCCTCGACAGTGAGTAATGGCAAGCTGATCGACAACGAGAGGCATCATGCCTCAGTGCCACCACAAGCAGACAGCTCACCGCCGGGTCGGTGGGAGAGCTCAGTCTTCTCTCCCTCACAGAACGTTACCGAGGGAGAACTTTCAGTTGCAGCTCATTGGGCTGGATTTTTGGCTTCTTTTAGCAGCCCTTCTCGGCGCCCCAGAGAGACGGCAATGGCGGCAGTGAGCACTTACGCCTGGGCGTGGGAGGCCAGCTCCCAGCGCCCCGCTGGGACATTCGGTGCCGGGTTTCGGTGGGGGCACGGAGCAGTACCGCCCGGGAGAGGTGAGCCAGTGTGCAACTCCCCTTGTTTCGTGCCCGTTCCGTGTCACCCCGTATGGCACCCTGGCGGGAATGCCAGTGAAAGCTGGCGCTCCGAAGCATAACGGCTGCAGTGATTGAGGAAACGTCCACCTCAGGTAAGTGTTAATTGTTTTTTTTGAGTTTTGCAATTTATGTTGGGGGTCGCGTCAGTAATGAATCGGGAATGTTTTATTTTTCTCCACGGAAGCCTCTGTTAGGGTGCTCGCAGACCGGCTGAGTAGCTGGGGATTTTCAGTGGCTCAGCCGGCCTCGCGCCCTTAAAGAGGCACCTCCTGCAGCACTGCCTTCCTCACTCAGGGCCCGGCTGATGAATTTTGTGGAGACGCAAACCATTTACTGGCACAAAATGTATAGCTCTGCCCGAGACAACAGCGCAACTGAGGCGTGAGCGGATTTCGCCCCTTTGGACTGTAACAGAGGCAGCCTGGACCGAAGGGATTCCCTTTCCTCGGAAAAATAAACCCCATCCTGTTTACTGGGATTGTCAGAGCAGTTCCTGAGAGCAAAAGTACCATCGTGCAATGGCAAGCAGACGAACCTGCGAACAAAGAACTTTCTTCCTGTCCCAGAGCACGTCCGCTGTTCACCCCAACACACAGCTGCAGCTTCCTCACTTCCACACAAAGCCGCTGGCTTTTTATTTTGTTTTGCTAAGGGTATTGGTGTCAGGAATACCTGGCTTGCAACAACAACAACAACTTGGATTTAAACGGCGCCTTCAACAGAGTAAAACGTCCCAGGCCGCTTCACAGGAGCGATTATCAAATAAAATTTGACACTGAGCCGCGTAAGCCGATATCAGGACAGGTGACCAAAAAGCTTGGTCAAAGAGGGAGGTGTTAAGAAGCGGTTTAAAGGAGGAGAGATTGCTACAGAGGCAGAGAGGGTTAGGGAGGGAATGCCAGAGCTTGGGGCCCATGCAGCTGAAGTCACGGCCGCCGATGGTGGTGCAAAGAAAATCGGAGAGGCCAGGATTGGAGGAGCTCAGAGATCTCGGAGGGCTGGAGGATGTTACCGAGATCGGGAGGGGCGAGGTGATGAAGGGGTTTGAAAACAAGAATGAAAATGTAAAAGTTTTGCGACCCAGGAATACCTGTTGCGAAGGAGCTGGCTTTTAGTGATTCCTAACATGATGACAGATTGAGAAACTGTCACAATAATAACATTAGATTAAATAGAAATGATGGTCATGTTCATTCTTTAAGAATATTTGTTATAAATGATTATCCACTTCATGTTTTTAAATCATATAGTGAAATAATGTGTGGAGTTACAGAAAGTGTCATTAGTCAGCTGTCCAAGACTTTAGCCATACCACAACATCTTGACAATAACAGCAACGTATATTTATATAGCGCCTTTAACGTAGTGAAACGTCCCAATGCGCTTCACAGGGGTATTATGAGATAAAAATTTGACACCTTGCCGCATAAGTAGAACTTAGCGCAGGTGACCAAAAGCTTGATCAAAGAGGTAGGTTTTAAGATGTGTCTTGATAGGAAAGAGAGGCAGAGAGGTTTAGGGAGGGAGTTCCAGAGCTTGGGGCCTAGGCAACAGAAGTCCACCGGTGGTTGAGCGATTATAATCAGGAATTATAATTAACATTGGAATCTAAATTATCTACCTCGTCCTATCAGGAAACATTCACTTTGTCACTGTATCACTGCTTTGACGACCTTACGTGGAGATCAAAGTAAATGTTCTGACAGTGTAATGATAAAGATGGTAAAGACAGACATTAAGGTGACCTGTGGTTAGGTTATAAATACAAGGTACAGGTACAATACCAGGTATAAGTGTCACTTTGGCTCAAAACTCTCCCTACTGGGTCAAAGATCGTGCGTTCAATGCCCAATCCAGACAGAATCTCGGCAGACACCTTAGTGCGGTAAACCAAAGCACTCCTCAGGTGTTGTAAATAATCCCATGCCAAGAACGTATAGCAAACTTGACCCTCAACTAACACCATCAAAAAACAGATTAACTAGTCATTCATCTTACTGGCTGTGTCTGGGATCTTGCTGTGTGGAGATTGGCCGCTGCATTTGCCTATAAAACAGTAGTGACTCTGTCACACTCGCTCTGTCACACACGTTCTCGCTCTGTCACACTCGCTCTGTCGCACTCGCTGTGTCATACTCGCACTCGCTGTCACACGCGCTCTGTCACACGCTCTGTTGCACTCACTCTGTCACGCACGCTCTGTCACACTCACTCTCGCTCTGTTACGCACGCTCTTTCATACTCACTCTGTCACACTCACTCTGTCACATTTGCTGTGTCACACTCGCTCTGTCACACTCGCTCTCGCTCTGTCACGCTCGCTCTGTCACACTCGCTCTCGCTCTGTCACGCACGCTCTGTCACACTCGCTCTCGCTCTGTCATGCACGTTCTGTCACACGCGCTCTGTCACACGCGCTCTGTCACACTCGCTCTGTCGCACTCGCTCTGTCACACTCACTGTCACACTCACTTTGTCACGTTCTGTCACACTCGCTCTGTTACACTCGCACTCGTTCCGTCACACTCACTCTGTCACCCACAACCCCCCCGAGATGTCTGTGCTCCTCAAATTCTACTCCCATGAGCATCCCTGATTATAACCGCTCCACCATTGGTGGCCGTGCCTTCAGCTGCCTGGGCCCCAAGCTCTGAAACTCCCTGCCTAAACCTCTCTGCCTCTCTACCTCTCTCTCCTCCTTTAAGACGCTCCTTAAAACCCACCTCTTTGACCAAGCTTTTGGTGATCTGCTGTAATTGCTTATGTGGCTCGGTGTCAAATGTATCTGTTTTGTCTTAAAACACTCCTGTGAAGGCCTTGGGATGTTAAAGGCGCTATATAAATACAAGTTGTTGTTGTAAAATTCATTCATATCCTTTGAGTAGTGCATTACCTTCAGTTCCTTGAAGTATATGCTGCTTCTGGCCCACTCCACCAAGGAGAATAAGGTTTGGTCAGCCATTTTGCACATGATTCCAAATGTGTTGAGCCTCTCGTGCTTCCCCCTGGTGCTTTGCTCCTGCTGCAGGTAGTTTAGGATCTTGGCCCGGACCTGTGCCTCGTCCGGCTCGCACTTCACCAGCTCCTGTATCAACTGCGGCACGGTGGCTGACGAGCCGGGCCTGTAGGCCTCGATGTACGGGTTGCCGAGCAGCGAGTCGGGGGAGCCCGGGTAGCTGGGGTCCATGTATTCCGACTTGACGTGGCAGCTCGGGAAAGAGCCGCACAGCTGGTACCCTGGCGCGGTGCCTTGAGGTGCCATGGACATGTTGACCGGCGAGGTGCCAAGCAGGTTGCTGTTGTAGTCTCCCACCGATGACGGCAAGCTGTTGTAGCTCAGGGACAGGCACTTGGACGCTGAGTGTAGGCTTTCGCTGGCGATGGGTGCGGTCAGGTCCGTCGGCAGGCTTTGCATCACGTACGAGGTGGGATCCAGTTTGATGCCGTTGCCACGAATCAGAGCCTTTTTCTGCTGCTTTAACGCCCTGTCTTGCTTGTACAAGGGTCCAAACTTATTCCGGCCGCCACGCATTCGATCAGCTCGCACAGCTGTCAAAAAAAAAATAACAATAGTGGGTTTTATAACTATCGATCATCTTGTCTGAGAGCAGGTAAACTCGAGTATTAGTACTTGGTGCATTTGCGGGGGGAGGAATTCGGTTAGTTCGCACCACCCGTTAGGGTGCTAACTGGGCGCTAAGCCCCTGCTGCCCGAGCGACGCGCTGTCAGAGCCTGCCGCCAACTTCAGTGAAGGTTTAGCGGCACTGACAGTTTGCGCTGCGCTCGCTAGCCCCGCCCAATCAGTGACACCTCCATAGCGTTACGGTCGCGAACTTGACTGCGCCTCAGAGATGCTGTCGGGGCGATATTTCCCCCCATTAATGCATCTCTCCTGGATGCTGCACACTGCTGTTAGCTGGCTTGGCCTGTCTGTAATGTTTCGGGCAATCCAGCTGACCTCCCCTTTAGGCGCTGAGATGCTGGTTTCCTAGCGCCAGAACTTCAGCAGCTACCCGTGATAGCGCCCCAGGAATCAGGGTTAGCGCCCAAAGAGGAGTGTGGAATGCTTTCCTTAGCGCTCCGCTCCCTTCTTGGGCTGCTGAAAACCAATATCCCTGATGGAGGCGGTAAACATTGCCTGACGCTAAAGTTGCCGACCAGTGGTTATCACCGCCTCAAACTGGGCTATAACGAATTTTTATCCTTTTAAGTTCAGGGCCATAATGTTCATAAAAGTTTCCAACTCTGATCTGCACCTTTGCTTGTCTCCCTTCCATTTACTCCACTCCTCTCCTGATGGCGCTGATTCCTGCTGGAGCCCAGTTCTCAAGGGATAGGGTCCTCTTCAGTTTGCTACCATCCGCCACCTCACCCAAGAGGCCATTGTTCTGCATGAGTCCAGAGGGTGAATGTAATCGGGCGCCTGGGGATCTCACCACAGAGCCACATCATATCCTCCCCTGACCTCCAGACACTCGTGATGGCTAATTCCACCATCGCCATGCAGCGGCACAATGACAAAAGGCCCAGGATGGAGAATAGCAATAGTTGCAATGGTGCGAGAGAAGGCTACAGATAATTAGGAATCAGCTAGCCCATCACAAGCGCTTTCTTCCATCTTGTCCCAGAGGGCGAGAGATGTACGAGAAGAGCCTCTAGCTCTGGGTAGATTATAACGTACGACATGTGAATATTTATCTGTATGTGCATAAGTCTAAGTGTGTGTGTGTTTTGCATCACCAAAAGTTTTGAACAGATGGTGCTCTTGTATACATGAAGCCATCCTGTGTCCTAACAAAGCCTTTGTTCCACATTTAGCAAATTTCAGTTGATATTTGTTACATTGCGCACTATGACCACAGGCAATCACTAGCATTTAACCAAGGCGCTGTCTATTTGCTTAGTTTAGTGGTTGACTCTTAGATGGAAGGCAGTTCGTAGCACTCTCGCCTCTGAGTCAGAAGGTTGTGGGTTCAATCCCACCCCAGAGACTAGAGCACAAAAATCTAGGCTGACACTCTAGTGCAGTGCTGAGGGAGCACTCTTTCTATGAAATCCCTCCATCTCTGTAACCTCCTCCAGCCCTACAACCCTCCGATATCTCTGCGTTCCTCCAATTCTGCCCTCTGGCACATTTCGTCGCTGCACTATTGGTGGCCGTGCCTTCATCTGCCTGGATTGTACGATCACAATTTACTCCCTGAACCTCTCTACCTTTCCTCCTTTAAGACACTCCTTAAAACCTACCTCTTTGACCCAGATTTTGGCCACCGGCTCTAATATCCCCTTAAGTGGCTCGGTGTCATATTTTGCCATAGGACATTTTTATTAACGTTAAAGGCGATTCTTAAATGCAGGTTGTTGCTGTTGTAAAAGAAAATTAATCTGAAATACATAATTACCTTCCAGCTTCATTCCAACGGTCAAACACTTCTGGAATCGACAGTAGGGGCAACGTTTCCTTTGGGTCTTGTCGATCGGACAGTTCTGGTTTTCTACACAGGTGTAGCGTTTGTTATTCTGTACAGTGCGTTTAAAAAAGCCCTAAAATAGAAGCATACACATGGCTTCTTAATTTAGTTAATCACCAACACTTCCTCTGAGCTGTGGAGAGGCAGCTGTCTATACAAGGCATGTACCAGACTAGGAAATGGCATTCTGACCTCTTACTTCCAGCCTGAGGTCAGCCGGAGATTTCAACTGTTTCTGCAAGGCCATCGAGAGTAATGTTGCCGTTTTTAGCTTATGATGTAATTATTCTTTGAGCTTTGTATCGACCACTAGTTCGGCCCCACGATGTACAGCCTCGCTCCCTTTAGTGCGCTTAGGACATGTTGACTTTGCACAGGGTACCAGAGGAGAGTCCGGCACTGGAGTGGAGCAAGGTGTTGGGCCAACAGCCTGGATGTCATGGAGATGAAATCCCACCTTAGCGAGTTGTGAATTCAATGAAGCTGGCAATTTCTTGACAGCATCGGGAAAGAAAATGAGGAGAGCTGACCGATTGACGTAAAAACTCAACTGTCTCACTAATGTCCCAAGGGAAGGGAACCTTCTACCACCTCATGTCAGCTATGGCTCAGTGGGCAGCATAATTGCCTCTGAGTCTGAAGGTTGTGGGTTCAAGTCCCACTCCAGGAACTTGAGCATATAAATCTAGGCTGACACTCCCAGTGCAGTGCTGAGGGAGTGCTGCACTGTCGGAGGGGCAGTGCTGAGGGAGTGCCGCACTGTCGGAGGGGCAGTACTGAGGGAGTGCTGCACTGTTGGAGGTGCTGTCTTTCGGATGAGACGTTAAACCGAGGCCCCGTCTGCCCTATCAGGTGGATTTAAAAGATCCCATGGCACTATATCGAAGAAGAGCAGGGGCGTTATCCCCGGTGTCCTGGCCAACAGTTATCCCTCAATCAACATCACAAAAACAGATTATCTGGTCATTATCACATTGCGGTGTGCAAGTTGGCTGCTGTGATTCCCACATTACAATAGTGACTGCACTTCATTGCCTGTAAAGCGCTTTGGGATGTCCAGTGGTCGTGAAAGGTGCTATATAAATGCAAGTCCTTCTTTTATTTTTATTTTTCCTACCCAGTCTGGCTTACAGATGACTCCAGTCCCACACTACATGGTTGACTCTTTATGCCTTCTGAAAGTAGACGGGGTATAAGTTTATTTTGTGGTGGTAACGCAAAGGGGACGATAGTGAATCGGCAGCCCATTTTGCATACCGCCTGATTTCCTCGTCCATTCACTTGAACGGGATGCCCATTTTCCACTCTTGCTCCAGACGGATTTATACCCCGGCGTGTCAATGTCTTTGGTGAAATAACGGTCAGAGGAATTTCAGATAAACTCGTCGATGCGCTCATTGCTAATAGCACACCGTGAACCTTGAACTGTGGCGTGCGTTCCATATAGGGAGTGAAGATCCAGCCGTGAGTCACCTTGAGCCACGCCTGCTGTATCGTGTGGAGACGGGCACTGTTTTATGGATAACTCGAGATGACTCTGTTAATCTTTACCAAGCAGCCATGGTTGAGTATCTGCCTTCTTGCCCCACAGTAGCTGTCTGTCAACCCTGCACTGCTTACTTACACAGACTAATGAAGGCTGTGTCCTTTTGAACTCTAGTTATCATTATCACCACACAGGGAACTTAACCAGAGAAGCAGAAGACACCACTCCATTTTGTTTCTTGGCCGATAATTAGGCTGTTGATGTACGAGGTGGATTTGCAATGTTTATTCTCTTCAGTAATTCGAATGTGGTTTGACATAGACATAGAAACATAGAAAATAGGTGTAGGAGTAGGCTATTCGGCCCTTCGAGCCTGCACCATCATTCAATATGATCATGGCTGATCAGTTTTGCAACTTCAGGACCCCATTCCTGCTTTCTCTCCATACCCCTTGATCCCTTTAGTGGTAAGGGCCACTTAGTCACTGCCAAGAGTAATAAAAGTCCTGTGACTTGAGACCTCAATGCTGGTCCATAGAATAATGGCTTGTCCATTTTTAGAATAAAGGGTCGTCTATGTTCAGAATAAGGGGTCGTCCATTTAAAATGGAGATGAGGAAGAATTTCTTCTCTGAGAGGGTCATGAATCTTTGGAATTCTGTGCCCCAGAAAGCTGTGGAGGCTGGGTCATTGAATATATTTTAAAGCGGAGATAGACAGATTTTTGAACGATAAGGGAGTCAAAGGTTATGGGAAGCGGGCGGGGAAGTAGAGCTGAGGCCAAGATCAGATCAGCCAGGATCTTATTGAATGGCGGAGCAGGCTCGAAGGACCGAATGGCCGACTCCTGCTCCTATTTCTTATGTTCTTATAGAGGGTTTCTGGAATCTCCCTCATTTATCGTAAGCAAAACAGCCCATTCCTCAGTCGACAATCTCGAATGTCATAGGCCTACGAGTTAGATCGCGTTGCACCCATTTATCGAGGCGGGGGGGCGGGGGACCGGGCGCTGCAGGACCCAATATGGCGGGTGGCACACGCCCACTCACAATCTGCCGACAGTAAGTCGCACGCCATATTGCTTAGGGCGCCTTGTAGTCGTTCGGACTGCCCGACCATTGCCTGTGTTGAGCCCATTGCTTATGCAGATTGGGGGCCTAAATAATGCCCATTCCAGGCCACTATGTGAAATTCGTTTGCGACTGACCAGAGCATGCACAGGAGCACAGCGGCCAGACTGATGCTTCTTGATATTTCAAATAACACTGTGTCGATATTTGATGTCTCCAAGATAAGAGGAGACTAATTGATGTTTTGTTTCTGACTGCTCCATTTTTGATCCGGGCGGAGAAGTGGTAAGAGATCGGGGCCCAGGAGCGTCGTGATCAGGGCCCAGGAGAGGCGAGGGTTCGGGGCCCAGGAGAGGCGAGGGCCCAGGGGCAGCACAGGCCAGCCCACACTGCGATCTATAGACAGTAGGAGCATGTGTGCGCACTAGGTCCATGCAGCAGAGCAAGTCTCCAATCGTCTTGGTCAATCCTTGCCACCTAGCTCTGTCAAGCCCGTGTGGTGGCTGGTGTGCAACGGCCACCCCACGTTAAAACAATCCACGCACAGGCATCTTCCACCCTTCAGGATGTAGTTCGGGATCTGGAATATCAGGTCCTTCATTGAAACACCTGTGAACTCATCCCTTTTTGGTGTGGAAGCAAGTCATCCTCGATACCAGGGACCGCCTAATACTATACTATAGGTTCTTAAAGGGACAACTCGTCAAATATTTTTACTTACTCTCTTGGCCCCACATTAAAACTTCTGATAGCAACTGCTCACCACTACCACCTTCTGTCGATTACCCCCTCCCCCCTTATGTGGCATGTCCCTTTGGTGACAACACAAAAGTGCCCATATTGTTAGCAGTGTTGCCTGTGATTTGCACTTCGTTCTGTGCGGCCTGTTTCGTTTAGTGCGCAGTCCCTTTAGATTTCAATGGGCGAAGCCAGGGATCGGCCCGCCCGGGTCCTTTCCCATTACTTTGTGGGACACGTGACCTCACAGCTTAGCTGGACGTTAATTGTGAGGCAAATTGACTGAATTGGCAATCTCGCTCAGAAAGGCTTTAAAGTTTAAAATTCTCATCCTTGTTTTCAAATCCCTCGATGGGCTCGCCCCCTTCCCTATCTCTTCAATCTCCTCCAGCCCTACAACCCTCCCAGATCTCTGCTCTCCTCAAATTCTGGCCTCCTGCGCAGCCTTGATTTTTTTTGCCTCACCATCGGCCTTCAGTTGCTTGACGCCTAAGCTCTGGAACTCCCTGCCGAAATTCTCCTCCTCTCTACCTCTCTCTCCTCTTGAAACGCTCCTTAAAACCTACGTGCTTTACCAACCTGTCTTAATATCTCCTTATGTGGCTCGGTGTCGACTTCGGTCTGATTACGCTCATGTAAAGCGCCTTGGGACGCTTTACTTCGTTACAGGCGCTGTATAAATGCACGTTGTCATCGCTGTTGAGACCTTACTTGATGCAGGGGGCGATCATTTAATACTGAAGTTATTTTTGGGACGGAGCAAAGAGAGCTTGACTCTTGCGAGTATCTGTGCTCGACCTGACCTGGAACAGCTCGATACTGACATTGGATGGTAAAAGCGGCACAAGTGTTCATTTCTCAGCATTGGAATCCGTTGCCAAGATAAATACAAACCATTTTGTTCAAAATCCCTTCATAATTAATGGGTATGTCTGATAAAGACTTGTCATCGTTTTCTCATTACACCAAGACCCACTGGAAAGAAACATCCTGTTTATGAAGAACATTGTTTGACAGTCTAATTTCTCTCCCCCACTAACCTCTATGTTAATTTGTCGATAAGCAAATCCTGTTTAGACAGCAAAAGCGCTTTACAAACTCTCCTAAGCAGATTGTTGTTGGAAATTACAAAGGATGCCTCTCCCACTGACCCCTTCCCCCAAGAGTGATGAGTTTGTAGGGGAAACATAGAAATTAGGTGCAGGCCATTCGGCCCTTCGAGCCTGCACCACCATTCAATAAGATCATGGCTGATCATTCACCTCAGTACCCCTTTCCTGCTTTCTCTCCATACCCCTTGATCCCCTTAGCCGTAAGGACCATATCTAACTTCCTTTTGAATATATATCGTGAACTGGCCTCAACAACTCTCTGTGGTAGAGAATTCCACAGGTTCACCACTCTCTGAGTGAAGAGGTTTCTCCTCATCTCGGTCCTAAATGGCTTACCCCTTATTCTTAGACTGTGTCCCCTGGTTCTGGAACTCCCCAGTAACGGGAACATTCTTCCTGCCTCTAACCTGTCCAATCCCATCAGAATTTTATATGTTTCTATGAGATCCCCTCTCATTCTTCTAAACTCCAGTGGATACAAGCTTAGTTGATCCAGTCTCTCCTCATATGTCAGTCCTGCCATTCCGGGAATCAATCTGGGGAGCGTCCTAAATTGACAGCTTTTCCACAAGAGCATAAAGAGCATTGTAAGGACGAGAAAGGGAAGTTAATGTGTCTTATCTAGTAATATATTAAAAATCTTGCATAATCTGTCAACTTTCCCTATTATAAATTATTATGTCAACATTTAAAATGGAAATGGCCGCTGTAACCTTGTCACACTGTAATTACACCTCTTTGGGTGTTTTTATTTTAGAAATTTTCAGATGTCCCCTCAAAATTAAAACTGGAAGGGTGAAACCCATTTTACTCTCCCTCTGCGGACACATCTCCTCATTGGTCGCTGACTGACTGAGCCCTGGAATCCGACATGGGCCGATCTGAGCCACACAGCCAATTGAGGAAAAGCTCCTGTAGCAGTCAGCTGTAGCTCAGTGGGCAGCACCCTCGCCTCTGAGTCAGAAGGTTGTGGGTTCAGATCCAACTCCAAAGACTTGAGTGCAAAATTTTAGGCTGACACTCCCAGTGGAATGCTGAGCGAGTGCTGCACTGTCGGAGGTGCTGTCTTTTGAATGAGACATTAAACCAGCTGCTCTCAGGTGGATGTAAAAGATCCCATGGCACTATTTCAAAGAAGAGCAGGGGAGTTATCTACGGTGTCCTGGGGCCAATATTTATCCCTCAATCAACAAAACAAAAACAGATTATCTGGTCATTATCACATTGCTGTTTGTGGGAACTTGCTGTGCGCAAATTGCCTGCCACGTTTCCCACATGACAACAGTGACTACACTCCAAAAAGTACTTCATTGGCTGTAAAGCGCTTTGGGACATCCTAAGGTTGCGAAAGGTGCTATAGAAATGCAAGTTCTTTCATTTCTGTATTAATCATTGGTACTTCTCGACAATATTAATCGCCATTAATTTATAGAAATTTAATTCTGTAATACAAATCGGAAAGTTAAAAGCTGGGGCGTCGAACACTAGAGAGCTTCTTACTCTTGTGTCTTCTTCTCTAGTTGAGCAGAGATTGTCTTGCCCAGGGTATTATTAAAGGATTAAAGGAGCAACTGTGACACACCTTCTACCAGTAAACCAGGTGAGACGTTAAACCGAGCCCCTGTCTACCTGCTCAGGTGAATGTGAAAGATATCACGGCAGTATCTGGAGAACGGGAATTCTCCTCTCTCAATCATCATCATAGGCTGTCCCTCTGCAACTGACTACACTGCAAAAGTAATTAATCAGTTATGAAGGACTTTGGGACATCTGGAGGATTCGATAAAGTGCTATATTTATGTCAAATTTATCTTGACAAAGTCGTTGCAGAGAGGATGTTTCCACTGATAGACTAGAACTGGAGGGCATAATCTTAGAATAAGGGGCCGCCCATTTAAAACTGAGATGAGGAGAAATTTCTTCTCTCAGAGGGTTGAAAATCTGTGGAATTCGCTGCCTCAGAGAGCTGTGGAAGCTGGGACATTGAATAAATTTAAGACAGAAATAGACAGTTTCTTAAATGATAAGGGGATAAGGGGTTATGGGGAGCGGGCGGGGAAGTGGAGCTGAGTCCATGATCGGATCAGCCATGATTGTATTAAATGGCGGAGCAGGCTCGAGGGGCCGTATGGCCTACTCCTGCTCCTGTTTCTTATGTTCTTATAACACTGCTGTGAAGTGCCTTGGAATGTTTTACTACATTAAAGGCGCTATATAAATAAAAGTTAACATTTAAATCAAGTTCTTTTTTAAAACATAGGCTCCTGCACTCTGATACATCATCAGAATTAGCATATTTTATTTGCCTTTCTCCAGAAACATTAATATTCGTATATTATAACCTATTCTAAATCAATTTAATTAACATGATGCATTACTTATATTCTTGCTCTGTTATAGAGTAAATAAGGAGAAGCTGTTTCCAGTGGTGGGAGGGTCGGTAACCAGAGGACATGGATTTAAGATCATTGGCAAAAGAACCAGAGGGGGAGATGAGGAGAACTTTTTTTCGGCAGCGAGTTGTTGCTACGATCGGGAACGCACTGCCTGAAAGGGCGGTGGGAGCAGATTCAATGGTAACTTTCAAACAGGGAATTGGATAAATACTTGAAGGGGGGACATTTTCCGGGCCGTGGGAAAAGAGCAGGGGGGTGTGGGACTAATTGGATCACTCTTTCACAGAGTCGGCATAGGCACGATGGGCTGAATGGCATCCTCCTGTATTATGAGATTCTATGATAATTATTGCTAACAACTAATCCTCAACTTTAGCTGTAAATTTTTATAGGAGAAATTGTTGCTGTTTCTGTTAGGGATGGATTGTAACCTGAAGATTAATGAAGACACTTTCATGATGAAATGGTGGTTTTCAATGCAAATAACAACAGCGCGTTACAACATAAGATAATTACATATGAGGAAGGATTCTTCTGCGCATCTTAATCCATCCATCGGAAAGATCTTCATGTTTCCCATTGTTTATTAAAACATTCCAGGTTTTTTTGCTTCTATTGCTCCATCTGGGAGTTCAGTCCACGCGGTGAACAATCGTTATGTGAAGAAGGATTGTCTGATATCAGAACTAAAATGACCGTTTGAACCTTTGTGTCCTATATTTGAGAACTCGCTATAATGGCTTCCCTTGCTGGTTTCCGGGGAAAGATGCACCTTTAGCACGTTCTAGAAAACCCGAGGAATGTTTTGTGGATGTGTCATTTACCATACAAAATGTAACAGTTGCAACATATAGAGTTAGGCACAAGACATCTTGTTTGTACCCAGCAAAAGAACATTGTGATCTAGAAAAAATAGAGGCTTGTTCATACTTCTTCAGTATTCAAGATGCTGAGGTATTGCTAAAAATAACTGAATAAACAGTGGACTTTGTTACATAGAGCTCCATGGCTAACAATTTGTTTCACAAGAATGCCATTGTAGCAATATTTCCTTGTAGTACCTTTTAGTGCCATTTCTTTCCTCATTTTTAAGGCAATAATAATAATTGACACATATAATTCCCTTCACATCAAAATGTCACCCCTCCTCTCTTGGAAGTCGTTGACTTATACTGGCAGGCGGTGGGGTGGGGGGTGGGGGGGTTGGTTCTGTGGGCACAGTATCGCTCCCAAACGTTCATTTTTCATGTGAGACCCTGAACTATTCAACATTGGGAGGCATTACAGCCCATCCCAACCTTGTCCTCACTTAGTGTTCACACATTCCAACAAGTCATTGGATAGTGACCAGGAGTGAGAACCCTGGCTGCTTTCTACCCTCCTTAGCCAAAGGACATTAAAGGCAAGCCACCGGGGCGGTGGGAGGGGACGTGGAATTGAACCTGGGAGCTTCTGGTCTGTATAGTAACATAAGAAATAGGAGCAGGAGTCGGCCCGGCCTCTCGAGCCTGCTCCTCCATTCAATGAGATCACGGCTGATCATCGACCTCAACTCCACTTTCCCACCTAATCTCCATATCCCTTGATTTACTTAGAGTCCAAAAATCTAACTCAGCCTTGAATAATATTTCAGCCGTGGCTCAGTGGGTAGCACACTCGCCTCTGAGTCAGAAAGTTGTGAGACTTGTGCACAAAAATCTAGGCTGACACTCCAGTGCAGGGCTGAGGGAGCGCCGCACTGTCGTAGGGGCAGTACTGAGGAAGTGCTGCACTGTCGTAGGGGCAGTACTGAGGGAGCGCTGCACTATTCGAGGGGCAGTGCTGAGGGAGCGCCGCACTGTCAGTGGGACAGTACTGAGGAAGTGCTGCACTGTCGTAGGGGCAGTACTGAGGGAGCGCTGCACTGTCATAGGGGCAGTACTGAGGGAGCGCTGCACTGTCGGTGGGGCAGTACTGAGGGAGTGCTGCACTGTCGGAGGGGCTGTACTGAGGGAGCGCTGCACTATTCGAGGGACAGTGCTGAGGGAGCGCCGCACTGTCGGAGGGGCAGTACTGAGGGAGTGCTGCACTGTCGGAGGGACAGTACTGAGGGAGCACTGCACTATTCGAGGGGCAGTGCTGAGGGAGCGCCGCACTGTCGGTGGGGCAATACTGAGGGAGTGCTGCACTGTCGTAGGGGCAGTACTGAGGGAGCGCTGCACTATTCGAGGGGCAGTGCTGAGGGAGCGCCGCACTGTCGGAGGGGCAGTACTGAAGGAGTGCTGCACTGTCAGAGGGCAGTGCTGAGGGAGTGCTGCACTGTCGGAGGGGCAGTACTGAGGGCGCACTGCACTGTCGAAGGTGCCGTCTTTCAGATGAGACGTTAAATCGAAGCCTCGTCTGCTCTCTCAGGTGGACGTAAAAGGTCTCGGGGCACTATTTCGAAGAAGAGCAGGGGAGTTATCCCTGATGTCCTGGGGCCAATATTTATCCCTCAATCAACATAACAAAAACAAATTATCTGGTCTACCCCTCATCCTAAGACTAGTTCTAGATTCTCCAGCCAGGAGAAACATCCTCTCAGCATCTACCCTGTCAAACCCCTTCAGAATCTTGTATGTTTCAATGAGATCACCTCTCATTCTTCTAAATTCCAGAGAGTATAGGCCCAGTCTACTCAATCTCTCCTCAAAGGGCAACATCTCATCCCAGGAATCAATCTAGTGAACCTATGTTGCACCGCCTCCAAGGCAAGTATATCCTTCCTTATCTAAGGGGACCCTAACTGTGCACAGTACTCCATGTGTGGTCTCACCAAGGCCCTGTACAATTGTATGGTTCAATGCAACACACTGCGGTATCTTCAGTTTCATCTCAAATGAAAATCTCTAACATTGGCTTAGAACATTTCATACCTTACAACTTTCACAAGTCAGAAGGCCATAGTGGTATCCCGAGACTTTGTCTCCACAAATTGGACATAATTCCTCATATACAGCTTCAAATGGGAACTCCATTTTAACCGGGGGATCTAGGAGTCAAAGAAACAGAATGTCATAGAAACATAGATACAGAGAAATTTACAGGGCAGAAGGAGGCCATTTCGGCCCATCGTGTCCGCGCCGGCCGACAAAGAGCCGCACGGCCCTCGGTCAGCAGCCCTGAAGGTTACATATAAACCTATAAACAATGAACAATGACGGAAAGGTAAAGAGCACCCAGCCCAACCAGTCCGCCCCACACAACTGCGACACCCCTTACACTGAAACATTCTACACTCCATCCAAAGCCATGTGATCTCCTGGGAGAGGCAAAAACCAGATGAAAACCCTGGCCATTGATGACTTTACTTTACGTAGAATGATTTCTTTCCTGTGTTGGCGTCTCAGCCCTTGCTTCTTCCTCGGTCCACGCATTGACGGCCCGACAGGGTTGTTGAACAACTGGTGTTAACACAGCTGTAACTGGTCGATTTTGTAAAAAAAAATCCAAAGTCTATGGAGAAATAAATAGCTTGTGATGTCTTCACACGGCAACAGGTACTCCAATTTCTACATTCAAAATTTGCAATCAACAACTAGCCTCCAATTCTGGTTCCCAGTTTGCCCTTACATTCTTTTCCTGAATTATATTCGGCAATAATTGTTTAGATGCCCTCCAACCCCCAACTATGTGATCATTGTTCATTGATAAACCTAGACCATGATATTTGACCACTGTTTCAGCTTCCAATGATGGTTACAGTAGGCACGTGATTATAAGACCAGCCTAGCAACCCAGGGATGATGAGATCCATTGCAATCATGAAACTTGTGAAATTGAATTCAATAAATCTTATAATTTGTGGGCTAATGCCAGAAAGATAATGACCATGAAAGCTGACAGATTGTCACAAAAACCCAAATGGTTTACTAATGTTCATCGGGGAAGGGAACCTTCCAACCCTCCCTAGTTTGGCCTCCACATGACCCTATGTGGTTCACTCCCAAAGCCCTCAGCGATGGCCAGTGTCACCCACAAGTGACAAGGAATCTGAGACTGATCCTGTCCTCACCAGGCACACACACGCTCACACACACACTTACACACGCACACATTCACACACACACACTCACTCACACAAACACGCAAACATGCTCACACACGCATACACTCACACACACACGCACTCACACACACACAAACACACCCACACACGCATTCACACACACAAACATGCTCACGCACGCACTCACACACACAAACTCACATATGCACTCACGCACACACACGCTCACACATGCATTCACACACACATGCATTCACACACACACGCACTCACACACACACACACGCTCATACACACGCGTATTCACACACACACACACACGCTCACACGCACAGACACACACAAACACGCTCACACACGCACTCACACACATTCACACACACATGCAAACAAGCTCACACACGCACTCACAAACGCGCACATACGTATAAACACACTCGCACAGGCACACTCACAAAAGCACACACAAACAGACACCACAACACAAACAGGTGCACACATGCACGCGCATGCGCACACAAGCACACGCAAACCCGCACATATGCACGCATGCGCACAAATGCAGGTGTGTGCACACATACATACACGCAGACACACACACCTGTCCACACACATGCGCACACAGACACATTTCAACCAGAGCCCTATGGTTAATCACCTGGATGTGGAATCACACCCTTAACCCAGGAATCCTGTGGCCAGATGTAGCACCACCACATTTAGCCCAGTGGAGATCAGCCAATTCGAACAATGTATATAACTTCGGGCTTTTCTGGGCCACATGGCTCAGTGCCATGTTGATGATACTTGCTGTTTAACTGATGACATCAAAGCTCAAAGGACTACCCCTTTTTCAAATAGTATTAAGTGAAGTCACATCAACGAAAATGCACCTTTATATATTTTTTTCATTGAGTAATGTAAGTACAGGGCTATAGTGCAGGACAGCTCCTGACAGGGAAAATTCAGCGATTTCCGTGTACTCCCAGAGGGTGTTGAGCGGAGACAGCACTACACCCAATGTCTTGCCCCGCTAGCAGAGTCAAGGTTCAATACGAGTTTAACATAACTTCTCTGCTGTTCAATTTTATCCCTCTAGAAATGAACCTCGGTGCTTGCTTGGGAGCTTTATGGCCTTTTTAACCAGCGTAACTACTTTTAGTCATTTGTGTATCTGCCTCGTGGTGACCTTGTGCTCCGTGCGAAAACATGCCAGCAAGTTCTGTCCACCTCAGACCATGGGCCTCATGAATTTGTTGACATCATGTATTAAGCAGGGATCGGGGATTTGTTTCCAGTGGCGGGAGAGTCCGTAACCAGAGGGCACAGGTTTAAAAATAATTCACAAGAGAGCCAGAGGGGGAGATGAGGAGAATTTATTAAACGCAGCGAGTTGTTGTGATCTGGAACGCGCTGCCTGAAAGGGTGGAGGGAGCAGATTCAATAATAACTCTCAAATGGGGAATTGGATAAATACTTGAAAAGGAAAATATTTGCGGGAAAGAGTGGGGGGGGGGGAGGGGCGGGGGGGAAGGTGGGGGGGGGGGAACTATTGGGATCGTTCTTTCAAAGAGCCGGCACAGGCACGATGGGCCGAATGGCCTCTTCCTGTATGGTTCTATGAGCTCTTCCCCAAATCAAAGTGGCCCACACCTTTACGAAGAGGGGAAAAATGACTGAGACAAATGGATCCCCCTCGGCGGCACAAATATCTCAGTTCATCTCCGATGTGTCTCGAAACTACTATAGCCCATCTGTTTTCTCAATGACTGAGATAAGCAACGAACAGGATGGTTGTGCAAGGCCTACTAGTACTTTTAAACTCACTTATAGTGACAGCAACTGATAGTGAAAGAATGCCTGTGCTTTTTCTCCCCTTTACTCAGTAACTTCTTTTAAAGTAACGTTAATGACTACAGTTTAAAATCTAACTGATAATCTTCCGATATTTGGCCAGTGCAGAGCAGTAAATGTGAGTTTGCACCTCTGTGCAAACTGCTTTCCTCCCAACTTTTTGTGCTCTACCATTTTCTCAATATCCTTTCGCGCTGAAACCCAACGGCTTGAAGTTGCACTGTTTACTGTTACAGAGGATTACACGGGATATACGGCACAGAAACAGGCCATTCGGCCCAACCAGTCCGTGCCGGTGTTTATGCTCCACTCGAGCCTCCTCCTGTCTTTCCTCATCTAAATCTATCAGCATAACCCTCTATTCCCTTCTCTCTCGTGTGTTTATCCAGCCTCCCCTTAAATGCATCGATACTATTCCTGTGGCAGCGAGTTCCACATTCTCACCCCTCTCTGGGTGAAGAAGTTTCTCCTGAATTCCCCATTGGGTTTCTTGGTGACGATCTTATATTGATGGCCTCTAGTTCTGGTCTCCCCCACAAGTGGAAACACTCTCTCTGACCCACTCTGTCAAAACCTTTCATCATTTTAAAGACCTCTATTAGGTCACCCCTCAGCCTTTTCTTTTCAAGAGAAAAGAGACCCAGCCTGTTCATCCTTTCCTGATAGGTGTTACCTCGCATTTCTGATAACATCCTGAACAAAGCCCGTTGACAAATTTAAAGGAAATTCCTTGGTCTTATATTTCAATGGAGGTTTTAAGCCCTTTATTTTAAAGAGATTGAAATAAAAGATGGAGCAATTTCATACGAATGTGTTCACGTAAATATCACGCAGCGTGATTTCAACATGAAATGAAGGTGGGTGTAATGTATGCCCTTGTGAGCATGCTCACGGGTTTGTAGAGTTGGGAGTGGCTTAGCCAGTCCCGTGATGTTCACAAGAGTTAATAAAACCCCAGCCAGTTGGGTTCGGGGGAATCCACAATGGGGCAGGTGGTTGTGAGCCTGGTGGATGAACCGGTAATGTGTAGTGTGATTGTTAAACCTTTTGCTAATAAACCAATTAGTTCTTAATAGCAATGTGTTGCTATGAATTCTTAAACAAAGAACCCCTGAAGCAAATACAGTACACGGGCGAACAGTTCAGAGATATGTACAAGGGGGGAAGAGGGGGAGACCAAGCGAGAAGTGCACGGAACGAGTGGAGCGGCAAAGTAAACTCCACAGTCAAAATGTTGAGTTTTAAAGCTGCAGAGGAGAGGTGAGGGGTCTCTGAAAAGGATTGCTAAAGGCAGGCGTGCATTGGGTGAAGGGTCATGTGATGGTGTTGAGGGGGGAGTGGTGAATTAGCAGTAATCCAGAGGCAGTGGTTCTGGAGGGCACAAGCTGCTGAAGCCGTGAAGGTTCATTTCTAACATTTCCACCCTGCAGTCTCAGAATAAACGGTGAGAGAACCGTACTCAAAGTATGTCCGACTCTCCTGCATGGTAATCACCGAGGCGTCATACCAGTAGCTGAAATCAGATGATCAGCCCCTAGATTTTATTTTAACAGACTATGTTGCTTTAATTCATATTCCTAGTGTCAGCCAGTGTCTCAGTGGGCAGCACACTCGCCTCTGTGTCAGAAGGTTGTGGGTTCGAGCCCAATTCCAGGGACTTGAGCACAAAAATCTAGGCTGACACACCCAGTGCAGTACTGAGGGAGTGCCGCACTGTCGGAGGGGCAGTACGGAGGGAGCGCCGCACTGTCGGAGGGGCAGTACTGAGGGAGCGCCGCACTGTCGGAGGTGTCGTCTTTCAGATGAGACATTAAACCGAGGCCCCCGTCTGCTCTCTCAGGTGGGCGTAAAAGATCCCATAGCCACTATTTCGAAGAAGAGCAGAGGAGTTCTCTTCAGTGTCCTGGCCAATATTTATCCCTCAATCAACATAACAAAAACAGATTATCTGGTCATTATCACATTGCTGTGTGCGGGAGCTTGCTGTGCACAAATTGGCTGCCGCGCTTCCCACATTACAACAGTGACTACACTCCAAAAGTACTTAATTGGCTGTAAAGCGCTTTGGGACGTCCGGTGGTTGTAAAAGGCGCTATATAAATGCAAGTCTTTCTTTTTTAGATTCGCCTAGATTTTATTTTAACATACTACATTGCTTTAATTTATCTTCCTGAATTTCCTGGTTATCTACCAGTGCATGGAGGTAAATAAGAGCTTTAACAGGATTGAGCAGGTAAGCCCAGAACAGAGGAATGGACACAGGTTCAAGGTCGTGAGGCACAAGTTCAGGACAGATACCAGGAAGTATTTCTTCATACAGACCAATCGACAACTGAAACAGGTTGCCAAAAAAGGTGGTTAAGACCAGAAATTGAACTCATTTAGGAACCAGCTGAGCAATGGAGGGGGAAGGCAGTAGTGTTATCCTGGAGAGGTACCCGTGGGGATCTCCATTCGTTTTCACATCAGGGTCTGACTTTTCCCTGGGGGTCTTTCACTCTGCCCTTGATTATTTTGCCTGTTCCTGGATCTCAGTCTGTGGATCATTCTTACTGTCTCGTTGCCTGTTTCTCAGCTGATTGCACTCTGTCTCCCAGCCTGCTCACTCTCCCTATCTCAGCCTGCTCACTCTCTCTGTCTCCCAGCCTGCTCACTCTCCCAATCTCAGCCTCCTCACTCTCCCTATCTCAGCCTCCTCACTCTCCCTATCTCATCCTGCTCACTCTCTCCGGCTCCCAGCCTGCTCACTCTTCCTATCTCAGCCTGCTCACTCTCCCTATCTCAGCCTGCTCAATCTCCCTTTCTCAGCCTGCTCACTCGCTCCGGCTCCCAGCCTGCTCAATCTCCCTTTCTCAGCCTGCTCACTCGCTCCGGCTCCCAGCCTGCTCAATCTCCCTATCTCAGCCTGCTCACTCGCTCTGTCTCCCAGCCTGCTCACTCTCCCTATCTCAGCTTGCTGCATTCTCTCTGTCTCTCAGCCTGCCGCACTCACCCTATCTTGACAGGGTAGATACATGGAGGATGTTTCCCCGGGCTGGGGAATCTAGAACCAGGGGTCACAGTCTCAGGATAAGGGGTCAGCCATTTGACTGAGATGAGGAGAAACTTCTTCACTCAGAGGGTGGTGAATCTTTGGAATTCTCTGCCCCAGAGGGCTGTAGAGGCTCAGTCTTTGAGTATATTCAAGACAGAGATTGATATATTATTGAATATTAAGGGAATCAAGGGATATGGGGATCGGGCGGGAAAGTGGAGTTGAGGTCGAAGATCAGCCATGATCTCATTGAATGGCGGAGCAGGCTCGAGGGGCCGAATGGCCGACTCCTGCTCCTAATTCTTATGTTCTTATATTCTATCTCAGCTTGCTGCACTCACCTTCTGTCATCCTCCCTGTCTCTCAGCCTGTTGTGCACGACCTCTTCTCTCTACCTCAGAGTACCTCAGACCCTCGGAGGTATTCTTCCCCGTTTCATTGTCTCAGGTAACTTGCTCAGTCTGTGGTTTAGAAGAAACCACCATACCATGCACCCTCTGGGATTCACAGTCCAGTGCTGGCTTCTAATGCCGATTAACAATCGGATCCAACACGTTTGGACTCTTTGTGTTTTACTGTTTGGATGCCTGACAGTTTTAATTAAAAATATATATATTTCTTATCTGTGTTTTGTGCAACTTTCATCAGAACTGTTAACAAGAGGGGAATGTATTTAAGGGAACACATTTAAACATGAGCCTAGACATGTTGGCAATATCAGTTAGTGAATACTACCTCCATTTGTCTCACATATTTTTTAAGTTCTGGACCATCCTTACTTAGCCAGGCTGCTCACATCCCTCAACCAGATTTCCCTCAGCCCCAGCGTTACTGCGGGAAGTGGAATAGCAACATTCGAAAGAGAATTGAAGGGAAAAGATTTACAGGGCCGTGGGGAAAGGGCGGGGGTGTGGGACTAATTGGGTCGCTCTATCAAAGAGGCACAGGCACGAATGACTTCTTTCTCGGCTGTATCAGATTCTAAGTCCCACTGTACCCACCTGCACTTCCTTTAAAATCTTTCTATTCTCTGAACCAGCCTGATTCCTGTAGGTGGAATGCTGAAGGTTTTCAATTGTCAAAGTGTGTTAAACAAACCCTTACTGAGGCCCTCTTTCCTGGCTGCCATGAGCCATGGGCCATAGACATAAATTGAAGTTACAATATGGAAGCAGGCTGTTAGACTCAAGCTGTCTGTGTTGCAAGCAGTCATAGTTACACTTACCCATCCCGATCCCATATCCCTCAACATACTTCCTGCCTTCACCCCGAACCTTGGGAGTAAATTTCACATTTTCACAACTCTCTGTCTAAAGAAGTTTCTCAGGACCTCTGTTCAAAACCTCTTGCAAATAATCTTATATCTACAGCCCCTCGTTCTTAACCCCTCAAATGCTGGAATCGGTCTGATTTCCATCGCTCCACCATCGGTGGCCGTGCCTTCAGCTTCCTGGGCCCCAAGCTCTGGAACTCCCTCCCTAAACCTTTCCACCTCTCTACCTCTCCCTCCTCCTTTAAGATGCTCCTTAAAATCTCCCTCTTTGTCATCTGTCCTAATGGCCCTGAAATCCTGGCCTCCCGGGGTCGGTACGGAGTGTGTGCGGAGTGTGTGCGGAGTGTGTGCAGAGTGTGTACAGAGTGTGTACGGAGTGTGTACGGAGTGTGTGCGGAGTGTGTGCGGACTCGGGAAGGCATCACAAAAGCTGGTTTTCAGCGCACAATGTGCATGCGCCGAAAACCGGCTTTTCCGATCGGTCAAGTTCTGGCTCTGGCTTGACAGGTCCCCGTATCCCCACAGCTAGGTCATTGGCATGGGCAAGATTGCGATATTTACCCATATCTTGCCCAGCAGATGTCCTGAAAACTCTTGCGCCTGATAAAAGCAGGCAGATAATCTATTTTTACAGACATAAGAGTTTTAAAATGCAACAAAACATAGTAAAACAAAATTTAAAAAACACGTTTTAATGTTATAAACCCTGCCCACTAAGGTGTTTATTTTAAACCATAATTAAAAAAACTTTTTTATGACATTAATTACTTTAATTTAAATTAATCTTAAATATGTGGTGTATCTTTTCTATTTTTTATTGGTGTTTGGGTGTTTGGGGGGGGGGGGTTTCTCCAACTTACAGAGTTCCCATTATTATGAATGAGAAAATACTGTACCTGGATTGGCTGCCCAGTGCCATGTGACTCCAGCTCCAGCGTGCGTCCGGCCAGACATGCACGTGCTCCGTCGCGCAGGGAGAGGAGGCCTCAGGACCGGGATTGCTGGTGGGTGCTGCAGGAACAGGTAGGTGCGCATCTTTTCTACCTATTTCTGTCGAGCGCCCGCAGGAAGCCCTCGGCCGGGATTTCAGGGCCAATACCTCTGGGATGAAGGGGTTGTTGTCTTATGAGAAAAAGTTGAGCAGGTTGGGCCTGTACTCATTGGAGTTTAGGAGAATGAGAGGTGATCTTATTGAAATGTATAAGATACTGAGGGGGCTGGACAGGGTAGATGCAGAGAGGATGTTTCCCCTCGTGGGGAAATCTAGAACTAGGGGACATAGTTTCAGAATAAGGGGTCGCCCATTTAAGACAGAGATGAGGAGGAATTTCTTCTCTCAGAGGGTTGTGAATCTTTGGAATTCTCTGCCCCAGAGAGCTGTGGAGGCTGGGTCATTGAATATATTCAAAGCTGAGATAGACAGATTCTTGAACGACAGCGGAGTCAAGGGTGGGAAACAGGAAGGAAAGTGTTGAGGTAGAAGATCAGCCATGATCTTACTGAATGGCGGAGCAGGCTCGAGGGGCCGAATGGCCGACTCCTATTTCTTATGTTCTTATCTCCTTATGTGGCTTGGTGTCAAACTTTGTTTGTTAACGCTCCTGTGAAGCTCCTTGGGACGTTCTACTAATGTTAAAGGTGCTTTATAAATGCAAGTTTTGCATCTATCCTGTTGCCCTGTGATCTGTGTTGCTCCAACAACCAGAGCCTGTGGTAATGAGCTTTAACTGTATTGTGGGCAATACAGTGGGGCAGCTCCACAAACTGAGACACGTGGTGTTTAGGGTTAGTCCCCAACCGGCCCAATACAACAGACAAGTTTGGGACTGTAACAGATAAAAAAACACCATTAAAATTACCTATATATTTTTTGTGCCTTTATTAATGTTTTACCAAGAGGCCTAACCTGTCTCCAAAGCTTAGGATTGAGGTACGTATTCATCCTACCACTGTCAACCCACACCTGAGTATGCTAAAAGAAACACTTGCATTTCTATAGCGCCTTTCACAACCTCAGGATACCCCACAGCCAATGAAGTACTTTTTGACATGTAGTTACTGTTGTAATGTAGAAAACAAGGCAGCCAATTTGTGCACAGCAAGCTCCCACAAACAGCAACGTGACAATGATCACATAATCTGTTTTGGTGATATTGATTGAGGGATAAATATTGGCCCCAGGATACCGGGGAGAATTCCCCTGCTCTTCTTCGAAATAATGCCACGGGATTTTTTACATCCACCTGAGAGAGCAGACGGTGCCTCGGTTTAAGGTCTCATCCGAAAGACAGCACCTCCGACAGTGCAGCGCTCCCTCAGTACTGCCCCTCCGACAGTGCAGCGCTCCCTCAGCACTGCCCCTCCGACAGTGCGGTGCTCCCTCAGCACTGCCCTTCCGACAGTGCGGCCCTCCCTCAGTACTGCCCCTCCGACAGTGCGGCGCTCCCTCAGTACTGCCCCTCCGACAGTGCGGCGCTCCCTCAGTACTGCCCCTCTGACAGTGCGGCGCTCCCTCAGTACTGCCCCTCCGACAGTGCGGCACTCCCTCAGTACTGCCCCTCCGACAGTGCGGCGCTCCCTCAGTACTGCCCCTCCGACAGTGCGGCACTCCCCCAGTACTGCCCCTCCGACAGTGCGGTGCTCCCTCAGTACTGCCCCTCCGACAGTGCGGCACTGCCCCTCCGACAGTGCGGCACTCCCTCAGTACTGCCCCTCCGACAGTGCAGCACTCCCCCAGTACTGCCCCTCCGATAGTGCGGCGCTCCTTCAGTACTGCCCCTCCGACAGTGCGGCGCTCTCTCAGTACTGCCCCTCCGACAGTGCGGCGCTCCTTCAGTACTGCCCCTCCGACAGTGCGGCGCTCCCTCAGTACTGCCCCTCCGACAGTGCGGCGCTCCCTCAGAGTATCATTCTTGATTATGTGCTCAAGTCTCTGCTAATCCACATATGCTGCATTTTGAGCAAGTGCAGTGTGGGGCGTATCTCAGCCTAGATCAGTATTATTCTATTAATATGTATTTCTTCACAGTGTTTATCTGTTTGTTTTTCCAAATGATTAGAAGAAAAAGTGGAAGATGAAACTTTGCAACTTTTCTCAGGCAATAGTTGCACAGACTAATAATGAGTGTCTTAAAAAAAATCGCGAATAGATGTTGTCTCAGAGTGTGAGGAACACTCGGCAGTCCGTGTCCTAACTCGCACCCTGTCTCACTCACCCATCACCCCCTGTGCTCGCTGGCCATGTCCTATCTCGCACCAAGTCCCGCTCACCCATCACCCCCTGTGCTCACTGCCCCGTGTCCTAACTCGCACCAAGTCCCGCTCACCCATCACCCCCTGTGCTCACTGCCCCGTGTCCTAACTCGCACCAAGTCCCGCTCACCCATCACCTCCTGTGCTCACTGCCCCGTGTCCTAACTCGCACCAAGTCCCGCTCACCCATCACCCACTGTGCTCGCTGCCCCGTGTCCTAACTCGCACCAAGTCCCGCTCACCCATCACCCCCTGTGCTCACTGCCCCGTGTCCTAACTCGCACCAAGTCCCGCTCACCCATCACCCCCTGTGCTCACTGCCCCGTGTCCTAACTCGCACCGAGTCCCGCTCACCGATCACCCCCTGCGCTCGCTGACCTACACTGGCTCCCGGTTAGGCAACACCTCGATCTCGAAATTCTCACTCTTGTTTACAAATCCCTTCATGGCCCTCGCCCCCTCCCTATCTCTGTAATCTCATCCAGCCCCCAACCCCCCGAGATGTCTGCGCTCCTCTAATTCTGCCCTCTTGAGCATCCCTGATTATAATCGCTCCACCATCGGTGGCCGTGCCTTCAGTTGCCTGGGCCCCAAGCTCTGAAACTCCCTCCCTAAACCTCTCCACCTCTCTTTGCTCTTGTAATACTCTCCTTAAAACTAATCCCTTTGACCAAGCTTTTGCTTACCTGCCCTAATTTCTCCTTATGTGGCTCGGTGTCCAATTTTTAAAAATCTCATAATACTCCTGTTATGTATGCATGCCAATGATGTAATGATGTAACACTAGACCTGTGTATACCTTACCTGTACACCAGAGGGTGCTGCTGCTGAAGACCTAAGGGTCACCTGTACACTGCAGGTAACCCAGTATAAAAGGGAGCTCACCTCTTGGTGTCCTCACTCTAGGAGCTGCAATAAAGGACTCCAGTCTGTACAGTTCAAGTGCCATACCCCTGCCTCATGGCATCATTAGCAGAGTGCCTACATACACAATAACACCTATGAAGCATCTTGGGATGGTAAAGGCACCATATAAATGCAAATTGTTGTTGTAATCCGGTTTTGGTGGTGTTCAGTGCAAAGTACGGCTTCCTCAAACCTCCCGCAACATCTCAAGAGCGCCGCGGCTGTACATAACGAACACGCGGAAATGACGGGCAGGAAGAAACCAGCTGGTCCTGAGTCGACACTTCCGACCCCACTCGCAGGCAGCCAATCTCCTGGGCGAGGCAGAAAATTCCAGGCCCAATGAGGGGGGTGTGGGGGGGGGTGGGGGGGGGGGGTGGGGGGAAGTCTGGAAAATTCCTCTCCCACCCCTTCAGCAGTGCAAGAGATCGCACGGACTGTGCGCATGTCAGCTGTTAATACACTCACCTTCTCTACGGTGCTCAGTGTGACAGTTACACAGGGGTTATGTCAGGAAGCATTTCTTCACACATGGGGGTAGCCTCTACCATTGAATTATAGTAGGCCGACGACGTTTGCGTTTGTGCACACTCGAAGGCCGAACTCCAAACTGTCGTCAAGCGATAAACGGTAAGCGAGCCCCAGGAGGGCAGAGCAAATGCTTCAAGGGCACCCTCAAAGCCTCCTGGGAAAAAATGTAACATCATCCACCGACACCTGGGAATCCCCGGCCCAAGACCACTCGAAGTGGAGGAGGAGCATCTGGGAGGGCGCAGAACACCTCGAGCCTCTTCGCCGGGAGCACGCGGAGGCCAAGTACAAACAGCGGAAGGAGCACACGGTAACCCAAGCACCCCACCCACCCGTCCCGCCAACCACCGTCTGTCCCACCTGTGACAGAGACTGTCAATCCCGCATCGAACTCATCAGTCATCTTCGAACTCATGGGAGTGTGGAAGCAAGTCATCCTCGACTCCGGGGGGCTGCCTAAGAAGAAGAGTGAAAATAGGGAACTCACTCATAAAGCTGTTAAGGCTGGGTGGGGGGGTACATTGAAAATGTCAAGACCGAGATTCATCGGCCAGGATATTAAGGGCTATGGAGCAAGGTGGGTAATGGAGTTAAGATACAGATCAGCTGTAATCGAATTGAATAGCGGACAGGCTCGAGGGGCTGAATGGCCTCCTCCCTGTTTCCATGTCTCTAATTATTGGCCTTTTTATGCAGTGGACTGGCATTGAGGAAGAATTACTCAAACTTGTTTCACTTAGGCTGTTTGCAGGTTGGCCCATACTCAGCTCTCCCTCTCAGCAGCACGTTTGGGGTGGGACATTCACGGGAGCAAAGTAGGCCTCTTTCTTTTAAAGTTCTTGAGTTATTTCACCCCAATTGCTTTGCTTTTAAAAATGACTCATAGAACCTTTTGCGTGAAAGCAAGTTGCATCGTGTAAAGTTTGCACACTGTCATAGTTCTTGGTACAATATGGAAGACATGGATTGAACAGTACTGTCAGGTACGTACATCGGAGGTCTAACACGGGCTCTGCACGTTAGGTGGTATTACTCATTGACAGAGCGTGTAACATCCCCACCGACTCTTGGGAATCCCCGGCCCAAGATCGCTCACAGTGAAGGAGGAACATCCGGGAGGGCGCCGAGCACCTCGAGTCCCTTCGCCGGGAGCACGCGGAGGCCAAGTACAAACAGCGGAAGGAGCACACGGCAACCCAAGCACCCCACCCACCCGTCCCTCCATAGAAACATAGAAAATAGGAGCAGTAGTAGGCCATTCGGCCATTCAATATGATCATGGCTGATCCTCTACCTCATCACCATTTTCCCGCTTTCTTCCCAGACCTCTTGATGTCTTTTGTGTCTAGAAATCTATCTATCTCCCTCTTCCTGGACTTGGAGCTTGGGTCGAGTGTGGTGGAGGTGGAGCGAGGGAAATGGGGCAGAGAATTAGTTGGACACCGGGTGTATGGTCCCTGTGGGTGTTGAGGTGGTGGGGTGGGGGGGAAGGCAGGGTAAGAGGTGCTGGAACTATTTATCAGGGGCCTCGGGTTCGGTTCAGTCACGATTGCGTAGGGTGAAAACTGTGGAAGTATGTTCTGCATTTCCATAGCCTTGGCATTACAAAGACTTTCAACTTCCATTGTTTTAGAAACAGAGAGCTAACCAGTGAACGAGGTGCTCAACTCGGTGAACAGGATACTCAATGTCCTATCTCCGCGAAAGAGAGCTTCAAGATGTCAAGCTGCCTGGATAATTCCCTCGTGACTTTGGCAGCGCGAGTCCCAAATATGGAAATAAAAATTGTCCTTAAAGGGTAGTGGGGAGTATGAGAGTTCTTTGACTGATGCAAACTACAAATGGGCCGCCCATTTAGAACTGAATTGAGGAGGAATTTCTTCTCTCAGAGGGTCGTAAATCTGTGAAATTCTCTGCCCCAGAGAGCTGTGGGGGCTAGTGGTCATTAAGTATATTTAAGGTGGAGGTAGTCAGATTTTTGAGCGATAGGGGAGTGAAGGGTTATAGGGAGCGGGCGGGGAAGTGGAGCTGAGTCCATGATCGGATCAGCCATGATCTTATTGAATGGCGGAGCAGGCTCGAGGGGCCGTATGGCCTACTCCTGCTCCTATTTCTTATGTTCAAACAGGTTGCAAGAAAGTAATCTGTCGGTCACGCTGCTCCCAAGAAGTCCAAGTATCTTTTAGAGACAACAGCAAAACCGATTAGAAGGCTTCCACAGAAACACGTATTGTCGCAGCAAGCTGAACACTGAAGTCTGATCAAACTTTACAGTGTGGGCAGCTCTTGAATATATTGACACACTCCCACAGGCAACCCCTCCCCCACCTCCCCCCCTTCCTAACTTCTGAAAGGAAAAAAAGTGGCTAAAAATATGTTTCTTTTAAGTATACAGTAAGTACGTCAGGAAATACAGCAATCTAGTGACAGACTCATCTTGTGGGCGTCCCGAAGGTCCACGGACCCTAATTGGTCAAGCTACAATTTAAAGTGCTCCCCTCAAAGAACATCAAGGTGATGAATGAATGATTTTGGAGTCCATCGTCGTAAAGATATATTTAACAGATGAAAATTTACAGGTTGTTTAGTTAAGAGAAAAAGAAGTATATTTTTTTTTACTGTACTCACTCTGTATCAACATCTGATCTGATTCCGATTGTTGAATGTACATAAAGTTGAGTTCGGTGTCCAGGTTTGGCAGCATAGCAGAAGCACTGAAGTTCCCACTTCTACTCAAGCTCTGAGCTGTACGGTGCACTGATAACACAGAGATGCTCTGAATCTGACAATGCTGAGTGCTCAGTCAGCGCAGTGAAACCCTCTCCACAGGAAGAGGGGGAGGGACATGACCAATTCATGGACTGACACGCTCGCTGGCCACTCAAGGATTGTCCCATATCATCCAACGTGATGGACAATGAGTAACAGCAATAGGAGCTCCTTCTACTAACGTATTAACCCTGTCAGTACTTACGGTATTATGCCATCAAAATTGCGTTAGTTTATTCAGCAGGGCATCCGAAGTAATCCATAATAGGACTCCAAGATATCTCCTGAATTTTTATTTTGGGAGGGGATTCAAAGAATATCGGGCTGTATGACTTTTCCCCATGCTGTGTTTTAGATGCTAGCTATGCTACTGTGTCAACCACTCCAGAGACTTGAGCACAAACACCAGGCTGACATTCCTACTTTACACAGTTGCCCTCAACGCAAGCTCGAGAAACAGCACCTCATCTTTCGTTTAGGCACTTTACAGCCTTCTGAACTCAACATCGAGTTCAACAATTTCAGACCATAACCTCTGCCCTTATCTTTTATCCTGTTCTTTTCCACGGCAACTGTTTGACGATTCTGCACCCTATCTAGACTCATCTTTTGTTTCTTAACTTGTCCCATTACCATCTCCTCTCGCCTCTCACCATCATCCCTTTTGTCTCTCTAATCTCTCCTGCCTTCCACCCTATCACAGACCTTCCCTTTTGTTCTTTCCTCCCCTCCCCTCCCCCGCCCTTTCCCTGCCCCCGACACTCGCTTAAAAACCTGTCACATCTCTAACATTCTCCAGTTCTGATGAAGGGTCACCGACCTGAAACGTTAACTCTGTTTCTCGCCCCACAGATGCTGCCCGACCCGCTGAGTATTTCCAGCATTCTCTGTTTTTGTCGGAGGTGCCGCCTATCGGATGTGACGTTAAACAAGAGGCCTCGGCTGCTCGCTCAGGTGGCCGTAAATGGGGCAATAGTGTGAATGGGTGGGGATTGACAATGTAAATCAGAGGGAAGGACATGCAAATGAGGGGCAACTGTGTAAAGAAAGAAAGAAAAAGAAGGATATATATTTCTATAGCGCCTTTCAGGACCACCAGATGTCCCAAAGCGCTTTACAGCCAATGAAGTACTTTTGGAGTGTAGTCACTGTTGTAATGTAGGAAATGCAGCAGCCAATTTGCGCACAGCAAGCTCCCACACACAGCAATGTAATAATGACCCAGATAATCTGTTTTATAATGATGTTGATTGAGGGATAAATATTGGCCCCGGACACCGAGGAGAACTCCCCTGCTCTTCTTCAAAATAGATCTTTTACATCCACCTGAGAGAGCAGACAGGGCCTCGGTTTAACATCTCATCCAAAAGACGGCACCTCCGACAGTGTGGCGCTCCCTCAGCACTGCCTCTCCGACAGTGCAGCGCTCCCTCAGTACTGCCCCTCCGGCAGTGAGGCGCTCCCTCAGTACTGCCCCTCCGACAGTGCGGCGTTCCCTCTGTACTACCCCTCCAACAGTGCAGCACTCTCCCAGTACTGCCCCTCCGACAGTGAGGCGCTCCCTCAGTACTGCCCCTCCGACAGTGCGGCGCTCCCTCAGTACTACCCCTCCGACAGTGCGGCATTACCTCAGTACTGCCCCTCCGACAGTGCGGGGCTCCCTCAGTACTGCCCCTCCGACAGTGCGGCGCTCCCTCAGTACTGCCCCTCCGACAGTGTGGCACTCCCTCAGTACTGCCCCTCTGACAGTGCGGTGCTCCCTCAGTACTGCCCCTCCGACAGTGCGGGGCTCCCTCAGTACTGCCCCTCCGACAGTGCGGGGCTCCCTCAGTACTGCCCCTCTGACAGTGCGGCGCTCCCTCAGTACTGCCCCTCTGACAGTGCGGGGCTCCCTCAGTACTGCCCCTCTGACAGTGCGGTGCTCCCTCAGTACTGCCCCTCCGACAGTGCGGGGCTCCCTCAGTACTGCCCCTCCGACAGTGCGGGGCTCCCTCAGTACTGCCCCTCTGACAGTGCGGCGCTCCCTCAGTACTGCCCCTCTGACAGTGTGGCGCTCCCTCAGTACTGCCCCTCTGACAGTGTGGCGCTCCCTCAGTACTGCCCCTCCGACAGTGTGGCGCTCCCTCAGTACTGCCCCTCCGACAGTGTGGCGCTCCCTCAGTACTGCCCCTCCGACAATGCAGTGCTCCCCCCAGTACTGCCCCTCCGACAGTGCGGTGCTCCCTCAATACTGCACTGTGGAGTGTCAGCATAGATTTCTGTGCTCAAGTCTCTGGTGTGGGACTTGAACCCACAACCTTCGGACTAAGGTGAGGGTGCCAACCACTGAGCCACGGCTGATACTAAATAGGGGAAACAGTGCAAATGGGGGGTTAATTCCCCAAAACTAATTTCATGGCCCCAACAGCAGTTTAGTGCACCTTGGGACGTTTCACTACGTTAAAGATGCGAGGTAAATTGTTGTTGTCCACAATGCTGTCTGTAGGGAAGCTAACCAATGTTGCCTTTAAGCAGTGCAGCCCATAGCAGCTTTGCAGCTTCCGTACAGCCAGCCCACTTTGGTGCAGTATTGGGGCCACACCTCGAATTATCACTGTTGCCAACCCTCCAGGATTGGCCCTGGATTCTCCAGGAATTAAAGATTCATCTCCAGGACACTGCTGGGAGAAAACACCCGGGAGGAAAATCACAGGGAGCACTCAACAAACAGTTGCATAATTTTCTTCCTCCTTTGAACATTTTGTTCGTCCAAAACGCACCGTGTTTGACTGGTGTGTGGCTGGAGGTGGAAGGTCAAATTATGAAACCTCGCGGAATACATCCGACTAAAGCTGGTAACTCGATGCCATCGGCTTCTGGAACCTGGGTTGGCAGATGCAGCAGCGTCAAGGTGCCACAAGACTTCAAAACCTGTTGTCTGTTCCGACTGTAAACTATACGATCCTCACTAACCTGGGCTGCTAAGCGAGCTGCTATCTGTTTGTCTATTGATTCCTGCCTCTGTCTCTCCATATTGTTCCTGACCAACATGGCTTCAGTTGTGGGTAGTTCAAAGGAGGGCTATTATCTAAAGTCCATAAACTTATCAGCACTTTTCATTAGTTTCTGATAAGTTTACAGAACTCAGGAGATAGAATAAACACAGACAAGCACTGTAAATTCACGGGCTTGTTCTCAGGTGTGTGACACTTTGTTTTATTCCTTTTCCTCCTGGAAACTATCATGTTCATCGTGTCAGCCATGGCTCAGTGGGCAGCACCCTCGCCTCTGAGTCAGAAGGTTGTGGGTTCAAGTCCCACTCCAGAAACTTGAGCACAGAGATCTAGGCCGACACTCCCAGTGCAGTACTGAAGGAGTGCTGCACTGTCGGAGGGGCAGTGCTGAGGGAGTGCTGCACTGTCGGAGGGGCAGTACTGACAGAGTGCCGCACTGTTGGAGGGGCAGTACTGAAGGAGTGCTGCACTGTCAAAGGGGCAGTGCTGAGGGAGTGCTGCACTGTCGGAGGGACAGCGCTGAGGGAATGCTGCCCTGTCAGAGAGGCAGAACTGAGGGAGTGCTGCACTGTTGGAGGGACAGTGCTGAGGGAATGCTGCACTGTTGGAGAGGCAGTGCTACACTGTTGGAGGGGCAGTAGTGAGGGCGTTATGTCTTTAGATGCTCTGATAATGACTTCACAAGGCAATGTGTTGTACTTGAACTGTAGTGACCTTAGTCCTTTATTGATAACTCCAGAGTGACGATCACACCTGGTGGCCTGCCTGTTATACTAGGCCAGGCACACCTGTACAGGTAACCTGCAAGTCTCCCACTGCGGTGCCCTCTGGTGGCACACCTTGTAATAGTGCAAGCAGTAACCAAGTAGGATACATAGAAACATAGAAACATAGAAAATAGGTGCAGGAGTAGGCCATTCGGCCCTTCTAGCCTGCACCGCCATTCAATGAGTTCATGGCTGAACATTCAACTTCAGTACCCCATTCCTGCTTTCTCGCCATACCCCTTGATACCCTAGCAGTAAGGACCTCATCTAACTCCTTTTTGAATATATTTAGTGAATTGGCCTCAACAACTTTCTGTGGTAGAGAATTCCACAGGTTCACCACTCTCTGGGTGAAGAAGTTCCTCCGCATCTCGGTCCTAAATGGCTTACTCCTTATCCTTAGACTGTGACCCCTGGTTCTGGACTTCCCCAACATTGGGAACATTCTTCCTGCATCTAACCTGTCTAACCCCGTCAGAATTTTATATGTTTCTATGAGGTCCCCTCTCATTCTTCTGAACTCCAGTGAATACAAGCCCAGTTGATCCAGTCTTTCTTGATAGGTCAGTCCCGCCATCCCGGGAATCAGTCTGGTGAACCTTCGCTGCACTCCCTCAATAGCAAGAATGTCCTTCCTCAGGTTAGGAGACCAAAACTGTACACAATACTCCAGGTGTGGCCTCACCAATGCCCTGTACAACTGTAGCAACACCTCCCTGCCCCTGTACTCAAATCCCCTTGCTATGAAGGCCAACATGCCATTTGCTTTCTTAACCGCCTGCTGCACCTGCATGCCAACCTTCAATGACTGATGTACCATGACACCCAGGTCTCTTTGCACCTCCCCTTTTCCTAATCTGTCACCATTCAGATAATAGTCTGTCTCTCTGTTTTTACCACCAAAGTGGATAACCTCACATTTATCCACATTATACTTCATCTGCCATGCATTTGCCCACTCACCTAACCTATCCAAGTCGCTCTGCAGCCTCACAGCATCCTCCTCGCAGCTCACACTGCCACCCAACTTAGTGTCATCCGCAAATTTGGAGATACTACATTTAATCCCCTCATCTAAATCATTAATGTACAGTGTAAACAGCTGGGGCCCCAGCACAGAACCTTGCGGTACCCCACTAGTCACTGCCTGCCATTCTGAAAAGTACCCATTTACTCCTACTCTTTGCTTCCTGTCTGACAACCAGTTCTCAATCCATGTCAGTACACTACCCCCAATCCCATGTGCTCTAACTTTGCACATCAATCTCTTGTGTGGGACCTTGTCGAACGCCTTCTGAAAGTCCAAATATACCACATCAACTGGTTCTCCCTTATCCACTCTACTGGAAACATCCTCAAAAAATTCCAGAAGATTTGTCAAGCATGATTTCCCTTTCACAAATCCATGCTGACTTGGACCTATCATGTCACCTCTTTCCAAATGCACTGCTATGACATCCTTAATAATTGATTCCACCATTTTACCCACTACCGATGTCAGGCTGACCGGTCTATAATTCCCTGTTTTCTCTCTCCCTCCTTTTTTAAAAAGTGGGGTTACATTGGCTACCCTCCACTCCATAGGAACTGATCCAGAGTCAATGGAATGTTGGAAAATGACTGTCAACGCATCCACTATTTCCAAGGCCACCTCCTTAAGTACTCTGGGATGCAGTCCATCAGGCCCTGGGGATTTATCGGCCTTCAATCCCATCAATTTCCCCAACACAATTTCCCGGCTAATAAGGATTTCCCTCAGTTCCTCCTCCTTACTAGACCCCCCGACCCCTTTTATAACCGGAAGGTTGTTCGTGTCCTCCTTCGTGAATACCGAACCAAAGTACTTGTTCAATTGGTCCGCCATTTCTTTGTTCCCCGTTATGACTTCCCCTGATTCTGACTGCAGGGGACCTACGTTTGTCTTTACTAACCTTTTTCTCTTTACATATCTATAGAAACTTTTGCAATCCGTCTTAATGTTCCCTGCAAGCTTCTTCTCATACTCCATTTTCCCTGCCCTAATCAAACCCTTTGTCCTCCTCTGCTGAGTTCTAAATTTCTCCCAGTCCCCAGGTTCGCTGCTATTTCTGGCCAATTTGTATGCCACTTCCTTGGCTTTAATACTATCCCTGATTTCCCTTGATAGCCACGGTTGAGCCACCTTCCCTTTTTTATTTCTATGCCAGACAGGAATGTACAATTGTTGTAGTTCATCCATGCGGTCTCTAAATGTCTGCCATTGCCCATCCACAGTCAACTCCTTAAGTATCATTCGCCAATCCATCTCAGCCAATTCACGCCTCATACCTTCAAAGTTAGCCTTCTTTAAGTTCTGGACCATGGTCTCTGAATTAACTGTTTCATTCTCCATCCTAATGCAGAATTCCACCATATTATGGTCACTCTTCCCCAAGGGGCCTCGCACAACGAGATTGCTAATTAATCCTTTCTCAGTACATAACACCCAGTCTAAGATGGCCTCCCCCCTAGTTGGTTCCTCGACATATTGGTCTAAAAAACCATCCCTTATGCACTCCAGAAAATCCTCCTCCACCGTATTGCTTCCAGTTTGGTTAGCCCAATCTATGTGCATATTAAAGTCACCCATTATAACTGCTGCACCTTTATTGCACGCACCCCTAATTTCCTGTTTGATGCCCTCCCCAACATCACTACTACTGTTTGGAGGTCTGTACACAACTCCCACTAACGTTTTTTGCCCTTTGGTGTTCTGCAGCTCTACCCATATAGATTCCACATCATCCAAGCTAATGTCCTTCCTAACTATTGCCTTAATCTCCTCCTTAACCAGCAGTGCCACCCCACCTCCTTTTCCTTTTATTCTATCCTTCCTGAATGTTGAATACCCCTGGATGTTGAGTTCCCAGCCCTGCTCATCCTGGAGCCACGTCTCCGTAATCCCAATCACATCATATTTGTTAACATCTATTTGCACAGTTAATTCATCCACCTTATTGCGGATACTCCTTGCATTAAGACACAAAGCCTTTAGGCTTGTTTTTTTAACACCCTCTGTCCTTTTAGAATTTTGCTGTACAATGGTCCTTTTTGTTCTTTGCCTTGGGTTTCTCTGCCCTCCACTTTTCCTCATCTCCTTTCTGTCTTTTGTTTTTGCCTCCTTTTTGTTTCCCTCTATCTCCCTGCATTGGTTCCCATCCCCCTGCCATATTAGTTTAACTCCTCCCCAACAGCACTAGCAAACACTCCCCCGAGGACATTGGTTCCGATTCTGCCCAGGTGCAGACCGTCCGGATTGTACTGGTCCCACCTCCCCCAGAACCGGTTCCAATGCCCCAGGAATTTGAATCCCTCCCTGCTGCACCATTGCTCATGACAGAGGGAGTGCTACACTGTCGGAGGGGCAGTACTGAGGAAGTGCTACACTGTCGGAGGGACAGTACTGAGGGAGCGCCGCACTATCGGAGGGGCGATGCAGAGGGAGCACCGCACTGTCAGAGGGGCAGTACTGAGGGAGCGCTGCACTGTCGGAGATGCTGTCTTTCGGATGAGACGTTAAACCGAGGCCCCTTCTGCCCTCTCAGGTGGACATAAAAGATCCCATGGCACTATTTCGAAGAAGAGCAGGGGAATTCTCCCCCGTGTCCTGGGCCAATATTTATCCCTCCATCTACATAACCAAAACAGCTTACCTGGTCATTCGCATATTGCTGTGTGTGGGAGCTTGCTGTGCACAAATTAGCTGCCCCATTTCCCACATTACAACAGTGACTACACTCCAAAAGTACTTAGTGGTTTTGAGATGTCTGGTGGTCATTTATAAGTCCAAGTCTTTCTTTCTTAACTGAATCACAATTTAAGTGTTCCTGTGTGTAGCCATGTTGATTTTCCGCGGGGTTGGGTAATTTGAACATCTCTGCTGGCACAGTTGGTAAAGAGGGTTCATTGAGGATGGCATGTAGACCAGAATGAGCCAGGCTCACTGACTCATGGTTATGGAGAGGACAAAGCAGCTCGCTTGATCGGCACCCTATCCACTGGCTTCAACATTCACTCCCTCCACCACTGGTGCACTGTGGCTGCAGTGTGCACCATCTACAAGACGCCCTGCAAAGGCTTCTTCGGCAGCATCTCCTAAACTCCTAACCTCCACCGCCTAGAAGGACAAGGGCTGCAGGAGCACTGGAACACCACCTGTCAAGTCCCACACCAGCCCGACTTAGACATATACTGTATCGCTCGTTCCTTCTTTATCACTGGGTAAAAATCCTCGTATTCCCTACCAATGTTCCCTGTAATGTTTTGAGAGGGCTACACACCCATTCAAAATACCACGCATGTGTGCTTTTGCTATTTAAAAGCTGGCTGTGCAGGACCTTCAGGGAACTGCGCTTAAAGGGAAATTTCTCCCTCCCTAACAGCACTGTGGGAGCACCTTCACCACACGGACTGCAGCGGTTCAAGAAGGCGGCTCACCACCACCTTCTCAAGGGGCAGTTAGGGATGGGCAATAAATTTATGCAGTGATTTACCTAGGGTTGCCAACTCAGGTTGGACATATTCAAGGAGACCATCATATGACCTCCCACGGCCTGGAAATCAGCACAGTCCCAGCCTGCAAGACCACCAGCAGGCCGGGAACATTAGAGGGAGCAGCGTGTGGTGGCGTACCATGGCAGGGAGCAGTGTGTGGTGCTGCAGGAGGGCGACAGCTGACTGCAGTGCGGGCAGGCACAGCAGGAGCGGCGAGGTTGGGCGAAGGAGAGGCAAGAGTTCGTAGAGCGACATGATCGGGGCCCAGGAGAGGCGAGAGTTTGGGGCCCAGAGAGGCGAGGGCCCAGGGGCAGCACGGGCCCAGCCCACACTGTGCGATATGTGAGCGCACTAGGTCCGTGCAGCAGAGCAGGTCTCCAGTCGTCCTGGTTAACCCTTGCCACTGGACCAAGACCTAGCTCTGTCAAGCCCGTGTGGTGGCTGGTGTGCAACGGTCACCCCACGTTAAAAAAATCCACGCACAGGCATCTTCCACCCTTCAGGATGTAGTTCGGGATCTGGAATATTGGGTCCTTCATTGAAACACCTGTGAACTCATCCCTTTTTTCAGCATGGAAGCAAGTCATCCTCGCTTCGAGGGACTGCCTATGATTCTTGATGATGACATGACCTCCAACCGCCCCACACATCCGTCATGTGGCACTGACGTACCACAGCCAATTGGAAAGCAAACAAAAAAAATGAATACTCCCACGATTTATCTCCCTGGGTGTTGCTCCCAGCAGTGTCCTGGAGAATAACCGTCAATTCCTGGAGACTCCAGGGCCAATCCTGGAGGGTTGACAACCTCAGCTTTATCACACGCCTCAGAAACACGTCAAAATCTCTTGATTTACAATTAATTTCTTTGGAGTGCAGTGGTGGTTGTGAGTGCGGTCCAGGTGGAGGATCACTTGTGTCTGAGGCATCAGCAGATTGTATTTTTACGCACTAAAAGGTTTCACCAATGGTGACAAGAAAGAAAGACTTGCATTTATATAGCGCCTTTCAGGACTACCAGGCATCTCAAAGCACTTTACAGCCAATAAGGTACTTTTTTGGAGTGCAGTCACTGTGGTAATGTGGGAAACGCGGCAGCCAATTTGCGCACAGTAAGCTCCCACAAACAGCAATGTGATAATGACCGGATAATCTGCTTTTGTTGAGGGATAAATATTGGCTCCAGGACATTGAGGATAACTCCCCTTCTCTTCCTCGAAATAGTGCCATGGGATATTTTATGCCCACCTGAGAGGGCAGACGGGGCCTCGGTTTAACGTCTCTCAGTACTGCCCCTCCGACAGTGCGGCACTCCTTCAGTACTGCCCCTCCGACAGTACGGCGCCCCCTCACTACTGCCCCTCTGACAGTACGGCACTCCTTCAGTGCTGCCCCTCTGACAGTGCGGCACTCCCTCAGTACTGCCCCTCCGACGGTGCGGCGCTCCCTCAGTACTGCCCCTCTGACAGTGCGGCGCTCCCTCAGTTCTGACCCTCCAACAGTGCAGTGCTCCCTCAGTACTGCCCCTCCAGCACTGTGGCGCTCCCTCATACTGCCCCTCCGACAGTGCAGTATTCCCTCAGTACTGCCCCTCTGACAGTGCAGCATTCCCTCAGTTCTGACCCTCCGACAGTGCAGCGCTCCCTCAGTACTGCCCCTCCAACAGTGCGGCGCTCCCTCAGTACTGCCCCTCTGACAGTGCAGCGCTCCCTCAGTACTGCCCCTCCGACAGTTCGACGCTCCCTCAGCACTGCCCCTCCGACAGTGCAGCGCTTCCTCAGCACAGCCTCTCCGATAGTGCGGTGCTCCCTCAGTCCTGCCCCTCCAACAGTGCGGCGCTCCCTCAGTACTGCTCCTCCGACAGTGCGGTGCTCCCTCGGTACTGCCCCTCCGACAGTGCGGCGCTCCCTCAGTACTGCACTGGCAGTATCAGCCTAGATTTTTGTGCTCATGTCTCTGGAGTGGGACTTGAAAATTGGACTTCCAAAAATTTTATGAGGACGTGGGCGGGGTGGGGGGGGGGGGTTGGGGTTGGGGTGGGTGGGGGGCTATTGTGGACCAGCAGCAGGAGGAGAGAGTGTGAATATTTGTAGGTGGGCCCTCCATATAGAAAATCTTTTCCTGAAGTCTCCATGGATTGAAGGTTATTTTAAACTGCCTGTGATTGGAACCCCCGCCTTGGAGCCCATTTAAGATCCAGTCTGAACCTCAATTTTAAGCTGCCTGATATCGAATGTGCTCTTGCCCAATATAAACAATAGTTAACAATAAATAATGACTATTAGGTGTTGACAATTGTCTAATCGTCTTTCGGATGAGACATTAAACCGAGGTCCCGTCTCCTCTCTCAAGTCGACGTAAAGGATCCCAGGGCACTATTTCGAAGAAGAGCAGGCGAGTTCTCCCCGGTGTCCTGGGGCCAATATTTATCCCTCAATCAACAAAACAAAAGCAGATTATCTGGTCATTATCGCATTGCTGTTTGTGGGAGCTTGCTGTGCGCAAATTGGCTGCTGCGTTTCCCACATTACAACAGTGACCACACTCCAAAAGTACTTCATTGGCTGTAAAACGCTTTGAGACGTTCACTGGTTGTGAAAGGCGCGATATAAATGCAAGTCTTTTTAATGGGAGTTTGTCTCTCCAACACTGCCAATTTCCTCCAGTAAGTCTACCTTGTTCAGGGGGCTGGGCCAATATTCTCCAGGCCACTTATCAATATTGCTCCACTATTGGTCAATACACAAAGGATTGAGATGGACAATGACTGTTTCCTTCTCGCCCCCTGCCCCTCCCGCTACGTAAAGTGGAACCTGGTGACAATGAAAGGCTCTGAGTATCCAGCCACCTCACTGAGAACTCACAGTGACCCAAGCGAGACCTCATTAAACTCATCAGAACTGAAGTCGATAAGATTAACCATCAGGCAGGGCCGGGACATGAACCCACGACCTCTGGGGCGTGCGCTTGACTTTCCCTTCACTCTTTATGACAGCTAGAACATTCCCGACTCGCTGGTTGTCTCGGGCTCATTGACAACAAACATGGCTACTCACCCGTCCCAAACGACTCCCGGGTATTTGAAGCTAGTGGAGCATCTCCGGCAAAGCCCGCCGACATACTTTAACATTCCTGGCCACACATCACACACACACACGACAAATCAGAGGGCGAATCTTCAAAAAATAATCCTTTTCCGGGCAGGAAGAAATTACGCTGTACCCGATGAAGTAAAAGCAAATGAACCCTTCCCTCGTACATCACACATCGTGTAGGCTGGACTTTGTCCACATTCTGATTGTTGAGATGTAGTAAGTTGTAACTCCACCTAATGATAGGCTGTGTAATCAGATGAGAACTAGGCCCGCAGGCTCCTGGTTAGGCCCAGTCACGAAAACTCGGCAAGTGCACATTCATTTGAAATCTGTGTGTGTGTTGTGTGAAAGACAAATAGAAGATAAGGATTGTTGACTGATAGTGAAGAGAGAAAAAAAATGATTAACTCGATGATTCCAGGTATTCGGAGCAACAACGTTGCATTCTTTAGGTGAAGAAGTCTTGCCCAAATAATGTTTTCACCAGATTCTCGAAAGGTTTGAAAGCAAATGGGTTGTCTTTCTTTGGGAGTCGTGGAACTCATTGACCTTGGGGAAGATTTTTCTGTTTCTGGGACATGCCACAGTTGCGGCAATAAAAGGTGCAAGTGTTAGGCGATGTTAGGTTTTAGAATTTTAGAGTTAGTAAGGCGGTGAGGGAAGGGAGCTGTAATTATTTAGTGCAGTCGCCATGGATACCTTGTTTGACTGTCCTAGAGGCTCAGGGAGGAAATTGGCCTAAGATTTTGTCTCTGTCTTTGTTTTGCCTGTCCCAGGAGATTGCATAACCTGGGGTGAACATAAGAACATAAGAATTAGGAACAGGAGTAGGCCATCCAGCTCCTCGAGCCTGCTCCGTCATTCAATAAGATCATGGCTGATCTGGTCGTGGACTCAGCTCCACTTACCCGCCCTCTCCCCGTAACCTTTAATTCCCTTATTGGTTAAAAATCTATCTATCTTTGACTTGAAAACATTCAATGAGCTAGCCTCAACTGCTTCCCTGGGCAGAGAATTCCACAGATTCACAACTCGGTTTTAAATTGGCTCCTCCGTATTCTGAGGCTGTGCCCCCTAGCTCTAGTCTCTCCGACCAGTGGAAACAACCTCTCTGCCTCTATCTTGTCTATCCCTTTCATGATTTTAAATGTTTCTATAAGATCACCCCTCATCCTTCTGAACTCCAACGAGTAAAGACCCAGTCTACTCAATCTATCATCATAAGGTAACCCCCTCATCTCCGGAATCAGCCTCGTGAATCGTCTCTGTACCCCTTCCAAAGCTAGTATATCCTTCCTTAAGTAAGGTGACCAAAACTGCACGCAGTACTCCAGGTGCGGCCTTACCAATACCTTATACAGTTGCAGCAAGACCTCCCTGCTTTTGTACTCCATCCCTCTCGCAATGAAGGCCAACATTCCATTCGCCTTCCTGATTACCTGCTGCACCTGCAAACTAACCTTTTGGGATTCATGCACAAGGACCCCCAGGTCCCTCTGCACCACAGCATGTTGTAATTTCTCCCCATTCAAATAATATTCCCTTTTACGGTTTTTTTTCCCAAGGTGGATGACCTCACACTTTCCGACATTGTATTCCATCTGCCAAACCTTAGCCCATTCGCTTAACCTATCCAAATCTCCTTGCAGCCTCTCTGAGTCCTCTACACAACCCGCTTTCCCATTAACCTTTGTGTCATCTGCAAATTTTGTTGCACTACACTCTGTCCCCTCTTCTAGGTCACCTATGTATATTGTAAACAGTTGTGGTCCCAGCACTGATCCCTGTGGCACACCACTAACCACTGATTTCCAACCGGAAAAGGACCCATTTATCCCGACTCTCTGCTTTCTGTTCGCCAGCCAATTCTCTATCCATGCTAATACATTTCCACTGACTCCGCGTACCTTTATCTTCTGCAGTAACCTTTTGTGTGGCACCTTATCGAATGCCTTTTGGAAATCTAAATACACCACATCCATCGGTAAACCTCTATCCACCATGCTCATTATATCCTCAAAGAATTCCAGTAAGTTAGTTAACCATGATTTCCCCTTCATGAATCCATGCTGCGTCTGCTTGATTGCACTATTCCTATCTAGATGTCCCGCTATTTCTTCCTTAATGATAGTTTCAAGCATTTTCCCCACTACAGATGTTAAACTAACCGGCTTATAGTTACCTGCCTTTTGCCTGCCCCCTTTTTTAAACAGAGGCGTTACATTAGCTGCTTTCCAATCCGCTGGTACCTCCCCAGAGTACAGAGAATTTTGGTAGATTATAACGAATGCATCTGCTATAACTTCCGCCATCTCTTTTAATACCCTGGGATGCATTTCATCAGGACCAGGGGACTTGTCTACCTTCAGTCCCATTAGCCTGTCCAGCACTACTCCCCTAGTGATAGTGATCGTCTCAAGGTCCTCCCTTCCCACATTCCTGTGGCCTGCAAATTTTGGCATTGTTTTTGTGTCTTCCACTGTGAAGACGGAAGCAAAATAATTGTTTAAGGTCTCAGCCATTTCCACATTTCCCATTATTAAGGGTGGGGGGAGTGAGTGGGTTGATGATGTATGTACACGGCACCATGTTTGAATGTGACAAGCTAGATGGAATTATTGGTTTTTTACTGGCCTCTCTTGTATGTTCCGAAGACTTATAGAATCATAGAATGGTACAGCACAGAAAGAGGCCATTCAGCCCATCGTGCCTGTGCCAGCTCTTTTTGAAAGCCTTATCCAATTATTCCCCCACCGCCCCGCTCTTTCCCCATAGTCCTGCAATTATTTCCGCTTTAAGCAAGTGTCCAATTCCTTTTTGAAAGCTAATGTTGAATCTGTTCCCACCGCCCTTTCATCCCAGACAATTCGCTGCGTAAAGAACATTTCTCCTCAACTTCCCCTCTGGGTTCTTTTGCCAATCACCTTCAATCTGTGTCCTCTGGTTACCGAGCCCCCCGCCACTGCAAACCATTTCTCTCTATTTGCACGATCAAATCCCTTCGCTGTAAAAGTACTCACGATGAGGATATACTTGCTTTGGAGGCTGTTCAGAGAAGGTTCACTAGGTTGATTCCGGGGATGAGGGGATTGACTTATGAGGAAAGGTTGAGTAGGTTGGGCCTCTACTCATTGGAATTCAGAAGACTGAGAGGTGATCTTATCGAAATGTATAAGATTATGAGGGGGCTTGACAAGGTGGATGCAGAGAGGATGTTTCCACTGATGGGGGCGACTAGAACTAGAGGGCACAATCTTAGAATAAGGGGCCGCCCATTTAAAACTGAGATGAGGAGAAATTTCTTCTCTCAGAGGGTTGTAAATCTATGGAATTCGCTGCCTCAGAGAGCTGTGGAAGCTGGGTCATTGAATAGATTTAAGACAGAAATAGACGGTTTCTTAATCGATAAGAGGATAAGGGGTTATGGGGAGCGGGCGGGGAAGTGGAGCTGAGTCCATGATCAAATCAGCCATGTACTTATTGAATGGCAGAGCAGGCTCGAGGGGCCATATGGCCTACTCCTGCTCTTATTTCTTATGTTCTTATGATGTGGCCAAGGAGCAAGGTGTAGCTCTCCTCCTCTCGGGACGGTTCTGCTGGTCCATATACAGGTACCCCCATCCACAGCCTATCGGGCCTCACTGGGTAGGGAAGTGCAGCATCGAACCATGACCTGTGATGCTGTGGAACAAGGTGTTGGAGACAATCTTTGAGGCAAGATATTAATTGGGATTGAGATTCTGAACACCGTGGTAATGTTCTTTCATTGTTCTTGCAATGTGGGCAATATGTGGGCAAAGCAGTCTTTATTGCCCACCCCTGGTTGCCCTATGGGCATTCATGTCAACAGTGTGGGGCTGGAGTTACGTGTATTCCAGACAGGGCAGGGGTGGTAGGTTCCCTGATCTTGAAGGACATTTTAGTGCATCATCATCATCATCATCGGCAGACCCTCGGAATCGAGGAAGACTTGCTTCCACTCTTAAAATGAGTCCTTAGGTGGCTGAACAGTCCAATACGGGAATTACAGTCTCTGCCTAAGGTGGGACAGACAGTGGTTGAGGGAAGGGGAGGGTGGGACTGGTTTGCTGCACTCTCCTTCCGCTGCCTGCGCTTGATTTCTGCATGCTCTCGGCGACGAGATTCGAGGTGCTCAGCGCCCTCCCGGATGCACTTCCTCCACTTAGGGCGGTCTTTTGCCAGGGACTCCCAGGTGTCGATGGGATGTTGCACTTTATCAGGGAGGCTTTGAGAGTGTCCCTGTAACGTTTCCGCTGCCCACCTTTGGCTCGTTTGCCGTGAAAGAGCGCTTGCCTTGAGAGTCTCGTGTTGGGCATGTGGACGATGTGGCCCGCCCAGTGGAGCTGATCGAGTGTGGTCAGTGCTTCGATGCTGGAGATGTTGGCCTGGTCGGGGACACTAACGTTGGTGCGTCTGTCCTCCCAGGACAGTGGTTACATAACTGACACTGGACGAACAGCCTCGAAGTCAGGAGTTCAAATCCCACCATTGACCAATTGTGAAATCGAATCTAGTAACCTATGGGCTGGTGTTGTAAAATTGACTCTATGAAGCTTCTGGACTGTTGTACAGGCCCAACTGGTTCACTAACCAGCCTGACACCCGTGCCCGGTCAGGGCTAACTCAGAACTCCGGTCCCAGGCCACATGGTTGACTCTCAATGCCGTTTAACTTGGCCGAACAAACAGTCCGTTGCACAAAATGGCCCACTATTCCCTTCTCGGGGAAACTAGGGATAGGCAATAAATGGGACATTCCCATTGTCACCCACATTGCAAGACCAGATACAGAAGCAGTTCATTTAGTCATATGATTAAATATGGCCACATTGAAAGAAATTAAGACTTGCATTTCTATAGCGCCTTTCACGACCACCGGATGTTTCAAAGCTCTTTGCAGCCAATGAAGTACTTTTGGACTGTGGTCACTGTGATAATTATAGTACTAATTTCCCACACATAGTACACTTGGATTAAAATTTGTATTAATGGTGAATTGGCAAGGCTTCGCAGTGGACGTCGTCCGAAAACACGGAGTCAGTTTCCACATGTATGCTGACGACACCCCGCTCTACCTCTCCGCCACTTCTCTCGACCCATCCATGGTCTCAAAATTGTGAGACTGCTTGTCCAAGATCCAGTACTGGATGAGAAGAAATTTTCTCCAATTAAACATTAAATATTGTCTTTGGTCCCCGCCACAAACTGCATTCCCTAGCCACCGACTCCATCCCTCTCCCGAGCATTTGTCTGAGGCTGAACCAGACTGTTCTCAACCTAGGTGTCATATTTGACCCTGAAATGAACTTCTGGCTGCATATCTGTGGCATAACGAAGACCGCTTATTTCCACTTCCATAACGTCGCCCGTCTCCACCCCTGCCTCAGCTCATCTGCTGCTGAAACCCTCATCTGTGCCTTTGTTACCTCTAGACTAGACTATTCCAATGCATTAGAAACAAAGAAAATAGGTGCAGGAGTTGGCCATTCGGCCCTTCAAGCCTGCACCGCCATTCAATGAGTTCATGGCTGAACATGCAACTTCAGTACCCCCTTCCTGCTTTCTCGCCATACCCCTTGATCCCCCTAGTAGTAAGGACTTCATCTAACTCCTTTTTGAATATATTTAGTGAATTGGCCTCAACAACTTTCTGTGGTAGAGAATTCCACAGGTTCACCACTCTCTGGGTGAAGAAGTTTCTCCTCATCTCGGTCCTAAATGGCTTACCCCTTATCCTTAGACTGTGACCCCTGGTTCTGGACTTCCCCAACATTGGGAACATTCTTCCTGCATCTAACCTGTCTAAACCCGTCAGAATTTTAAACGTTTCTATGAGATCCCCTCTCATTCTTCTGAACTCCAGTGAATACAGGCCCAGTTGATCCAGTCTTTCTTGATATATCAGTCCCGCCATCCTGGGAATCAGTCTGGTGAACCTTCGCTGCACTCCCTCAATAGCAAGAATGTCCTTCCTCAAGTTAGGAGACCAAAACTGTACACAATACTCCAGGTGTGGCCTCACCAAGGCCCTGTACAATTGTAGTAACACCTCCCTGCCCCTGTACTCAAGTCCCCTCGCTATGAAGGCCAACATGCCATTTGCTTTCTTAACCACCTGCTATACCTGCATGCCTACCTTCAATGACTGATGTACCATGACACCCAGGTCCCTCCTGGCCGGCCTCCCACATTCTACCCTACGTAAACGAGAGGTGATCCAAAACTCGGCTGCCCATGTCCTAACTCGCACCAAGTCCCACTCACCCATCATCCCCTGTGCTCTCTGCCCTGTGTCCTAACTCGCACCATGTCCCGCTCACCCATCACCCATCACCCCCTGTGCTCGCTGCCCCGTGTCCTAACTCACACCAAGTCTTGCTCGCCCATCACCCCCTGTACTCGCTGACTCGTGTCCTAACTCGCACCAAGTCCTGCTTACCCATCTCCCCATGTGCTCGCTGACCGACATTGGTTCCCGGTTAAGCAACGCCTCGATTTCAAAATTCTCATCCTTGTTTACAAGTCCCTCCATGGCCTCACTCCCTATCACTGTAATCCCAGGGTATTAAAAGAGATGGCGGAAGTTATAGCAGATGCATTCGTTATAATTTACCAAAATTCTCTGTACTCTGGGGAGGTACCAGCGGATTGAAAAGCAGCTAATGTAACGCCTCTGTTTAAAAAAGGGGGCAGACAAAAGGCAGGTAACTATAGGTTGGTTAATTTAACATCTCTAGTGGGGAAAATGCTTGAAGCTATCATTAACGAAGAAATAGCGGGACATCTAGATAGGAATAGTGCAATCAAGCAGACGCAGCATGGATTCATGAAGGGGAAATCATGTTTAACTAACTTACTGGAATTCTTTGAGGATATAACGAGCATGGTGGATAGAGGTGCACCGATGGATGTGGTGTATTTCGATTTCCAAAAGGCATTCGATAAGGTGCCACACAAAAGGTTACTGCAGAAGATAAAGGCACGCGGAGTCAGAGAAAATGTATTAGCATGGATCGAGAATTGGCTTTCTAACAGAAAGCAGAGAATCGGGATAAATGGGTCCTTTTCGGGTTGGAAATCGGTGGTTAGTGGTGTGCCACAGGGATCGGTGCTGGGACCACAACTGTTTACAATATACATAGATGACCTGGAAGAGGGGACAGAGTGTAGTGTAACAAAATTTGCAGATGACACAAAGATTAGTGGGAAAGCGGGTTGTGTAGAGGACACAGAGAGGCTGCAAAGAGATTTAGATAGGTTAAGCGAATGGGCTAAGGTTTGGCAGATGGAATACAATGTCGGAAAATGTGAGGTCATCCACCTTGGAAAAAAAAAACAGTTAAAGGGAATATTATTTGAATGGGGAGAAATTACAACATGCTGCAGTGCAGAGGGACCTGGGGGTCCTTGTGCATGAAACTCTTTTTGGGTCCTTGTGCATGAATCCCAAAAAGTTAGTTTGCAGGTGCAGCAGGTAATCAGGAATGGAATGTTGGCCTTCATTGCGAGAGGGATGGAGTACAAAAGCAGGGAGGTCCTGCTGCAACTATACAGGGTATTGGTGAGGCCGCACCTGGAGTACTGCGTGCAGTTTTGGTCACCTTACTTAAGGAAGGATATACTGGCTTTGGAGGGGGTACAGAGACGATTCACTCGGCTGATTCCGGAGATGAGGAGGTTACCTAATGATGATAGATTGAGTAGACTTGGGTCTTTACTCATTGGAGTTCAGAAGGATGTGATCTTATAGAAACATTTAAAATAATGAAAGGGATAGTCAAGATAGAGGCAGAGACGTTGTTTCCACTGGTCGGGGAGACTAGAACTAGGGGGCACAGCCTCAAAATACGGGGGAGCCAATTTAAAACCGAGTTGAAAAGGAATTTCTTCTCCCAGAGGGTTATGAATCTGTGGAATTCTCTGCCCAGGGAAGCAGTTGAGGCTAGCTAATTGAATGTATTCAAATCGCAGATAGATAGATTTTTAACCAATAAGGGAATTAAGGGTTACGGGGAGCGGGCGGGTAAGTGGAGCTGAGTCCACGGCCAGATCAGCCATGATCTTGTTGAATGGCGGAGCAGGCTCGAGGGGCTAGATGGCCTACTCCTGTTCCTAATTCTTATGTTCTTATGTTCTCCTCCAGCCCCACAATCCCCCGAGATGTCTGCACTCTTGAGCATTCCCTGAATATAACTTCCTCCTTTAAGACGCTCCTTAACGTCTTAATCTTTCAGCTGCCGTAATTTCTTCCATATGGCTCGGTGTCAAATTTTTATTAACTAATATTCCTGAGAAGCGCATTGGGACGTTTCACTACGTTAAAGGCGCTATATAAATACAGGTTGTTGTTAATTCACCACATGCTTTTTTTAACGAGTTGACTACCTTGGCTACTAATTTTAAGCGTTAGAATTTTGGCCTGGTGTTCGGAAGCTGGTGATCGGTGCTTCATATCTGTCTTTGAGGATACTTACATGGAGCTCCACTTTCCCCAACTTCACAGCACCGTTAACAGGGTATTGGTCATGAAACTAGACGAGTAACCCAACTAGTTCACTAATGTCCTTCAGGGAGTGAAGCCATCCCTGAACCCTATCTCTACTACATGCTTGAATCTTAATGCCCTCTTGCCAACTAGGGATGGGCATGAAATACATTGCCCACATCCGAAGAACCAATCAGAAGAGTTAGAAACCTGACTCTTTTTGACTCTTGTGAAAATTGAGAGAATGCCAGAAATGCAGCAGCAGCATTTAAGTACTCCTCCTCTCTCTATTTTCTCCTTCCTACAATTCACTAAAACAGGTTATCTGGTCATTATCACGTTGCTGTGTGTGGGAGCTTACTATGTGCAAATTGGCTGCCGCGTTTCCCACATTACAACAGGGACTGCATTTTAAAAGTACGTCATTGGCTGTAAAGCGCTTTGGGACGTCCTGAGGTCATGAAAGGCGCTATATAAATACAAGTCTTCCTTTCTTTTCCTTCCATCTCTTCACTTTCTAGCTCTCTCTCTATTTCCTCTTTCTTTTCCCTGTTTTTCTGTTTTTCTCTCTCTCGCTCTTCTGTTTCCATCTCGACTGCAGGACTGATGTCCTCTTGCTTTTATGTGGCTGGATAAATGGGCCCCTGAGCTAAGATACCAAAGGTCCCACTCCTGATTGACGTGCAGTACTCCCTGCTGGACCTCAGTTGAGAAGCAGACTCTGCCCACCACCACCACAACAACAACAACTTGTATTTATATAGCGCCTTTCACATAGTAAAACGGCCCAAGATGCTTCACAGCACCGTTATCCAACAAAATGTGACACCGCGTCACATAAGGAGATATTAGGGCATATGACCAAAAGCTTGGTCAAAGAAGTATGTTTTAAGTAGTGTCTTAAAGGAGAAGAGAGAGATTTGGGAACTAATCTATGTAATGTGCACACCTGTGAGCATGGTTTGTAAATCTGTTGCATTGGGAGTAGCTTAGCCAGTCACGTGATGTTCACAAGACTCAATAAAACCCAGGCCAGTTGAGTCTAGGTCTTTCATGAGGAGTTAGATGTAGTTCTTACTACCAGGGGGATCAAGGGGTATGGCAAGAAAGCAGGAATGGGGTACTGAAGTTGCATGTTCAGCTATGAACTCATTGAATGGTGGTGCAGGCTCAAAGGGCCGAATGGCCTACTCCTGCACCTATTTTCTATGTTTCTCTATGCTTCTATGTATGCAGTTGTGAGCCTGGTGGATGAACTGGTAATGTGTAGTGTGATTGTTAAACCTTTGTTAATAAACCAACTAGTTCTTAATAGCAATGTGTTGCTATGAATCCTTAAGCAAAGAACCCATGAAGCAAATACATTGCAGCCCACTGCCGCTCACTATCTAGCCACACCATTGAAGATTGGGTGAGTTACCAGCAAGGTACCCACAGATTCAAGGTGCAGCCTGGAACAGTGGCTTCAGGGTAGAAGAAGATATTAAAGGGTCAGATTTCACAACCTCACTCAAATCGGCAAACAGTGAATGCTTTAAACAGCCTTTCTTGTTTGTTTGATGAGCACCATCTTCTCTTTGTTGGACTAAAGAGATAACATCGATCAACTCAATGATGCTTTAATGATTTTCTTTCTGTTAGTAACAAGGGGGCTTGGCAGGGTAGATGCAGAGAGGCTGTTTCCCCTCGACGGGGAATCTAGAACTAGGGGGAATAGTCTCAGAATAAGGGGCCGCCCATTTAAAATGAAAATGAGGAGGAATTTCTTCTCTCAGAGGGTGGTGAATCTGTGGAATTCTCTGCCCCAGAGAGCTGTAGAGGCTGGATCATAGAATATATTTATGGTGGTATAGGGGTACAAAAAAGGCTTCTCTCCCTCAAGGTGGACTAACTGATGTAGATAATTGACACCTCGCCCAGCTTCCCACTGTATAACGACCACGGAAGTAAACCGGTTTACCGGTTACCGGTTTTATTACGAGCAATGCACGGGAAGGTTTAGTTGTGGAACCTCCGAGTTACAAGAGGTTTCAAGTACAATTTATACAGGGTTTGGAGAGGAGCACCCTTCTACAAAATCCTCGATAGGTCTAACTCTATCAGCGAAGTTACATTGATTTGTTGACACTTAGCAAACTGTCTCTTAGTGGTATATGCAATTGCCCATCTTCTGTGCTGTTGTTCCATGACATGCCATTTGCCGCAGTATAATAGGCACCTAAACTGGCTTCATTATCTCTTCCTCAGAGACTTCTGATCAACAACTGCTGATTTTGCTGTTTAAGTATTACAGAAGTTATAGATTCAGTTTAATGCGTTATACATTTGTGCTATACCTACGTAAGCTAGTGTTACATACATAGGCAATTATACAATTATACTGATCAGTTCACTACCTTCAGTATAATTCTGACCACCTATTTGCAACTCTTACAATTTATCCCTTACAGTGGAGATAGATGGATTTTTGAACGATAAGGGAGTGAAGGGTTATGAGGAGCGGGCGGAGAAGTGGAGTTGAGGCCAAGACCAGATCAGCCACGATCTGATTGAATGGCGGAGCAGGCTCGAGAGGCAAATGGCCGATTCCTGCTCCTATTTCTTATGTTCATATGACCCACACACAAAGAAACATCACAACTGATTGCAGTGAAGGATGACACAAATGTGAAAAGAGGGGCTTTACTCCTCTCTCTTGTGACATAACCCTAAACATTCGGATGAAAGCTATCTCTGGGCTTGTTGGTGTCTCTTGGTCTCCCTTTGTTCCTGAAACTCATTGGGAGCTGGTCAGCATTTTGCGATCCAAGTGGTGTTTGTTCAGTGTGTTGTGCCTTTCTCCCGGAGGTGCTGATTCTTGCGAGGACATTACTTCCATGGGTGAGCTGAGCGAGACGATCAAACAGTAAAGCACAGATTAACAATTGGTTAAACCACACAAGCCGGTGAAAGCTGAACCTCACACACACTGAACCAGAGCTCGGAGATGAGACGTGTGGTATTTCGGAGTCAATGTAAGCGCTTTGGGTTGGCCTATGGCTTTACACCATGAAACATGGCAACTCAATGCGCTGTGGGATGGCACCACATAGGCCCATATGAGAGCCTGCTGGTGCCCATGTTAATTTTTTGGGCCTAAACAGCGGCAGGTTATTGGGCCCTGAAAGGCCTCACATTCACGCCCGACCCTGTCCACATCTAACGCCCTTGCATGTTTCAGCAAGGACCGTTAAATGCCAATCAGGCGTGCGGATGACAGTTAATATCCCCCCACCCCCAACCCCCATTTCCTAGTACACCGGAGCCAAGGCCAATTGTTGGTACCCAAGCCCAGAGAAGAGGTAATTCCACGAATCGGAGACATTCTTGGTCTATGTGACTTATTGCCGGACAGTGTGGTGCCTTTACCCACTAAACCACTAGGGGGAGCGTGCTCACTGACCTACATTGGCTCCCGGTTAAGCAACGCCTCGTTTTCAAAATTCTCATCCGTGTTTTCAAATCCCTCCATGGCCCTCGCCCCTCCCTATCTCTGTAATCTCCTCCAGCCCCACAACCCCCCGAGATGTCTGCGCTCCTCTAATTCTGCCCCCCTGAGCATCCCTGATTATAATCACTCCACCATCGGTGGCCGTGCCTTCTGTTTCCTGGGCCCCAAGCTCTGGAACTCCCTCACAAAACCTCTCCGTCTCTCTACCTCTCTTTCTTCCTTCAAGACGCTCCTTAAAACCTACCTCTTTGACCAAGCTTTCGGTCACCTGCCCTAATTTCTACTTATGCGGCTCGGTGTCAAATTTATATCTCATAACACTCCTGTGGACGCCTTGGGACGTTTCACTACATTAAAGGTGCTATATAAATACAGGTTGCTGTTATGCTTTAGATCCATTGCTCAGATGTAACAGGATAAAGTCATTGTAAAAGATGCAAATAATTCTACAAATCACTCCAGGCCATCACTAACTAACGGATTCTCCTGTTTGGACCACTTCTCGATGTAGGTCCTTATATTTCACTGCTGCACATTATAGACACCATCAGATTATCTGTTTTAGGTGTTGGTAGTTCAATTGCAAACTAGAAACGTTTCTCAAAATATTTGAATGTTGTAGCCAATATTTATCCCTCAATCAACATCACAAAATAACAGATTATCCGATCGTTATCACACTGCTGTGTGTGGGAGCTTGCTGTGCAAATTGGCTGCCGTGTTTCCCACATTACAATAGTGACTACGCTCCAAAAAGAAGAGACACTCCAGAAGTACTTCATTGGCTGTAAAGCGCTTTGAGACGTCCGGTGGTCGTCTCAAAGCGCTTTACAGCCAATGAAGTTCTTCCATCTCTTTTCACTTTCTACCTCTCTATTTCCTCTTTCTTTTCCTTGTTTCTCTGTGTTTTTCTCTCTCTCTCTTCCGTGGCTGTAAAACATTTTGAGGTCGTGAAAGGTGTAAAATAAATGTAAATTCTTTCTTTCCAAAGAGTGCAAGATTCTGATTGTTGTACACTTTATAGGGAAATTATAAACATAGCTATAAAGAACATTATAAATAGTGAACAGCCAATATCTCCTCTCTATGTAGGGATGGTAATACTCGAATGTTCCGTTGGAAGATAATAGCAATCATTGCACTGTGAATCCGACCATTGTTACTCTGTAGATGCAGGAAGCTGAGTTGTTTAGCAATGCTGTGCCCTGACGTATGCTAGGGGTCAAAAACAAACATGACATGTCCCAGACTAATAAACAAAACAGGAACCAATGCAATCTAAACTAAAGTATAGTATGATTTTCTAAGCACCAATCAGGTTGTTTGACAATAACTTTGTACTTTGGATTATTGCACTTGTTGAAAGGAATGGCCGGCAGGCTTGTGTTAACAAACTCAAGGCCGCATCTTTTGATCAGTAGTCAGTCATTGTGTAGAAACTGGACATCTACACGACCGGTCAATACCTCCGCTTTTACTAGGTAGATTACCAATTGGCCCATTCCAACTGTGCCTGTCAGTACATAGGGCAACTGAATGTTATCGCATCTCTCACAGCTTAAAGAATTGAAATATTCAGACACTGCAGCATTAAAATTATGACGTGGGATAATAGTGTACTTGAGCACATAAATCTAGGCTGACACTTCCAGAGCAGTACTGAGGGAGCGCTGCACTGTCGGAGGGGCAGTACTGAAGGAGCTCTGCACTGTCGGAGGGGCAGTACTGAGGGAGCTCTGCACTGTCGGAGGGGCAGTACTGAGGGAGCGCTGCACTGTCGGAGGGGCAGTACTGAGGGAGCTCTGCACTGTCGGAGGGGAAGTACTGAGGGAGCGCCGCACTGTCGGAGGGGAAGTACTGAAGGAGTGCTGCACTGTCGGAGGGGCAGTACTAAGGGAGCTCTGCACTGTCGGAGGGGAAGTACTGAGGGAGCGCCGCACTGTCGGAGGGGAAGTACTGAGGGGGCGCTGCACTGACGGAGGGGAAGTACTGAAGGAGTGCTGCACTGTCGGAGGGGAAGTACTGAAGGAGTGCTGCACTGTCGGAGGGCAGTACTGAGGGAGCTCTGCACTGTCGGAGGGGCAGTACTGAGGGAGCTCTGCACTGTCGGAGGGGCAGTACCGAGGGAGCGCTGCACTGACGGAGGGGAAGTACTGAAGGAGTGCTGCACTGTCGGAGGGGAAGTACTGAAGGAGTGCTGCACTGTCGGAGGGCAGTACTGAGGGAGCTCTGCACTGTCGGAGGGGCAGTACTGAGGGAGCTCTGCACTGTCGGAGGGGCAGTACTGAGGGAGCGCTGCACTGACGGAGGGGAAGTACTGAAGGAGTGCTGCACTGTCGGAGGGAAAGTACTGAAGGAGTGCTGCACTGTCGGAGGGGCAGTACTGAGGGAGCGCCACACAGTAAGAGGTACCGTCTTTCGGATGAGGCGTTAAACCGAGGCCCCGTCTGCTCTCTGGTGGACGTAAAAAGATTCCATGGCACTATTTCGAACAAGAGCATTGGAGTTATCCCTGGTGTCGTGGCCAATATTTATCCCTCAATCAGCATAACAAAAACAGATCATATGGTCATTATCACATTGCTGTTTGTGGGAGCTTGCTGTGCGCAAATTGGCTGCCGTGTTTCCCACATTACAACAGTGACTGCACTCCAAAAGTACTTCAAAACAGATGGGGCTGCAGTTTAACGTCTAATCCGAAAGACGGCACCTCCGACAATGCAGCACTCCCTCAGCACTGCACTGGTGTGTCTGAATTTGTGTGCTCAAGTTCCTGGAGTGGGACTTGAACCCACAACCTTCAGACTCCGAGGCGAGAGTGCTGCCCACTGAGCCACAGCTGACACTGTAGAATTTCATCTTAAACAGTTTCAAATTTTGATTAACTTCTAATTCTAAAAATGCTCCCTCTTGCTTTTTCCTTTAAGTGGCCTGAGTTGCACCATTCGAGATCTGTGTCAGTGCCACCTCCTCTGATGTCCACTAGGAGGCAAAGGAGAGCAGCCTGCAGAAATCTGGCCCACCGTAAGGCCGGAATCTTGCCGGCGATCACAGGGCGACTTCGGCAGTGGACCTGCTGTTACAATCTAAAAGCATGACAGCGGGTCTGGGTCCCGCTGTGAACCTGCCTCCATGTCAGTTTCCCAACTGCCGGGTCTGCCTGTGCTTTGCAGGCCTGACATTAAATGGCGGGTGAGCCAATTGAATTGGTTAAGAGGTTGTTAAAAGGTACTTAAATAGCATTTTTACCATCTGCTTACCATTTTTCCAGCTTTTTGATGAGTTTCACGGCGCTCGGGGATCATGTCAGGGTTTTTAATGACTCTCCAATCCTCTGAATAGGTGACAGCTGCAAAAGTGGTATAAAAGCTACCATTTCACAGCTCTTCACTATCAGCATAACCCACTGTTCCCTTCTCACTCGTATACTTGTCCAGCCTGCCCTTAAATACATCGCTGCTATTTGCGTCAACTACTCCCTGCGGTAGCGAGTTCCACATTCTCACCACTCTCTGGTAAAGAAGTTTCCCGATTGGATTTCTGGGTGACTATCTTATATTGATGGCCTCTAGTTTTGCTCTTCCCTACAAGTGGAAACATTCTCTCTGTATCCACTCTTTCATCATTTTAAAATGTTGTTTGATAATCGTTCCTGTGAAGCACCTTGGAACATTTTGCTACGTTAAAGGTGCTATATAAATGAAAGTTGTTGTATGGCTTAGTGCGATGCTGGATGGCATCTTTACCCAGTCTGCCTAGAAAGCTTTATCTGGCTAAGCACAAGATAATTATGTCGACACTCTATTAGTTTTTCCTAATCACCCACTGCAACAATAGACACCTTTCACCATTGTGAGCCAATTGGCTGGTTAGTGGTAACTATTGTCGGCTTGATTGGCCTTTGGTTGAATGGGTGAATGCTAGTTTTGAAACTAGACCAATCACTGTGAGCAAACAATTGATTATTCATGGATTTTAATACTCGAATTCTAGCAGCAGCGATACAAAGAGCAAGAGATAAATACATGTTGGAATCTAGATTGATTGCTGAGATAGAGGGTTGTCCTATGAGGATTGAGTAGACTAGGCCGATATTCTCTGGAGTTTAGAAGAATGAGAGGTGATCTCATTGAAACGTATAACATTTTTACAGGGCTTGACAGGGTAGATGCAGGGAGGATGTTTCCCCCGGGCTGAGGAGTCTAGAACCAGGGGTCACAGTCTCAGAATAAGGGGTCGGCCATTTAGGACTGAGATGAGGAGAAACTTCTTCACTCAGAGGGTGGTGAATCTTTGGAATTCTCTGCCCCAGAGGACTGTGGAGGCTCAGTCGTTGAGTATGTTCAAGACAGAGATCGATAGATTTTTGGGTACTCGGGGAATCGAGGGATATGGAGTTCGGGCGGGAAAGTGGAGTTGAGGTTGAAGATCAGTCATGATCTCATTGAATGGCGGAGTAGGCTCGAGGGGCCGAATGGCCGACTCCTGCTCCTAATTCTGACGTTCTCATGAACATTAACATATTTGGTTGACCGCCAATCTGGTAGTGTTGACAGAGGAGGAAGTGCAGGGGAAGAACGTGTCCTTCTCTGAATCCCAGTACTGTACTCCAGTTGCTGGAAACTTGATTTTAATCGGGGGCATGTGCAGTGAGGTGGTGCTTGGCCTCTCCCTGACTGACTGACCGTCGAGAATCCAAGTGGGTCAGCGGGTCGTTGGGCCTATGGTCAAGCTGTGCTCAGACCTCAGTCCACTTTCCAACACGTTTTGATTCCAGCTTTTAGCTTTAACCTCCTTTGGGAAATATTTGTCATCCTCAAATCTGGTTCCCACTGACCAGAGGACGAAGATCCCCATGGAGTGGGAGGGAAACGTATCCATTCTCCACTTGCTACAGAGGAACCCTCACTAGCCTTTATGCTGCCAAAACTCCACCTCATCCCATCCCGTTGGATGGTCAACCCATCACCAAAAATAGCCCTGCCCGTGGTTACTCTCATTTCCAGATCCAGAGGGAGATTGCTTGCTCATGCCCTGCAGTTTTGGGGATAAGTGATGGCGATCCTGATGTTCTGGGGGACATTTGGGAGACGCGAATTCAAATCCCACCACGGCAGCTGGAGGAATTTAAATTCAGTTAAATTAACCTGGAATTAAAATGCTAGTATCAATAATGGGAAAATCCATCTGGTTCACTATCATCATCGGCAGTCCCTCGCGTCGAGGATGACTTTCTTCCACGCCAAAAAGTTCACAGGTGTTTCAATGAAGGACCTAATATTCCAGATCCCGAACTACATCCTGAAGGGTGGAAGATGCCTGTGGGTGGATTTTTTTAACGTGGGGTGACCGTTGCACACCAGCCACCACACGGGCTTGACAGAGCGAGGTCTTGGTCCAGTGGCAAGGGTTAACCTGGACGACTGGAGACCAGCTCTGCTGCACGGGCCTAGTGCGCACACATATCGCAGTGTGGGCTGGGCCCGTGCTGCCCCTGGGCCCTCGCCTCTCCTGGGCCCCGATCACATCCTTCCACAATCTCTCGCCGCTCCTTCGCCCCGACCTCGCCGCTCCTGCTGTACCTGCCCACGCTCCAATCACCGACCTGGGCCTTGGTGACGTCACTCTTCGCTGCCGTTGCTCTCCTGCTCCAGCCCGTGCTGCTCCCTGGAGTGGTACACCGCCACGCTGCTCCTTCCGCTCCCCGGCCTGCTCCGATGGTCCTTCAGGGAAGGAAATCTGCCGCACTTACCCAGTCTGGGTCTACATGTGACTCCAGACCCACAGCAATGTGGTTAGCTCTTAACTGCCCCTCTGAAATGGCCCAACGAGACACTCAGTCGTACCAAACCGCTACGACAAAGTCAGCACTGTGGGAGCATCTTCACCACACGGACTGCAGCGGTTCAAGAAGGCGGCTCACCACCACCTTCTCAAGGGGCAATTAATGATGGCCAATAAACGCCGGCCTGGCCAGCGACGCCCGCATCCCGTGAACGAATAAATGCATTTTTTAATAAACCTGGCAGTCGCCATAAGCTGTGGAGCTGAGAGGACCCTCTCGTTTTCTATCTGTTCGCTGACGTGTCGGTGCGAAAAAAAGTCGAGTTTTTTTTTGCGGCCCGTGCCGTTTGCCAGTTTTTGTTTCCAGCCTCGCGCTTGGCCGCAGACCATCCTGCGGCGAATCGGGACGTGGATCAGCAACGCCTGTAGTTGTAGTTTGTCACTCCTGCCTTTATCAGCCGCGAGGACAGTGCGTGCAGACACGGTTATCAGGGAGTCTTCAGCGCAGACAATGAGGGTCAGTCTTCCGTAATCTTCAACTGCACCAAGTACGCAGTATTGATAGGAATATAATAATAGCTCGTGTCCTTGAACTTAATTTGCAACCAAGTGGTGCTTTCTGAGCATTCATTCTGCCGTGAAGGTTCTGCTTGGGGCTGAAATATATTCTCCCCTTATTTTTCTCTTCTTGAGCGCTGGTGCTGGAGAATTCGACTCTCCGGAGACCCTAACCCCCGATTTTAACTTGGGGCCAGCAGCCGAGCTGAGGACCTCGCCAACCCGCTGAGATTTTAAACTTTCTGCCGAGGCTCCGGTCAGTCTCCACTGCCAGGGGCCCAGCTCAGGCCGGGAACCCTCCGGGATTGATCCCCACGGGGCACTGCTTCCAGCCCAGGAAGAAAAAAAAATCATCATCCAGGCAAAGATTGTGGAGTTTTTTCAATTTCTTTCAACGCTTCTGGTTAAGGGTCACAAAAATATTGGAGATGAGGAAAAAATATAGGCGCTTTGACTAACAGTCAAGAATCGCCGAATTGGCTTGGCTTTGAGTTCAGTTCCGAGAAGCAAAAGGCTGAACTGCGCACAAAAGAAAGAATTTGTGTTTATAAGGCTGTATCACATCTCTCAGGGAACCCCCAGAAGCTTCAAATTGAGTGGCTCAGTGGGTAGCACTCTCGCCTCTGACTCAAAAGGTTGTTGGTTCAAAGTCCCCCCTGAACACAAAATCTATGCTGACACTCCCAGTGCAGTATTGAGGGAGCGGCGCACTGTCGGAGGGGCTGTACCGAGGGAGCGCCGCACTGTCAGAGGGGCAGTACTGAGGGAGCGGCGCACTGTCGGAGGGGCAGTACTGAGGGAGTGCCACATTGTCGGAGGTGCAGTACTGAGGGAGCGCCGCACTGTCGGAGGCGCAGTACTGAGGGAGCGCCGCATTGTCGGAGGGGCAGTACTGAGGGAACCCTGCACTGTTGGAGGGGCAGTACTGAGGGAGCGCTGCACTGTCAGAGGGGCAGTACTGAGGGAGCGCCGTACTGTCAGAGGGGCAGTAATGAGGGAGCGCCGCACTGTCGGAGGGGCAGTACTGAGGGAGTGCTGCACTGTCGGAGGGGCAGTAATAAGGGAGCGCCACGCTGTTGGAGGGGCAGTACTGAGGGAGCGCCGCACTGTCAGAGGGACAGTACTGAGGGAGCTCCGCACTGTCGGAGGAGCAGTACTGAGGGAATGCTGCACTGTCGGAGGGCCGATACTGAGGGAGCGCCGCACTGTCGGAGGGGTAGTACTGACGGAGTGCCGCACTTTCGGAGGGGCAGTGCTGAGGGAGTGCTGCACTGTCGGAGGGGCAGTGCTGAGGGAGCGATGCACTGTCGGAGGGGAGTGCTGAGGGAGCGCTGCACTGTCGGAGGGGTAGTACTGAGGGAGTGCCGCACTGTCGGAGGGGCAGTACTGAGGGAGTGCCGCACTGTCGGAGGGGCAGTACTGAGGGAGTGCCGCACTGTCGGAGGGGCAGTGCTGAGGGAGCGCTGCACTGTCGGATGGGTAGTACTGAGGGAGTGCCGCACTGTCGGAGGGGTAGTGCTGAGGGAGCGCTGCACTGTCGGAGGAGTAGTACTGAGGGAATGCCGCACTGTCGGAGGGGCAGTACTGAGGGAGCGCTGCACTGTCGGAGGGGTAGTACTGAGGGAGTGCCGCACTGTCGGAGGGGCAGTCTGATGGATGAGACGTTGAAGCTGAGCATTAAAGATCCCACTGGTACTGTTCAAAAAAGGGGAGTTCTGCTCGGTATCTTGGCCAAATTTATACCTCTATCAACATCACTGAAACAGATTATCTTGTCATTATCATATTGTTGTGTGTGGGAGCTTGCTATGCACAAATTGGTTACCCGCATTTCCTGCATTACAACAGTGACTCCAAGGCTACTTAATTGGCTGCAAAGCACTTTGTCTTTTGAGGCCATGTCTACTTTGAATAGTATAGATACTGGCTAAACTCATTTCCTGTTGTGAGAGGCGCTATATAATTGCAAGTTCTGTCTTTCTTCTTAAATTGTAGCATCTCACGTCATGAAACCAGCATTCTTGCCACTCTGTGATAAGAACATAACATAATACCATAAGAATTAGGAGCAGGAGTCGGCCATTCGGCCCCTCGAGCCTGCTCCGCCATTCACTGAGATCACAGCTGATCTTCGACCTCAACTCCACCTTCTTGCACTCTCCCCATAATCCCTTGGGCCCCAATATAACATAATATCCAAAAATCTATCGAGACTCCACAGCTCTCTGGGGTAGAGAATTCCAAAGATTCACCACCTTCTGAGTGAAGGCAATTCTCCTCATCTCGGTCCTAAATGGCCAACCTCTTATTCTGAGACTGTGGGCTGACAATGTGATTCAGGCCGTCAGTGCACTGTGTGATCTAGTCCTTGATGTCCAGGTCATGGTGTGTTGGTTTGAAAAATAAAGTCGATTTATATTGGCCTTCTCTCTTCCTAGGATTTGGCAGGGTTGCGGTTAAAAAGAGCTCAGATATCCCATCAGGCCTTTGGCACAGGGCCCGCAGTTATCTGGATTTTCGTGGAAACACATTTCAGGTAACTCCATGGCTGGTGTTAGAGAGAAGGTACTTATTCCAACAGAGATGAAAAAACCCAGAAAGGCTCAGCAGAGACATCTGAAAAGACACAAAGGTGCAGGTTAGATTTTTTGCATGTAGACAACCTGTTGGTCAGGCAGGGGTCAAATGCGGGTCGAATGTGCTATCTACCCCATTGCAACTGGCGCCCATTTACGTTGGAACAGTGACCTCTTTTAATGGCCTGAGATGGGAGCACAAAACTCCCCTCCCCCGCCCGCCCACAAATATTTTGATTTATGTTGTGCCCTACCACATCAGAAAGCACGTCACACAATGTGGGAGAACCGTTACCACACAGTCGGCAGCAGTTCAGGAAGAAAGCTTGCCACCACCTTCACAAGGAGCGACTATGGATGGCCAATAAATGCTATGGATGCTTGGCCAGCGACACCCACATCCCGTGGATTTCGCAGCTTACATGGCACAGAATATTGTCTCCTAATCTGAGGAAGGACATTCTTGTTATTGAGGGAGTGCAGCGACGGTTCACCAGACTGATTCCCGGGATGGCAGGACTGACATATGAGGAGAGATTGGATCAATTTGGCCTTTATTCACTGGAATTTAGAAGAATGAGAGGGGATCTCATAGAAACATATAAAATTCTGACGGGATTGGACAGGTTAGATGCAGGAAGAGTGTTCCCGATGTTGGGGAAGTCCAGAACCAGGGGTCACAGTCTAAGGTCAAGGGGTAAGCCATTTAGGACCGAGATGAGGAGAAACTTCTTCACTCAGAGAATTGTGAACCTGTGGAATTCTCTACCGCAGAAAGTTGTTGAGGCCAGTTCGTTAGATATATTCAAAGGGGAGTTAGATGTAGCCCTTACGGTTAAAAGGATCAAGGGGTATGGAGAGAAAGCAGGAATGGGGTACTGAAGTTGCATGATCAGCCATGATCATATTGAATGGTGGTGCAGGCTCGAAGGGACGAATGGCCTGCTCCTGCACCTATTTTCTATGTTTCTATGGCCCCAAGTTTCGTGCCGCGGCGAAAACGGCGCACCTCCGAGCTGGGCGCCTGTTTTTCGCGCCGAAAACTGCGCCTAAAAAAAAGTCCGATATTCTCGAGCTCCTTGGAGCTCGATGTCTGCTTGGCGCGGTGCGCTCTTCGCAGCAGGGGGCGGAGCCTAACACGCGCGCCGATTTTCTAAGTAGCAGGGGGCGGGTACAATTTAAATTAGCCTTCGTGGTGCCGGCAACCCTGCGCGTGCGCGTTGGAGCGTGCGCGCACGCGCAGTCTCACACAAACATTGGCACTCGGCCATTTTTAAAAATACTGCAGAAAAAGTGAAGATTTGTTTCTTGGACCCCTGCAAAGGCTTGTAATTTAATTTTTTTTTATATTTCTGTGTGTGAGGGAGTGCTTTTAGCAGCACTGCTGAATAAATCACCTGCTGAAATCAGTGAGTTCAGCTTTTCACTGCTAAACTTGCAGAACCGGTACTGCATTGGTGCATGCAAATTAAGGACTGTGTGTTTGGAGAAATAAGAGTGCCAATTCAACTTTGCAATGAATCAACATCCACCAAGAACAAAGATGGCAAACCATTGCATAATACGTGGTGTTGACAATGCAGCACCCATTCTGCAAATTTCAATATAAAACTGTCTATGTGGCTGCCTCTCCCTGTCCAAATGGCCTCAGTCCCCCTCACAGCTCGAAGGCTGCTGCTGTATCTTCGGCTGCCGGCCAGCCACTGACGCCGCCCCTAAAGCGTGGCCAAATGGCCTCAAGCACCATAAAGGGCTGCGTGTGTCAGGTGTTGATTCTTCGGCTGCCGGCCAGCCACTGACGCCGCTGATATCTCATGGCCAAATGGCCTCGGGTCCGTCCGGTGCTGCTTCTTCGCGGCCAGCCACGAAGAGAATGAAGGCCTGCCTCAAGCACCGCAGCTCAGCTCGAAGCTTGCTGCCGCTGCCGTCGAGACACTGACGCCATACCCCTACCAGTCTCCAACATGAAAGGCCTGCCTGAAGCACAGCAGCTCGAAGGCTGATGCTATTTCACACAGGTAGGAACATGGTTTATTTAATCTTTTCTTTGCTTATAAATTTTTATTCAGGTTGGATTTATTTGTATAATGTTTGTATAAGTATAACTAAGGATTAATTGTAGAATTTAATGACTTCCCTTCCCCCCCATCCCCCCCCCCCACCTTGTTCCCTACGCCTAATTTGTAACCTACGCCTGATTTTCTAAAGTGTAGACAAGAGCGTACAAAAATCTTCACTTACTCCATTCTAAGTTAGTTTGGAGTAAGTTTTCACTCACGAAACTTTGAAATCAGGCATAAGTGGCCGGACACGCCCCCTTTTGAAAACAAAATTCTGTTCCAAAGTGAAACTGTTCTAACTGACTAGAACTGGAGCAAACTAAATGACGAGAATTCCCATTTCTAAGATACTCCGTTCTACACCAGTTGCTCCTAAAAATCAGGAGCAAATCATGTGGAAACTTGGGGCCTATGTTTCTATGAAACAGGCCATTCGGCCCAACCAGTCCGTGCCGGCGTTTATGCTCCACTCGAGCCTCCTCCCGTCTTTCCTCATCTAACTCTATCAGCATAACCCTCTATTCCCTTCTCCCCCATACGCTTGTCCAGCCTCCCCTTAAATGCATCGATACTATTCGCCTCAACCCCTCCCTGTGGCAGCGAGTTCCACATTCTCACCCCTCTCTGGGTAAAGAAATTTCTCCTGAATTCCCCATTGGATTTCTGGGTGACGGTCTTATATTGATGGCCTCTAGTTATGCTCTTCCCCACAAGTGGAAACACTCTCTCTGTATCCACTCCATCAAAACCTTTCATCATTTTAAAGACCTCTATTAGGGCAGAGAAAAGAGACGCAGCCTGTTCATCCTTTCCTGATAATTGCACCCCGCATTACTGGTCTCATCCTTGTAAATCATCTCTGCACCCTCTCCAGTGCCTCTATATCCTTTTTATAATACGGCGACCAGGACTGTATGCAGTGCTCCAAGTGTGGTCTAACCAAGGTTCCATACAAGTTTAGCTTAACTTTTCAATTCTGTCCCTCGAGAAATAAACCCTAGTGCTTGGTTTGCTTGTGTTATGACCTTATAGACTTTTAAAACTCTTTGAGGCATGAGTATGAGATTAAATGAAAATGCAATTTAATGGGATTCTTGGAAACTGTGAACGCAAAGAACAGACATAAATGTATACTCTAATACAAAAAGAAAAATACTGCGGAGTCTGGAAACGTTGAATAAAAATAGAGAATGATGGAATTGCTCAGCGGGTCAGGCAGCGTCTGTGCAGAGAGAACCAAAGTTAACCTTTCGATATGGTGACCTGCCTACCTTGAAGAAGTTCAATTTTTACCTCCGCCGGGATTTCCCTTTAAATCCCCAAAGTCTTCCACGTTCTGACAAAAGGTCGTGGACCTGAAACGTTAAACCTCCACAGAGGCTGCCGGACTGGCTGAGTATTTTCAACACTTTCTGCTGATTCGCCAGATCTAGGTACATTATTACAAGACCACCAGCAGGCCTGGACCACTAGAGGGAGCAGTGTGCGACAGCCCGGCCCGGAAATTGGCACGGGTCCCGGCCTGCAAGACCACCAGCAGGCCTGGACCACTAGAGGGAGCAGTGTGCGACAGCCCGGCCCGGAAATTGGCACGGGTCCCGGCCTGCAAGACCACCAGCGGGCCGGGGCTATTAGCGAGAGCAGCGTGCGGTGGTGTACCACGGCAGGGAGCAGCGCGTGCTGCAGGAGGGCGACGGCTGACTGCAGTGAGGGCAGGTACAGCAGGAGGGGCGAGGTCGGGGCGAAGGAGCAGCGAGAGATTGTAGAGTGACGTGATCGGGGTCCAGGAGAGGCGTGAGTTCGGGGCCCAGAAGAGGCGAGGGCCCCAGGGGCAGCACGGGCCCAGCCCACACTGCGATATGTGTGCACACTCGGCCCGTGCAGCAGAGCTGGTCTCCAGTTGTCCTGGGTAACCCTTGCCACTGGACCAAGACCTCGCTCTGTCAAGCCCCGTGTGGTGGCTGGTGTGCAATGGCCACCCCACGTTAAAAAAATCCACCCACAGGCATCTTCCACCCTTCAGGATGTAGTTCGGGATCCGGAATATTAGGTCCTTCATTGAAACACCTGTGAACTCATCCCTTTTTGGTGTGGAAGCAAGTCATCCTCGCCTCGAGGGACCGCCGATGTTGATGGATGATTACCAACATTAAAGTTTACTTTTAACCAAGTTGTGCCCCGCTCTTTCAAAGAGTTGACACAGGCACGATATCGGGCCGTATTTCTGGTAGGTGCGCGACTGGTTTTTCGCCGCGATTTGACCCTCCGCGGCGAAAAACACGGTCACTAAGCCCGGGCGCGGGATTGTGTGGGATCGGTTTGCGGCGGCACTTCCACGTGCCGAGGGGGAGAGGAGCGCTGACGTACAACGACTCCGATTGCGTGTGGGTCCGAGTTTCAGCTCCCCCCCGACCCGTACGCCGCACCCAGAACTGCGACACTCGGTGCAGCCCTGCCAACAGCAGTAAGTCTGAAAACCTGCAGAGAAGGTAAGCGCCAACGTTTTTATTTTTACATTTTTATTTTGCAGCGATTACTTAATTAAGGGTCTTGTAAATCTTTTTGGAATGTATTTTGGGGGATTATTTTTCCTCCCCCCCCCCCCCTCTCCCAAGGCCTCTCTCGCAGCGCAAACGACCCCGGACTAAAGTTGCCGAAACTCGTGGTTTGCGCCACGAGTGCTTGTGCAATGCCCCCCTCAGGCAAAGGCTGAAGGTTCGGCCTAAAAACAGTAGCGCAATGAAAACGGTAAGTTTCACGTATCGCTGCCGTTTGTGCCGACAAACCCCAAAGCCGAAAATCCGGCCCACCAGTGAATCATAGAGAAATTACAATACGGATGGAGACTGCTTGGCTCATCGTGTCTGTATGGGCTAGTTCTGTGTTGTAGGATTCTATTCTAAAGTCCTTGAAGTAGATACCCTGTACTATAAAACAGCAGCTTTACATCTCCACCGGTTCTCATTTCGAGAGGTGTAAAACTTGCTGCCAATTCATTATCACCCACTTTACACCATCGCCCAAAGGCAAGATCTACCCCGGTGCATTTTGGTAAATGAGTACTTGGCACACAGGCTGGGGAAAATTGTTAGCAACTTGTGATTATATCTGAGAGGCCTTTTTAACGCCGACTTCTCTTGCAGTTTTACCATGGCAACAGTCTCACAAACGATTTTTTAATTTCATTCTATCTCAGAACCTCTCTTCCCCCACCCAGTTTTGCCCCTCTATTCTCTCTCCTCTCCTCAAGGCTCCGGGGATTCCAACAGGTCCCCTGATTGGCTAACTGTGTTTCTGTGCATGCTGAATTTCCACAGTGGGTTGTAGACGTACCGATGCTGCATTTGCCCACCGGGGGAGCCATTGGGGGAGCTGTGAGTACTTTTCATTTTCCCCCCCACTTATTTTCTTGTGTCGGGTGTTCGTTTTACTCTCTACCTTGAATCGTCGACCTCGGGAATTGCAGGAAAGGACGACACGTGATGCCAATTTTAGGCTTAGCCCAACTGTAGGTTTCATTACGCAAAAACCAACCAAAAATGAACAAGACTTCTGAGAGAATTGACCGAAGACATACAATCACCCGTCCAGTTAGTTGCTGTTATCGTCAATTGTCATCATCATCATCGGCAGTCCCTCGAACGAGGATGACTTGCTTCCACAAGAGTTCACAGATGTTTCAATGAAGGACCCGATGTTCCAGTTCTGAACTCCAGTTCAGGGGGTTGGAAGATGCCTGTGGGTGGATTTTTTTAACGTGGGGTGGCCGTTGCACACCAGCCACCACACGGGCTTGACAGAGCTAGGTCTTGGTCCAGTGGCAAGGGTTAACCAGGACGACTGGAGACCTTCTCTGCTGCACGGACCTAGTGCGCACACATATCGCACAGTGTGGGCTGGGCCCGTGCTGCCCCTGGGCCCTCGCCTCTCCTGGGCCCCGTACTCTCATTCGCCGCACCTCCGCCCACGGTGTTCCAGGGCCCAGCGCTCCAGCTCTAGTTATAGCCCCGATCTGTGGTGGTGGTCTCACACAGGTCGGGGCGGCCCACCATGTCGATTGTAGGTTCGTGTCGTTGGTTCCGTGACCGGTTGTTCCTCTTTAATGTTCCCTCTTCTGGCCGTTCGCTTCTCTTCCGTTTCTTCCGTGTCCGTCCTTCCCCATCCGTTCGCGCTGAGCCACTTCCAGCTCATGTATATATCTATCCATTTTATGAATAAATGTCCCGCTGGGCTGGGTTTTCTGTTAATGCATCTGGATCGGTTCCGTTGTTTGTGGTGATTTGTTTGACTGGCTGCAGTGATGGATCTGGATATCCACAATTTGCACACGGAGTTGACAGGGCAAAAGATAACTCCTTATCCATACGGCCCCGTTCTCCAAAAATGCACGTCTTGTGGGATCCTTTGTTGTCCTGGTTTTTTGCAGACCTTTCGTCTCTGGAGGGAACTGTTTTCCCCTTCCGGCCAATCAATCCAGGGGCTCCTGGATTAGATTGTATTAATCCCTTTGTTTTGATGCATAATCAGGTCTGGTTCCTGACCGCAGAGATTGTTTTTCATCTAAAGCTGAGTCATCACTTGCCCCGGGCTGGCGCCTTTTTCTCCCCCGCCCAGTCAGTCCCAAAAGCTTGTCTTCGACCATTTTTGGTTTGTGGCCTCTTGCTGTACCTTTTGTGAAAGTGTGTAAATCTTACACTTGCCAGTTTTCTCCCTCCCCGCTGCCCCTCCATGTCTCTTGAAGGCCTTGAGTCCAAGGTGCAGTCTGCCTCTCTGTATCTCTCTGTATCTCGCGTGTGCGCCCTGGGCGATGAACGCTGGAAAGGTTTTCGATGATTGAATCAAAGAATGATGCAACACCCAAGGAGGCCATTCGGCCCATTGTGTCCGTGCCGGTCGAAAACTGGCTCAGAGTCTGCACTGGCTGAGGGTCCCACTGGCTGAGGGTCCCACTGGCTGAGGGTGCCACTGGCTGAGGGTCCCACTGGCTGAGGGTCCCATTGGCTGAGGATCCTGGTCCCGCTGGCTGAGGGTCCCGCTGGCTGAGGGTCCCCTCCCCCCCCCCCCAAGGTCTCACTCGGAGCGCACAAGGCCCGACACTTTAACTCGCGAGTTTCCCGTTCTTGTGCCTTGAAAAGTGTACAACACCTCCCTTGGTGCTGCGTCCCTTGACGCAGGGCCCAGAGATCCAAACTTCTATCTCAGAACCTCTCCTCCCCCACCCAGTTTTGCCCCTGTATTCTCTCTCCTCTCCTCAAGACTCTGGGGATTCCAGCGGGTCCCCTGATTGGCTAACTATGCCCAGCATGCTGAATTTCCACAGGCACAACCCTGCAACAGGAGGTTAAAAATTAAGCAACATTATCGATCACAGCCCAGCACTGCATCCGGCCTCCAAGTGCAGATGGCCAGCTGTACTCCAAATAAAAAGGGTTTTTGGACTCATCGCTGTGTTTACTACGAAAGGGCTGCACCATTGGTGGAAGGGGCAGAGAAGGCGAAGAACTGCATTGTTAAAAAGTCTAAAATAGTTACAGGAGCAACACCATGTCCAATTGCATTCTCAGGCGCAAGTTTCCATTGGGACGAGGGCCCCACTGGGAAGGGGGGCAGTGACCTGCCAGTAACGTGACGGACGGTAGAGGAGGAAGAGGATGAGTGTGGGACAGTGCGTCTCACCACACAGTATCGCCACACCGTGCTGTACCAGAGGGGCAGGACTGGCACTGGACCAGACACAAGACCGGGAGAGGGGGGGCGGGGGGCGTCCCTCAGGTACCTGCTCTGTGGAAGGGGTGTTGGGGATGTCAGCTCAACCCCCGACACAGAGGGCGGTGAATCTGTGCAATGCTCTACCACAGAAGGCTGTGGAGGCCAAGTCACTGAATATATTTAAGAGAGAGATAGATAGATTTCTAGACACAAAAGACATCAAGGGGTATGGGGAGAAAGCGGGAATATGGTGTTGAGATAGAGGATCAGCCATGATCCTATTGAACGGCGGTGCAGACTCGAGGGGCCGAATGGCCTACTACTGCTCCTATTGTCTATGTTTCTATCTCCAACCCACAAGGTGTTGCACAGTTGCAAAAGGCGCCCGTGCTTTGATCTGTGATGTGGTGACAGGGGCCAGTGAGCTGGGGAGTGCGAGAGCTCGATACTGGAGCATGGGAACATTGTCTCATCCATAGCCCCGTAACTTTTTCTCCCTCCAAGTATTTATCCAATTCCCTTCATCTCCCCCTCTGGTTCTTTTGCCAATTACCTTCAATCTGTGTCCCTCTGGTTACCGAACCCTTCTGCCACTGGAAACAGTTTGTCCTTATTTACGCAACTGATTTTGAACACCTCTATTAAATCTTTTCGTACACTTTGCTGCTCGAAGGGGAACGACCATTACAGGGGACATCACCTAACCCTCTCCTCACGCAATGTCCACACACAAGCACTAGGTGGCAATCAAGAGCGACAACACCGGCTTCTATTCTTAAGAACATATGAGGCCTAGATTTTAGGCTTTTCTGATTTCTGGACGAAAACAGAGGCGGGGCGGGACATTTTTCGGCTGGGAATAGTGTACGCCCTGGTAAGGAAATTTGGGCCTCTGGGCCCTGTGTCAAGGGGCGCAGCGCCAAGGGAGGCATTGTACACTTTTCGAGGCACAAGGATGGGGAAACTCGCGACCTAAAGTGCCGGGCCGTGTGTATTCCCAAAACAAGGCCCACCCACATCATTAATCGCACAAACAATGAAAGCAAAGGACCCTCGACTTACTTGCCGAGTTCTGTACCTCCCTCACTGCCACCGGCTATGCCGGATCGCTCCGATTTCCCAGGCGGTCGTTGCGGGCGCACTTCTGGGCGGGTGAGCCGGGCAAATCTCCAAATCTCCTGCCGGTGTCGCAACCAGAGGGCGTCGCACACTTTGCCGGCGGTGTTGCTCCGCGCCACCGCAAAACCCGACCCGTGGATCGCGGTGGGCCCTCACCGCCATCTTTCACCCCGCTCCGGGGTGTCACTGGAGAGTTAGGAGCCCTCGAGCCTGCTCCGCCATTCAATGAGATCACGGCTGATCTTCAACCTCAACACGTTCCCGCCCGATCCCTATATCCCTTGATTTCCTTAGTTCCCCAAAATCTATCGATCTCTGTCTTGAATATACTCAAAGACTGAGCCTCCACAGCCCTCTGGGGCAGAGAATTCCAAAGATTCACCACCCTCTGAGTGAAGAAGTTTCTCTTCATCTCAGTCCTAAATGGCCGACCCCTTATCCTGAGACTGTGTGACCCCTGGTTCTAGAATCCTCAGCCCGGGGGGAAATAGTCTCAGAATAAGGGGTCTGCTTCTCCTTCTACCTACCGTGGGAGCACAGAGACCCTGGCTGAGCGCGGGAAACTCAGAAAACGCAGCAGTCAATTTGCGCACAGCAAGCTCCCACAAACAGCACTGTGATAATGACCAGATGATCTATTTTTCTAATGATGTTGATTGAGGGATAAATATTGGCCAGGACGCCGTGGATAACTCCCCAGCTCTTTTTCGAAATAGTGCCGTGGACTCTGTTACGTCCACCTGAGAGAGCAGACAGGGCCTCGATTTAACGTCTCATCCGAAAGACGATGCCTCCGACAGTGCAGCGCTCCCTCAGCACTGCCCCTCCGACAGTGCGGCGCTCCCTCAGCACTGCCCCTCCGACAGTGCGGCGCTCCCTCAGTACTGCCCCTCCGACAGTGCGGCGCTCCCTTAGTACTGCCCCTCCGACAGTGCGGCACTCCCTCAGTACTGCCCCTCCGACAGTGCGGCGCTCCCTCAGCACTGCCCCTCCGACAGTGCGGCGCTCCCTCAGTACTGCCCCTCCGACAGTGCGGCGCTCCCTCAGCACTGCCCCTCCGACAGTGCGGCGCTCCCTTAGTACTGCCCCTCCGACAGTGCGGCACTCCCTCAGTACTGCCCCTCCGACAGTGCGGCGCTCCCTCAGCACTGCCCCTCCGACAGTGCGGCGCTCCCTCAGCACTGCCCCTCCGACAGTGCGGCGCTCCCTTAGTACTGCCCCTCCGACAGTGCGGCACTCCCTCAGTACTGCCCCTCCGACAGTGCAGCGCTCCCTCAGCACTGCCCCTCCGACAGTGCGGCGCTCCCTCAGTACTGCCCCTCCGACAGTGCGGCACTCCCTCAGTACTGCCCTCCGACAGTGCGGCACTCCCTCAGTACTGCCCCTCCGACAGTGCGGCGCTCCCTCAGTACTGCCCTCCGACAGTGCGGCACTCCCTCAGTACTGCCCCTCCGACAGTGCGGCGCTCCCTCAGTACTGCCCCTCCGACAGTGCAGCACTCCCTCAGTACTGCCCCTCCGACAGTGCGGCGCTCCCTCAGTACTGCCCCTCCGACAGTGCGGCGCTCCCTCAGTACTGCCCCTCCGACAGTGCGGCGCTCCCTCAGTACGGCACTGGGAGTGTCAGCCTGGATTTATGTGCTCAAGTCTCTGGAGTGGGACTTGAACCCACAACCTTCTGACTCAGAGGCGAGAGTGCTGCCCACTGAGGCTCTAGTTACCTACTTGATGCTGTCAAAACCAAAGCAACACACAGATTAGAAACAGAAACATAATTGAGCTGCACTCATACCATCATCATCAAAGGCGGTACCTCGAAGCAAGGATGACTTGCTTCCTTGCCAAAAAGGAATGCGTTCACAGGTGTTTCAATGAAGGATCTAATATTCCAGATCCCGAACTACATCCTGAAGGGTGGAAGATGTGGCCCTTACGGCTAAAGGGATCAAGGCGTATGGAGAGAAAGCAGGAATGAGGTACTGAAGTTGCATGATCAGCCATGATCATATTGAATGGTGGTGCAGGCTCGAAGGGCCGAATGGCCTCCTCCTGCACCTATTTTCTATGTTTCTATGTTTCTATGTGCGTGGATGTTTTTAACGTGGGGTGACCGTTGCACACCAGCCACCACACGGGCTTGACAGAGCGAGGTCTTGGTCCAGTGGCAAGGGTTAACCAGGACGACTGGAGACCAGCTCTACTGCACGGACCTAGTGCGCCCACATATCACAGTGTGGGCTGGGCCCGTGCTGCCCCTGGGCCCTCGCCTCTCCTGGGCCCCGATCAGGTCCCTGTACAGACTCTCGCCGCTCCTTCGCCCCTCCTGCTGTGCCTGCCCGCACTGCAATCAGCGACCTGGCTTCGCAGCCGTCGCCCTCCCGGAAATCGCCGCGGTCCCGGGCTGAGCTCAAACCCAACCCATCGCACCATCTCCAGCATTCCTCCCTCCGCTCCCAGTTTGCTCCCACCCCGGGTTTATAAAGCGGTGCTGAGTCTGTCCCCGGGAGGAAGCTTTGCTCCACAGATGCTGGTCAGCCGACTCTGGGGCCGGCGGGGAATCAACTCCGATCCGTCCCGCTCTCTTCCCACCGCCATTGTCCTCCAGCGGGCCCGCATAACACTCATAACACGCAGGAGCAAGTGCAGAAACCAGAGGAACATAGGAACAGGTGTAGGCCCCTCGAGTCTGTTCAGCCGTTCAATCAGATCACGGCTGATCTGTATCTTAACTCTATCTACCTGCCTTGGTTCCGTAACCCTTAATACCCTTGCCTAACAAAAATCTATCAGCAATGGGAAATACTAAATGCATCTACTCTGTGAACACATGTAAATTATCCATTCGGTCATATTGTGGAAACACTTGTCTTACTATACTGCTGTTGAAGATCTATCCTCTATATACCGAGTGAATAACAGGGGCTCACATACCTGGCATGACACCGCCATCAAGTGGCTATGTTGAGTTTTGCAGCTCAATGCTGAATTGTCCAATTTCGCCGCCTTTCGAACATTGTATTAATAAAATCGATAAGATTCTTTTAAAAAGGAAACACAACAATTTCTAGGCATAGGAAGAGGCCAGGAAGGCCAACAAGCCCGTCTCTTGCCGATGCTGGCCTCCCACATTCAAGCCTACGTAAACTGGAGGTGATCCAAAACTTGGCTGCCCCCGTGTCCTAACTCGCACCGTGTCCCGCTCACCCATCACTCCCCTGGGCTCGCTGCCCCGTGTCCTAACTCGCACCGAGTCCCGCTCACCCATCACCCCCTGTGCTCACTGCCCCGTGTCCTAACTCGCACCGAGTCCCACTCACCCATCAGTCCCCTGTGCTCGCTGCCCCGTGTCCTAACTCGCACCGAGTCCCGCTCACCCATCACCCGCTGTGCTCGCTGCCCCGTGTCCTAACTCGCACCGAGTCCCGCTCACCCATCACCCGCTGTGCTCACTGCCCCGTGTCCTAACTCGCACCGTGTCCCGCTCACCCATCACCCCCTGTGCTCGCTGCCCCGTGTCCTAACTCGCACCGTGTCCCGCTCACCCATCACCCCCTGTGCTCGCTGCCCCGTGTCCTAACTCGCACCGAGTCCCGCTCACCCATCACCCGCTGTGCTCGCTGCCCCATATCCTAACTCGCACCGAGTCCCGCTCACCCATCACCCGCTGTGCTCGCTGACCTGTGTCCTAACTCACACCGAGTCCCACTCACCCATCACTCCCCTGGGCTCGCTGCCCCGTGTCCTAACTCGCACCAAGTCCCGCTCACCCATCACTCCCCTGGGCTCGCTGCCCCGTGTCCTAACTCGCACCAAGTCCCACTCACCCATCACCCCCTGTGCTCACTGCCCCGTGTCCTAACTCGCAACGTGTCCTTTTCACCCATCACCCACTGTGCTCACTGCCCCGTGTCCTAACTCGCAACGTGTCCTTTTCACCCATCACCCCCTGTGCTCATTGACCTGTATTTAATTTGCACCCAGTTAAGCAACGCTTCGATTTCAAAATTCTCATCCTTGTATACAAATCCCTCCATGGCCCTCGCCCCTCCCTATCTCCGCAGTGGAGTGCTACACTGTCGGAGGGGCAGCACTGAGGGAGCGCCGCACTGTCGGAGGGGCAGTGCTGTGGGAGCGCCGCACTGTCGGAGGGGCAGTACTGAGGGAGCGTTGCACTGTCGGAGGGGCAGTACTGAGGGAGCGCCGCACTGTCAGAGGTGCTACTTTTCAGATGAGACATTAAACCGAGGCCCCGTCTGCTCTCTCAGGTGGATGTAAAAGATCCCGCGGCACTATTTCGAAGAAGAGTAGGGGAGTTATCCTCGGTGACCTGGGGCCAATATTTATCCCTCAATCAGCCTAACAAAAACAGATTATCTGGTCATTATCACATTGCTGTGTGTGGGAGCTTGCTGTGTGCAAGTTTTCTGCCACGTTTCCCACATTACAACAGTGACTACACTCCAAAAGTACTTCATTGGTTGTAAAGCGCTTTGAGACGTCCGATGGTCGTGAAAGGCGCTATAGAAATGCAAATCTTTCTTTTACTGTATAAGCAACATTCATCAGTTGTGTGACTAGTGGGGCACTGCAAAGCTTTTGTCAGTGAGCAAATAGGTCCCATCCATGCCTATGTGACCTCCACATTCGACTGTTCTAAAGCTCTTCTGGGTGGCCTCCCATCCTTCACCTTCTAGGAACTACAGCTCACCCTAAAACCCTGCGCCCATATCCCATCCTACGTCAATTTCTGCTCCCCTATCTCAATCATTTGGATGAAAGAATTGAGTGTAAATATCTCCAAGTTTGTGGATGACACTAAGCTGGGTGGTGGTGTGAGCTGTGAGGAGGACGCTAAGAGGCTGCAGGGTGACTTGGACAGGTTAGGTGAGTGGACCAATGCATGGCAGATGCAGTATAATGTGGATAAATGTGAGGTTATCCACCTTGGTGGCAAAAACACGAAGGCAGAATATTATCTGAATGGCGGCAGATTAGGAAAAGGGGAGGTGCAACGAGACCTGGGTGTCATGGTACATCAGTCATTGAAGATTGGCATGCAGGTACAGCAGGCGGTGAAGAAGGCAAATGGTATGTTGGCCTTCATAGCTAGGCGATTTGAGTATAGGAGCAGGAAGGTCTTACTGCAGTTGTACAGGGCCTTGGTGAGGCCTCACCTGGAATATTGTGTTCAGTTTTGGTCTCCTAATCTGAGGAAGGACGTTCTTGCTATTGAGGGAGTGCAGCGAAGGTTCACCAGACTGATTCCCGGGATGGCAGGACTGACATATGAGGAGAGACTGGATCGACTGGGCCTTTATACACTGGAGTTTAAAAGAATGAGAGGGAATTTCATAGAAACATATAAAATTCTGACGGGATTGGACAGGTTAGATGCAGGAAGAATGTTCCCGATGTTGGGGAAGTCCAGAACCAGGGGTCACAGTCGAAGGATAAGGGGTAAGCCATTTAGGACTGAGATGAGGAGAAACGTCTTCACTCAGAGAGTGGTGAACCTGTGGAATTCTCTACCACAGAAAGTTGTTGATGCCAGTTCATTAGATATATTCAAGAGGGAGTTAGATGTGGCCCTTACGGCTAAAGGGATCAAGGGGTATGGAGAGAAAGCAGGAAAGGGGTACCGAGGGAATGATCAGCCATGATCTTATTGAATGGCGGTGCAGGCTCGAAGGGCCGAATGGCCTGCTCCTGCACCTATTTTCTATGTTTCTATGTTTCTCCTGTTCTTCCTGACCTATATTGGCCTCCCAATGCCTCCAATTTTATATTCGCATCCTTAAATCCTTTTATGGCCTCATCCGTCGCAATCACTGTAGCCTCCTCCAGCCCCTACACCCGCCCCCCCCTCCCCCACACAAGCTCTCCGCTCCTCTGACTGGCCTTTTCTACAATCCTCCTTACCTTCACACCCCACCCTCCCCATTGGCGCCCATCCCTGCAGCCACTCTGACCCCGTACTTGGCAATTCCCTCGCTATACCTCTCCACTCCTTCTCCTACTATCAGAAGCCCCTTAAAACCCACCTCTTTAGCCCCTCCCAATATCTCGTTCTTTAGCTTGACGTCTATTTGTCTGATTACCACCTTCTGTGAAGCGCCCTACGTTTAAGGCCTTATGTAAGGGAGTTGGAGGCTCAGTCTTTTCATCTATTCAAGGCTGGGATCGATAGATTTTTGGATATTGAGGGAATCGAGGGATATGGGGATTGGGCGGGAAAGTGGAGTTGAGGTCGAAGATCAGCCGTGATCTCATTGAATGGCGGAGCAGGCTCGAGGGGCCGAATGGCCGACTCCTGCTCCTAATTCCTATCTAACAGCAAGTTGTTATATCACATGAAGAATAATGAATAGTTGGGATGACACAACCATAAAGTTAAACGTAATATCCTCTGAAACTTAAGATGTGGTTATAACAATCTGTATAGTTGATTATTATTCTATTTTAAAACTGCAGATCGTGTAACTTCCAATCTACATTCTTTGTATAAAAAAATGCTGATAAAAATGGTTACTAAATTGAAAAGGGAATTAAAATTTTTCCCTATCTTTGCTTTTCATATTATTTGGTCTGCATGGGATATTCCAGCGACAGACAGCCTCCAACCAAGATTGCAGAAACCCTTCTAAGTGGGAGGCTCCTGCTCTCTGCCTTATTCCTGCTTCTCTTTAGACTATCGCTGTCTGTGTTTGCTGGACGTATGGGGAGCGTATTCTCCGACTGACCCAGCTAATCTCTAAACAGGACTAAACAAAGTCATCGGATGAGACTCTCTCAGGTGGATGTAAAAGATCCAATGGCACTATTTCGAAGAAGAGCAGGGGAGTTCTCCCCGGTGTCCTGGGGCCAATATTCATCCCTCAATCAACATCACTAAAACAGATTATCTGGCCATTATCACATTGCTGTGTGTGGGAGCTTGCTGTGCACAAATTGGCTGCCACGTTTCCCACATTACAACAGTGACTACATTGTACTTCATTGACTATAAAGAGCTTTGAGATGCCTTGTGGTCATGAAAGGCGCTATATAAATGCAAGTCTTTCTTTCTTTTTAAGTTCTGTAATTCAACAACTGAATCTTCTTTCCAGCATTCACTTATTGTCATCTCAAGTCAGTGAAATGGAATTTGAAATATTCGGACAACAAAAGCTAAGGGGTATAATTATGGACAAGCATAAGTTCAGGATTCCATCCCCGAAAGATTGAGAAAAAAATCCCAGAATCCGATGTACAAAAATGGAACTAAAGAAAGATTTGCATTTCGATAGTGCCTTTCATCACATCAGGACTTTCCAAAGCACTTTACAACCAAGTAGACGCTTTTTGAAGTGTCGTCGCTGTTGTGATGTAAGAGACGCAGCGGCTAAATATTTACAAACCATCGGCTGTATTGTCGTGACAAATAGCCCTCATGTATATCATAGGCAAGGTCACTGCTTGTTGCATAAAATGAGTATTTGATCAAATCAGTCACCACTGACTAACCAGCGACCCTCATTCGATGACCAATGAATGCACCATTCTCTGCTGCCACCAGAGGGCACTGTTGCTGTTTTAATCAAGATTAACACTCTGCAGTCCAGGATGGGGAATCGCTGAACTGAGCTATTTACTGCCTTGTTTAGATCATAACGAGGTGTAAAAAGAAAGGAAAACTTGCATTTATAGAGCGTCTTTCAGGACCACCGCGTCTTAAAGTGCTTTACAGCCAATGAAGTACTGTTGCAGTGTAGTCACTGTTGCAATGTGGGAAACGCAGCAGCCAATTTGTGCACAGCAAGCTCCCATAAACAGCAATGTGATAATGAACAAATAATCTGTTTTTGTTATGTTGATCAAGGGATAAATATTGTCCCCAGGACACCAGAGAGAACTCCCCTGCTCGTCTTCGAAATAGTGCCTTGGGATCTTTTACGTCCACCTAAGAGAGCAGATGGGACCTCAGTTTAATGTCTCATCCAAAAGCCGGCATCTGCGACAGTGCAGCTCTCCCTCAGTACTGCCCCTCCGACAGTGCGGCACTCCCTCAGCACTGCCCCTCCGACAGTGCGGCACTCCCTCAGCACTGCCCCTCCGACAGTGCGGCGCTCCCTCAGTACTGCCCCTCCGACAGTGCGGCACTCCCTCAGCACTGCCCCTCCGACAGTGCGCCGCTCCCTCAGCACTGCCCCTCCGACAGTGCGGCGCTCCCTCAGTACTGCCCCTCCGACAGTGCGGCGCTCCCTCAGCACTGCCCCTCCGACAGTGCGCCGCTCCCTCAGCACTGCCCCTCCGACAGTGCGGCGCTCCCTCAGCACTGCCCCTCCGACAGTGCGGCGCTCCCTCAGGACTGCCCCTCCGACAGTGCGGCGCTCCCTCAGTACTGCCCCTCCGACAGTGCGGCGTTCCCTCAGCACTGCCCCTCCGACAGTGCGGCGCTCCCTCAGTACTGCCCCTCCGACAGTGCGGCGCTCCCTCAGTACTGCCCCTCCGACAGTGCGGCGCTCCCTCAGTACTGCCCCTCCGACAGTGCGGCGCTCCCTCAGTACTGCACTAGGATATCAATCTAGAATTTTGTGCTCAAGTCCCTGGAGTGGGACTTGAACCCACAACCCTCTGACCCAGAGGCGAGGGTGCTGCCCACTGAGCCATGGCTGACACACAAATGAAAATGTAAATGAGTTGTACTCCCTAGAAGGACATATTTTGTACCGTGTACTTACATGCATCCCAGGGTGTGAACATAACCTGGAAACTGAGTACTTTTCCCAATAGCCTCCAAATTTGTGTGCTCGTTATATTTTCTTTTACAGATACCATCGTACAGACACATCGAGCAACTGCCTGTGTAATAGATTTGTTGTGTATCTGTTACCCCAGCGGGGGAGGGGAGGGGGGGTGGCGGCGATTGACAGTAATGGGGCATCTTGGTGTCGAAGCAGGAGGACCTTAATTAAGCTGCAAGCTACCATTCCAAATTTCTGTGGCGAGATCACAAATGATGTCATAACGTAACCATGTATCCGCGCAAACACATTATAGAGGGTAAACGCTTTCCCTCAGCGAGTGGTTAGGATCTGGAATGCGCTGCCTGAGAGGGTGGTGGAGACAGACTCAATCGTGGTTTTCAAAAGGGAGTTGGATAAGTGCCTGAAGGACAAAGAATGTGCAGGGTTACGGGGAAAGGGCGGGGGGAGTGGGACTGGCTGAATGGTGACAGATTAGGAAAAGGGAAGGTGCAACGAGACCTGGGTGTCATGGTACATCAGTCATTGAAGGTTGGCATGCAGGTACAGCAGGCGGTTAAGAAAGCAAATGGCATGTTGGCCTTCATAGCGAGGGGATTTGAATACAGGGGCAGGGAGGTGTTGCTACAGTTGTACAGGGCCTTGGTGAGGCCACACCTGGAGTATTGTGTACAGTTTTGGTCTCCTAACTTGAGGAAGGACATTCTTGCTATTGAGGGAGTGCAGCGAAGGTTCACCAGACTGATTCCCGGGATGGCGGGACTGACCTATCAAGAAAGATTGGATCAATTGGGATTGTATTCACTGGAGTTCAGAAGAATGAGAGGGGACCTCATAGAAACGTTTAAAATTCTGACGGGTTTAGACAGGTTAGATGCAGAAAGAATGTTCCCAATGTTGGGGAAGTCCAGAACCAGGGGTCACAGTCTGAGGATAAGGGGTAAGCCATTTAGGACCGAGATGAGGAGAAACTTCTTCACCCAGAGAGTGGTGAACCTGTGGAATTCTCTACCACAGAAAGTAGTTGAGGCCAATTCACTAAATATATTCAAAAGGGAGTTAGATGAAGTCCTTACTACTCGGGGGATCAAGGATTATGGCGAGAAAGCAGGAAGGGGGTACTGAAGTTTCATGTTCAGCCATGAACTCATTGAATGGCGGTGCAGGCTAGAAGGGCTGAATGGCCTGCTCCTGCACCTATTTTCTATGTTTCTATGTTTCTAAGTGCTCTTGCAGAGAGCCGGCACGGGCTCGACGGGCCGAATGGCCTCCTCCCGTGCTGGAACCTTTCTGTGATTCTATAATTCAATCATTGAGCAGTGTAAGTACTGGACGAGTGAAGGTATTAAAGCAAAACAGTCAGTCTGCACCAGTCAGTAATACGGCTAACAGTCAGAAATACCACCAACGATGTCACCGCAAGATCCAACAAATCCCCTGGGAGGACAGACGCACCAACATCAGCGTCCTCGACCAGGCCAACATCCCCAGCATCGAAGCACTGACCACACTCGACCAGCTCCACTGGGCGGGGCCACATTGTTCGCATGCCCAACACGAGACTCCCAAAGCAAGCGCTCTGCGCGGAACTCCTTCACGGCAAACGAGCCAAAGGTGGGCAAAGGAATCGTTACAGGGACACCCTCAAAGCCTCCCTGATAAAGTGCAACCTTCCCACCGACACCTGGGAGTCCCTGGCCAAAGACTGCCCTAAGTGGAGGAAGTGCATCCGGGAGGACGCTGAGCACCTCGAGTCTCGTCGCCGAGAGCATGCAGAAACCAAGCGCAGGCAGCGGAAGGAGTGTGCGGCAAACTAGTCCCACCCACCCCTTCTCTCAACGACTATCTGTCCCAACTGTGACAGGGACTGTGGCTCTCGTATTGGACTGTTCAGTCACCTAAGGACTCATTTTAAGAGTGGAAGCAAGAATGTATTAGTGGACAGTGGGTCTGGTGAGAAGGAGGAACTGAAGGATATCCTTATTAGGTAGGAAATTGTGTTCGGGAAATTGATGGGATTGAAGGCTGATAAATCCCTGGAACCTGATAGTCTGCATCCCAGAGTACTGAAGGAAGTGGCCCTAGAAATAGTGGATGCATTGGTGATCATTTTCCAACAGTCTATCGACTCTGGATCAGTTCCGATGGACTGGAAGGTAGCTAATGTAAAACCACTTTTTTAAAAAGGAGGGAGGGAAAAACGGGTAATTATAGACCGGTTAGCCTGACATCAGTAGTGGGCAAATGTTGGAATCAATCATTAAGGATGCAATAGCAATGCATTTGGAAAGCAGTGACAGGATCGGTCCAAGTCAGCATGGATTTATGAAAGGGAAATCATGCTTGACGAACCTTCTGGAATTTTTTGAGGATGTAACTAGTAGAGTGGACAAGGGAGAACCAGTGGATGTGGTGTATTTACACTTTCAAAAGGCTTTTGACAAGGTCCCACATAAGAGATTGGTGTGCAAGATCAAAGCGCATGGTATTGGGGGTAATGTACTGACGTGGATAGAGAACTGGTTGGCAGACAGGAAGCAGAGAGTCGGGATAAACAGGTCCTTTTCAGAATGGCAGGCAGTGACTAGTGAAGTGCCGCAGGGCTCAGTGCTGGGACCCCAGCTATTTACAATATACATTAATGATTTAGATGAAGGAATTGAGTGTAATATCTCCAAGTTGGCAGATGATACTAAACTGGGTGGCGATGTGAGCTGTGAGGAGAACGCTAAGAGGCTGCAGGGTGACTTGGACAGGTTAGGCGAGTGGGCAAATGCATGGCAGATGCAGTATAATGTGGATAAATGTGAGGTTATCCAGTTGGGGGCAAAAACATGAAGACAGAATATTATATGAATGGCGGCAGATTAGGAAAAGGGGAGGTGCATCGAGACCTGGGTGTCATGGTTCATCAGTCATTGAAAGTTGACATGCAGGTACAGCAGGCGGTGAAGAAGGCAAATGGTCTGTTGGCCTTCATAGCTAGGGGATTTGAGTACAGAAGCAGGGAAGTCTTACTGCAGTTGTACAGGGCCTTAGTAAGGCCTCACCTGGAATATTGTGTTCAGTTTTGGTCTCCCAATCTGAGGAAGGGTGTTCTTGCTATTGAGGGAGTGCAGCGAAGGTTCACCAGACTGATTCCAGGGATGGCTGGACTGACATATGAGGAGAGACTGGATCAACTGGGCCTTTATTCACTGGAGTTTAGAAGGATGAGAGGGGATCTCATAGAAACGTGTAAGATTCTGACAGGACTGGACAGGTTAGATGCAGGAAGAATGTTCCCAATGTTGGGGAAGTCCAGAGCAAGGGGTCACAGTCTAAGGATAAGGGGTAAGCCATTTAGGACTGAGATGAGGAGAAACTTCTTCACTCAGAGAATTGTGAACCTGTGGAATTACCTACCGCAGAGAGTTGTTGAGGCCAGTTCATTGGATATATTCAAGAGGGAGTTAGATATGGCCCTTACGGCTAAAGGGATCAAGGGGTATGGAGAGAAAGCAGGAAAGGGGTACTGAGGTGAATGATCAGCCATGATCTTATTGAATGGTGGTGCAGGCTCGAAGGGCCGAATGGCCTGCTCCTGCACCTATTTTCTATGTTTCTATGTTTCCTCGATTCCGAGGGACTGCCTATGATGATGGTAACAATCCGTCTGCACCAGTCAGGGTAATACAGTTAACAGTATCAGGCCAGTATCAGGGCTCACAGTATTCAAGCAGCCTGAGAAGTACAGCCTATCTGAAAACTCTGCATTAAAGGAAGCAGTAACAACATGGCCACCTACTGTGGTGAAAGTTTCAAACGCTGGCATTGCAAAATGTTGGCAGGTGTTATTTTTTGAGATTTATGCAAAACATTTCTGAGGAACTTTTGAAAATCAATCATCCAACTGAATGTCAACATATTTAACAATCCTGACCTATTCTTCAGATCTGTTTTTACAATCACTCAGGCTGACAGAGAAATTGACATTTGCTTTATTCTCAGGATTCCAGTCTGATTACCTGATTACCAGCTCTGGAACTCCCTCCCTAAACCTCTCCGCCTCTCTACCTCTCTCTCCTCCTTTAAGACGCTCCTTAAAACCGTCCTCTTTGACCGAGCTTCTGGTCACCTGCCCCAATTTCTTCATATGCGGCTCGGAGTCAAATTGTTTTGTGTGTCTTATAACGCTCCAGTGAAGCACCTTGGGACGTTTTACTACGTTAAAGGCGCTATCTAAGTACAAGTTGTTGTTGTTGTAGTGAGCGGTGTAGGTGGTTCGAAGATTTCGACTCAGTCGGACTGCTTTTGTTATGTTTCTAATATGCTTTGAGCTGGATGTTCGGGTTGTGGGTTTTTGGGGGTAAACGCAAGCGATATGTGAGCATCACTGTTTTTGCTGCGTTACTGATTTAAGGCCCAACTCTCAGCACTTGGTGTCTGATCGGAAAGGGAGGCGTCGCACTATTTTCGGGGTGAAAAATCACGATCCTCGGCAACTTTAGTGCTTGGCTGGGAGCGCTGCGAGAGAGGCCTCGGGAGGGGGATCGAAAAATATTCAAAATAAACATTCAAAAAGCACATTACCAAGACCCTTAACTAACTAATCGCTGCAAAAAAAACCCCAAAAAACTTGAACTTACCTATTTTTCAGGTTTTCCAACTTTGCCGCTGCTGGCAGGACTGAGCGGTTAGGTTTTACCGGTCGGTGTTCGGGGCGTGGCGTACGGGATGGAAGAGCGCCGAAACTTGGACGGTCACGCAATCCGAGTCGTTCTACGTCCGGCGCAGCGCTCCCCGGTGGTACGTCCCATCACCGCCGCAAACAAGGAGCCCGCGATCGGCCCGGGCTTAGCGAGCGGGATTTCGCCGCCGAGGGACAAAACGCGGCGTGAACTCAGTCGCAATCCACCCGGAAATCCGGCCCCTAGAGTTGTAAAATCAGCTTCAGTCTATTTTTAGACACTTGCTGCAAAAGAAAAGCCGGAATTCGAATCATCTGTAAGTCAACACGGGGTTAAATTGAAATGTAAACAATCTCGTCCGCTCAGATACAGGATAATCTCATTATGTGTGCTCGGGCCGATCAAAATGTTTCCATGCTGTGACACTAGAGGTGTCAGTCGTGGCTCAGTGAGTAGCACTCTCGCCTCTGAGTCAGAAATGCAAGCCTTGCATTTAAATAGCGCCTTTCATGACCACCGAACGTCTCAAAACGCTTCACAGCTAATGAAGTGCTTTTGGAGTATAGTCACTGTCGAAATGTGGGCAGCTCCCACAGACAGCAATGTGATAATGACCAGCTAATTGTTTTAGTGATGTTGATTGAGGAATAAATATTTTCTAGGAAACCGGGGATAACTCCCCTGCTCTTCTTTGAACTAGTGCCATGGAATCTTTTACATCCACCTGAGAGAGCAGATGGGGTCTCGGTTTAACATCTCATCTGAAAGACGGCAGCTCCGACAGTGGGTTCAAGTCCCACTCCAGGGACTTGAGCACAAACATCTAGGCTGACACTCCCAGTGCAGTGCTGAGGAAGAGCCGCACTGTCGGAGGGGCAGTGCTGAGGGAGCGCCACACTGTCGGAGGGGCAGTACTGAGGGAGCGCCACACTGTCGGAGGTACCATCTTTCGGATGAGACGTTAAACCGAGGCCCCGTCTGCTCTCTCAGGTGGATGTAAAAGATCCCATGCTCGAAGAAGAGCAAGGGAGTTCTCCCCAGCGTCCTGGGGCCAATATTTATTCCTCAACCAACATAACAAAAACAGATTATCTGGTCATTATCACATTGCGGTCTGTGGGAGCTTGCTATGTGCAAATTGGCTGCTGTGTTTCCTACATTACAACAGTGACTACACTCCAAAGGTGGTCAAGTGCTTTGGGACATTGGAGTTGTGTGGCTCCGCTGTTAGCTTAGAAAAATACATATAATGCTGCAGTTACTTGATTTGGAGCAGGGCATCATTTCACGCTGTGCTTTCACAGAGATTTATGCAAAGTAGCTATTAGGAAAGGGAGCTTTGAATGTCTTACAGCAGTTGATTTTGCATTGAAATATTCCTCTTGAATTAGCTTGCATTGTGATGGCAATTAACTGTTTGTAAAAGACTAACTAATGTTGGAACCCTGCCTTACGGATGAAAATTAATCAATAATAGAGAGTGAATCATGAGCTTCAAAAGCACGCACTGACTTTTCAAATGGTTTAATTATTCAGTCAGAGGTTTAGATGGATTTCTGTGTGGCCTTAAAGGGTCTTTGTATTGCGATATTTAATCTGATTGATTGCTCCTCACTGTCCAGTGCCGTCTCTGCCCATAGCCCAGTTCACACCTGCTGACTTACATTTGTTTAATGTGTGCCCATCAACATGCAGAAGGTTACTACTCAGGAATGAAACACGGTCCACCCAACAACAACAACTTGCATTCATATAGCGCCTTTAATGCAGTGAAACGTCCCAAGGTGCTTCTCCGGAGTATTATGAGATTAAAACCTTGACACTGAGCGGCATAAGGCGAAATTCATGCAGGTGACCAAAAGCTTGGTCAAAGAGGTAGGTTTTAAGGAGTGTCTTAAAGTGAGAGAGAGAGAGAGAGGGGTAGCGAGGTTTAGGGAGGGAGTTCCAGAGCTTGGGGCCCAGGCAACAGAAGGCACGGCCACCGATGGTTGAGCGAATATAATCAGGGGATGTTCAAGAGGGCAGAATTAGAGGAGCGTGGACATCTCGGGGGGTTGTGGGGCCGGAGGAGATTACAGAGATAGGGAGGGGCGAGGTCCATGGAGGGATTTGTTAACAAGGATGAGAATTTTGAAATTGAGGCGTTGCTTAACCGGGAGCCAATGTCGGTCAGCGAGCACAGCTGTTGCATTGTGAGTGGCTTAGCCAGTCACGTGATGTTCAATAAAACCCCAGCCAGTTGGGTTCGGGGGATCCACGATGGGGCAGGTGGTTATGAGCCTGGTGGATGAACTAGTAATGTGTAGTGTGATTGTTAAACCTTTGTTAATAAACCAACTAGTTCTTAATAGCAATGTGTTGCTATGAATTCTTAAGCAAAGAACCCATGAAGCAAATACATTACATTAGGAACCCTGATGAAAGATTAAACCTTGTGAAACAATGTTCCGCTCACTTTGGAGTTAAAGAATATCTCCAAGGAACATAAAAAGAAAAGAACTTGCATTTCTATAGCACCTTCCACGACCACAGGACATTCCAAAGCACTTCACAGCCAACGAAGTACTTTAAGTCACTGTTGCAATGTGAGAAATGCGGCAACCAATTTGCGCACAGCAAGCTCCCACAAACAGCAATGGTACGATGACCAGATAATCTGTTTTAGTGATGTTGTTTGATGGATAACTCTAGGTCAGGACGCCGGGGAGAACTCCCCTGCTCTTCTTCAAATACATAGAATGACATAGATTTTACAGCCCCGGGCCGTTGAGCTCAACTGGCCCATGCTCCACATCAGCCCCCTCCCACCCCTCTTCATCTCACCCCATCGACACATCCTTCTATTCCCTTCTCCCTCGTGTGTTTACATAGAAACATAGAAACATAGAAAATAGGTTCAGGAGTAGGCCATTCGGCCCTTCGGGCCTGCACCACCATTCAATAAGATCATGGCTGATCATTCCCTCGGTACCCCTTTCCTGCTTTCTCTCCATACCCCTTGATCCCTTTAGCCTTAAGGGCCATATCTAACTCCCTCTTGAATATATCCAATGAACTGGCCTCAACAGCTCTCTGCGGCAGGGAATTCCACAGGTTAAAAACTCTGAGTGAAGAAGTTTCTCCTCATCTCAGTCCTAAATGGCCTACCCCTTATCCTAAGACTATGTCCCCTGGTTCTGGACTTCCCCAACATCGGGAACATTCTTCCCGCATCTAACCTGTCCAGTCCCGTCAGAATCTTATACCTTTCTATGAGATCCCCTCTCATCCTTCTAAACTCCAGTGAATAAAGGCCCAATTATCCAGCTTCCCCTTAAATGCATCGATACTATTCGCATCAACCACTCTATTAGGTCACCCCTCAGCCTTCTCTTTTCAAGAGAAATGAGACCCACCCTGTTCAATCTTGCTCGGTATAACCTCTCAGTCTGGTATCATCCTTGTAAATCTTGTTTGCACCCTCCCCGGTGCCTGTATACAAGCTCCCCGGGATCTTTTACATCCTTCTGCGCGAGCATTTTGCGGCCTTGGTTTAACATCTCGTACAAAGGATGGGCAGTGCAGCACTCCCTCAGTATTGTTGGCAATCGCTCTACGTGGGTTGAACGCAAGTCAGCAATGTGTCACACCGCTGGAAAAAAATCATCTCCACTACTAATCTTGAATAATGCACATTGTTGCTAAGTTGCGTGACAACTGTCAGCTGATTTCGTTTGTTGCAAAAAAAACATGTTTCCATGGCGACAGTAGCATTGTTTGAATCAACATTCCTTGGGGGTATATTTCTTCATGGGATATGCAAAAACAACTGGTAGCAGGTGCTGTGTATGGAGAAAGAGTCAGACTGAACACTGTGAGCTCAGAATAATGCGTGAACTTAGTCTTTTATTGCAGATCTCCAGAATGAATCTCCAACTTATGAGGCATCCTTAAATACCTGTGCTCCCAAGGGCTTATGGGATCCCTCTGGTGGCTGTATTGTAAGGGGGGTGTTGTGTGAGGGGGTCAGGTTCCCTTCTGACCAACTTGAGCGGTTTCGAATCGTTCCCCCTCCCTTGGGTTCTGTACTCTGGATTTATTTGAGGGGGGGGTTGACAAAGGTGCAGAGGACACTGGTTTAATGCAAAGAACTTTGGTTTTATTACAGTCAAAGTAATACAGGCTTATTACTCTAGTAAGAAAATACAAGGCCAACCTTACAATCACTCTAATAAAGAACAATTGAAGGAAAGGTACAAGGTCAAACTTAAAATCACTCTAATAAAGTACCATACACTACACATTCAAAGGGGGTTGCAGTAAAATGATACCTCCCACCTCCCAATACCTAATTCTAGCTAGGTTAGACTCCAGGTCAGGCAGGGACTTATGCTTACCAATCCTTTTGCTAGTTAATGGTAGATGGTGATGTTCTTCCTTCCTTCAGGACTTCAAGACTTTGAGGCTGGAGAAGTTAGTTTTACAACTGTCGCGTTGGTTTCTTTCCTTGTCTTGGTGAGGTAGTAGCGACCACCTCTCTCTCCAACCTCTGTTGAAAACCGTGGCCAGTTATATGATTTCAGTGTTCTAATCTTGCCGCCCAATCTGTTCACAATCCTTTGGATAATTTTGGCGGGCTTGGTTCTTCTTTGTAATATTTTGTCGGGCTCGTTAAAGTTGAAATGTCTTGGGTGGGTTGATGTTCGAAAACTGTTTCCTGCTGGAAATATTAGTTTGGTAATTGCAATGCCCTTTTGTGCTGAGTCTTTCGCATACAGGCTGGATTGGGCCTCTTTGTGATGTATATGCTGAAATAGTTTGTCCAGACCCACGTTGATGGGGAGCTATCTCTGGGTGATACTGTGATGGTAATGTCTCTTGTGGAGGAAGATTTCCAACTACTCATTCTTCCAGACAGGTTACCTCAGTCCTCACACCCAGACAGTTCCAATAATCAAGTGGACTTCCTTTGTTCCCTAGGTCCGCCCACAGGCTTGAATTTATCTTGTAAAAGTTCATAACTCTATTAAAGTTCATAATTTCTTCCATAAGCACGTTAGAGTTCCAAACTTTTCGGTAGATAGTCCCAAATTACATTTCCTTTCGAATGAGCCCAAACACAAGGGGTGCTCTGGTGAATTTTGCTCTCTACACTCCTTGAGTGTCAATCCAGGTAGGTTATAGGAGTGTTTGACACTCACAGCTGCCTCACAGGCTAGTCATAAGCTGTGAGTGTCAAACTCACGAGTCTCAAAACTCCCTTCATAAGCTGTGGACACAGTCTCTCCAGGAGTGCTCTTGCAGCACTCAGGGTACCTCACAGGCCAGGCATAAGCTATGAGGGCAGAAGCCCAGAGAGCGACACCCAAGGCACAACACTCCCCAGAACCCCTTACAGAACATGGTGACTGTGGCAGGACACAAGCAAACAGGTGATGTTAATATAACAGATGAGGTGATAAGAGAGGAAACTAAAATGGAGGAGAGAATTTCCTCATACATTTTTGGCAAGGTGAAGTTCACCAAACCTTGGGTGCAAGCCCTCACTCGGGCAGAGCGCCCAGTGGATGCTGCTGCCCAGTGGACAGCAGGGAAGGACCACAACCACAGGGTAGAAAAGGCCATCTGGCTTAACTGCCTCGCCCGCCAAGTCCGAAAGCTTGACCAGCGGGTGAAGGACTTGGAACAGAGTCTTCAGAAATCAGAGGAGCTCTCTGCTATCCGGTCTGTGGTTGGGGACAACCTGCTGGCCGAATTAGCTGAGGAGCAGCAAAGGAAGAGGCAGTTGGAGGAGACCTTTTGAAATAGCCGGGACTATCATCAGCATCAGGTCACTGAGGCCAAGGTTAGTTAGGGGTCCCTCCAGGAACGGAACTCTTGGTACGCCCAGAAAATTAGGGAACTGGAGAATAAATTAAAAGACGTGCAGGCAGCTTATAAGGTGGCCAGTAGCAGTGAGTTTCAAAGGGCAGATCACGGTCCCTGCCAGGAGAGGATTAAAACTCTCACCCACGTTCTATCCCAGGCAAAGGGGATGGTCGCCCTGATAGGACCTGGAGGGTCCACAGGGGACAAAGAAGAGTATTGGGGGGTAGAGGAGAATCCAAAGGCAAGAGACGCCCGACCGCCTCCTGAGGCACCGGAGGTTTGTCCGGTGGGGTACCAGGAGGGGCGGGGCATGCAGGTAGTAGCATACCCAGGGCTGGGGGCAGGACCAATGTGTCCCGCTCGGCAGCAGGGATGTGAGGCTCCAGCCGAGGGTCAGTTAAGGGCTGGATCAGGCGACCAGGCGCTGTCTGCTGCACCGGGTATGGTGGGGCAGCCGGAGGTAGAGGGACCAGCGCAGAAAGATCCTGAACAAGGGCGGATGTGCCCGGTCAGGCAGCGCAAGTACGGTCCTCCACAGGGAGGTGGCCAAGGTCAGGGAGCGCTGGAGAGCGACTTTATTATTCCCCATGGAGTTCAATCACTCAGGGCCATGGTGGCCCATTTGGCCAAACTCACTCCCACCGGGGACCCGTCTATCCACTTCATGGAGGTGATGCAGACAGGGGAAATTAATGGGTGCGACGAGGAAGAGACAGCCAAGCTGCTGCTCTTCTCTCTGGACAGCAAATTGTACCAGGCCCTCCTGGAAGAATGCCGGAGGGGACAGCGTACATTTACTGAGGTCCAGAGGGCCGTCCTTGAGGCTATGGGCTTCGATGACGGCAGTCCTTTCGAACGAGTCGACAGCTCGCAGGGGAAACCCCGCAGGCGTTTGCGGACAGGCTGTGGGTGGTATACCACGCAGCCTGTGGGGAGCTCCTCGACCGGGCGAATCTTTCCGCGGTACAGACTGGCCGCTGGCTGAGGATGCTGGTGGCAAACTGCTTGCCCCGGCTCAAGGCCAGGGCAGAACTGTGGTTCGATTCCCGGGACCCCAACCTCACTGAGGAAGCAGTGGTCAGGCAACTGGCACTGGTCCAACGGAATGGAGGAGGGGAGGAGGAGAAAACCTCCAAAGGTCGGGTAAATGAAGTAAAATCCAACTCGATTCCCAAAAGTGAATGGCACCAGGAGGGTGGCCGCTCGTCTGATAAGGAGGGAGTGTGCTACGGGTGCGGGAAAGCTGGGCACTTTAAAAGGGATTGCAGGAGCCCAGTAAAGAGATATGGGGGGAGAAGTCCTTCAGGAGTCGCCCAGAGTGGGGGAAGTGGAGCGAGCTCCTCACCATCCCTTGACCAGATAGTAGCTGCAGTGAGGACAGCGCTGGAGGGGACTGGGAAGGTAGCCACGGCAACAGGCAGGGAAGCACCAGCAACCCTGCCAGTACAGAGGCCGTGACTAGCCCAGACCCAGCCTGCATACCTGTGCCCACTAGAATACGACCCCTGGGGACGACCCTGGGTCAAGATGGAGGTTGAGGGTGTATTGGGTACTTACCTTTTGGACACTGGTGCTTCCAGCACGATCGTCCATTCGGAGGACCCCGCAACCTCACCTCTATCAAACGGGGTACCGTATCAACTAGTTGGGTTCACAGGTAATGAGAAGGCTGGGTTTTTCTCAGTCCCGCTCGCAGTTCGTTTAGGAGCCCTCCAAACACAATGGAAGTGCGTCCTGATGAACTGGGAGCAGGTGGGAAAAGGGACCTTGGGGGCTGATTTCATCATCGCTCGCCAGATCCTAGTAGACTTGAGGAATCACTGCCTGTGGGGCACAGTGGGCACGGGAGCAGAGGGAGAAGTCATGGTTATTGATAAGAAACAGGGAAAAGGGACTCTGTGTACAATGAAGCCAAAAGTGGGTCACGACCTGGAGGTCCTAGTCGGTAACACCCCGGCCGAGTACCGGGCCTATGTGCAAGCAAATCTTGCAGCATTTGCCACCCATAAACTCGATTGTGGGAGAGTCACAGGAGTGGAGGTTAGAATAGATGGGGATCCAATGTCCCGCCCGCAAAAGCAGTATGGCTTTCCCCGAGAGGCAGAAGCAGACTTGGAGACAGCTTTAAGCTCGCTCGTCGAGCAGGGTGTTTTGAGACCCATAGCCACCCATGTCAACTCCCCGCTTTGGCCGGTTAGGAAACCGGACAATTCTTGGAGGGCTACGGTGGATTATAGGGTGCTCAATAAAAACATCCCAGCTTGTGCTCCCACATTAGCGGCGGTTGCGGATCTGATCGGGGAAATCCCTGCATCCGCAACCACGTTCACAGTGTTGGACATATCCAACGGGTTCTGGTCTATCCCTGTACGGAGGGAAGACCAGTACAAGTTTGCCTTCACCTTCCGGGAACAGCAGTATACATGGAGCTGCCTCCCACAGGGCTTTCATAATAGTCCCAGCATCTTTCACCAATGCATGGCGAACTGCTTAAAAGGCTTCAGCCAGCCACACCAGCTGGTCCAGTATGTGGACGACCTGTTGTTGTTCACAGACAGCAGTGAGGAACACGGTCCACTGCTGGCCGAACTGCTGGTCTTACTGAAGGAAGGGGGTTTTAAAGTTAACCCCAAGAAAGCCCAGATAGGTCTAGGAGAAGTAAAATTCCTGGGCCTGACGATAAGGGCAGGAGAAAGGGCCATTGATGAGGCTAGAAGAAAGACAGTGCAGGAACTCCCTGTCCCTAGGGATGTGTCGGGGGTAAGGTCTTTCCTGGGAATCGCTGGCTACTGTAGAGACTTCATCGAGGACTATGCAGCCACTGCCGCCCCTCTGCTCAGACTCCTACACAAGGGGATCGAGTGGGAATGGGACAAGGGCTGTGAGGCAGCATTTGTCCGTCTTAAGAGAGACCTGCAGGTAGCACCAGCCCTAGGGGCAATTGATGGGGGGGAGGAATTCTACCTGGAGGTGGCAGCCAGTGGCGACAGCTTAAGTGCAGTGTTGCTCCAGGAGCGAAACGGTCAGCTGAGACCAGTGGTGTACTCCTCCAGGGTCCTCACGGAGGTAGAAAAGGGATACTCCAATTGTGAGAGGCACTTGCTTGCCACCCACTGGGCAGTAAAGAGAGCTCAGATCTTTACCGGAGTATCCCCCATTACACTCCTCACCCATCATACCCCGACGCAGATGCTGTTGGACAGGAGGATTAAGGACAGGACAGTGAGCAGTGCTAGAATCACTCGCTGGACCCTCCTCCACTCCCAAATGACTTTAAAGCAAATTTAATCTATCCAGGGCAGCCGCTCTGTGGAGGGAGTATTGGACATCAACTTTGGATTTCGGGCAGGAATACACCACACAGGCCGCGAGATCTATGTTGATGGCTCCAGTTCAGTGTCCGCGGGTACAAGACTCACGGGCTGCGGAGTTTGGGATCCCAAGGCAAGGATTACCTTGGTTCTTAAACTCCCATGCACCCTGAGCGCCCAGCAGGCGGAACTCTCGGCGGTGATGTATGTGGTCACACACCCCGAGGAATTCCCTACCCCATACACGATTTGCTCGGACAGCATGTTCACTTGCAATTCGTGTACAGAGTATCTGGCGATTTGGTCACGCCGGGGGTACACCTCTGTGGATGGGAAGCCCCTTGTGACCAAACCCCTGCTAGAAAAGATCGTGGCTGCAGTGGGAGAAACCGGGGATGTATATATCCATAAGGTAAAGGCCCACTCCAAAACTGAGCCACGGGGGGAAGGTAACCAGCAGGCAGACCTGCTGGCAAGGGAAGGTGCTCGTACAGGTCGCCCATGGGACCCATACGAGGCAGGCAGGATAGCAGCAGCAAGAAGCAAGCCAGGGACACAAGGGAGCGTAGGGGCGGCTGCGGCCCCGGACCTTAAAGTAGTCCAGATGCAGGATCCGATCCTGAAGGCTGCCTTGGCTGCTATCAAAAAGGGGGAAAAGGCGGAGGGCCCATACAGTGCTGCAGATATTGCTGTGCGGGAAGGCATGTTGTTTAAAGGGGACAAATGGGTAGTTTGGGATCCCAAGGCAAGGCCATAACACCGGAGGGAATTCCTTCAGCTGGCCCATGAGGGTCCAGGTACGGGACAGCCCGGGCCGGAGTCTACCTGGCAATGGGTAGAAAAGGCAAGGTGGTGGCCAGGCCTCCGGGAAGACGTCCACAACTTATGTGCGGGCTGTGTAGTCAAACAACCCGGACCCGCAGAAAAGGAAGGTGTCTATGGGACACGTCAGGTGGGTAGAGGGACCGTGGCAGTCGATCCAGATCGACTACATCGGACCCCTACCGGCTGCCCAGGGAGGTTATAAATACTGCCTCGTCCTGGTGGAAGCCTTCCCTTGCCGAACAGCTACTGCGGTGGGGACTGCAAAAATCCAGAGAGAGAGAGAGACACCCAAGGCACAACAACACTCCCTGAGAACCCCTTACACATGGAAACATTTTGATCGGCCCGAGCACACATAATGAGATTATCCTGTATCTGAGCGGACGAGATTGTTTACATTTCAATTTAACCCCGTGTTGACTTACGGATGATTCGAATTCCGGCTTTTCTTTTGCAGCAAATGCCTAAAAATAGACTGAAGCTGATTTTACAACTCTAGGGGCCGGATTTCCGGGTGGTTTGCGACTGAGTTCACGCCGCGTTTTGTCCCTCGGCGGCGAAATCCCGCTCGCTAAGCCCGGGCCGATCGCGGGCTCCTTGTTTGCGGCGGTGATGGGACGTACCACCGGGGAGCGCTGCGCCGGACGTAGAACGACTCGGATTGCGTGACCGTCCAAGTTTCGGCGCTCTTCCATCCCGTACGCCACGCCCCGAACACCGACCGGTAAAACCTAACCGCTCAGTCCTGCCAGCAGCGGCAAAGTTGGAAAACCTGAAAAATAGGTAAGTTCAAGTTTTTTGGGGTTTTTTTTTGCAGCGATTAGTTAGTTAAGGGTCTTGGTAATGTGCTTTTTGAATGTTTATTTTGAATATTTTTCGATCCCCCTCCCGAGGCCTCTCTCGCAGCGCTCCCAGCCAAGCACTAAAGTTGCCGAGGATCGTGATTTTTCACCCCGAAAATAGTGCGACGCCTCCCTTTCCGATCAGACACCAAGTGCTGAGAGTTGGGCCTTAAATCAGTAACGCAGCAAAAACAGTGATGCTCACATATCGCTTGCGTTTACCCCCAAAAACCCACAACCCGAACATCCAGCTCAAAGCATATTAGAAACATAACAAAAGCAGTCCGACTGAGTCGAAATCTTCGAACCACCTACACCGCTCACGACAACAACAACAACTTGTACTTAGATAGCACCTTTAACGTAGTAAAACGTCCCAAGGTGCTTCATTGGAGCGTTATAAGACACACAAAACAATTTGACTCCGAGCCGCATATGAAGAAATTGGGGCAGGTGACCAGAAGCTCGGTCAAAGAGGACGGTTTTAAGGAGCGTCTTAAAGGAGGAGAGAGAGGTAGAGAGGCGGAGAGGTTTAGGGAGGGAGTTCCAGAGCTGGTAATCAGGTAATCAGACTGGAATCCTGAGAATAAAGCAAATGTCAATTTCTCTGTCAGCCTGAGTGATTGTAAAAACAGATCTGAAGAATAGGTCAGGATTGTTAAATATGTTAACATTCAGTTGGATGATTGATTTTCAAAAGTTCCTCAGAAATGTTTTGCATAACTCTCAAAAAATAACACCTGCCAACATTTTGCAATGCCAGCGTTTGAAACTTTCACCACAGTAGGTGGCCATGTTGTTACTGCTTCCTTTAATGCAGAGTTTTCAGATAGGCTGTACTTCTCAGGCTGCTTGAATACTGTGAGCCCTGATACTGGCCTGATACTGTTAACTGTATTACCCTGACTGGTGCAGACGGATTGTTACCATCATCATAGGCAGTCCCTCGGAATCGAGGAAACATAGAAACATAGAAAATAGGTGCAGGAGTAGGCCATTCGGCCCTTTGAGCCTGCACCACCATTCAATAAGATCATGGCTGATCATTCACCTCAGTACCCCTTTCCTGCTTTCTCTCCATACCCCTTGATCCCTTTAGCCGTAAGGGCCATATCTAACTCCCTCTTGAATATATCCAATGAATTGGCATCAACAGCCCTCTGCGGCAGGGAATTCCACAGGTTCACAACTCTCTGAGTGAAGAAGTTTCTCCTCATCTCAGTCCGAAATGGCTTACCCCTTATCCTAAGACTATGTCCCCTGGTTCTAGACTTCCCCAACATGGGGAACATTCTTCCTGCATCTAACCTGTCCAGTCCTGTCAGAATCTTACACGTTTCTATGAGATCCCCTCTCATCCTTCTAAAGGCCCAGTTGATCCAGTCTCTCCTCATATGTCAGTCCAGCCATCCCTGGAATCAGTCTGGTGAACCTTCGCTGCACTCCCTCAATAGCAAGAATGTCCTTCCTCAGATTAGGAGACCAAAACTGAATGCAATATTCCAGGTGAGGCCTCAACTGCAGTAAGATCTCGCTGCTCCTATACTCAAATCCCCTAGCTATGAAGGCCAACATACCATTTGCCTTCTTCACCGCCTGCTGTACCTGCATGCCAACTTTCAATGACTGATAAAGCATGATACCCAGGTCTTGTTGCATCTCCCTTTTTTCGAATCTGCCGCCATTCAGATAATATTCTGCCTTTGTGTTTTTGCCCGCAAAATGGATAACCTCACATTTATCCACATTATACTGCATCTGCCATGCATTTGCCCACTCACCTAACCTGTCCAAGTCACCCTGCAGCCTCTTAGCGTCCTCCTCACAGCTCACACCGCCACCCAGTTTAGTGTTGTCTGCAAACTTGGAGATATTACATGCAATTCCTTCATCCAAATGATTGAGATAGGGGAGCGGAAATTGACGTAGGATGGGATATGGGTGCAGGTTTTTTGGGTGAGCTGTCGTTCCCTGTAGTTACAGTCGGTGCAGAGTCCAACGTTATGGTCTGCAACGCTATCTCCTCCACCTCTTAGGCTAACCCCAGCTGATCCATCATGGGAGGTTCAGCTTCCCTTTGGACCTTGCTAGTGGTAGAGCCTTTCTCCCCACTTCTGTTAGTGGGCTGGGAACCCCTACCCAGTGGTGGGATAGCCTTACTGGAGCAGTAAACCATCCCCGGCTGTAGAGCTTCGGGGCCCGCTGCCTCCTCCGGAGCCTCCACATCCACCGGGGCCTGTTCTTCCTCCAGTGCCTGGTTCCCTTCCCTTGCTCATCCCCTCTGTTTGTTACCCCTTTTGGGGTCAAACAATTTACACTGATTAATGTGATACCACTTCACCCGGCGAGGCAATTGAACCGCATAGACCATAGGGCTAGCCTTGTCGACTATGTTGTATGGTCCCATATACAGTGGTTCAAATACCCCGACCCAGGCGAAGCTTCTCACCATCACCTGGTCGCCCACCTCCCAAACATGGTGACTGCGGGGTTCCAGTAGCAGCCGATTGGCACGGTGCTGTTTACCCATGTTGTTGGCCGCCTGCCAGTGAATCTGTTCGAACAGATTCCTGACGAAGCGGTCCCGGTTCACCTCTCGGAGCTGCCCTTCGGTGAGAACCGGCACCAACACATGCACTGGGGTTCTCATGATCCGGCCAGTCATCAGCTCATGGGGTGAGTACCCTGTGCTCTTTGACTGACTGGCCCGGATTCCCATGAGGACCAACGGTAAGACCTCCACCCACTTGTTCGGTGAGTCTCCCGTCTCCTTGCGCAGCCTTTCCTTTAGGGTCTGGTTCAGGCGTTCTACGGGGCCTGAGGACTGAGGGTTGTAGGCAACATGCCATTTGGCTCTTATCCCCAGCATCTTTAGGGTGGCCTCAATCACCTGGCCGGTGAAGTGGCTTCCCCGGTCGGGCTCCACGATTTGAGGTAGACCCCACTGAGAGAACACCTCCCTTGCCAGGATTTTTGCAGTCCCCACTGCGGTAGCTGTTCGGCAAGGGAAGGCTTTCACCCACTTGGAAAACACATCCACCAGGACGAGGCAGTATTTATAACCTCCTTGGGCGGCCGGTAGGGGTCCGATGTAGTCGATCTGGATCGACTGCCATGGTCCCTCTACCCGCCTGACGTGTCCCATAGACGCCTTCCTTTTCTGAGGGTCTGGGTTGTTTGCAGCGCAAACCAGACAGCCCGCACAGAAGTCGCGGACGTCTTCCCGGAGGCCTGGCTACCACCCTGCCTTTTCTACCCGTTGCCAGGTAGATTCTGGCCCGCGGTATCCCGCACGTGGACCCTCATGGGCCAGCTGAAGGAATTCCCTCTGGTGTTGTGGCGGCACTACCCATTTGTCCCCTTTAAACAACATGCCTTCCCGCACAGCAATATCTGCAGCACTGTATGGGCCCTCCGCCTTTTCCCCCCTTTTGATAGCAGCCAAGGCAGCCTTCAGGACCGGATACTGCATCTGGACTACTTTAAGGTCCGGGGCCACAGCTGCCTTCTACGCTCCCTTGTGCCCCTGGCTTGCTTCTTGCTGCTGCTATCCTGCCTGCCTCGTATGGGTCCCATAGGCGACCTGTACGAGCACCTTCCCTTGCCAACAGGTCTGCCTGCTAGTTACCTTCCCCCCGTGGCTCAGTTTTGGAGTGAGCCTTTACCTTATGGATATATACATCCCCGGTTTCTCCCACTGCAGCCACGGTCTTTACTAGCAGGGGTTTGGTCACAAGGGGCTTCCATTCCGTAGAGGTGTACCCCCGGCATGACCAAATCGCCAGATACTCTGTACACGAATTGCAAGTGAACATGCTGTCCGAGCAAATCGTGTATGGGGTAGGGAATTCCTCGGGGTGTGTGACCACATACATCACCGCCGAGAGTTGCACCTGCTGGGCGCTCAGGGTGCATGGGAGTTTAAGAGCCAAGGCAATCCCTGCCTTGGGATCCCAAACTCCGCAGCCTGTGAGTCTTGTACCCGCGGACACTGAACTGGAGCCATCAACGTAGATCTCGCGGCCTGTGGGGTGTATCCCTGCCCGAAATCCAAAGTTGATGTCCCATACTCCCTCCACAGAGCATCGATGTGGCTGCCCTGGATAGATTAAATTTGCTGCGAGCCTGGGCTCGCAGAGACCCTTGACCTTTAAAGTCATTTGGGAGAGGAGGAGGGTCCAGCGAGTGATTCTAGCACTGCTCACTGTCCCGTCCTTAATCCTCCCGTGAGGAGTGTAATGGGGGATATTCCGGTAAAGATCTGAGCTCTCTTTACTGCCCAGTGGGTGGCAAGCAAGTGCCTCTCACAATTGGAGTATCCCTTTTCTACCTCCGTGAGGACCCTGGAGGAGTACACCACTGGTCTCAGCTGACCGTTTCGCTCCTGGAGCAACACTGCACTTAAGCTGTCACCACTGGCTGCCACCTCCAGGAAGAATTCCTCCCCCCCATCAATTGCCCCTCGGGCTGGTGCTACCTGCAGGTCTCTCTTAAGACGGACAAATGCTGCCTCACAGCCCTTGTCCCATTCCCACTTATGTAGGAGTCTGAGCAGAGGGGCGGCAGTGGCTGCATAGTCCTCGATGAAGTCTCTACAGTAGCCAGCGATTCCCAGGAAAGACCTTACCCCCGACACGTCCCTAGGGACAGGGAGTTCCTGCACTGCCTTTCTTCTAGCCTCATCAATGGCCCTTTCTCCTGCCCTTATCGCCAGGCCCAGGAATTTTACTTCTCCTAGACCTATCTGGGCTTTCTTGAGGTTAACTTTAAAACCCCCTTCCTTCAGTAAGACCAGCAGTTCGGCCAGCAGTGGACCGTGTTCCTCACTGCTGTCTGTGAACAACAACAGGTCGTCCACATACTGGACCAGCTGGTGTGGCTGGCTGAAGCCTTTTAAGCAGTTCGCCATGCATTGGTGAAAGATGCTGGGACTATTATGAAAGCCCTGTGGGAGGCAGCTCCATGTATACTGCTGTTCCCGGAAGGTGAAGGCAAACTTGTACTGGTCTTCCCTCCGTACAGGGATAGACCAGAACCCGTTGGATATGTCCAACACTGAACGTGGTTGTGGATGCAGGGATTTCCCCGATCAGATCCGCAACCGCCGCTAATGTGGGAGCACAAGCTGGGATGTTTTTATTGAGCACCCTATAATCCACCGTAGCCCTCCAAGAATTGTCCGGTTTCCTAACCGGCCAAAGCGGGGAGTTGACATGGGTGGCTATGGGTCTCAAAACACCCTGTTCGACGAGCGAGCTTAAAGCTGTCTCCAGGTCTGCTTCTGCCTCTCAGGGAAAGCCATACTGCTTTTGCAGGCGGGACATGGGATCCCCATCTATTCTAACCTCCACTCCTGTGACTCTCTCACAGTCGTGTTTATGGGTGGCAAATGCTGCAAGACTTGCTTGCACATAGGCCTGGTACTGGGCCGGGGTGTTACCGACCAGAACCTCCAGGTCGTAACCCACTTTTGGCTTCATTGTACACAGAGTCCCCTTTCCCTGTTTCTTTTCAATAACCATGACTTCTCCCTCTGCTCCCGTGTCCACTGTGCCCCATGGACAGTGATTCCTCAAGTCTACTAGGATCTGGTGAGCGATGATGAAATCAGCCCCCAAGATCCCTTTTCCCACCTGCTCACAGCTCATCAGCACTTCCGTTGTGTTTGGAGGGCTCCTAAACGAACTGCGAGCGGGACTGAGAAAAACCCTGTGAACCCAACTAGTTGATACGGCACCCCGTTTGATAGAGGTGAGGTTGCAGGGTCCTCTGAATGGACTATCGTGCTGGAAGCACCAGTGTCCAAAAGGTAAGTACCCAATACACCCTCAACCTCCATCTTGACCCAGGGTCGTCCCCAGGGGTCGTATTCTAGTGGGCACAGGTATGCAGGCTGGGTCTGGGCTAGTCACGGCCTCTGTACTGGCAGGGTTGCTGGTGCTTCCCTGCCTGTTGCCGTGGCTACCTTCCCAGTCCCCTCCAGCGCTGTCCTCACTGCAGCTACTATCTGGTCAAGGGATGGTGAGGAGCTCGCTCCACTTCCCCCACTCTGGGCGGCTCCTAAAGAACTTCTCCCCCCATATCTCTTTACTGGGCTCCTGCAATCCCTTTTAAAATGCCCAGCTTTCCCGCACCCGTAGCACATCCCTCCTTATCAGACGAGCGGCCACCCTCCTGGTGCCATTCCATTTTGGGAATCGAGTTGGGTTTTACTTCATCTACCTGACCTTTGGAAGTTTTCCCCTCCTCCCCTCCTCCCCTCCTCCATTCTGTTGGACCAGTGCCAGTTGCCTGACCACTGCTTCCTCAGTGAGGTTGAGGTCCCGGGAATCGAACCACAGTTCTGCCGTGGCCTTGAGCAGGGGCAAGCAGTTTGCCACCAGCATCCTCAGCCAGCGGCCAGTCTGTACCGCGGAAAGATTCGCCCGGTCGAGGAGCTCCCCACAGGCTGCGTGGTATACCACCCACAGCCTGTCCGCAAACGCCTGCGGGGTTTCCCCTGCGAGCTGTCGACTCGTTCGAAAGGACTGCCGTCATCGAAGCCCATAGCCTCAAGGACGGCCCTCTGGACCTCAGTAAATGTACGCTGTCCCCTCCGGCATTCTGCCGGTAGGGCCTGGTACAATTTGCTGTCCAGAGAGTAGAGCAGCAGCTTGGCTGTCTCTTCCTCGTCGCACCCATTAATTTCCCCTGCCTGCATCACCTCCATGAAGTGGATAGACGGGTCCCCGCTGCGAGTGAGTTTGGCCCTGAGTAACTGAACTCCATGGGGAATAATAAAGTCGCTCTCCAGCGCTCTCTGACCTTGGCCACCCCCCTTTGGAGGACCGTACTTGCGCCGCCTGACCGGGCACATCCGCCCTTGTTCAGGATCTTTCTGCGCTGGTCCCTCTATCTCCGGCTGACCCACCATACCCGGTGCAGCAGACAGCGCCTGGTCACCTGATCCAGTCCTTAACTGACCCTCGGCAGGAGCCTCACATCCCTGCTGCCGAGCGGGACACATTGGTCCTGCCCCCAGCCCTGGGTCTGCTACTACCTGCGTGCCCCGCCCCTCCTGGTACCCCACCGGACAAACCACCGGTGCCTCAGGAGGTGGTCGGGCGTCTCTTGCCTTTGGATTCTCCTCTACCCCCCAATACTCTCCTTTGTCCCCTGTGGACCCTCCAGGTCTTTGCCTCCTTTGCCTGGGATAGAGCGTGGGTGAAAGTTTGAATCCTCTCCTGGCAGGGACCGTGATCTGCAAACTCACTGCTACTGGCCACTTTATAGGCTGCCTGTACATCTTTTAATTTATACTCTAGTTCCCAAATTTTCTGGGTGTACCGAAAGTTCTGTTCCCGGAGGGACCCCTCACTACCCTTGGCCTCAGTGACCTGACACTGAAGATAGTCCCGGCTATTTCGGAAGGTCTCCTCCAACTGCCTCTTCCCTTGCTGCTCCTCAGCTAATTCGGCCAGCAGGTTGTCCCCAACCGCAGCCCGGATAGCAGAGAGCTCCTCTGATTTCTGAAGACTCTGTTCCAAGTCCTTCACCTGCTGGTCGAGCTTTCGGACTTGGCTGGTGAGGCAGTTAAGCCAGATGGCCTTTTCCATCCTGTGGTTGTGGTCCTTCCCTGTTGTCCACAGGGCAGCAGCATCCACTGGGCGCTCTGCCCGAGTGAGGGCTTGGTGAGGTTCACCTTGCCAAAAATGTATGAGGAAATTCTCTCCACTATTTTAGTTTCCTCTCTTATCACCTCATCTGTTATATTAACATCTCCTGTTTGCTTATGTCCTGCGGCGGTCACCATGTTCTGTAAGGGGTTTTTAGGGAGTGTTGTTGTGCCTTGGGTGTCTCTTGCTGGGCTTCTGCCCTCACAGCTTATGCCTGGCCTGTGAGGCACCTGTGAGTGTCAAACACTCCTAACCCCTTCTTCCCTAGCCCGTGACACACAGTTGAGCGTTTTCGAGGTGCTCCTAGCTTCCCTTACACTGTTCTGACATAAAACTCACGATCAGAAGATGTAATACAATAGAACTGAGACAAGGTGATTCCAAGAGGAACTTAGGCTTCCAATTTATTTGACAAGGTGTATCTCAACAAACAGCAATACATCAACAAAACAATCCCCCTAAATCCCACTAAACGGACACAACGGAAATCGTTACACAAGTTTAGCAGTACAATGCCCAACCTCCCACCTTTCCTGGCCTAACTGAGTTGGGAGTTCCGGGGACCAGAAGTTATACTCACTACTGTGCCTTCTGCAGTCTGGTGGTTTGTTTCTTCTATCTTCTGTCTTCGGACACTGGTTTTCCTTCAGTGTTGAGAGGCTTGCTAGTTGTTGGATCACGAGAGCAGGGAACCACACACACTACGTCAGAAACCCCTTTTTATAGCCAGATTATCCAGTCCGCCTCTCCTGCTGAAATCGATTCTTCCCATTGGTGGGCTTTGTGATTTTGAAAAATGCAGCAGTTTTAGATTATTGCGGGTTTTTTCCACAGATGTTAACCTACTCAAGGTTTGAGTGGGTGTTGATTGCGTTGGCCGCCTGTAGCCATTGTGTAGGCCCTTGGGTTGTTTTGGGTTCCCTGGTTTCTGAAGGTCTGCATAATTTTCCTCCAATTCAGTTTTTCTAACCTACTCAAGGTTTGAGTGGGTGTTAATTGGGTTGGCCTCCTGTAGCCATTGTGTAGGTTCCTGGTTTGTTTTGGGTTCCCCAGTTTTCTGAAGACCTGCATAATTTCCTTCCATAGTGTAAACATGGGGAAGACTATAGTCTGATAATGGCTGTGAGTCAGTCCCACAGTTTTCGAGCAAGTGCTCTCCCATTGGCTTGGAAACCCCATGCTTCGGGCTGACTCTGTCCCACCATTGGCTCTCCGGTGTCCTCCCCCGTCCAATCACTGCTCTGCCAAGGTCAAACCGTCTCGGTTTCAATTCACAGCACAGACTGATCCCACAGCCCTTTTCCTTCTGGGTAAAATGAGGGGGTTTTCGTCCTCCCCTACACATGCTGTGACACTAGAGGTGTCAGTCGTGGTTCAGTGGGTAGCACTCTCGCCTCTGAGTCAGAAACGCAAGCCTTGCATTTACATAGCGCCTTTCATGACCACCGAACGTCTCAAAACGCTTCACAGCTAATGAAGTGCTTTTGGAGCATAGTCACTGTCGTAATGTGGGAAGCTCCCACAGACAACAATGTGATAATGACCAGATCATTGTTTTAGTGATGTTGATTGAGGAATAAATATTTTCTCGGAAACCGGGGATAACTCCCCTGCTCTTCTTTGAACTAGTGCCATGGAATCTTTTAGATCCACCTGAGAGAGCAGATGGGGTCTCGGTTTAACGTCTCATCTGAAAGACGGCATCTCCGACAGTGGGTTCAAGTCCCACTCCAGGGACTTGTGCACAAACATCTAGGCTGACACTCCCAGTGCAGTACTGAGAGAATGCCGCACTGTCGGAGAGGCAGTACTGAGGGAGCGCCGCACTGTCGGAGGGGCGGTACTGAGGGAGTGCCGCACTGTCGGAGGGGCAGTACTGAGGGAGCGCCGTACTGTCAGAGGGGCAGTATTGAAGGAATGCCGCACTGTCGGAGGGGCAGTACTGAGGGAATGCCGCACTGTCGGAGGGACAGTATTGAAGGAATGCCGCACTGTCGGAGGGGCAGTATTGAAGGAATGCCGCACTGTCGGAGAGGCAGTACTGAGGGAGCGCCGCACTGTCGGAGGGGCAGTACTGAGGGAATGCCGCACTGTCGGAGGGGCAGTACTGAGGGAATGCCGCTCTGTCGGAGGGGCAGTACTGAGGGAATGCCGCACTGTCGGAGGGGCAGTACTGAGGGAATGCTGCACTTTCATAGGGGCAGTACTGAGGGAGTGCTGCACTGTCGTAGGGGCAGTGCTGAGGGAGCGCTGCACTGTCGGAGGTGCCGTTTTTCGGATGTGACTTTAAACTGAGGTCCCATCTGCTCTCTCAGGTGGACGTAAAAGATCCCATGCACTAGTTCGAAGAAGAGCAGGGGAGTTCTCCCTGGTGCCCTGGGGCCAATATTTATCCCTCAACCAACATAACAAAAACAGATTATCTGGTTATTATCACATTGCTGTCTGTGGGAGCTTGCTGTGTGCAAATTGGCTGCTGCGTTTCCCACATTACAACAGTGACTACACTCCAAAGGTGGTAAAACGCTTTGGGACGTTGGAGATGTGTGGCTCCGCTGTTAGCTTAGAAAAATACATATAATGCTGCAGTTACTTGATTTGTAGCAGGGCATCATTTCACGCTGTGCTTTCACAGAGATTTATGCAAAGTAGCTATTAGGAAAGGGAGCTTTGAATGTCTTACAACATTCAATTTTACATTGAAATATTCCTCTTGAATCAGCTTCTATTGTGATGGCAATTAACTGTTTGTAAAAGACTAACTAATGTTGGAACCCTGCCTTATGGATGAAAATTAATCAATAATAGAGTGAATCATGAGCTTCAAAAGCACGCACTGACTTTTCAAATGGTTTAATTATTCAGTCAGAGATTTAGATGTGTCATGTATGTAACCTTCATGTAACTGTTGCCTTCATGTAACAACACTGCATACAGTATACACTTAAGAAATGCACACCTTGACCACAGGGGGTGAACTTGTGGGAAACACTCCTCACCTGGTCATCCAGGTATATAAACGGAGGTCCCACGCAGGGCCATCACTTCTTGGTCCTGTGAATAAAAATTAGGGTCACAGAGTGACCTTGTCTGCAGAATGTGCCTCGTGTGAATTTATAGTAGTGTGTGAGGACACAACATTTGGCGACGAGAAACGGGAATCAACGACTCACAAGAATGGCCACCGGTAGCACAGAGGAACAGTACTGTGTTGGTGAGGACTGGGACGATTTCATTGAGAGGCTCCAGCAGAGCTTTGTCATGAAGGACTGGCTGGGAGATGCAGCGGCTGACAAGCGAAGGGCGCATCTACTGACCAGCTGTGGACCTAGGACGTACGCGCTGATGAAAGACCTGCTCGTACCCGAGAAGCCGGCGGACAAAACCTTTGAAGAGCTCAGCACTCTGATCAGTGAGCACCTCAAACCGACGAGCAGTATACACATGGCCCGACACCGATTCTATGCACACCGACATTGGGAAGGACAGAGCATACCGGACTTTGTTGCGGACCTTCGGCGCTTGGCCAGCCTCTGTAAGTTCACAGACGCCTGCAGGGGGGAGATGTTAAGGGATTTCTTCATTGAGGGCATTGGTCATGCCAGGATTTTCAGAAAACTAATTGAGACCAAGGACTTGACCTTGGAAGCGGCGGCGTTGATGGCTCAGACCTTTATGGCGGGGGAGAAGGAAACCAAGATAATATAGGCGCGCAACTCTGCTCCCAAAGTGGCGATGGAGCAGGGACTTAACATTGTAAACGCGACTCAGAACCCCGCAGGCAGGCAAGGGCAATTCGACACCAACCAGGCAGCAACAGACCCTCAACAGAGACAATGGCAGGTTGAACGAACATTTACACCATTACAGTGGACAATACGTCCCGGGATGGGGCCATCGACACCCACTAACAGAGTGCTCAAGAGTAATCAAAGAGACAATCAGAGAGGAATACCTGGTAACAGCTCTTTTGTTCACAACAATCTCAGCTCATGCTGGAGGTGCGGGGGCAGACATGTTGCAAAAACCTGTAGGTTTCAACAATTTATCTATGGAATTTGTAACTTCAGTGGACATTTAGCCAGAATGTGCAGGAAGCCCGCAGCGAGGCTAATTTACGAGGCAGATGAACCACAAGAGGGGTCTGCAAGGCAGGTTGTTGCTTGGGACAAAGCAATGGATGCTGAAGTTCAGCGGGTTCATGTGCCAAACATCCACAGCTCATATACAAAAACACCACCTATGATGATGAAAGTCCTATTAAACAGCATCCCGGTATGTATGGAGCTGGACACAGGGGCCAGCCAGTCACTTATGAGTGTCCAACAATTCGAGAAACTATGGCCACTCAGAGCTAGCAGACCCAAACTAGAACGCATTGACACGCAATTACGGACGTACACCAAAGAGATCATCCCAGTGCTAGGCAGTGCAATGTTGGTGGTCACACATAATGGATTTCAGAACCGACTGCCACTCTGGATTGTCCCGGGAAATGGTCCCGCGCTTTTGGGGAGGAGCTGGCTAGCCGAGATGAACTGGAAATGGGGGGATGTGCACGCCATTTCATCTGTGGAGCAAGTTCATGCTCACAAGTCCTACAGAAATTTGAGTCACTATTTCAACCTGGTGTCGGGACTTTCAAAGGTACCAAAGTAATGATACGCATCACCCTGGATGCCAGACCAGTGCACCACAAAGCCAGAGCTGTGCTGTATGTGATGCGGGAGAAACTTGAGAGTGAGTTGGACAGGTTGCGAAGAGAGGGCATAATTTCGCCTGTTGAATTCAACGACTGGGCAAGCCCCATCGTCCCTGTCCTAAAAACGGATGGCTCGGTCAGGATCTGTGGCGACTACAAGGCCATTATCAACCGAGTGTCACTACAAGACCAATACCCGCTTCTGAGAGCGGAGGATCTTTTTGCCACGCTGACAGGCGGCAAGCTGTTCACCAAGTTGGACCTCACTTCGGCCTACATGACCCAGGAACTGGCCGAAGAAGCCAAGCTACTGACCACCATCACCACGCACAAGGGGCTGTTTGTCTACAACAGGTGTCTGTTTGGCATTCGTTCAGCAGCCGCTATCTTCCAGAGGAACATGGAAAGCCTGCTCAAATCCATCCCTGGAACAATCGTATTTCAGGACGGTATCCTTATCACGGGTCGAGACACTGAGGAACACCTCCACAACCTGGAGGAAGTGCTACGCTGACTGGACTGGGTAGGCCTGCGACTAAAGAATTCCAAGTGTGTGTTTTTTGCCCCAGAGGTCGAGTTTTTGGGCAGGAGGGTTGCCGCAGACGGGATCCGGCCCACCGAATCCAAAACGGAGGCGATTCGTCATGCGCCCAGGCACGGCAACACGTCGGAGTTGCGTTCATTTCTGGGACTCTTGAACTATTTCGGGAACTTTCTGCCGAACTTAAGCACATTGTTGGAGCCGCTACACATGCTCCTGTGTAAGGGTTGCGATTGGTTTTGGGGGGACTGTCAGGAAGGGGCTTTCAATCGGGCGCGGAACCTGCTTTGTTCTAATAAGCTGTTGACCCTGTACAACCCCTGTAAGAAACTGGTTTTGACATGTGCTGCATCATCCTATGGGGTTGGGTGCGTGTTGCAGCAGAGTAATGATGAGCGCCAACTCCAACCTGTGGCTTATGCCTCCAGGTCGCTCTCCCAAGCAGAGCGGGGATATGGGATGGTTGAAAAGGAAGCACTCGCATGTATCTACGGGGTGAAAAAGATGCACCAGTACCTTTTTGGCAGAAGGTTCGAGTTAGAAACGGACCACAAGCCGTTAACATCCCTGTTGTCAGACAGCAAGGCTGTCAATGCCAACGCGTCAGCTCACATACAGCGATGGGCTCACGCTGGCTGCTTATGACTTCTCCATCCGGCACCGGCCTGGCACTGAAAATTGCACTGACGCACTCAGCAGGCTTCCACTGGCCACCACTGAGGGGGCAGCGGAGCAAAGCGCCGAGATGGTCATGGCTGTTGATGCCTTTGACAGCGCAGGCTCCCCCATCACAGCCCGCCAGATCAAAATCTGGACAAACAGAGATCCCCTCCTATCTCTGATTAAAAAATGTGTCCTGACTGGGGATTGGGCGCCCGCACACGGAGCCCTGAAGAGGTCAGACCGTTTCACAGACGGATGGACGAACTCTCCATCCAAGCCGACTGCCTACTATGGGGCAGCTGGGTAGTTATGCCCCAGAAGGGAAGGGAAGCATTCATCAGGGATCTCCACAGCGAGCACCCAGGCATCATGCTAATGAAGGCCATTGCCCGGTCACATGTATGGTGGCCGGGAATTGATGCAGACCTGGAACACTGTGTTCGCAGGTGCACGATGTGTGCCCAGCTGGGCAATGCCCCCAGGGAGGCCCCACTCAGCCCGTGGCCCTGACCCACCAAGCCATGGTCACGTATTCACATCAACTAGGCGGGCTCATTCATGGGGAAAATGTTCCTCATTGTTGTTGATGCGTACTCGAAATGGATCGACTGCATCATATTGAATTCGTGCACGACATCCACCACTGTGGAGAGTCTGCGTGCGGTCTTTGCGACCCACGGCTTGCCGGACATCCTGGTTAGCGACAACGGCCTGTGTTTCACTAGCTATGAATTCCGGGAGTTTATGTCGGGTAATGGCATCAAACATGTCAGGACGGCACCAATCAAGCCGGCTTCCAATGGCCAGGTGGAACGTGCGGTCCGAATCATAAAACAAGGCATGCTCCGGATTCAAGGACCCTCCCTTCAATGCCGCCTATCGCGCTTCCTGCTGGCCTATAGGTCTCGACCGCACTCGCTCACGGGAGTCCCGCCCGCGGAACTACTCATGAAACATACACTTAAAACTCGGCTGTCCCTCATTCACCCAGTCCTGTCAGACATTATTGAGGGCAAGCGCCAGTCCCAAAATGAGTGCCGTGAATGTAACTCAAAGAGGTGATGTATAGAAATCGAAGACCTTGTATTTGTTCTTAATCACGCTTTGGGGCCCAAGTGGCTTGGGGGTACTGTAATTGGCAAAGAGGGAAATAGGGTCATAGTGGTCAGACTTAACAATGGACAGATATGCCGCAAGCATCTGGACCAAGTAAAAAAAAGGTTCAGCATGGACACTGAGGAACCTGAGGAAGATCATGAGATGGTGCTCACACCACCGCCAGTGAACGAGCAACAAGAACATTCAGCAGCATGCACAGTCCCTGCGGCCAGCCCGGACAGGCCGGAATCACCACAGGTGACAGACACGCATGCCAAGGCTCAACAACCAGAGCCCCAACTGCGGCGCTCCACGAGAGAGCACAGACCACCCAAAAGACTTAATCTTTGACCCCATAAGACGTTGGGGGAGAGGTGATGTCATTTATGTAACCTTCATGTAACAACACTGCATACTGTATACACCGAAGAAATGCACACCTTGACCATAGGCGGTGAACTTGTGGGAGACACTCCTCACCTGGTCATCCAGGTATATAAAGGGAGGTCCCACGCAGGGTCATCACTTCTTGGTCCTAAGAATAAAGGTTAGGGTCACAGAGTGACCTTGTCCCCAGAATGTGCCTCGTGTGAATTTATAGTAGTGTGTGAGGACACAACAAGATAGATTTCTGTGTGGTATTTAATCTGATTGATTGCTCCTCACTGTCCAGTGCCGTCTCTGCCCATAGCCCAGTTCACACCTGCTGACCTACATTTGTTTAATGTGTGCCCATCAACATGCAGAAGGTTACTACTCAGGAATGAAACACGGTCCATCCAACAACAACTTGTGTTTATATAGCGCCTTTAATGCAGTGAAACATCCCAAGGTGCTTCACAGGAGTATTATGAGATTAAAATCTTGACACTGAGCCGCATAAGACGAAATTCATGCAGGTGACCAAAAGCTTGATCAAAGAGGTAGGTTTTAAGGAGTGCCTTAAAGTGAGAGAGAGAGGTAGCAAGGTTTAGGGAGGGAGCTCCAGAGCTTGAGGCCCAGGCAGCAGAAGGCACGGCCACCGATGGTGGAGCGATTATAATCAGGGATGCTCAGGAGGGCAGAATTAGAGGAGCGCGGACTTCTCGGGGGTTTTTGGGGCTGGAGGAGATTACAGAGATAGGGAGGAGCGAGGGCCATGGAGGGATTTGTTAACAAGGATGAGAGTTTTGAAATTGAGGCGTTGCTTAACTGGGAGCCAATGTAGGTCAGCGAGCACAGCTGTTGCATTGTGAATGGCTTAGCCAGTCACGTGATGTTCACAAGACTCAATAAAACCCCAGCCAGTTGGGTTCGGGGGATCCACGATGGGGCAGGTGGTTGTGAGCCTGATGGATGAACCTATAATGTGTAGTGTGAATGTTAAACGTTTGTTAATAAGCCAACTATTCTTAATAGCAATGTGTTGCTATGAATTCTTAAGCAAAGAACCCATGAAGCAAATACATTACATCAGGAACCCTGATGAAAGATTAAACCTTGTGAAACAATGTTCCGCTGACTTTGGAGTTAAGGAATATCTCCAAGGAACATAAAAAGAAAAGAAAGAACTTGCATTTCTATAGCACCTTCCACGACCACAGGACATTCCAAAGCACTTCACAGCCAACGAAGTACTTTAAGTCACTGTTGCAATGTGGGAAACGCGGCAACCAATTTGCGCACAGCAAGCTCCCACAAACAGCAATGGTACGATGACCAGATAATCTGTTTTAGTGATGTTGTTTAATGGATAACTCTAAGTCAGGACGCCGGGGAGAACTCCCCTGCTCTTCTTCAAATACATAGAATGACATAGATTTTACAGCCCCGGGCCGTTGAGCTCAACTGGCCCATGCTCCACATCAGCCCCCTCCCACCCCTCTTCATCTCACCCCATCGACACATCCTTCTATTCCCTTCTCCCTCGTGTGTTTACATAGAAACATAGAAACATAGAAAATAGGTGCAGGAGTAGGCCATTCGGCCCTTCGGGCCTGCACCACCATTCAATAAGATCATGGCTGATCATTCCCTCAGTATCCCATTCCTGCTTTCTCTCCATACCCCTTGATCCCTTTAGCCTTAAGGGCCATATCTAACTCCCTCTTGAATATATCCAATGAACTGGCCTCAACAGCTCTCTGCGGCAGGGAATTCCACAGGTTAAAAACTCTCTGAGTGAAGAAGTTTCTCCTCATCTCAGTCCTAAATGGCCTACCCCTTATCCTAAGACTATGTCCCCTGGTTCTGGACTTCCCCAACATCAGGAACATTCTTCCCGCATCTAACCTGTCCAGTCCCGTCAGAATCTATGAGATCCCCTCTCATCCTTCTAAACTCCAGTGAATAAGGGCCCAATTATCCAGTTTCCCCTTAAATGCATCGATACTATTCGCATCAACCACTCCCTGAGACAGCGAGTTCCACATTCTCACCCCTCTCTGGGTAAAGAAGTTTCTCCTGAATTCTCGATTGGATTTATTGGTGACTATCTTATATTGATGGCCTCTAGTTTTGGTCTCCCACACATGTGGAAATATTCTCTCTTTGTTTACCTTATTGAACTCCGTCCTAATTTTAAAGACCTCTATTAGGTCACCCCTCAGCCTTCTCTTTTCAAGAGAAATGAGACCCACCCTGTTCAATCTTGCTCGGTATCCCTCTCAGTCTGGTATCATCCTTGTAAATCTTGTTTGCACCCTCCCTCGTGCCTCTATACTAGTTTCCCGGGATCTTTTACATCATTCTGCGCGAGCATTTTGCGGCCTTGGTTTAACATCTCGTACAAAGGATGGGCAGTGCAGCACTCCCTCAGTATTGTTGGCAATCGCTCTACGTGGGTTGAACGCAAGTCAGCAATGTGTCACATCGCTGGAAAAAAATCATCTCCACTACTAATCTTGAATAATGCACATTGTTACTAAGTTGTGTGACAACTGTCAGCTGATTTCATTTGTTGCAAAAAAACATCTGTTTCCATGGCAACATTAGCATTGTTTGAATCAACGTTCCTTAGGGGTATGTTTCTTCCTGGGATATGCAAAAACAACTGATAGCAGGTGTTGTGTATGGAGAAAGAGTCAGACTGAACACTGAGCTCAAAGTAATGCGTGACCTTAGCCTTTTACTGCAGGTCTCTAGCGTGCCTCTCCAACCTGTGAGGCTTCCTTAAATACCTGTGCTCCCAAGGGATTATGGTGGCTATACAGAGTAAATACAAGTCCACATATATAACAACACTCCCCCCCCATCCCCTCAAAGTCAATAGTGTAACTATTTACAATGTGAGTCGATCTGGAGCCCTTCTTGCCCTGGTTGATTGTCTCGGTGTGAAAGCTGGTATTGTTGAATCATTTGTTGGGCCCTCGCTGGGCTGCTGTGCAGCTGGCCTTGTTGGGCTGCCTGGTGTGTTGGGTCCTGCAGGGCTGCTGTGGATGATGGGTTTTGCTTCATGGTCAACCGTGGTGCCGGTTGCCACTGGTGTGTGTGTTGGGGGATCAAAAAAGGGCGGGTCGAAGGTGGGTTGCTCAGGATAGTCCGTGAATCTGAGCTTGATTTGGTCCAAGTGTTTCCGGTGAATGAGTCCATTTGAAAGTTTGACCCGAAACACTCTGCTCCCCTCTTTGGCCATGACAGTGCCGGGAAGCCACTTGGGACCTTGTCCATAATTTAATACAAATGCAGGATCATTGATTTCAATCTCGCGTGAAACATTTGCGCTATCATGGTGTGCACTTTGTTGAAGCTGCCTGCTCTCTACCTGGTCATGTAGACCAGGGTGAACTAACGAGAGCCTTGTCTTGAGTGCTCTTTTCATGAGCAGTTCAGCAGGTAGGATCCCAGTGAGTGAGTGGGGTCTCGTGCGGTAGCTAAGCAGGACTCAGGATAGGCGAGTCTGTAGTGAGCCTTCAGTTACCTTCTTCAAGCCTTGTTTGATGGTTTGCACTGTTCTCTCTGCCTTATCATTGGACGCTGATTTAAATGAGGCAGATGTGACAAGTTTGATCCCGTTACGGGTCATGAATTCTCTGAACTCAGCACTGGTAAAACATGGCCCGTTGTCGAGGACATCGGGTAAGCCATGAATGACAAACATGGCCCGCAGGCTTTCAGTAGTGACAGGGCACGTGCTAGCTGACATTATCTCACATTCAATCCACTTGGAGTATGCGTCTACAACCACAAGGAACATTTTACCCAAGAACAGGCCTGCATAGTCGACGTGTACCCTAGACCACGGTTTGGAGCGGAGCCTCCCTGGGTACATTGCTTAACTGCGAACATGTATTACATCTGTGAACGCAGATGTTCGCATCGATACCGGGCCACCACATGTGGGATCTGACTAATGTTTTCATCATTACGAAGTCTGAGTGGGTACTGTGGAGGTCATTGATGAAGATGTCTTTGCCCTTCTTGGGGACCACTTCTCGATTCCCCACAGAAGGCAGTCTGCTTGTATAGACATTTCATCTTTGCACTGCTGGAACGGCTTTATCTCTTCCTGCATTTCCACTGGGACACTGGACCAACTCCCGTGAAGCACACAGCTTTTGACGAGAGATAATAAGGGGTCCTGGCTTGTCCAGGTTTTGATCTGCCGGGCAGTGACGGGTGATTGCTCACTCTCAAATGCTTCCATAACCATGGCTAGATCTGCGGGCTGCACCATTTCCACCCCCGTGGTGGGCAATGGCAGCCTCCTGAGAGCATCGGCACAGTTTTCTGTGCCTGGCCTGTGGCGGATGACATAGTTGTATGCGGACGACGTGAGCACCCATCTCTGGATGCGGGTCGGTGCGTTGGTATTTATCCCTTTACTCTCGGAAAACAGGGATATCCGTGGCTTATGGTCAGTTTCCAATTCAAATTTTAGCCCAAACAGGTATTGATGCATTTTCTTTACCCCATAAGCACACGCTAACGCTTCTTTTTCAATCATGCTGTAGGCTCTCTCAGCCTTAGACAGACTCCTGGATGCATAAGCAACCGGTTGCAGTTTCCTGAAATCATTAGCTTGTTGCAATACACACCCGACGCCATATGACGACACATCACATGCTAGTACCAAACACTTACATGGATCATACAACACAAGCAATTTATTTGAGCATAACAATTTTCTCGCTTTTACAGAGGCATTTTCTTAGCGTTTGCCCCAAACCCATTTGCCCCCTTTTCATAGTAAGACATGCAGTGATCCTAGCAGTGTGCTGAGACCTGGTAAGAAGTTACCGAAGTAGTTCAAGAGTCCCAGAAACGACCGCAGCTCCGTCACGTTCTGTGGCCTCGGTGTGTTCTCGATTGCCTCGTCTTCGAATCAGTGGGTCTGATGCTGTCCGCCGTGATCCTCCTCCCCAAGAACTCCACTTCAGGCACCAGGAAAACGCATTTCGAGCGTTTTAACCTGAGCCCCACGCGGTTGAGTCGACTAAGAACCTCCTCCAGGCTCTGCAGATGCTCGACTGTGTTCCGACCTGTGACCAAGATATCGTCCTGGAAGACCACGGTGTGCGGGACTGACTTCAGTAAACTTCTCTGGAATATCGCCGCTGCTGATCGGATTCCAAACGGGCATCTGTTATAAACAAAAAGATCTTTGTGCGTGTTGATGCAGGTGAGGGCCTTCGATGATTCCTCCGGTTCCTGTGTCATGTAGGCTGAAGTCGGATCCAGCTTCCTGAACGTCTTTCCTCCCGCCAGCGTTGCAAAGAGGTCGTCGGCCTTTGGCAGTGGGTATTGGTCCTGCAGGGAGAAACAATTGATAGTTACTTTGTAATCGCCATAGATTCTGATGGTGCCATCTCCCTTGAGGACTGGGACAATAGGACTGGCCCACACGCTGAACTCAATCGGTGAAATGATGCCCTCTCTTTGCAGCTGGTCTAGCTCGATCTCTATCCTTTCTCTCATCATGTATGGTACTGTTCTCGCCTTGTGATGGATGGGTCACGCCCCCGGAATTAGGTGGATCTGCACTTTTGCTCTTTGGAATTTCCCGATGCCTGGTTCGAACAGCGAAGAAAATTTGTTTAAGACCTGGGCATACGAAGTGTCATTAGCGGGTGATAGCGCTCGAACGTCGCCCCAGTTCTAGCGTATCTTTCCTAGCCAGCTCCTGCCGAGCAGCGTGGGCCTATCGCCCGGTACCACCCAGAGTTGTAGTTTGTGCACTGCTCCATCGTAGGAGACCTTTACGGTAGCACTGTCGATTACAGGAATCAGTTCTTTTGTGTAAGTTCTTAGTTTCGTGCGAACTGGAGTTAAGACTGGCCTTAAACCTTTGTTGCACCATAACCTTTCGAAAGTCTTTTTGCCCATGATGGACTGGCTCACGCCTGTGTCCAGCTCCATTGACACCGGGAGTCCATTTAATTCAACATTCAGCATTATCGGGGGACAATTCGTGGTGAATGTGTGCACCCCATGTACCTCTGCCTCCTCGGTCTGAGGCTCTGGTTCGTCGTGTTCCTCCATGGATCTGTCCTCTGCAACATGGTGGTTTGCAAGTTTAACAGGCTTTGCAACTCGTCTGCGCACTCGTTGGAGGTGTCCCATTGTTTCAGAGCCCTTGCAAACGTACTCTTTGAATCGGCATGAATGGAAACGATGATCACCCCTGCAGTGCCAACAAGGTGTTAACGGCCTTGGATTCATCACCCTTGATGGTGGACTCTGAGACATCTGCGGATGTGCAGCTGCAGGTATGTGTGACCTGCCCTGTACGTTTCGATTTGAAAACAACATCACTTTGTTCACAGTATTTGTAGCAGCACTTGTGTGCTGAGAGATTTGCTTCGTATTGTCACTGGTGGCAATGAACGCCTGGACTATCACTTTGGCCTTACTCAAGGTTGGGGTCTCTACAGTCAAAAGTTTAGCGAAGTATGGTTTCATGGCCAATGCCAAGTACGAAAACGTCTCTGAGCATGTGCTCCAAATGTCCTTCAAATTCGTAATGTCCTGCAAGGCGTCTTAGCTCGGCAACATAACTCGCCACATCCTGGCCTTCAGACCTTTTGTAAGTGTAGAACCGGTACCTCGCCATCAGAACGCTTTCCTACGGGTTCAAATGCTCTCGGACCAGTGCACAAATCGTCGTATGATTTCTCCGTGGGTTTCGCTGGAGTAAGCAGATTCTTCATGAGGCCATACGTTGGTGCCCCACAGACGGTGAGGAGGATCGCCCTTTGTTTGGCAGCGCTCTCTTCCCCATCTAGCTCGTTGGCCACGAAGTTTTGGTTGAATCGCTCCACAAAAGTTTCCCAATCATCTCCCTCTGAGAATTTCTCCAGGATGCCCACTGTTCTCTGCATCTTTGTGTTCGCTATCTGTGTCTCGTCGCCAGTTGTTGTGTATGGAGAAAGAGTCAGACTGAACACCGTGAGCTCAAAGTAATGTGTGACCTTAGTCTTTTATTGCAGGTCTCTAGAGTGAAGCCTTCTTAAATACCTGTGCTCCCAAGGGAATATGGAATCTCTTGGGACTCCGGGGATGAGCCCTCTGGTGGCTGTACAGAGTAAATACACAAGTTTACATATATAACAGCAGGGAAGAAAACTGGCTGAGAGAAGGTTCCGATTCCTGCTCCATTATCACCATCATAGGAGTCCTTAGGTGGCTGAACAGTCCAATATGAGAACCACAGTCCCTGTCACATGTGGGACAAATAGTCGTTGAGGGTAAGAGAGGATGCCGCATGCTCTTTCCGCTTCCTGTGCTTGATTTCTGCATGCTCTCGGCGATGAGACTCGAGGTGCTCAGCGCCCTCCCGGATGCACTTCCTCCACTTAGTGTGGTCTTTGGCCAGGGACTCCCAGGTGTCGGTGGGGATGTTGCATTTTATCAGGGAGGCTTTGAGGAAAAGAGTGTTCGAAGACCAGGCCCTCAAATCTGTCACCAAGCTCATGGTCTACAGGGCTGTAGTAATACCCGCCCTCCTGTATGGCTCAGAGACGTGGGCCATGTACAGTAGACACTTCAAGTCGCTGGAGAAATACCACCAATCCCCTGGGAGGACACATGCACCAACGTTGGCGTCCTCGACCAGGCCAATATCCCCAGCATCGAAGCACTGACCACACTTGATCAACTCCACAGGGCAGGCCACACTGTTCGAATGCCAGACACGAGACTCACAAAGCAAGCGCTCTACTTGGAACTCCTTCATGGCAAATGAGCCAAAGTGGGCAGAGGAAACGTTACAGGGACACCTGCTCCAATATGAGCAAGCTGATATCAGGGCTTACCCAGACACGATGGGCTGAATGGCCTTCTTCTGTGCTGTATCCATCTATGTCTTCCTATTTCTTTGCAACAGAGGAGGTTGAGGGGAGACCTAATTGAGGTGTATAAAATTATGAGCGGCCGAGACAGAGTGGATAGGAAGGACCTATTTCCCTTAGCAGAGAGGTCAACAACCAGGGGACACAGATTTAAAGTAATTGGGCGGAGGCCAAGAGGGGAATTGAGGGGAAATGTCTTCACCTAGAGGGTGGTGGTGGTCTGGAACTCACTGCCTGAAAGGGTGGTAGAGGCAGAAACCCTCACCACATTTAAAAAGTACTTGGATGTGCACCTGAAGTGCCGTAACCTACAGGGCTATGGACCATGAGCTGGAAAGTGGGATTAGGCTGGATAGCCTCTTGCTGGCCAGCGTGACACGATGGACTGAAATGGCCTCCTTCCGTGCTGTGAATTTCTATGATTCTGTGATACTAAGTCCCAACTCCAAAGGTGGACATTCCCGGGACACTCACTGATATATCACACTCCTCACTGTAACACTGATATATCACACTCCTCACTGTAACACTAATATATCACACCCCTCACTGTAACACTGATATATCACACTCCTCACTGTAACACTGATATATCACACCCCTCACTGTAACACTGATATATCACATTACTCACTGTAACACTGATATATCTCACCCCTCACTGTAACACTGATATATCACATTACTCACTGTAACACTGATATATCTCACTCCTCACTGTAACACTGATATATCTCACTCCTCACTGTAACACTGATATATCACATTCCTCATTGTAATACTAATATATCACACTCCTCACTGTAACACTGATATATCACACTCGTCACTGTAACACTGATATATCTCACCCCTCACTGTAGCACTGATATATCTCACCCCTCACTGTAACACTGAAATATCACACCCCTCACTGTAATACTGATATATCTCACTCCTCACTGTAACACTGATATATCTCACTCCTCACTGTAACACTGATATATCACACTCCTCACTGTAACACTGATATATCACACTCCTCACTGCAACACTGATATATCTCATCCCTCACTGTAACACTGATCTATCACACCCCTCACTGTAACACTGATATATCACACCCCTCATTGTAACACTGATATATCACAACCCTCACTGTAACACTGAAATATCTCACTCCTCACTGTAACGCTGATATATCTCACTCCTCACTTTAACACTGATATATCACACCCCTCACTCTAACACTGATATATCACACTCCTCACTCTAACACTGATATATCACATCCCTCACTGTAACATAGAAACATAGACATAGAAAATAGGTGCAGGAGTAGGCCATTCGGCCCTTCTAGCCTGCACCGCCATTCAATGAGTTCATGGCTAAACATGCAACTTCAGTACACCATTCCTGCTTTCTCGCCATACCCCTTGATCCCCCTAGTAGTAAGGACTTCATCTAACTCCTTTTTGAATATATTTAGTGAATTGACCTCAACAACGTTCTGTGGTAGAGAATTCCACAGGTTCACCACTCTCTGGGTGAAGAAGTTTCTCCTCATCTCGGTTCTAAATGGCTTACCCCTTATCCTTAGACTGTGACCCCTGGTTCTGGACTTCCCTAACATTGGAAACATTCTTCCTGCCTCTAACCTGTCTAAACCCATCAGAATTTTAAACATTTCTATGAGGTCCCCTCTCATTCTTCTGAACTCCAGTGAATACAAGCCTAGTTGATCCAATCTTTCTTGATAGGTCAGTCCCGCCATTCCAGGAATCAGTCTGGTGAACCTTCGCTGCACTCCCTCAATAGCAAGAATGTCCTTTCTCAGGTTAGGAGACAAAAACTGTCCACAATACTCCAGGTGTGGCCTCACCAAGGCCCTGTACAACTGTAGCAACATCTCCCTGCCCCTGTACTCAAATCCCCTCGCTATGAAGGCCAACATGCCATTTGCTTTTTTAACCGCCTGTTGTACCTGCATGCCAACCTTCAATGACTGATGTACCATGACACCCAGGTCTCGTTGCACCTTCCCTTTTCCTAATCTGTCACCATTCAGATAATAGTCTGTCTCTCTGTTTTTACCACCAAAGTGGATAACCTCACATTTATCCACATTATACTTCATCTGCCATGCATTTGCCCACTCACCTAACCTATCCAAGTCGCTCTGCAGCCTCATAGCATCCTCCTCGCAGTTCACACTGCCACCCAACTTAGTGTCATCCGCAAATTTGGAGATACTACATTTAATCCCCTCGTCTAAATCATTAATGTACAGTGTAAACAGCTGTGGCCCCAGCACAGAACCTTGTGGCACCCCACTAGTCACTGCCTGCCATTCTGAAAAGTCCCCATTTACTCCTACTCTTTGCTTCCTGTCTAACAACCAGTTCTCAATCCACGTCAGCACACTACCCCCAATCCCATGTGCTTTAACTTTGCACATTAATCTCTTGTGTGGGACCTTGTCGAAAGCCTTCTGAAAGTCCAAATATACCACATCAACTGGTTCTCCCTTGTCCACTCTACTGGAAACATCCTCAAAAAATTTCAGAAGATTTGTCAAACATGATTTCCCTTTCACAAATCCATGCTGACTTGGACCTATCATGTCACCTCTTTCCAAATGGGCTGCTATGACATCCTTAATAATTGATTCCATCATCTTACCCACTGCCGATGTAAGGCTGACCGGTCTATAATTTCCTGTTTTCTCTCTCCCTCCTTTTTTAAAAAGTGGGGTTACATTGGCTACCCTCCACTCGATAGGAACTGATCCAGAGTCAATGGAATGTTGGAAAATGACTATCAATGCATCCGCTATTTCCAAGGCCACCTCCTTAAGTACTCTGGGATGCAGTCCATCAGGCGCTGGGGATTTATCGGCCTTCAATTCCATCAATTTCCTCAACACAATTTCACGACTAATAAGGATTTCCCTCAGTTCCTCCTCCTTTCTAGACCCTCCGACCCCTTTTTTATCCAGAAGGTTGTTTGTGTCCTCCTTAGTGAATACCGAACCAAAGTACTTGTTCAATTGGTCCGCCGTTTCTTTGTTCCCCGTTATGACATCACCTGATTCTGACTGCAGGGGACCTACGTTTGTCTTTACTAACCTTTTTCTCTTTACATACCTATAGAAACTTTTGCAATCCGTCTTAATGTTCCCTGCAAGCTTCTTCTCGTACTCCATTTTCCCTGCCCTAATCAAACCCTTTGTCCTCCTCTGCTGAGTTCTAAATTTTTCCCAGTCCCCGGGTTTGCTGCTATTTCTGGCCAATTTGTATGCCACTTCCTTGGCTTTAATACTATCCCTGATTTCTCTTGATAGCCACGGTTGAGCCACCTTCTCTTTTTTATTTTTACGCCAGACAATTGTTGTAGTTCATCCATGTGGTCTCTAAATGTCTGCCATTGCCCATCCTGTGTCAACCCCTTAAGTATCATTCGCCAATCTATCCTAGCCAATAACACTGATATATCACACCCCTCACTGTAACACTGATATATGACACTGCTCATTGTAACACTGATATATCTCACCCCTCACTGTAACACTGATATATCTTACCCCTCACTGTAACACTGATAAATCACACCCCTCACTGTAACACTGATATATCACACTCCTCACTTTAACACTCATATATCACACCCCTCACTGTAACACTGATATATCACACTCCTCACTGTAACACTGATATATCTCACTCCTCACTGTCATACTGATATATCACACCCCTCACTGTAACACTGATATATCTCACTCCTCACTGTAGCACTAATATATCACACCCCTCACTGTAACACTGATATATTACACTCCTCACTGTAACACTGATATATCTCACTCCTCACTGTAACACTGATATATCACACCCCTCACTGTATTGCTGATATATCACATTACTCACTGTAACACTTATATATCTCACTCCTCACGGTAACACTGATATATCTCACCCCTCACTGTAACACTGATATATCTTACCCCTCACTGTAACACTGATATATTACACTCCTCATTGTAACACTGATATATTTCACTCCTCACTGTAACACTGATATATCACACCCCTCACTGTAACACTGATATATCACACTCCTCACTTTAACACTGATATATCACACCCCTCACTGTAACACTGATATATCACACTCCTCACTATAACACTGATATATCTCACTCCTCACTGTCATACTGATATATCACACCCCTCACTGTAACACTGATATATTACACTCCTCACTGTAACACTGATATATTTCACCCCTCACTGTAACACTGATATATCACACCCCTCACTGTCATGCTGATATATCACATTACTCACTGTAGCACTGATATATCTCACTCCTCACTGTAACACTGATATATCACATTCCTCACTGTAACACTGATATATCTCACCCCTCACTGTAACACTGATATATCACACCCCTCACTGTAACACTGATATATCACACGCCTCACTGTAACACTGATATATCACACCCCTCACTGTAACACTGATATATCACACCCCTCACTGTAGCACTGATATATCACAATCCTCACTGTAACACTGATATATCACACCCCTCACTGTAACACTGATATATCACATTCCTCACTGTAACACTGATATATCTCACCCCACACTCTAACACTGATACATCACACTCCTCACTGTAACACTGATATATCACACTCCTCACTGTAACACTGATATATCACACCCCTCACTCTAACACTGATATTTCACACCCCTCACTCTAACACTGATATATCACATTCCTCACTCTAACACTGATATATCTCACCCCTCACTGTAACACTGATATATCTCACCCCTCACTGTAACACTGATATATCTCACCCCTCACTCTAACACTGATATATCATACCCCTCACTCTAACACTGATATATCTCACTCCTCACTGTAACACTGATATATCACACCCCTCACTGTAACACTGATAAATCACACCCCTCACTGTAACACTGATATATCACACTCCTCACTTTAACACTGATATATCACACCCCTCACTGTAACACTGATATATCACACTCCTCACTGTAACACTGATATATCTCACTCCTCACTGTCATACTGATATATCACACCCCTCACTGTAACACTGATATATCTCACTCCTCACTGTAGCACTGATATATCACACCCCTCACTGTAACACTGATATATTACACTCCTCACTGTAACACTGATATATCTCACCCCTCACTGTAACACTGATATATCACACCCCTCACTGTATTGCTGATATATCACATTACTCACTGTAACACTGATATATCTCACTCCTCACGGTAACACTGATATATCTCACCCCTCACTGTAACACTGATATATCTTACCCCTCACTGTAACACTGATATATTACACTCCTCATTGTAACACTGATATATTTCACTCCTCACTGTAACACTGATATATCACACCCCTCACTGTAACACTGATATATCACACTCCTCACTTTAACACTGATATATCACACCCCTCACTGTAACACTGATATATCACACTCCTCACTATAACACTGATATATCTCACTCCTCACTGTCATACTGATATATCACACCCCTCACTGTAACACTGATATATTACACTCCTCACTGTAACACTGATATATTTCACCCCTCACTGTAACACTGATATATCACACCCCTCACTGTCATGCTGATATATCACATTACTCACTGTAACACTGATATATCTCACTCCTCACTGTAACACTGATATATCACATTCCTCACTGTAACACTGATATATCTCACCCCTCATTGTAACACTGATATATCACACCCCTCACTGTAACACTGATATATCACACGCCTCACTGTAACACTGATATATCACACCCCTCACTGTAACACTGATATATCACACCCCTCACTGTAGCACTGATATATCACAATCCTCACTGTAACACTGATATATCACACCCCTCACTGTAACACTGATATATCACATTCCTCACTGTAACACTGATATATCATACCCCTCACTCTAACACTGATATATCTCACTCCTCACTGTAACACTGATAGATCACACCCCTCACTGTAACATTGATCTATCACTCTTCTCACTATAACCCTCCTTATTCTAACATCCTCTGTATACTCAGCTTACCACTATGCCATTATCTAGATTGTTGCCTGGTTTTGGTGCAATGTGGATCCCACATAAATTCCTGGGACAGCTTGCATTCTTTAAGACGGTTTGACGGGCACCTCAGTGGGACACTTTTTGGCTTAGTCTATTCAGTAAAATATCCACTCTGTTTTTGTAAACATCTCAAGTGAGTCGTTATCCTTATGACCCCAGTAGGTATTTATTTCGCTCCTATTTGAAGGATTAAGCAGCGAATTGACTGTATTATGCTTTAAACATAATAAACATAACAGCGTCAGCTGTCAGAAGGTTGTGGGTTCAAGTCCCACTCCAGGAACTTTGAGCACATAAATCCAGGCTGACAGTGCAGTGCTGAGGGAGCCTGCTCTCAGGTGGATGTAAAAGATCCCACGGCACTATTTCAAAGAAGAGCAGGGGAGTTCTCCCCGGTGTCCTGGGGCCAATATTTATCCCTCAATCAACATCACTAAAAGCAGATTATCTGGTTATTATAACATTGTTGTTTGCCAGCGGCAGGTCGGGGCCATAACATGAGCAGCGATGCAGCGGCCCGGGAGCAGTGTGGAGGCCTCGGGAGACCACTCCAGGGAGCAGCGCGAGCTGGTGCAGGAGGGCGACGGCAGCGAAGAGTGACATCATCATCAAGGGCCAGGTCGGTGATTGGAGCGTGGGCAGGTACAGCAGGAGCGGCGAGGTCGGGGCGAAGGAGCGGCGAGAGTTTGTAGAGGGACGTGATTGGGGCCCAGGAGAGGCATTAGTTCGGGGCCAGGGGTCCAGGGGCAGCACGGGCCTAGCCCACACTGTGCAATACGTGTGTGCACTAGGTCCGTCTTGGATAACCCTTGCCACTGGACCAAGACCTAGCTCTGTCGAGCCCGTGTGGTGGCTGGTGTGCAACGGCCACATTAAAAAAATCCACGCACAGACATCTTCCACCCTTCGTAGTTCGGGATCCGGAATATTAGGTCCTTCATTGAAACACCTGTGAACTCATCCCTTTTTTTGGGGTGGAAGCAAGTCATCTTCGATACGAGAGACTGCCTATGATGATGATGAGGGCTGTAGTGATACCCGCCCTCCTGTATGGCTCAGAGACATGGACCATGTATAGGAGACACCTCAAGTTGCTGGAGATATATCACCAGCGATGTCTCCGCAAGAACCTGCAAATCCCCTGGGAGGGCAGACGCACCAACGTTAGCGTCCTCGACCAGGCCAACATCCCCAGCCTTGAAGCACTGACCACACTCGACCAGCTCCGTTGGGTGGGCCACATTGTCTGCATGCCCAACACAAGACTCCCAAAGCAAGTGCTCTACTCGAAACTCCTACACGACAAGCGAGCCCCAGGTGGGCAGAGGAAACGTTACAGGGACACCCTCAAAGCCTCCCTGATAAAATGCAACATCCCCACCGACACCTGGGAGTCCCTGGCCAAAGACCAGTCCGCCCTAAGTAGAGGAAGTGCATCCGGGAGGGCGCTGGGCACCTCGAGTATCGTCACCGAGAGCGTGCAGAAACCAAGCGCAGGCAGCGGAAAGAGCATGCAGCAAACCAGTCCCACCCTCCCTTTCCCTCAACGACTATCTGTCCCACCTGTGACAGGGACTGTAATTCCCATATTGGACTGTTCAGTCACCTGAGAACTCACTTTTAGAGTGGAAGCAAGTCTTCCTCGATTCCGAGGGACTGCCTATGATGATGATAATGAAGCGTCTTGAGACGTTTTATGATGTTAAAGGCAGGCACTATACAAATGCAGGCTGTTGTTGATGTTGTTGTCAGTTGCTAGGGAGGTCTATCTTGTAATGTTTTAAGTTGCGGGTGAAAGAGTTCAGAGCTTCATCAGTATTTCCTCACTTGTACAGGAGAACAAAGGTGCTTTCTTTAAGCATGGGGCTTTAAAGTGACTCCTCCCTCAAGAGCTACCTTAAACTTCTTTTCATATAATTGCCTTTTCCATCAATGTCATTCGGATTGTTCTTTGTTAACCCTTCCCTGAATGCACGGGGCAGGGGGAACCTTTCGGCCTCTGAAAGGGACAACGTATGTGCTTGTGGAGCGAGAGCGATTCAGCCAGGGTGCTCGGTGCTGACTGCGATCTAGTGACCCCTGGTGGATGCTGGGGAAAGCCATGAATGGTGACGCACGCCAAAGTTGAATAAGCTGCTAACACTCACTGCTCAGGCTGACATGTGAAGTACGGCCACCGGAGTGAAAGCCAGAAGGACTAATACTCAATCCCAACAAAGCTGATTCTGCCCTTTTAGTTGTAATCCTCCACTGTGCTGCGCAGACGTTTAAAAGATAAGAGAGACTTGCATTTCTATAGCACCTTTCATGACCAACGGACGTCTCAAAGCGCTTTACAGCCAATGAAGTACTTTTTGGAGTTTAGTCACTGTTGTAATGTGGGAAACGCGGCAGCCAACTCGTGCACAGCAAGCTCCCACAAACAACGTCATCATCATAGGCAGTCCCTCAAAACGAGGATGACTTGCTTCCACGCCAAAAAAAAGGATGAGTTTACAGGTGTTTCAATGAAGGACCTAATATTCCGGATCCCGAACTACATCCTGAAGGGTGGAAGATACCTGTGGGTGGATTTTTTTAACGTGGGGTGGCCGTTGCACACCAGCCACCACATGGGCTTGACAGAGCTAGGTCTTGGTCCAGTGGCAAGGGTTAACCAGGACGACTGGAGACCAGCTCTGCTGCACGGGCCTAGTGCGCACACATATCGCACAGTGTGGGCTGGTCCGTGCTGCCCCTGGGCCCCTGGCCCTGAACTCACGCCTCTTCTGGGCCCTGATCACGTCCCCCTACAGTCTCTCACTGCTCCTTCGCCCCGACCTCGCCGCTCCTGCTGTACCTGCCCACGCTCCAATCACCGACCTGGACCTTGATGACGTCACTCTTCGCTGCCGTCGCCCATCCTGCACCAGCTCGACCTGCTCCCTGAAGTGGCCTGCCTCCACGCTGCTCCCGAGGCGCTTGCTGCTCCTTTTATGGCCCTGACCTGCCGCTGGTGTTCTCACGCAGGGCGGGACCTCCATTACAGCCAGGTAGACCATGAGCTTGGTGCCAGATTTAAGGGCCTAGTCTTCGAACACTCTCTTCCTCATGCGGCCGAAGAGCGTGATCAAACAAAATTTGACACCGAGCCGCATAAAAGTGTATTAGGGCAGAGATAGGTTTTAAGGAGCATCTTAAAGGAGGAGAGAGGCGGAGAGGTTTAGGGAGGGAATTCCAGAGCTTGAGGTCCGAGTAGCTGAAGGCACGGCTACCAATCGGGGGGATGCACGAGAGGCCAGAATTGGAGGAGCGCAGAGAACTCGGTAGGGTTGTGGGGCTGGAGGAGGTCAAAGAGATAAGGATGAGGCGAGGGCCATGGAGGGATTTGAAAACAAGAATGAGAATGTTAAAATTGAAGCGTTGCCGGACCGGGAGCCAATGTAGGTCAGCGAGCACAGGGGGTGATGGGCGAGCGGGACTTGGTGTGAGCCTTAACACAATTTGTACGTGGGTGAAGTGAATAGAGGACAATTGGGAGGGGCGGGGGGGGGGATCATTACATGTCCCTCTCACCCAAAGGGTAGTTGACCTGGGACAACTTAATGCTGGGCTGTGACAGCCCTACACTCTGTGGACAGGGAGCGCAGCAAATAATCTAACTAATATCAGGACAGCTCACAATCAAGCTTGATTCTCTGCCTCTGGCTGTCATGTATCTTACATTATTATATATAACTATATCCCAACATGCTATACATGACTGTAATAAGATATGACCTGTAAACACCAGCATACCTTACCACCAGGGGTGCACTTGCAAGAGACAGGTATATAAGGACAGGTCTCAGGCAAGTGCAGCATTCCAGAACTGTGAAATAAAGGTGCAGGTCCAGAGTGACCTTGACTTCACGACATGCCTCGTGTGAATCTGTACTGAGGGGACAGGACTTTACAGTGGTGACGGACTACGGGATTACAGAATCCACAGAATGGCGAACAACGGATCAGATGAAAAGTACAATGCTGGAGACAATTGGGAGGACTTTATAAAAAGGCTCCAGCAAAGCTTTGTAACCAAAGACTGGTTAGGCGACGATAAGGCAGACAAGAGAAGAGCCCATCTCTTGACCAGCTGTGGCTCGAAAACATACGCTTTAATGAAGGATCTGTTGGCACCCGAGAAACCAGCAAGCAAGTCGTTTGAAGAATTGAACACACTGGTAAGAGACCACCTGAAGCCAGCGAGCAGCCTACACATGGCCAGACACAGGTTCTACAACTACAGACGCTGTGTGGGCCAGAGCATACCCGACTTCGTGGCGGAACTTCGGAAGTTGGCTAGTTTATGTGAGTTCTCCGATGAACTGAGGAGAGAAATGCTGAGAGACTTTTTCATTGAAGGAATAGCCACGCAGGCATATTCCGAAAGCTCAGAGAGACCAAGAACCTGACCTTAGAGGCAGCAGCACTGGATGCACAGACATTCTTGGTAGGGGAAGAAGAAACGAGGTTGATTTATAATGCAGGTACGACAACTAACGAAATATCGGAAGAAGTTGTTCACAGCACTAAACAAGCTGCTACCCCCACACACAGACAAAATCGGGTGAACAGGCTCTCGACAGCAGGCAGAAGCCATCAAGAGCCACAGGAATGGCCGTTCACACCTCATCAACCCACAATGCGAGCAATCAACTACAAACTGAGAGAAGCTCAAGAGAGATCAGCCAGACGCAGCTCATTCTTTGGGAACACTTTGAACAATGGAACAGGTCTGTGCTGGAGGTGTGGGGGTGGGCACTCGTCAAGGGGATGTCGATTTCAGCAGGTTGTTTGCAGGAACTGTGAATATACAGGGCATTTGGCCCGCATGTGCAAAAAAACAGCAGCTCAGCTAGTATACGAATCGGATGGGTTGGAAAGCGGAACAGAAGATGGTGGGGACAGTACCCGAGACACCGGTGTACAGTGGGTCAACACGATCAATGACCGCTGCTCCTACAACAGGACGCCTCCTATAATGATGAGGGTCCTACTCAACGGGATATCTGTCAACATGGAGCTGGATACGGGAGCGAGTCAATCTCTCATAGGCGCTCAACAATGTGAACAACTGTGGCCGCATAAAAGAGACAGACCAAAACTCACAAGGGTCGACACCAAACTAAGGACCTATACCAAATAAATCGTACCAGTCCTCAGCAGCGCCATGCTCTCTGTCACACACAAAGGGACAGTGAACCGACTTCCCCTGTGGATTGTCCCCGGAGACCCCCCAGCACTGCTGGGGAGAAGCTGGCTGGCAAAACTAAACTGGAAATGGGATGATGTCCATGCCATGTCATTAGAGGAACGGACCTCCTGCTCAACAGTTATAAAGCGATTTGAACATCTCTTTCAGCCAGGTGTGGGCACTTTCAAAGGGGCCAAAGTCAAAATCTACATCTCACAGGATGCTAGACCGGTCCATCACAAGGCCAGAGCTGTACCCTATGTGATGAGGGAAAAGATTGAACACGAACTAGACAGGCTTCTGCGGGAAGGCATTATATCACCTGTGGAATTTAGTGACTGGGCAAGTCCCATCGTCCCAGTCATGAAGCCTGATGGATCCGTACGAATCTGTGGGGACTATAAATCTACCATAAACAGAGTCTCCCTACAGGACCAGTACCCGCTGCCCAGAGCGGAGGACTTATTTGCCACACTGGCTGGAGGTAAACTTTTCTCAAAATTAGACCTCACATCTGCGTATATGACGCAAGAATTGACCGAGGAATCCAAGCTACTCACCACCATCAACACACATCGAGGCCTTTTCATGTACAATCGATGCCCATTCGGCATCAGGTCGGCAGTTGCCATATTCCAGCGCAACATGGAGAGTCTGCTCAAGTCCATCCCGGGGACGGTTGTATTTCAAGACGACATACTTATCACGGGCAGGGACACCGACTCCCATCTCCGTAATTTGGAGGAAGTACTAAAGCGGTTGGATTGGGTAGGCCTACGAGTCAAGAAATCCAAGTGCCTGTTTCTCGCACCCGAGGTTGAATTTTTGGGCAGAAGGATTGCCGCTGATGGAATTCGCCCAACAGAATCCAAAACAGAAGCAATTCGCCTGGCACCCAGGCCCCGGAATGTCTCAGAACTGCGCGCCTTTCTCGGGCTACTCAATTACTTTGGGAACTTTATGCAGAACTTAAGCACGCTGCTGGAGCCTCTCCACGTGCTACTCAGGAAGGGGTGCGATTGGTTTTGGGGGGACGCACAGGAACGTGCCTTCAATAAGGCACGCAACCTTCTGTGTTTTGACTTTCTTTGATCCAGGTCAAAAGCTAGTTCTCACATGCGATGCATCAGCGTATGGGGTCGGGTGCGTTTTGCAACATGTCAATAGTGCAGGCAAATTACAAACCATAGCTTATGCCTCCAGGTCACTTTCGTGGGCGGAGCTCGGGTACGGAATGGTAGAGAAGGAGGCGCTCGCGTGCGTGTACGGTGTCAAAAAGATGCAGCAATACCTTTTCGGGGCCAAGTTCGCGTTAGAAACCGACCACAAGCCCCTCACGTCCCTCCTATCCGAGAGCAAGGCAATAAACGCCAACGCCTCGGCGCGAATTCAACAGTGGGCACTCATGCTGGCGTCCTACGACTATACCATAAGGCACAGACCAGGCACAGACAACTGTGCCGACGCGCTCAGCAGGCTACCCCTGGCGACCACGGAGGGTCTGACGAGCAGGACTGTGAGATAGTCATGGCAATCAATGCCTTTGAGTCCACAGGTTCGCCCATGACGGCTCGCCAAATCAGAGTCTGGACGGCCAGCGACCCCACATTATCCTTAGTAAAAAGATGTGTCCTAACCGGTGACTGGGCAGAGGCTCGCGATGCCTGCCCCGAGGAATTAAAACCCTTTCACAGGCGCATGCATGAGCTATCACTACAAGCAGACTGCCTGATGTGGGGCAGCCGAGTAGTCATGCCTCTGCGAGGCAGAGAGGCATTTGTCCGGGAGCTCCACCATGAGCACCCGGGAATCGTTCTCATGAAGGCCATAAGCCAGATCCCACGTCTGGTGGCCTGGTATTGACGCGGACTTGAAGCTCTGCGTCCGAAGGTGCACCATTTGTGCCCAACTCAGCAATGCCCCCAGGGAGGCTCCACTGAGCCCCTGGCCCTGGCCTACCAAACCGTGGTCGCGGGTGCACGTAGACTATGCGAGCCTATTCATGGGCAAAATGTTCCTCGTAGTTGTAGATGCATTTTTAAAGTGGATCGAATGCACCATTTTAAACTCAAGCACAACCTCCACCACTGTGGAGAGCCTCGCAACCATGTCGCGACTGCTGCTGGCATATAGATCTCGTCCGCACTCACTGACTGGGAACCCCCCCCTCGCAACTGTTGATGAAAAGGACTTTAAAAACAAGGCTCTCATTAATCCTCCCAGACATGCACGAAATCGTTGAGGCAAAACGCCGTAAGCTGACTGAGTACCATGACAGAAATTCGAGGGGGAGATGGAATGAGATAGGGGACAAAGTGTTTGTCCTAAACTATGGCAGGGACAGTAACGGGCAAGGAAGGAAACAGGCTACTGGTAGTACAAATGGACAGTGGCAAAACCTGCCGGAGGCATGTAGACCAAGTCAAAAGCAGATTTACCAACAGCACTGCGGAACCAGAGGCAGACTACAATGTGGAACTCGCACCACACCTGGTGGACAGACAGAGGGAACAACCTGAGGAAAGGGCAATCCCAACAGACAGCCCGGGTGAGTCAACAACAATCACACCAATCGAAACAGACAGCCCAGGCGAGATACCAGCAACCACACCCAAAGAAAAACAGACACCAAGGCAAACAACTGAAATACAACTCAGACGCTCCACGCGAGAGCGTAGACCACCTGAGAGACTGAACCTATAAAGACAATAAGACCTTGGGGGAGGGTGATGTCATGTATCTTACATTATTATATATAACTGTATCCCAACATGCTGTACATGACTGTAATAAGATATGGCCTGTAACCACCAGCATACCTTACCACCAGGGGTGCACTTGCAAGAGACAGGTAGATAAGGACAGGTCTCAGGCAAGTGCAGCATTCCAGAGCTGTGAAATAAAGGTGCAGGTCCAGAGTGACCTTGACTTCACTACATGCCTCGTGTGAATCTGTACTGAGGGGACAGGACTTTACACTGGCTATGAATAAATATCAAACTCTCGCCTGCAGGCCGGCAACAAGGATTGGAGCAAATGGTTACCACAAGACCTGAGAATCCTTTCCACACATCTTGCTGCCAATTTGTTTTATGTTGAACTCGTTCCAAACCAAATGATGTTTGGTGCTAGAATCCAACCCCAAAAGCAAGAACGACAATTTGTGACCACCAGCTCCCACACACAGCAATGTGATAATGACCAGATAATCTGTTTTAGTGATATTGGTTTGAGGAATAAATATTGGCCCCAGGACACCGGGGAGAACTCCCCTGCTCTTCTTCGAAATAGTGCCGTGGGATCTTTTACATCCGCCTCGGTTTAATGTCTCATCTGAAAGACGGCACTTTTAGATTCGCTTAAACGGGCTTAAATGTTTCTCGACTACAGAGCAAAGCAGAAGGCATCGTGCCTGCTGTATAGAGCATAAGAACATAAGAAATAGGAGCAGGAGTCGACCATTTGACCCTCGAGCCTGCTCCACCATTTAATAAGGTCATGGCTGATCCGATCATGGACTCAGCTCCACTTCCCTGCCCGCTCCCCGTAACCCTTTATTCCCTTATTGTTCAATAATCTATCTATCTCCACCTTAAATATATTCAATTACCCAGCTTCCACAACTCTCTGGGGCAGAGAATTCCACAGATTTACAACCTGCTGAGAGAAGAAATTCCTCCTCATCTGAGTTTTAAATGGGCGACCGCTTATTCTAAGACTATGTCCCCTAGTTCTAGTTTCCCCCATCAGTGGAAACATCCTCTCTGCATCTACCTTGTTGAGCCCCCTCATAATCTTATATGTTTCAATAAGATCACCTCTCATCCTTCTGAACTGCAATGAGTACAGGCCCAACCTGTTCAACCTATCTTCATAAGTCAACCACCTCATCTCCGGAATCAACCTCGTGAACCTTCTCTGAACAGCCTCCAATGCAAGTATATCCTTCCTTAAATACGGAGACCAAAACTGGACGCAATACTCCAGGTGTGGCCTCACCAACGCCCTGTTCAGTTGTAGCAGGACTTCCCTACTTTTATACTCTATCCCCCTTGCAATAAAGGCCAACATTCCATTTGCCTTCCTGATTACTTGCTGTGCCTGCATACTAACGTTTTGTGTTTCACGCACAAGGAGCCCTAGGTCCCTCTGTACTACAGCACATTGCAATTTTTCTCTATTTCTTCTATTCTTCCACTGCTCCAGGAATTAAGGTAACTGCTACCTTGATAATTGATGGATATCCAGCTTAAACTATTTTAAGAACAAATAAGATTGCATTTTTCTTCTTTTTTTTTAGAATTTTTAACATTGCTATTGACTGATTCACCAGTTGTAAATTGTGGCATGGTTCCTTAAATCATTTTAGAATTGTCTCTCATATTCTTCGGTATCAATAACTCGCAAACTGCAACTCCGTACACTCTTTGGTGAAGAGGTCTCATCATCATCATCATCATCATAGGCAGTCCCTTGGAATCGAGGAAGAATTGCTTCCACTCTGAAAATGAATTCTTAGGTGACTGAACCACAGTCCCTGTCACAGGTGGGACAGACAGTGGTTGAGGGTAAGGGAGGGTGGGACTGGTTTGCCGCACGTGCTTTCCGCTGCCTGCGCTTGGTTTCTGCATGCTCTCGGCGACGAGACTCGAGGTGCTCAGCGCCCTCCCGGATGCACTTCCTCCACTTAGGGCGGTCTTTGGCCAGGGACTCCCAGGTGTCGGTGGGGATGTTGCACTTTATCAGGGAAGCTTTGAGGGTGCCCTTGTAATGTTTCCTCTGCCCACCTTTGGCTCGTTTGCCGTGAAGGAGTTCCGAGTAGAGCGCTTGCTTTGGGAGTCTCGTGTCTGGCATGCGGACAATGTGGCCCGCCCAGTGGAGCTGATTGAGTGTGGTCAGTGCTTCGATGCTGGGGATGTTGGTGAAGGGGTACGTTAGTGAGGAGAGACCCCCGGACCCTTACAATATCTGGGACTTTACAACCTGGCTAAAACTTGCTAAAAAGTGCTATCTGGCGGATGGTGACATTCTCGAGTTGTTCCTTTTCTTTTGGGAGAGATAGTCTGGATCTTTAGACCCAGTTAGCATTTTTAGGATTCGGTTACCTCAACCTTAAGTTGAGAGTGAACACTTGCGGACTATGCCTGATCTGGGGATAGTCCCTGTTGTGTATGCAATAACTGTTAGACTGAGTACTGTTTAACTCCAAGAGGTATGACCTTGGCTCTGGACTTTTATACTTGGGCTGCACACACGTGCGTGCAGTCTAATGGCCTCCAACAGTGACGCCATCTAGTGGCTAGTGATCCCAAAAGTACATACATGACAGTCCCTAAGGGGCCAGGATTGTAAAAATTGCCGCACAGTGATGCTCAGATCCCGAGAACAATTCAAGCTATTGTCCCAGCTTCACATGCCTGAACGAAAGTAGATTATTTTAAACATACAAGTTAATCTATCCACAACAGTAGGCAGAGCCTGAGGTACAAACCAGAGCTTTATCCTTTGTCTTTGTGTTGAAAAACAGGATAGATTAGTTCTCGTCAGTCATTACTGATTTTGCACTTGGGACTTGAAATCTGAGGCTTGAAAGGCTGCCCAATTCTGTAATTGACATCCTTTGTCTTCGCAACGCAGAATGCATCCAGGCCAAATCCAAGGGAGGAATCTCACTGCTTTTTGCCTTGCTTCAAGGCTCCTACAGACAATCAGCTTGGGCGCAGGGTCTACCCAACCTCTAGTGATCCTTAAACGCACAATTGTCCATAAACTGGAGCAAAGGTGACAATCTGAATCACCGAGCCCATAACAACAGTAATTGGAGTTACCTAATCAATGGCTTCAGGTATTTTCAAAAACACTTGGATGGGAGCCCATTTTATCAGTTGTTTTTTGTGTAGTTCTGCATCTGCTGTCGTTTGTCAGCTTGCTCCAGTCTCAGAACAGCAGATAGAATCAGAAAATGTTGGGAAATACTCAGCGGGTCGGGCAGTATCTGTGGAAAGAGAAACAGAGTCAATGTTTTGGGTCGATGACCCTTTGACAGAACTGGAAAAAAGTTGCAGATGTAACAGATTTTTAAGCAAGTGTAGGGGGCAGGGAAAGCGGGGGTGGGGGGGGAGGAAGGAACAATAGGGAAGGTCTGTGAAGAGGTTAAAAATAAGGGGCCGCCCATTTAGATCGGAGATGAGGAGGAATTTCTTCTCTGAGGGTGGTGAATCTGTGGAATTCTCTGCCCCAGAGAACTGTGGAGGCTGGGCCATTGAATATTTTTAAGGTGGAGATAGACAGATTTTTGAACGATAAGGGAGTGAAGGGTTATAGGGAACGGGCGGGGAAGTGGAGCTGAGCCCAAGATCAGACCAGCCATGATCTTATTGAATGACACGAGCAGGCTCGAGGGGCCAAATGGCCGACTCCTGCTCCTATTTCTTATGTGGAAGGCGGGGGGAGATTAAATGATAAAAGGGACAATGGTGCGAGGCAAAAGGAGATGGTAATGGGACAAGTTAAGAAACAAAAGATGAGTGTAGATAGGGTGTGACTGGGAATGGCAGAATCACCAACAGCTGCCGTCCTAATAAATGGGGGCAGAGGTTGTGGCCTGAAATTGTTGAAGTCATTGTCGAGTCCAAAGGCTGTAAAATGTCTAGTTGAAAGATGATGTGTTATTCATCCAGCCCTTCTTCTGTTTCTTTACATGTCCCAGTACCACCCACTCTCGCCTCGCACCATCCTTCCTTTTGTCTCTCTAATCTCTCCTGCCATCCACCCTATCACAACCTTCCCTTTTGTTCCTTCCTCCCCCTCCCCCTTTCCCTGCCCCGACACTCGCTTAAAAACCTGTCACATCTCTAACTTCTTCCAGTTCTGACGAAGGGTCACCGACCCGAAACATAGAAACATAGAAACATAGAAAATAGGTACAGGAGTAGGCCATTCGGCCCTTCGAGCCTGCACCACCATTCAATATGATCATGGCTGATCATGCAACTTCAGTACCCCATTCCTACTTTTTCTCCATACCCCTTGATCCCTTTAGCCGTATAGGCCACATCTAACTCCCTTTATATCTAATGAACTGGCCTCAACAACTTTCTGTGGTAGAGAATTCCACAAGTTCACAATTCTCTGAGTGAAGAAGTTTCTCCTCATCTCGGTCCTAAATGGCTTACCCCTTATCCTTAGACTGTGACCCTTGGTTCTGGACTTCCCCAACATCGGGAACATTCTTCCTGCATCTAACCTGTCCAATCCCATCAGAATTTTATATGTTTCTATGAGATCCCTTCTCATTCTTCTAAATTCCAGTGAATATAAGCCTAGTCGATCCAGTCTTTCTTCATATGTTAGTCCTGCCATCCTGGGAATCAGTCTGGTGAACCTTTGCTGCACTCCCTCAATAGCAAGAATGTCCTTCCTCAGATTAGGAGACCAAAACTGAATACACAATATTCAAGGTGTGGCCTCACCAAGGCTCTGTACAACTACAGTAAGACATCCCTGCTCCTATACTCAAATCCTCTTGCTATGTAGGCCAACATGCCATTTGCCTTCTTCACCGCCTGCTGTACCTGCATGCCAACTTTCAATGACTGATGTACCATGACACCCAGGTCTCGTTGCACCTCCCCTTTTCCTAATCTGTCACCATTCAGATAATATTCTGCCTTCCTGTTTTTGCCACCAAAGTGGATAACCTCACATTTATCTATATTATACTGCATCTGCCATGCATTTGCCCACTCACCTAACCTGTCCAAGTCACCCTGCAGCCTCTTAGCATCCTCCTCACAGCTCACACTGCCACCCAGCTTAGTGCCATCTGCAAACTTGGAAATATTACATTCAATTCCTTCGTCTAAATCATAAATATATTATTATAAATAGCTGGGGTCCCAGCACTGAACCTTGTGGTACCCCACTAGTCACTGCCTGCCATTCTGAAAAGGACCCATTTATTCCTACTCTGCCAACCAGTTCTCTATCCACGGCAATACAATACCCCCAATATCATTTGCTTTAATTTTGCACACTAATCTCCTGTGTGGGATCTTGTCAAAAGCCTTTTGAAAGTCCAAATACACCACATCCACTGGTTTTCCCTAGAAGATTTATCAAGCATGATTTCCCTTTCATAAATCCATGCTGACTTGGACCAATCCTGTCGAGGAACCAACTAGGGGGGAGGCCATCTTAGACTGGGTGTTATGTAATGAGAGAGGATTAATTAGCAATTTTGTTGTGCGAGGCCCCTTGGGGAAGAGTGACCATAATATGGTGGAATTCTGCATTGGGATGGAGAATGAAACAGTTAATTCAGAGACCATGGTCCAGAACTTAAAGAAGGCTAACTTTGAAGGTATGAGGCGTGAATTGGCTGGGATGGATTGGCGAATGATACTTAAGGGGTTGACTGTGGATGGGCAATGGCAGACATTTAGAGACCGCATGGATGAACTACAACAATTGTACATTCCTGTCTGGCATAAAAATAAAAAAGGGAAGTGGCTCAACCGTGGCTATCAAGGGAAATCAGGGATAGTATTAAAGCCAAGGAAGTGGCATACAAATTGGCCAGAAATAGCAGCGAACCCGGGGACTGGGAGAAATTTAGAACTCAGCAGAGGAGGACAAAGGGTTTGATTAGGGCAGGGAAAATGGAGTATGAGAAGAAGCTTGCAGGGAACATTAAGACGGATTGCAAAAGTTTCTATAGATATGTAAAGAGAAAAAGGTTAGTAAAGACAAACGTAGGTCCGCTGCAGTCAGAATCAGGGGAAGTCATAACGGGGAACAAAGAAATGGCGGATCAATTGAACAAGTACTTTGGTTCGGTATTCACGAAGGAGGACACGAACAACCTTCCGGTTATAAAAGGGGTCGGGGGGTCTAGTAAGGAGGAGGAACTGAGGGAAATCCTTATTAGCCAGGAAATTGTGTTGGGGAAATTGATGGGATTGAAGGCCGATAAATCCCCAGGGCCTGATGGACTGCATCCCAGAGTACTTAAGGAGGTGGCCTTGGAAATAGTGGATGCGTTGACAGTCATTTTCCAACATTCCATTGACTCTGGATCAGTTCCTATGGAGTGGAGGGTAGCCAATGTAACCCCACTTTTTAAAAAAGGAGGGAGAGAGAAAACAGGGAATTATAGACCGGTCAGCCTGACATCGGTAGTGGGTAAAATGATGGAATCAATTATTAAGGATGTCATAGCAGTGCATTTGGAAAGAGGTGACATGATAGGTCCAAGTCAGCATGGATTTGTGAAAGGGAAATCATGCTTGACAAATCTTCTGGAATTTTTTGAGGATGTTTCCAGTCGAGTGGACAAGGGAGAACCAGTTGATGTGGTATATTTGGACTTTCAGAAGGCGTTCGACAAGGTCCCACACAAGAGATTGATGTGCAAAGTTAGAGCACATGGGATTGGGGGTAGTATACTGACATGGATTGAGAACTGGTTGTCAGACAGGAAGCAAAGAGTAGGAGTAAATGGGTACTTTTCAGAATGGCAGGCAGTGACTAGTGGGGTACCGCAAGGTTCTGTGCTGGGGCCCCAGCTGTTTACACTGTACATTAATGATTTAGATGAGGGGATTAAATGTAGTATCTCCAAATTTGCGGATGACACTAAGTTGGGTGGCAGTGTGAGCTGCGAGGAGGATGCTGTGAGGCTGCAGAGTGACTTGGATAGGTTAGGTGAGTGGGCAAATGCATGGCAGATGAAGTATAATGTGGATAAATGTGAGGTTATCCACTTTGGTGGTAAAAACAGAGAGACAGACTATTATCTGAATGGTGACAGATTAGGAAAAGGGGAGGTGCAAAGAGACCTGGGTGTCATGGTACATCAGTCATTGAAGATTGGCATGCAGGTGCAGCAGGTGGTTAAGAAAGCAAATGGCATGTTGGCCTTCATAGCAAGGGGATTTGAGTACAGGGGCAGGGAGGTGTTGCTACAGTTGTACAGGGCATTGGTGAGGCCACACCTGGAGTATTGTGTACAGTTTTGGTCTCCTAACCTGAGGAAGGACATTCTTGCTATTGAGGGAGTGCAGCGAAGGTTCACCAGACTGATTCCCGGGATGGCGGGACTGACCTATCAAGAAAGACTGGATCAACTGTGCTTGTATTCACTGGAGTTCAGAAGAATGAGAGGGGACCTCATAGAAACATTTAAAATTCTGACGGGGTTAGACAGGTTAGATGCAGGAAGAATGTTCCCAATGTTGGGGAAGTCCAGAACCAGAGGTCACAGTCTAAGGATAAGGGGTAAGCCATTTAGGACCAAGATGCGGAGGAACTTCTTCACCCAGAGAGTGGTGAACCTGTGGAATTCTCTACCACAGAAAGTTGTTGAGGCCAATTCACTAAATATATTCAAAAAGGAGTTAGATGAAGTCCTTACTACTAGGGGGATCAAGGGGTATGGCGAGAAAGCAGGAATGGGGTACTGAAGTTGAATGTTCAGCCATGAACTCATTGAATGGCGGTGCAGGCTAGAAGGGCCGAATGGCCTACTCCTGCAACTATTTTCTATGTTTCTATGTTTCTATGTTTCTGTGTCACTGCTTTCCAAATGCGCTGCTATTTCATCCTTAATAATTGATTACAACATTTTCCCCACCACCGATGTCAGGCTAACCGGTGTATAATTCACTGTTTTCTCTTTCCCTCCTTTTTTAAAAAGTGGGGTTACATTAGCTACTCTCCAATCCATAGGAACTGATCCAGAGTCTATAGAATGTTGTAAAATGAACACCAATGCATCCACTATTTCTAGGGCCACTTCCTTAAATACTCAGGGATGAAGATTCTCAGGCCCTGGGGATTTATCAGCCTTCACCCCATCAATTTCCCCTAACACAATTTCCTGACTAATAAGGATTTCCTTCAGTTCCCCCTTCTCGCTAGATCCTTGGCCCCTAGTATTTCCAATGCATCCACTATTTCAAGGGCTACTTCCTTAAGTACTCTGGGATACAGACAATCAGGCCCTGGGATTTATCGGCCTTCAATCCCATCAATTTCCCCAACACAATTTGCTGCGTAATAAGGATATCCTTCAGTTCCTCCTTCTCACTAGACCCTCGGTCCCCTGGTACATCCGGAAGGTTATTTGTGTCTTCCTTCGTGAAGACAGAACCAAAGTATTTGTTCAATTGGTCTGCCATTTCTTTGTTCCCCATTATAAATTCACCTGATTCTGACTGCAAGGAACCTACATTTATCTTCACTAATCTTTTTCTCTTCACATATCGATAGAAGCTTTTGCAGTCAGTTTTTATGTTCCCTGCAAGCTTACTCTCATAGTCTATTTTCCCCCTCCTAATGAAACCCTTTGTCCTCCTTTGCTGAATTCTAAATTTCTTCCAGTCCTCAGGTTTGCTGCTTTCTCTGGCCAATTTATATGGATTTAACATTATCCCTAATTTCCCTTGTTTTATTTTACGCCAGACAGGTGTTTACAATTGTTGAAGTTCATCCATGTGATCTTTAAATGTCTGCCTTTGCCTATCCACCGTCAACCCTTTGAGTATCATTCGGCAGTCTATCCTAGCCATTTCACGTCTCATACCATCGAAGTTACCTTTCTTTAAGTTCATGACCCTAGGATAAGGGGTAAGCCATTTAGGACCAAGATGCGGAGGAACTTCTTCACCCAGAGAGTGGTGAACCTGTGGAATTCTCTACCACAGAAAGTTGTTGAGGCCAATTCACTAAATATATTCAAAAAGGAGTTAGATGAGGTCCTTACTACTAGGGGGATCAAGGGGTATGGCGAGAAAGCAGGAATGGGGTACTGAAGTTGAATGTTCAGCCATGAACTCATTGAATGGCGGTGCAGGCTAGAAGGGCCGAATGGCCTACTCCTGCACCTATTTTCTATGTTTCTATGTTTCTATGTTTCTAGTCTCTGAATTAACTGTGCCACTCTCCATCTTAACGAAGAATTCTACCATATTATGGTCACTCTTCCCAAAGGGGCCTCGCACGACAACGTTGCTAATTAGTCCTTTCTCATTACACAACAGCCAGGCTAGGATGGCCAGCTCTCTCGTTGGTTCCTCGACATATTGGTCTAGAAAACCATCCCTAATACACTCCAGGAAATCCTCCTACACCGTATTGCTACCAGTTTGGTTAGCCCAATCTATATGTAGATTAAAGTCACCCATGATAACTGCTGTATCTTTATTGCACGCATCCTTAATTTCCTGTTTGATGCCCTCCCCAACCTCACTACTACTGTTTGATGGTCCGTACACAACTCCCACTAGCGTTTTCTGCCCTTGGTGTTCCGCAGCTCTACCCATACAGATTCCAATTCATCCAAACTAATGTCCTTCCTTAACTCTGTTCGCTCTCCACAGATGCTGCCTGTCCTGCTGAGATTTCCAGCATTTTCTGATTTTATTTCAGATTCCCATAATCCGTAGCATTTTTCTTTTGTTTCAGTGTGTGTTGCGTCACCTTTCAAGGTAAGCTTGGTGAAATATCAAGTTCTATTTTTTAACCCTTTTAAAAATAGTCTCCTTCTCCTTAGGCAGTCCCTCGGAGTCGAGGATGACGTGCTTCTACACTAATATGAGTTCTCAGGCGACTGATGAGTCCGATGTGGGCAGACGGTGGTTGGAGGGACGGGTGGGTGGGGTGCTTGGGTTGTTGTGCGCTCCTTCCGCTGTTTGCGCTTGGCTTCCACCCGGTGAAGAGACTCGAGGTGTTCGGCGTCCTCCCGGATGCTCCTCCTCCTCTTTGAGCGATCTTGGGCCGGGGATTCCCAGGTGTCGGTGGGGATGTTGCATTTTTTCAAGGAGGCTTTGAAGGTGTCCTTGAAGCGTTTCCTCTGCCCACCCGGGGCTCGCTTGCCGTATCGGAGCTCCGAGTAGAGCGCTTGTTTTGGGAGTCTCGTGTCGGGCATGCGGACGATGTGGCCCGTCCATCGGAGCTGGTTGAGCGTGGTCAGTGCTGGGGATGTTGGCCTGAGCGACAACACTGATGTTGGTGCGTCTATCCTGCCAATGGATTTGCAGGATCTTGTGGAGGCAGCGATGGTGGTACTTCTCCAGTGCTTTGAGGTGTCTGCTGCACATAGTCCACGTCTCTGAGGCATATAGGAGGGCGGGTATCACAATTGCTCTGTAGACCATGAGCTTGGTGCCGGGTTTGAGGTCCTGGTCTTCAAACACTCTCTTCCTTGGGCAACCGAAGGCTGCACTGGCACACTGAAGACGATGTTGGACTTCGTCATCAACGTCTGCCCTTGTTGACAGTCGGCTCTTGAAATATGGAAAATGGTCCACATTGTCCAAGGTCGTGGATCTTGATAATTTAAAAATAGTACAGCACAAGAGGAGGCCATTCGGCCAATTATGTCTGCACTGGAGCAATCCAGTCAGTCCTACTCTCCCCGCTCTTTCCCCATAACCCTGCAATTTCTCTCTTTCAAGTACTCACCCAATTCCCTTTGAATGCTACTATTCTGTATCCACTCCGCAATCAGTGCACACCAGATCCTAACCACTCGCTGCATAAAACAGTTTTCCCTCATGTCACCTTTGGCTCTTCTGCCAATCGCCTTAAATCTGTGCCCTCTGGTTCTCGACCCTTCCGCCAATGGGAACAGTCTCTCTCTATCTACTCTGTCCAGACCCCTCATGATTTTGAACACCTCGATCAAATCTCCTCTCAACCTTCTCTGCTCTCAGGAGAACAACCCCGGCTTCTCCAGTCTATCCCCGTCACCGAAGTCCCTCATCCCTGGAACCATTCTCATAAATCTTTTCTGCGTCCTTGAGAAAGCCTTCACGTCCTTCCTAAAGTGCGGGGCCCAGAATTGGACACAATAGAAAGAAAGAAAGACTTGCATTTATATAGTGCCTTTCACGACCACCACAAGCGCTTTACAGCCAATGAAGTACTTTTGGAGTGAATCGCGGCAGCCAGTTTGTGCACAGCAAGCTCCCACACATATCAATGTGATAATGACCCAGATAATCTGTTTTTGTCATGTTGATTGAGGGATAAATATTGGCCAGGACACTGGGGAGAACTCCCCTGCTCTTCTTCGAAATAATGCCATGGGATCTTTTACGTTCACCTGAGAGAGCAGACGGAGCCTCGGTTTAACGTCTCATCCGAAAGACGGCATCTCTGACAGTGCAGCACTCCTTCAGCACTGCCCCTCCGACAGTGCGACACTCCCTCAGTACTCCCTTCTGACAGTGCAGCACTCCCTCAGTACTGCCCCTCCGACAGTGCGGCGTTCACTCACTACTGCCCCTCCGACAGTGCGGCGCTCCCTCAGTACTGACCCTCCGGCGCTCCCTCGGTACTGCCCCTCCAACAGTGCAGCACTCCCTCAGTACTGACCCTCCGACAGTGCGGCGCTCCCTCGGTACTGCCCCTCCAACAGTGCGGCACTCCCTCAGTACTACTCCTCCGACAGTGCGGCACTCCCTCAGTACTGCACCTCCGGCAGTGCGGCACTCCCTCAGTACTGCCCCTCCGACAGTGCGGCACTCCCTCAGTACTGACCCTCCGACAGTGCGGCACTCCCTCAGTACTGCCCCTCTGACAGTGCGGCGCTCCCTCTGTACTGCAAGTATCAGTCTAGATTTATGTGCATAAGTCCCTGGAGTGGGACTTGAACCCACAACCCTCTGACTCAGAGGTGAAAGTGTTATCCACGTAGCTGACTATCCTCCAGACAATTGCTAATTCAGCAACCAGTAGAGTTTAAACCATTTTTTTTTTTGCTGTCTCTCTTTATCGCTCTGGAATACTGGGGTGCATTATTGAGACTGGGGAATCCTACTTTTTTGTTGGCCATCTGGGGAATCTGATATTTCAGCTTGCTGAAAGTTTCCAAACCTAACTATAGAGCAATCACACAGGTATAGTTGCTGGTCTGTTGTGGCTGATTATTCTCACTGAGACACACTTCACTTACCCAAACCCAAATCATCAGTCATAGGCAGGGCCATTATAGACAGTCCCTTGGAATCGAGGAAGACTTGCTTCCATTCTAAAAGTGAGTTCTCTGGTGGCTGAACAGTCCAATACGGGAATTACAGTCCCTGTCACAGGTGGAACAGATAGTCGTTGAGGGAAAGGGTGGGTGGGACAGGTTTGCCACATGCTCCTTCCGCTGCCTGCACTTGGTTTCTGCATACTCTCGGCGATGAGACTCGAGGCGCTCAGCGCCCTCCCAGATGCACTTCCCCTACTTAGGGTGGTCTTTGGCCAGGGACTCTCAGGTGTCAGTGGGGATGTTGCACTTTATCAGGGAGATTTTGAGGGTGTCCTTGTAACGTTTCCTCTGCCTGCCTGGGGCTCGCTTGCCGTGTAGGAGTTCCGAGTAGAGCGCTTGCTTTGGGAGTCTCGTATCTGGCATACGGACAATGTGGCCCGCCCAGCGGAGCTGGTCGAGTGTGGTCAGTGCTTCAATACTGGGGATGTTGGCCTGGTCGAGGACGCTAACGTTGGTGCGTCTGTCCTCCCAGGGGATTTGCAGGACCTTGCGGAGACAGCGTTGGTGGTATTTCTCCAGTGACTTGAGGTGTCTACTGTAAATGGTCCACGTCTCTGAGCCATACAGGAGGGCGGGTATTACTACAGCCCTGTAGATCATGAGCTTGGTGGCAGCTTTGAGGGCCTGGTCTTCAAACACTCTTTTCCTCAGGCGGCCGAAGGCTCTACTGGCGCACTGGAGACGGTGTCGGATCTCGTTGTCAGTGTCTGCTCTTGTTGATAGGAGGTTCCCGGGATTATGGGAAGTGGTTCAATTTGTCCAGAGCCACGCCAACCCAAATAACAGGCTGGCATTAAACAAGATTTCCGACCGCTGACTTGCGCAAGGGTGCGCCACTGTTTAACCAGCTAAAGCAAAGACGCTCGCCGCTCAGGGCATGGGTAAGTTTCCAACTTGTCCAGCTTGGGTTACCTCCCCTCCCCCCATTAGCCCCATTTGGCACGGTTAGCTGAAGCCAAGCATGAAGCACCTCGGTCCCCAGAGATAGGTCGAACCTCCTAAGTCCCATCGGTGAGCTACACAGTCTAGTCAATAATCTAGGTACCTAGGAGCACTGTGGTCCTGGCTGGAGGAAGAGCATCTGGGAGGGCGCTGAGCACCTCGAGTCTCATGCAGAAATCAAGCGCAGGCAGCGGAAGGAGCGTGCGGCAAACCAGACTCCCCACCCACCCTTTTCTTCAACCACTGTCTGTCCCACCTGTGACAGAGACTGTAATTCCTGTATTGGACTGTTCAGTCACCTGAGAACTCACTTTTAGCGTGGAAGCAAGTCTTCCTCGATTTCGAGGGACTCCCTATAATGGTGCTGCCTGATTCAGGTACTGAGTTACTGCATTCACCATAAAAAGAAAGAAAGACTTGCATTTATATAGCGCCTTTCACGACCACCGGACATCTCAAAGCGCTTTACAGCCAATTAAATACTTTTAGAGTGTAGTCACTGTTGTAATGTAGGAAACGCAGCAGCCAATTTGCCCACAGCAAGCTCCCACAAACAGCAATGTGATAATGACCAAATAATCTGTTTTTGTTATGTTGATTGAGGGATAAATATTGGCCCCAGGACACCGGGGAGAACTCCTCTGCTCTTCGAAATAGTGCCATGGGATCTTTTATGTCCACTTGAGAGGGCCTCAGTTTAACATCCGAAAAACGGCCCCCCTGACAGTGCAGCACTCCCTCAGCACTGCATTGGAGTGTCAACCTAGATTTTTTTTGTGTTCTAATCCCTGGAGTGGAACTTGAACCTACAACTTTCCTGACTCAGAGGCAAGGGTGCTACCCACTGAGCCACAGAGAATAGACTCAGGCACACTTTCCTAAATTTCAGCTTGGTGTTAATGCAACCACAAAGAGATCCATCTTAACCACACTCTCTCCAAAGGCAAGGTATTCATTAGTTGATTAAATCGCTTAGGGCAAGTACCAGAAACATAAACCTGCAATTAAAGAGCCTTGCTGAGAATGGAAACAAGGAACTCGAACTCTAGTTCACATTACCCTGACTGCACAGTTCTGAGGTCTTGGGAATAAATGAGTCACAGTCGGAGTCAGTGCAAACCCATAATCAGAGCTACAAACCTATTCTGTACAGAGGTACTTCACTCATTCCACAATCCCAGTCCAGAAGCTGCACTCAAAGGGAGACAGAGCTACAACTGTAGTCCCAATACCCTGACCAAGACTCTCTTTGAGTGTGGGATTACTGAATATACATTTATTTAATTTTTCGTTCTGTTGGATTGCTATGATTTAATAAGAATGACAGAGAATCAGTACCCAAATTGTTATGTAATAAACACACCTAGTATTATAGCAATTAAACTTCTCCACTCATAGTTAAGTCACTTCAGCACATCAAGTTCATTTTAAAAGAGGGTGTTAATTGTAATTGTAAATGTAAGCTAGAGGTGATCGAAAACTTGGCTTCCCCATGTCCTAACTCGCACCAAGTCCCGCTCACCCATCACCCCCTGTGCTCGCTGCCCATGTCCTAACTCACACCAGGTCCCGCTCACCCATCACTCCCTGTGCTCGCTGCCCTGTGTCCTAACTCGCACCAAGTCCCGCTCACCCATCACCCGCTGTGCTCGCTGCCCTGTGTCCTAACTCGCACCAAGTCCCGCTCACCCATCACCCCCTCTGCTCGCTGCCCTGTGTCCTAACTCGCACCAAGTCCCGCTCACCCATCACCCCCTGTGCTCGCTGCCCATGTCCTAACTCACACCAAGTCCCGCTCACCCATCACCCGCTGTGCTCGCTGCCCTGTGTCCTAACTCGCACCAAGTCCCGCTCACCCATCACCCGCTGTGCTCGCTGCCCCGTGTCCTAACTCACACCAAGTTCCGCTCACCCATTACCCCCCTGTGCTCGCTGCCCCGTGTCCTAACTCGCACCAAGTCCCACTCACCCATCCCCCCCTGTGCTCATTGCCCCGTGTCCTAACTCGCACCAAGTCCCGCTCACCCATCACTCCCCTGTGTTCGCTGCCCCGTGTCCTAACTCTCACCAAGTCCCGCTCACCCATCACCCCCTGTGCTCGCTGCCCCATGTCCTAACTCTCACCAAGTCCATCTCACCCATCACCTCCTGTGCTCGCTGCTCCGTGTCCTAACTCGCACCAAGTCCCGCTCACCTATCACCCCCTGTGCTCGCTGACTTACATTGGCTCCCGATTAAGTAACACCTCGATTTTAAAATTTTCATCCTTGTTTTCAAATCCCTCCATGGCCCTCGCCCCTCCCTATCTCTGTAATCTCTTCCAGCCCCACAACCCCCCGAGATGTCTGCGCTCCTCTAATTCTGCCTTCTTGAGCATCTCTGATTATAATCGCTCCACCATCGGTGGCCGTGCCTTCTGTTGCCTGGGGCCCAAGCTCTGGAACTCCCTCCCTAAACCTCTCTGCCTCTCGACCTTCTTCAAGACGCTCCTTAAAACCTATCTCTCACCTGGGCTAATTTCTACTTATGCGGCTCAGTGTCAAATTATTATCGTATAATACTTCTGTGAAGTGCCTTGGGACATTTCACTAAGTTAAAAGCACTATATAAATACAAGTTGTTGTTGTATTGAGGTGGCGGGTATTTTCTTGTGTTGATATATATGGGGGCAGGCTCCCATATGAAGGTGATTTTGCGGGTGCACAGTATGTCATCATCATCATAGGCAGTCCCTCAGAATCGAGGAAGATTTGCTTCCACTCTAAGAATGAGTCCTTAGGTGGCTGAACAGTCCAATATGAGAACCATAATCCCTGTCACAGGTGGGACAGATAGTCGTTGAGGGAAGGGGTGGGTGGGACTGGTTTGCCGCACGCTCCTTCCGCTGCCTGCGCTTGATTTCTGCACGCTCTGGGCGACGAGACTCGAGGTGCTCAGTGCCCTCCTGGATGCACTTCCCCCACTTAGGGCGGTCTGGTCTTTGGCCAGGGACTCCCAGGTGTCGGTGGGGATGTTGCACTTTATCAGGGAGGCTTTGAGGGTGTCCCTTGTAACGTTTCCTCTGCCCACCTGTCTCTCTGTAAATAAAGGCTTGAAAGTGACTAAAGACTCGGCTCAAGTATTCTATCTATCATGTATCTTACATGGCTACTGTTTGTACTATCACAAGGTGTGCCACCAGAGGGCACCGCAGTGGGAGACTTGTAGGTTACCTGGAGAGGTGTGCCAGGCCTTGTACAAAAGGCAGGCCACCATTTGTGATCCTCACTCTAGAGTTATATTCAACGGACCAAGGTCATTACAGTTCAAGTACAATACTTGCCTTGTGGCGTCTTTTTCAGAGCATCTAAAGACATAACAACTGGCGACGAGATTACAGACCTTCACGCGAAAATGGCTACCCTTGGTGCGTTGCAGCAGTTCACTGATGGTGATGATTGGGGCGCCTTTGTGCAGAGGCTCGACCATTTCTTCACAGCAAACGACTGGCAGGAGACGACCCGGCCACACTGGCCGATAAGTGCAGAGCTATCCTGCTGACCAGTTGTGGGCCCACTATCTATGACCTTGTCAGGGACTTGCTGGCACCAGCGAAGACAACGACCAAGATGAGCTTGTAACTTTGATTCACGAGCAACTCAAGCCCAAAGAGAGCATCCTCACAGCCAGACACCGGTTTTACACCCACCGACGGCCCGAAGGCCAGAAAATCGCGAAGAATGCCGCAGACCTCAGGCTGGCGACACTGTGTGATTTTGGCGACCACCTCACCGAAGCACTGTGGGATATCTTTGTCATTGAAATCGGCCATGAGGACCTTCTTCACAGGCTACTATCTGCGGATACCACAGTCACACTGCAGAAGGCCATCTCCGTGAGCCAGGCATTCATGACCTCGACCTACGGCTCTAGGCAGGTGACTCATCCTCAGGACTCAAACCCGGCAAGTGCTGTGCACAGAGTGGCACCTTTTAGAGGCTGGACTGTAGAACGTGAACCTTCTCAGGGAAGAGAGAACAGGCCCCTGAGTCCCTTAACTCAGAGACCACCAAGGGGGGGCTAACCGAGTAGCTCCATGCTGGCGTTGTGGACGTAATCACAGGGCTCACCAATGCCGCTTTAAAGACCATGTGTGTAAAGGCTGCAGCACAAAGGGCCACCTCCAGGGAATGTGTAAAAGAAATATGACTCACTGTGTTGATGAAGAGTCAGCAGATGGCCATGAATCCAGCGTGGATTATGAAACGATAGTCAGAGAGGCAGCCCAGCCCCACGATGAGGTGTATAGCATGTTTACCTGCACTACCAAGTGCTCCCAGCCAAAGATGGAAGTCGAGATAAATAGCGTTCCAGTCTTCATTGACTGGGCGAGCTAGTCAGTAATGAATCAAGAAGCCTTTGAGAGGCTATGGGACAATCTGGCTGAACAACTCAAGTTGGTCCCGGTTCAGGCAAAGCTGCGTACCTACACCAATGAACTTATCACAGTCGTTGGCAGCGTGGATGTAAAGGTACTCCATGATGGCGCGGTGCACAAGTTACCTCTGTGGATTGTTGCAAGTGATGGACCGCTACTCGGAAGAAGGTGGATGGAGAAGATCCATTGGAGTTGGGAAGACTTCACCCCTCCAGCGATCGACGTTCTCTGTGCTCAGAGGTAAAGTAAGCCCTCACCTGAGGGTGGACCTGGCACCAGAGAGCAGACCAGCGCAACACCCGAGGCACAGACCGCTCAGCATGACTGCATGGAGATGATCCAGCTGAGACAACCCGAACGCACCTTCCAGGCTCCAGCGGCAGGACTCCGGAGGAAGAAAATCGGATCCAAAGGCAACTTCCCAGCTTCGGTGGCAGAACCTGGGGCGAAGAGGATCACCGCAGTCGACATCGTGGATGGAGGAAAGATGGTGCCCAGACCACGAGGTGCAGCGCTGATGGAGCAACACGTGATACCAAGCGAAGAAGAGGATTGGGGTAAAGAAAGCAAGGCTCTCTTAAAGAAGGCCAGCTACCCACTACACTTAAAGGGACAGTTCCATATTTTCAATTAATGTAAGAGCAACTGTGAGTTAGATGTAAAATGTGGAACATAGAAACATAGAAAATAGGTGCAGGAGTAGGCCATTCGGCCCTTCTAGCCTGCACCGCCATTCAATGAGTTCATGGCTGAACATGCAACTTCAGTACCCCCTTCCTGCTTTCTCGCCATACCCCTTGATCCTCCTAGTAGTAAGGACTACATCTAACTCCTTTTTGAATATATTTAGTGAATTGGCCTCAACAACTTACTGTGGTAGAGAATTCCACAGGTTCACCACTCTCTGGGTGAAGAAGTTTCTCCTCATCTCGGACCTAAATGGTTTACCCCTTATCCTTAGACTGTGACCCCTGGTTCTGGACTTCCCCAACATTGGGAACATTCTTCCTGCATCTAACCTGTCTAAACCCTTCAGAATTGTAAACGTTTCTATGAGATCCCCTCTCATTCTTCTGAACTCCAGTGAATACAAGCCCAGTTGATCCAGTCTTTCTTCATATGTCCGTCCCGCCATCCCGGGAATCAGTCGGGTGAACCTTCGCTGCACTCCCTCAATAGCAAGAATGTCCTTCCTCAAGTTAGGAGACCAAAACTGTACACAATACTCCATGTGTGGCCTCACCAAGGCCCTGTACAACTGTAGTAATACCTCCCTGCCCAGTACTCAAATCCCCTCGCTATGAAGGTCAACATACCATTTGCTTTCTTAACCACCTCTTGTACCTGCATGCCAACCTTCAATGACTAAAGTACCATGACACCCAGGTCTCGTTGCATCTCCCCTTTCCCTAATCTGTCACCATTCAGATAGTAATCTGTCTCTCTGTTTTTACCACCAAAGTGGATAACCTCACATTTATCCACATTATACTTCATCTGCCATGCATTTGCCCACTCACCTAACCTATCCAAGTCACTCTACAGCCTCATAGCATCCTCCTCGCAGCTCACACTGCCACCCAACTTAGTGTCATCCGCAAATTTGGAGATACTACTTTTAATCCCCTCGTCTAAATCATTAATGTACAATGTAAACAGCTGGGGCCCCAGCACAGAACCTTGCGGTACCCCACTAGTCACTGCCTGCCATTCTGAAAAGTACCCATTTACTCCTACTCTTTGCTTCCTGTCTGCCAACCAGTTCTCAATCCATGTCAGCACACTACCCCCAATCCCATGTACTTTAACTTTGCACATTAATCTCTTGTGTGGGACCTTGTCGAAAGCCTTCTGAAATTGATGATCAAAGTTGTGTACATGCAACAAGGAAAGAAAAGTCACGCGATCATGATCGGAGCTACAGGTTATTTACAATGAGTAATGAAACGTTATGCGATGTAGGATTTCAACTGCATTCAGTCAATGCAGCGAGCACACACCCATCGGGAGCCCACAGGTCCAGCGAGTTACCCAATGTAGTAGCCTGCATTCCTGGGACCAGAGTTATGGACCATGGAGTGTGGCCACAAGCAGCCAATAGATACAAGCCACAGAGCAAACGATCTCAGGAGGGCAACGACACCGGTATCGACACCCTGCCCCTGAATGGCTCCACCTCTCAGGCACCCGATGGCACCAACCGCCATGAGCCTGAAAGAGCAAACTGTGCTAAGGTGCAGCCCCAAGACCCTATCGCCACCAAGGCCTTACCCGGGAACGAAAGGTCACCCACAACAGTTCTCCCAAATGGGACCGGAACCAGCTAGAATCCCAAACCAAATAACACCCAGGCAAGCGAGTCAGCAGTTCCCTGTGCACTGCCAGACGACTGTTCCTCAGGAAGCAGCAATGACCCAGGCCACAAGGAAAGGACAGGGAGGTCACAGGCATCTGTGAACCTGCCCGACGCTAGGAGCAACAGAAAAGGCCCCGAGAGCAGGCAACTTGAGCCAACCAGGTTCCCACTGCCAGCACTGGGCACCACACCACCACCAGACTGCCTGGACACCATCCAGCAGTTCTGGAACTAGCTTGTTCTCACGCACCAGTGCTGACATCTGCACCGATTCCTAGTACGTATCAAGAATGTATCTCACCAGTCGAATGTACTTGCCTCACAACTGTACTACAAATGTAATTATGTAAATGCAAAGTTTTTTTTCTGGACCTGAATGTATATGAATGTAATGAGCCACCGGCACAATCTATATGTGGGGGGCTGGGGGCAGAATGGAGTGGTCATGGACACACAAACAGAAACCACCAGCACTCTACTGCCAACAAAACACCAACCATTCACCCAAGATAGAAACGACCTGGCAAGGCTCAACCAGATAGAGCTAAGCCCAGAGCACAGTCAATGCATGAAGGCAATTTGCACTAAAGGCTTGGGGGAGAGTGATGTATTCTACACGGTTACTATGTGCACTATCACAAGGTGTGCCACCAGAGGGCACTGCAGTGGGAGACTTGTAGGTTACCTGTACAGGTGTGCCTGGTCTAGTATAAAAAGCAGGCCACCAGGTGTGATCCTCACTCTGGAGTTAACTGATAAAGACTAAGGTCACTACAGTTCAAGTACTGCCTTGTGGAGTCATTATCAGAGCATCCTAGGACATAACAATTGGCAACGAGGGCCTAGTATAAAAGGCAGGCCACCAGGTGTGATCCTTACTCTGGAGTTAACAAATAAAGGACTAAGGTCACTACAGTTCAAATGCAACACACTGCCTCGAGAAGTCATCATCAGATCATCTAAAGTCATAACACTATCCTTTGCCACATGGCTATCTGACTTCTTATATTGTCTACAGTGGAACGCTGGTTATCCACAGCCCCATTATCTGCAGTCCCGATTATCCAGCAAAAAGCTTGTGGCGATGTCTGGCTGAAAGATATAAATATTGAAACAAAAGCAAAATACTGCGGATGCTGGAATCTGAACTAAGAACGGAAAATGCTGCAAACCTCCACTTTACAGCCAATGAAGTACTTTCAGAGTGCAGTCACTGTTGTAATGTGGGAAACGCAGCAGCCAACTTGCGCACAGCAAGCTCCCACACACAGCAGCGTGATAATGACCAGATAATCTGGGTTTTTTTGTGTTATGTCGGTTGACAGATAAAAATTTTCAGGACACCGGGGAATAATTCCCCTGCTCTTCTTCGAAAGAGTGCCGTGGGATCTTTTGCATCCAGAGAGAGAAACAGAGTTAACGTTTCAGGTGATGACCCTTCGTCAGATCTTTGATGGTGGCGTACCTTAAGTTGCTCACTTGCAGCATTAAGAATGATTCACTGATAAATTGCATGTCAGGACGAGTCATGTTTGAGAGCCAAAAAATTGTACAAGTACTAACAAATCAAACGGGAGTGGTTTGCTGCTTGACTTCCAAACTATTCAAATCAAGTACAGGAGAACTTGAGTAATCTGTTAAAAGTGAATGGAAGCCAGAGGAGAAAGACGTTTAAAATGTGGAGTCAGCAAGATTTAAGTTTTATTTTATGTATGTTCATTCTCAGGACGTGGGCGTCGCTGGCAAGGCCGGCATTTATTGCTCATCCCTAATTGCCCCTTGAGAAGGTGGTGGTGAGCCGCCTTCTCATCGAACCGCTGCAGTCCGTGTGGTGAAAGTGCTCCCACAGTGCTGTTAGGGAGGGAGTTCTGGGATTCTGACCCGGCGACGATGAAGGAACATTAAAGAACATAAGAAATAGGAGCAGGAGTCGGCCATTTGGCCCCTCGAGTCTGCTCCGCCATTCAATAAGATCATGGCTGATCTGATCTTAGCCTCAACTCAACTTCCCTGCCTGCTCCACATAACCCTTTTATCCCCTTATCGCTCAGAAATCTGTCTATCTCCACCCTAAATATATTCAATGACCCAGCCTCCACAGCTCTCTGGGGCAGAGAATTCCACAGATTCACCACCCTCTGAGAGAAGAAATTCCTCCTCATTTCAGTTTTAAATGAGCGACCCCTTATTCTGAAACTATGACCCTTAGTTCTAGATTCCCCCACGAGGGGAAACATCCTCTCTGCATCTACCCTGTCCAGCCCCCCTCAGAATCTTATACCTTTCAATAAGATCACCTCTCATTCTTCTAAACTCCATAGTAAGTGACTCGGAGAGGAACGTGGAGGTGGTGGTGTTCCCATGCACCTGCTGCCCTTGTCCTTCTAGGGGGTAGAGGTCACGGGTTTGGGAGATGCTGCCGAAGAAGCCTTGGCGAGGTGCTGCAGTGCATCTTGTAGATGGTGCACACTGCAGCCAGGGGGCGCCGGTGGTGGAGGGAGTGAATGTTTAAGGTGTCAATTGCTGCAACCTCTTGCACAAAGGTCTCACAAATAGAATTATAAAAAGTATGTTTACGGAAACAGTGTTATACGTTACATCATAGAATGGTACAGCACAGAAGAGGCCATTGGGCTCATCGTGCCTGTGCTGGCTCTCTGAAAGAGCGATCCAATTAATCCCACTCCCTCCCTGCTCTTTCCCCACAGCCCCGCAATTTTTCTCCTCTTCAACTATTTATGCAATTCTCTTTTGAACGTTATTGCTAAAAACCTGCTTTCATCGCACTTTCATGTCGTTCATTCCATTGTGTGGTTTTGTCTTAAAGAGACAGGAAAATTCTTGTTGCCTATCAGCTCATCAGGACAAAGGTTTGGGCACAGGCTAGTCTTCCTCTTTTGTATGTTTGTAGCAAAGCAAACCAAACGTCAATATCCAAGTCGGTTTTCCAGGCCAATGCTTCCGGTGTGACAGCGTGGATATGTTGTAGGCTGCCTGTGAATTCCCTCTGGGGGCAGTGCTCGATGATGTGCTCCAGGGTCTGATTAGGAGCTCCACAGTCGCATGATGGCGATGCTTTAATCTCCCACCTATGGAGAAGGTGGCAGCGTCGACTGTGGCCGGTTCTGAGGCGGTCGATGGTTGTCCACTGTCTGGATGATGACAACCTTTTCGCTGTTGAGTGCAGCGGGCACTCAAGTAGACTGGACACTGCGGAAGGTTATTGGGCAGAGGACAATGCAGAATGTAGGGGTTAGGGCAGTGTACAAGGTTAGGGGGAAGCATTGTCATCATCATAGGCGGTCCCTCATATCGAGGGTGACTTGCTTCCACGCCAAAAAGGGATGAGTTCACAGGTGTTTCAATGAAGGACCTGATATTCCGGATCCCGAACTACACCCTGAAGGGTGGAAGATGCCTGTGGGTGGATTTTTTTAACGTGGGGTGGCCGTTGCACACCAGCCACCACACGGGCTTGACAGAGCTAGGTCTTGGTCCAGTGGCAAGGGTTAACCAGGACGACTGGAGACCAGCTCTGCTGCACGGACCCAGTGCGCGCGCACATATCGCACAGTGTGGGCTGGGCCTGTGCTGCCCCTGGGCCCTCGCCTCTCCTGGGCCCCGAACTCACACCCTCTCTCTCACATCCTCCATCTCCCCCACCCTTCATCTCCCCTTCCCTCTCTCACTCCCTCCCTCCTCCTCCTCTCCCAACCTTTGAACATTGCTGAAGCTTCGGGGACGAGGGCATGGCAGGAGGTTAAAAAGAAAGAATGTGCCTTGACCTCTCTGTCTGAAGCATTCCGAAAACATTTCACAACCAATTAATTTGATTAAAGGGCTTCATTGTTTTGTGGGCGATCACGACAGACATTCTGCAAGATTCCGCAATCAGCAATGAGACGAATAGCCAGCCCAAATGCTTCTGGTGGCTGATGAATGAGGGACGAAAAATAGCCAAGGGTGTGAGATGGACTCACTAGCCCTTGCTCAATGAAGTAGCATTGAATCGTTAGCAGGCACAGAGGCCTGCTAGGGTTGTAGGTTCAGACAGTAACAGCCACTAATTGGGATTGGGAGGGAGAGGCAACCAGCAAGGAATTAACATTGCTTTGAGAGAAGAGGAAATATTGGAGGGAATTTCTTGACAGATGTCTTCTGCCGTACCACATCATTGCCAGAGGGTGGCAATGTTGCCCGCAGCTCACTGGAACTGTTGGCAGACACGGCCCTTCCTCAGGGAGTGGAGCGCGTTGATTTATTTAACTCTGCTGGTCTGAGATGAGCCGAGCGTAAAACCCCGAGTGGGAGTAGCTGCGTAGTACGTGTGGTCCGAGCTCTTTGAGCTGCACTGTGTTTGCACAGGTCACACTGTGGTTCCTTCACACGCAATGGTGCAGCGTTGGGACCTGGTGGCAGCCCTCGCCTCTAGAGTCAAAAGGTTGTGGGTTCAAGTCCCACTCCAGGGCACTGCGCATAAATAAATCAGGGCTGACCATCACATTGTAGTACTGAGGGAGTGCTACACTGTCAGAGGGGCAGTGCTGAGGGAGCGCTGCACTGTCGGAGGGGCAGTACTGAGGGAGTGCCGCACTGTGGGAGGGGCAGTACTGAGGGAGCGCCGCACTGTCGGAGGGGCAGTACTGAGGGAGCGCCGCACTGTCGGAGGGGCAGTACTGAGGGAGCGCCGCACTGTCGAAGGGGCAGTACTGAGGGAGCGCCGCACTGTCGGAGGGGCAGTACTGAGGGAGCGCCGCACTGTCGGAGGGGCAGTACTGAGGGAGCGCCGCACTGTCGGATGGGCAGTACTGAGGGAGCGGCGGACTGTCGGAGGGGCAGTACTGAGGGAGCGCCGCACTGTCGGAGGGGCAGTACTGAGGGAGCAATTCACTGTCGGAGGGGCGGTACTGAGGGAGCGCCACACTGTCGGAGGGGCAGTACTGAGGGAGCACCGCACTGTTGGAGGGAGCGCCGCACTGTCGGAGGGGCAGTACTGAGGGAGCACCGCACTGTCGGAAGGGCAGTACTGAGGGAGCGCCGCACTGTCGGAGGGGCAGTACTGAGGGAGCGCCGCACTGTCGGAGGGGTAGTACTGAGGGAGCGCTGCACTGTCGGAGGGGCGGTACTGAGGGAGCGCCGCACTGTCGGAGGGGCAGTGCTGAGGGAGCACCGCACTGTCCGAGGGGCAGTACTGAGGGAGCGCCGCACTGTCGGAGGGGCAGTACTGAGGGAGCGCCGCACTGTCGGAGGGTTAGTACTGAGGGAGCGCTGCACTGTCGGAGGGGCGGTACTGTGGGAGCGCTGCACTGTCGGAGGGGCAGTACTGAGGGAGCACTGCACTCTCGGAGGGGCGGTACTGAGGGAGCGCTGCACTGTCGGAGGGGCGGTACTGAGGGAGCGCCGCACTGTCGGATGGGCAGTACTGAGGGAGCGGCGGACTGTCGGAGGGGCAGTACTGAGGGAGCGATTCACTGTCGGAGGGGCAGTACTGAGGGAGCGCCGCACTGTCGGAGGGGCAGTACTGAGGGAGCGCTGCACTGTCGGAGGGGCGGTACTGAGGGAGCGCCGCACTGTCGGAGGGGCAGTACTGAGGGAGCACCGCACTGTCGGAGGGAGCGCCGCACTGTCGGAGGGGCAGTACTGAGGGAGCACTGCACTCTCGGAGGGGCGGTACTGAGGGAGCGCTGCACTGTCGGAGTGCCGGTACTGTGGGAGCGCTGCACTGTCGGAGGGGCAGTACTGAGGGAGCACTGCACTCTCGGAGGGGCGGTACTGAGGGAGCGCTGCACTGTCGGAGGGGCGGTACTGAGGGAGTGCTGCACTGTCGGACAGGCTGTCTTTTGGGGGAGATGCTAAACATCTGCTCTCTCAGGAAAAAGATCCCATGGCACTATTTTAAGCAGGGGAGTTATCCCCAGTGTCCTGGGACCAATATTTATCCCTCAATCAACATAACAAAAACAGATTATTTGGTCATTATCATTTCCCACATTACAACAGTGACTGCACTTGAAAAGTACTTCATTGGCTGTAAAGTGCTTTGGGTTATGCTGAAAGGTGCTACATAAATGCAAGTTCTTTCTTTCAACTTTCAGTGAATACAATGAGGCTCTTGTGCTGGGGAACAGGTCCGTGGGATGGGCGAGGTTGGACACATACTGCAATACTCTATAATTGAAGAAAAGCCTTTGAATGGCATTATACTGCACTATCAAACAGTGATCTGATACAACACTCAACATTGCAGCCAACTTCCTGACACACAACAATGGCAAGGCCGCAGGGAGCTGTGTGAATGGCCTTTTGAGTGCTGAGTGGCACAGTGTGTGTTCTGGTGTGACAGAATGATATAGCGGCTTAACGCGGTTCTCTGAAGTCTCATCATCATCATCATAGGCAGTTCCTCAGAATGGAGGAAGACTTGCTTCCACTCTTAAAATGAGTCCTTGGGAGGCTGAACAGTCCAATATGGGAACTACAGTCCCTGTCACAGGTGGGACAGACAGTGGTTGAGGGTAAGGGAGGGTGGGACTGGACTGAAGACGACATTGTTAAAGGAAGCCTGCAGCATGGGCCATAAGAAGCATTCGTTCAGCCCACAAGTGTTCACAGACATAGCCAGCTTCACTTGACCCCAGTGCGCCTTCAATGGGGGAGTGGACCTAGTGCAAAGCCGTGGCTCAGTGGGCAGCACTCTCGCCTCTGAGTCAGAAGGTTGTGGGTTCAAGTCCCACTCCAGGGCACTGAGCACACAATAAGAACATAAGAAATAGGAGCAGGAGTTGGCCATTTGGCCCATCGAGCCTGCTCCGCCATTTAATAAGATCATGGCTGTCTGATCTTGGCCTTAACTCCACCTCAACACCCCTGCCTGTTCCCCATAACCCTTGACTCCCCTATATTTCAAGAACCTGTCTATCTCCGCCATGAATACATTCAATGACCCAGCCTCCACAGCTCTCTGGGGCAGAGAATTCCAAAGTTTCAGGACCCTCTGACAGATGAAATTCCTCCTCATCGCTGTCTTAAAATCCCCTAGGCTGACACTCCCAGTGCAGTACTGAGGGAGCGCCGCACTGTCGGAGGGGCAGTACTGAGGGAGCGCCGCACTGTCGGAGGGGCAGTACTGAGGGAGCGCCGCACTGTCGGAGGGGCAGTACTGAGGGAGCGCCGCACTGTCGGAGGGGCAGTACTGAGGGAGTGCTGCACTGTCGGAGGGGCAGTACTGAGGGAGTGCTGCACTGTCGGAGGGGCAGTACTGAGGGAGTGCTGCACTGTCAGAGGGGCAGTCTTTCAGATGAGACGTTAAACCGAGGCTCCGTCTGCCCTCTCAGGTAAACATAACAGATCCCATGGCACTATTCCAGGAAGAGAAGGGGAGTTCTGCCCGGTGTCCTGGCCAATTTATACTCATCAACCAATACCTAACTGATCAATTACTGTTTGTGGGAGCTTGCTGTGTGTAAATTGGCTGCCTCGTATCCTACATTACAACAGTGACTACACTTCTAAAGTACTTCATTGGCTGTAAAGCACGTTGGAACGCCTCTGTGGTCACTAGAAATGCAAACCTTGTTCTAAATAAATGGTGATCATCATGACAGAAAAGCATGGAGCTGGATATTATTAACCTTGACACCCTTCTCTAACCTTCCTTGCTTGGATCTGGTCTTACAGTGAGCGATCTGAGATTGGACCCTCAGTCACCGAGGTCCACCAGCTCCGATCCTGGTATTGTTTATCTCTTGAGAAGGAGCATTGGATAGCGACAGGGAACGGGAGCCCCAGTCATCCCACTCCTCCACCCACCAGCACCCAGTGACCTTTTCCCCTGAGTTCAATTGCAGTATCTTCATTTGTTGCCCTGGCGGAGGTACGCTGGTCCCTGGTTGTTGACCCCTCTGTGCTAAGGGAAATAGGTCCGTCCTATCCACTCTATCCAGGCCCATCATAATTTTATACACCTCAATCAGGTCTTCCCTCAGCCTCCTCTGTTCCAAAGAAAACAGCCCCACCCTATCCAATCTTTCCTCATTGCTAAAATTCTCCAGGCCAGGCAACATCCTCTTAAACCTCCTCTGTACCCTCTCCAGTGCAATCACATCTTTCCTGTAATGTGGTGACCAGAACTGCACACAGTACTCCAGCTTTGGCTGAACTGGTGTTTTATACAGTTCAAGCATAACCTTCCTGTTCTCATGGTATCTGCCATTCTTTTTAATCACCTGATCTGTACAATGCAGTCACTGTTGTAATGTGGGAAACACGGCAGCCAATTTGTGCACAGTACGCTCCCACAAACAGCAATGTGATAATGACCAAATCATCTGTTTTTGTTATGTGGATTGAGGGATAAATATTGGTCAACGCGCTGGGAATAACTCCCTTTCTCATTTTGAAATAGTGCCGTGGGATCTTTTACGTCCATCTGAGACAGCAGACGGGGCCTCGGTTTAATGTCTCCTCCAAAAGGTGGCACATCCAACAGCGCGGCGCTCCCTCAGTATGCCCCTCCGACAGTGCGGCGCTCCCTCAGTACTGCCCCTCCGACAGTGCAGCGCTCCCTCAGTACTGCCCTCCGACAGTGCGGCGCTCCCTCAGTACCGCCCCTCCGGCAGTGTGGCGCTCCCTCAGTACTGCCCCTCCGGCAGTGTGGCGCTCCCTCAGTACTGCCCCTCCGGCAGTGTGGCGCTCCCTCAGTACTGCCCCTCCGGCAGTGTGGCGCTCCCTCAGTACTGCCCCTCTGACAGTGCGGCGCTCCCTCAGTACTGCCCCTCCGACAGTACGCCGCTCCCTCAGTACTGCCCCTCCGGCAGTGTGGCGCTCCCTCAGTACTGCCCCTCTGACAGTGCGGCGCTCCCTCAGTACTGCCCCTCCGACAGTACGCCGCTCCCTCAGTACTGCCCCTCCGACAGTACGCCGCTCCCTCAGTACTGCCCCTCTGACAGTGCGGCGCTCCCTCAGTACTGCCCCTCCGGCAGTGTGGCGCTCCCTCAGTACTGCCCCTCTGACAGTGCGGCGCTCCCTCAGTACTGCCCCTCCGACAGTACGCCGCTCCCTCAGTACTGCCCCTCCGGCAGTGTGGCGCTCCCTCAGTACTGCCCCTCTGACAGTGCGGCGCTCCCTCAGTACTGCCCCTCCGACAGTACGCCGCTCCCTCAGTACTGCCCCTCCGACAGTACGCCGCTCCCTCAGTACTGCCCCTCTGACAGTGCGGCGCTCCCTCAGTACTGCCCCTCTGACAGTGCGGCGCTCCCTCAGTACTGCCCCTCCGACAGTGCGGCACTCCCTCAGTACTGCCCCTCTGACAGTGCGGCGCTCCCTCAGTACTGCCCCTCTGACAGTGCGGCGCTCCCTCAGTACTGCCCCTCTGACAGTGCGGCACTCCCTCAGTACTGCCCCTCCGACAGTGCGGCACTCCCTCAGTACTGCCCCTCTGACAGTGCGGCGCTCCCTCAGTACTGCCCCTCTGACAGTGCGGCGCTCCCTCAGTACTGCCCCTCTGACAGTGCGGCACTCCCTCAGTACTGTCCCTCCGACACTGTGGCGCTTGCTCAGCACTGTACTGGGAGTGTCAGCCTAGATTTTTGTGCTCAAATTCCTGGAGTGGGACTTGAACCCACAACCTTCTAACTTGGAGGTGAAGGTGCTGCCCACTGAGCCACAGCTGACACTTTTAAACTACAGACAGTTAGATCGTGCTGCCTCTACCCGGAGCGATAGAATTATTTACCCACATGCTCTGTCTCTCTCTTGAATGAAGGCAATCAGAACTAATAACCGGGGCTGCAAGTAAAGAAATTCCAACGCTACGGGCTGTCTACGATCTAACTAAAAGATGTATTACAGAACGAGTATTCGATGTCGCACCGCGCACCTCCCTCTCTCGTCCCTTCTCTCTACAAGGCTTGAGAAACAAGTGGTCTAAGCTGAGCACCATCTAAACTTCACTTCTAGATTCTCCTCTGCAAACCTGGGTGTAATCCTGCTCTCTGGCTTTTCAATAAGAGTAAACCCACTGCATCTCGCTCAATATCATGGCTTTCCGCCAAGCCATCTGAAAGGCCCCACCTTTGTTGTGCTTGCTGGTTATAATCCACCCCGATTTTGATTGATGCATTCTATAGGTTGCGGTTCGCAGGTATTTACCTTTTGTTATTTTAGTCAGAATTAATAGACCCTTAAAACTACTGTGAGTAAGAGTAAAGCTATTTATTGACATACAAGATCAGGTTTTTACCTGCCTGGCTCGATAACGCTTACATTAGAAACTTGTCTGAACAGTACGCTTGTCAATTTTAAATACGGTATTACTTTGCTTTGGGACCAGACAGCCTTTTCACTTTAATGTCCGTACAAGAGCAACAAGCGCTTATGTTACGACAGGAAAAAGCCTCAAAGTGCTTCACGGTTGCTGGGGTCAAACCTAAGTGGAAATAAGGAGGAAAATTAGGCTGATGCTGTGATTCAACGTAGGCTCGAAGCAGGATTTACAAGGCGAAGAGAGATCCGGGGCTCAATTTTCCTCAGTGATTTGCGCCGTTTTTTTGGAGCAGGCTGCCTTTTCTGGCCTAGCTTAAAAATCCCCAGTTTCCCCAATCAATTTGCACCAGCGTAACTCAGTTAGTTACGGGTTTTTTTTTTAGGTAACTTTTTGTTTTTCCAAAACGGGGCGCTACCAGCCACCGACGCCAATTCTGGCCATTTCGGCAACTTTGGCCAGCTGAATAGTTACTCCATTTCTGCTCAGGCCAGCGTATGTGGCCTCTCAAGAAAACCCTTGCAGAGAGTTAAAGAAATCGGCGCAGATAGGTACATCAGAGGCTATTCGACCTGGGCTAGGGGCGGGAAGCAGAGCGGACCGGGACCGGCACTCACTCGGCAGAATGTTGGTTAAAGGCTGTTCCGCTCTTGGTGGAGCAGACCCAGGTTTGGAAGAACAGAGGGTAGAATGGGGCTGAAGGGAGGTTGCAGAGGTTATGTTGGATGGAAATCAACGAAGAGCTTTTAAGTGAAAAAGAAAGACTTGGATTTATATAGCGCCATTCACGACCAACAGACGTCGCAAAGCACTTTACAGCCAATGAAGTACTTTTGGAGTGCAGTCACTGTTGTAATGTGGGAAACGCGGCAGCCAATTTGCGCACAGCAAGCTCCCACACACAGCAATATGATTATGACCAGATAATCTGTTTTGTTATGTTGCTTGAGGGATAAATATTGGCCCCAGGACACCGGGGAGAACTCCCCTGCTCTTCTTCGAAATAGTGCCATGGGATCGTTTACGTCCACGTGAGAGAGCAGACGGGGCCTCGGTTTAACATTTCACCCGAAAGATGGCACCTCTGATAGTGCGGAGCTCCCTCAGTACTGCCCCTCCGACAGTGCAGCAGTCCCTCAGTACTGTCCCTCTGACAGTGCAGTGATCCCTCAGTATTTCCCCTCCGACAGTGCAGCGCTCCCACAGTACTGCCCCTCCGACAGTGCAGCAGTCCCTCAGCACTGCCCCTCCGACAGTGCAGCGCTCCCACAGTACCGCCCCTCCGACAGTGCAGCAGTCCCTCAGCACTGCCCCTCCGACAGTGCAGCGCTCCCACAGTACCGCCCCTCCGACAGTGCAACGCTCCCACAGTACAGCCCCTCCGACAGTGCAGCAGTCCCTCAGCACTGCCCCTCCGACAGTGCAGCGCTCCCACAGTACCGCCCCTCCAACAGTGCAGCGCTCCCACAGTACAGCCCCTCCGACAGTGCGCCGCTCCCTCAGCACTGCACTGGGAGTGTCAGCCTAGATTTATTGCTCAAGTCTCTGGAGTTGGACTTGAACCCACAACTTTATGACTCAGAGGCGAGAGTGCGCGCAAATCGGCTGCCGCGTTTCCTACATCACAACAGTGAATGCACTTCAAAAAGTACTGCACTGACTGTAAGAAGGTTCGGGAACATCCTGAGGTTGTCAAAGGCGCTTCTTCCTACTTGAGTTTCTGATAGCTGCACACCTCCACCCTACACTGTAATAAAGCCCGAAACATATACACACCACGAGCAGCTTCACCGACAATAGTTTAAAACACTGGGTCCATTGTTCACACGATGGGATTTCATAATTGCGCAGCAAGCAATGTCAAAGGTCTGACGTACATTTATCTGATATGTTGTAAGACAGATTTAACCACAGGCTAACCGAAAGAATGATTTGGAGGAATCGCCTTATATTTAGCCTAATCTACAGGCAGTGAGGGGCCGACCAATTTAATAACTAATGCTTCTGATTTCAGAGTTAAACCCACTAATTACCACCTAAAATTAGGGTTAAACCCTGTTATGTCTGTAATGTACTTATTAATGACTCCACGAGGCAATGTGTTGTACTCAAACTGTAGTGACCTTCGTCCTTTATTCGTAACTCCCGAGTGAGGCACAAGCAAGGTGGGCAGCCTTTTATACTGGGCCCTGCACACCTATGCAGGTGACCCTCAGGTCTCCCACTGCAGTGCCCTCTGGTGGACAGCCTCTGCCACAGGGGCAGGAAACCCCGGTCTCTACCAGTTGCACCCTCTAGTGGTCCCAGCACAGTATATACACTGTGTAAACCTTATTGAAAGTACATCAGGTAACAAGCCTCCATCTTATGCAACTATACAGTGACTACACAGAGAGTATATCTATAGTCTGCATATATAACAAACCCGGGAACTTCAGGATCACCATTCTGCCATTGAGGCATGATGCTTGTCACAGTTACTGCTACGCTGCGTGCAGTTCTGGTCACCGCATTACAGGAAGGATGTGATTGCACTGGAGAGGGTGCAGAGGAGATACACGAGGATGTTGCCTGGACTGGAGAATTTTAGCGATGAGGAAAGATTGGATAAGCTGGGGTTGTTTTCTTTGGAACAGAGGAGGCTGAGGGGGGGGCCTTATTGAGGTGTATAAAATTATGAAGGGCCTGTATAGAGTGGATAGGACAGACCTATTTCCCTTAGCAGAGGGGTCAACAACCAGGGGGCATAGATTTAAAGTAACTGGGGGGAGGTTTGGAGGGAATTTGAGGGGAAATTTCTTCACCCAGAGGGTGGTGGGGGTCTGGAACTCACTGCCTGAAAGGGTGGTAGAGGCAGAAACCTTCACCACATTTAAAAAGTAATTGGATGTGCACCTGAAGTGCCGTAACCTACAGGGCTACGGACCGAGAGCTGGAAAGTGGGATTAGGCTGGACAGCTCTTTGTCGGCCGGTGCGGACACGATGGGCTGAATGGCCTCCTTCTGTGTAGTAATTTTCTATGATCCTCTGATTCTATACCCCGCTTGGCCGAGATTGCACTCTCTTACATTAATGAGCAATACGAACTTACAAAATTAACGGGCAGGGGAAGACAAGCTGGTGCACCAAGCCTGCCCCACACGATGATGGTCGGAGTATCGTGACAAAATACTTCTGCCCTCCCACCCTGTCTCACAGCCGTGTAATCTCCTGGAAGAGGCAAAAAAATAGGGAAAGGTCCCAGGGCCAATAAGGGAAACAATGATCTGGAAAATTCCTCTCCGACCTCCCTCAGGAGATTGAAACCAGTCCAGGAGATAAGAACATAAGAAATAGGAGCAGGAGTAGGCCATTCGGCCCCTCAAGCCTGCTCCGCTATTCAATAAGACCATGGCTGATCTGATCTTGGGCTCAGCTCCACTTCCCTGCCCGCTCCCCATAATCCTTCACTCCCTTATCGCTCAAAAATCTGTCTATCTCCACCTTAAATATATTCAATAACCCAGCCTCCACAGCTCTCTGGGGCAGAGAATTCCACAGATTTACAACCCTCAGAGAAGAAATTCCTCCTCATCTCAGTTTTAAATGGGTGACCCCTTATTCTAAGACTACATCCCCTAATTTTAGTTCCCCCTATCAGTGGAAACATCCTCTCTGCATCCACCTTGTCAAGCCCCCTCATTATCTTATACGTCTCGATAAGCTCACCTCTCAATCTTCTGAATTCCAATGAGTACAAGCCCAACCTACTCAACCTATCCTCATAAGTCAACCCCCTCATCCCCGGAATCAACTAAGTGAACCTTCTCTGAACAGCCTCCAATGCAAGTATATCCTTTCGTAAATATGGAGATCATATGGAATATCGACATATGGCGAGCCAGCCTAATCCCTTCCAGCACTAGGTCTGTAGCCCTGTAGGTCACGGCTCTTTAAGTGCACATCCAAGTACAGACGTCAGACCAGAATTCCATGGGGGAGGGGTTGCTGAGGGTGCACACAGACTAGTTTACCTCCACCAGTTACAGGTGATTCATCATCAGAGACACGCAGGTGGGGCGGCCCGCAGTGTTTTGGGGCCCAATGCTCCAGCTCTGTTTGTGGCCCCGACCTGCGGTGGTCTTCTCACACAGGTCAGGGCTGTGGGTGGAGCTGGAGCACCGGGCCCAGGAACACCGTGGGCAGAGGTGCGCCGATTGAGGGTTTGGGGCCCAGAAGAGCCAAGGGCCCAGGGACAGCACGGACCCAGCCCACACTGTGCGATATGTGCGCGCACTAGGCCCGTGCAGCAGAGCTGGTCTCCAGTCGTCCTGGTTAACCCTTGCCACTGGACCAAGACCTAGCTCTGTCAAGCCCGTGCGGTGGCTGGTGTGCAACGGTCACCCCACATTAAAAAAATCCACGCACAGGCATCTTCCACCCCTTCAACTGGAGTTCAGGACTTGAACATCGGGTCCGTCATTGAAACATCTGTGAACTCTTGTGGAAGCAAGTCACCCTCGTTCGAAGGACTGCCTATGATGACAGCTGTCCCATGCCCAGCTCGCCACCAGCACCAGCTGAGTGGACAGGCGGGTGACTCATGCCCAAAGCTCACCGCTTTGTGGAGGAGATGTTAAGCCGAGGCCCCGTCTGCCCTGTCAGGTGGATGTAAAAGATCCTGCGGCACTATTTCGCGGAAGAGCAGGGGAGTTCTCCCACGGTGTCCAGGCGCCAATATTTATCCTACGAACAACTAAAAAAAACTACGATCTGGTCATTTATCTCGTTGCTGTTTGTGGGAGCTCGCTGTGCGTAAGTTGACTGCCGTGTTTAGCTACATTGCAAGAGTGACTACACTTCAAAAAAAGTGCTTCGTTGGCCGTAAAACGCGTTGAGAAGTCCTGAGGTTTTGAAAGGTGCTATATAAATTCAAGGTCTTTCTCTAACCTGATACTGTAACATGCAAAGTGTGATATTGCAACTACACCTAGAACCCGCTTGGGTTTCTGAGTGCCACTCCAACTAGCGAGATTCAATTGTTTGAGGGATAGTAGTTCCAGTTCAGTACACAACGATCGTTGACTCAGCAATATTACCAACAATTTAAAAAATATATTGTTTCTCCCAACAAAATGCAGTCTCCGCAGATTTTTCAGGTTGTCATAGCAATGCTTATAATGTTGCTATGTTTGCTGTACCTAATGTAAACACTTCATGTGGGAAATAATTTGGCTGAGGAGCTGAGGATTTGGCAATGTTTGATTCAAACTTTAGCACGCATCCTGGTGTCCTGGCCAATATTTATTCCTCAATCAACATCACTCAAAACAAATTATCTGGTCATTAACACGTTGCTGTGTGTGGGAGCTTGCTGTGCGCAAGTTGGCTGCTGCGTTTCCCACAATACAACAGTGACTACACTCCAAAAGTACTTCATTGGCTGTAAAGCGCTTTGAGACGTCCAGTGGTCGTGAAATATTCGTTCTGTCTGTTTGTCTGTCTGTCTGTCTTTCTTTCTTTCTTTCTGTCATGCATGTATGCCTGGGGTTACTAGCCACCAGGTGGCGCCACTGTCGGAGGTCATTGGGCTGTACGCACGTGTGCGCGGCCCAGGTATAAAAGGCAAGACATCATGTAATGTAATCACTTTGGGCCCTAATAAAGCAGAGCCAGGTATGTACTTGTGTTAGTTTACAGTATTCAGTCTCTAGAGTTATTACATACAACATTTGGCGACGAGGTAACTTAAGAACCTTTGCATGCAAAAATGAGCACAATTGGAATTCTGGAGAGATTCATGGAGGGAGCAGACGGGGCAGATTTTGGAGCTCGCCTGGACCAGCACTTTGAGGCCAACAAAATGGAGGAACACACTGACGCAGTTAGGCGCAGGGCGGTCTTCCTCACGGTTTGCGGTCCGAAAATCTATGCGCTCATAAAGAATCTTCTCTCGCCTGCAAGTCCAACGGACAAGGACTATGAGGAATTGTGTGCTCTGGTACATGACCATCTCAAACCAGAAGCTGGCAGCATCATCTCACAATATCGATTCTACATACACGTTCGTTCTGAGGGCCAAAATGTGTCGGAATTCGACAAATATCGATTGGTCAAATCAAATCGCACGGGGTAGCTTGGAGGAGGAATTCAGGGATTGTTTCTTAGAACAGTATGTTACAGAACCTACAAGGGAGCAAGCTATCTTAGATCTGGTCCTGTGTAATGAGACAGGAATAATAAGCGATCTCCTAGTAAAAGATCCTCTCGGAATGAGTGATCACAGTATGGTTGAATTTGTAATACAGATTGAGGGTGAGGAAGTAGTGTCTCAAACGAGCGTACTATGCTTAAACAAAGGGGACTACAGTGGGATGAGGTCAGAGTTAGCTAAAATAGACTGGAAACACAGACTAAACAGTGGCACAATTGAGGAACAGTGGAGGACTTTTAAGGAGCTCTTTCATAATGCTCAACAAAAATATATTCCAGTGAAAAAGAAGGGCGGTAAGAGAAGGGATAACCAGCCGTGGATAACCAAGGAAATAAAGGAGAGTATCAAGTTAAAAACCAATGCGTATAAGGTGGCCAAGGTTAGTGGGAAACTAGAAGATTGGGAAGATTTTAAACGACAGCAAAGAATGACTAAGAAAGCAATAAAGAAAGGAAAGATAGATTACGAAAGTAAACTTGTGCAAAATATAAAAACAGATAGTAAAAGCTTTTACAGATATATAAAACGGAAAAGAGTGACTAAAGTAAATGTTGGTCCCTTAGAAGATGAGAAGGGGGATTTAATAATGGGAAATGTGGAAATGCCCTGAGACCTTAAACAATTATTTTGCTTCGGTCTTCACAGTGGAAGACACAAAAACCATGCCAAAAATTGCTGGTCACAGGAATGTGGGAAGGGAGGACCTTGAGACAATCACTATCACTAAGAGGGTAGTGCTGGACAGGCTAATGGGACTCAAGGTAGACAAGTCCCCTGGTCCTGATGAAATGCATCCCAGGGTATTAAAAGAGATGGCGGAAGTTATAGCAGATGCATTCATTATAATCTACCAAAATTCTCTGGACTCTGGGGAGGTACCAGCGGATTGGAAAGCAGCTAATGTAACGCCTATGTTTAAAAAAGGGGGCAAGCAAAAGGCAGGTAACTATAGGCCGGTTAGTTTAACATCTGTAGTGGGGAAAATGCTTGAAACTATCATTAAGGAAGAAATAGCGGGACATCTAGATAGGAATAGTGCAATCAAGCAGACGCAACATGGATTCATGAAGGGGAAATCATATTTAACTAATTTACTGGAATTCTTTGAGGATATAACGAGCATGGTGGATCGAGGTGTACTGATGGATGTGGTGTATTTAGATTTCCAAAAGGCATTCGATAAGGTGCCACACAAAAGGTTACTGCAGAAGATAAAGGTACGCGGAGTCAGAGGAAATGTATTAGCATGGATAGAGAATTGGCTGGCTAACAGAAAGCAGAGAGTCGGGATAAATGGTCCTTTTCGGGTTGGAAATCGGTGGTTAGTGGTGTGCCACAGGGATCAGTGCTGGGACCACAACTGTTTACAATATACATAGATGACCTGGAAGAGGGGACAGAGTGTAGTGTAACAAAATTTGCAGATGACACAAAGATTAGTGGAAAAGCGAGTTGTGTAGAGGACACAGGGAGGCTGCAAAGAGATTTAGATAGGTTAAGCGAATGGGCTAAGGTTTGGCAGATGGAATACAATGTCGGAAAATGTGAGGTCATCCACCTTGGGAAAAAAAACAGTAAAAGGGAATATTATTTGAATGGGGAGAAATTACAACATGCTGCGGTGCAGAGGGACCTGGGGGTCCTTGTGCATGAATCCCAAAAAGTTAGTTTTCAGGTGCAGCAGGTAATCAGGAAGGCGAATGGAATGTTGGCCTTCATTGCGAGAGGGATGGAGTACAAAAGCAGGGAGGTCCTGCTGCAACTGAACAGGGTATTTGTGAGGCCGCACCTGGAGTACTGCGTGCAGTTTTGGTCACCTTACTTAAGGAAGGATATACTGGCTTTGGAGGGGGTACAGAGACGATTCACTAGGCTGATTCCGGAGATGGGGGGTTACCTTATGATGATAGATTGAGTAGACTTGGGTCTTTACTCGTTGGAGTTCAGAAGGATGATGGGTGATCTTATAGAAACATTTAAAATAATGAAAGGGACAGACAAGATAGAGGCAGAGAGGTTGTTTCCACTGGTCGGGGAGACTAGAACTAGGGGGCACAGCCTCAAAACATGGGGGAGCCAATTTAAAAATGAGTTGAGAAGGAATTTCTTCTCCCAGAGGGTTGTGAATCTGTGGAATTCTCTGCCCAAGGAAGCAGTTGAGGCTAGTTCATTGAATGTATTCAAATCACAGATCGATAGATTTTTAACCAATAAGGGAATTAAGGGTTACGGGGAGAGGACGGGTAAGTGGAGCTGAGCCCACGGCCAGATCAGCCATGATCTTGTTGAATGGCAGAGCAGGCTCGAGGGGCTAGATGGCCTACTCCTGTTCCTAATTCTTATGTTCTTATGTTCTTATGAATTCGTTGCCTACCTAAGACGTCTAGCTGGACCATGTAAGTTCAAAAACACGTTGGGAGACATGCTGTGGGACCTCTTTGTAATCGGCCTCAACCACGAGGTGATCTTGTGTAAGCTACTGGCGGCGGAGACGTTGGATTTGAGCAAGGCCATCACGATTGCCCAGGCATGCATGACGACGGACAAAAACTTAAAGCAGATATCATCAAAAAATCGGAACTCGGCAAGTACTGTAATCAAGATTGTATCGTTGTTTGGCAGAGCTGCATATGGCAGGGATTCTCGACTACGTATGCGAAACCTGTGGCTGCTCAAAGTCTGCCAACGGGAATGAATCCGATTTCACCATGTTGCCGTTTTGGGGACAATCATTGGCCTCATCAGTGTTGGTTTAAACAGTACATTTGTAAAAGCTGTTCGAGACTGGGGCATCTCCAGCACATGTGTCCGCAACTGAGCAAGCGTGCTGTGACACACCACGTGGAGGATGATGACCAGTATAGCATGGATCTGGATATGCAGTCCGAGATACCAGAGGAGGAAGTGTATGGACTGTATTCGTTCCTAACAAAGAGCCAACCGATAATGATTAATGTGAAACTTAGCGGTGTGCCGGTACCGATGGAATTGGACACTGGTGCGAATCAATCAATAATGAGCCAGAAGACATTCGAGAAACTGTGGGATACTAAGGCTGTGAGGCCTAAGCTGAGTCCAGTCAATGCCAAGTTGCGTACGTACACTAAAGAACTCATAACGGTGATTGGCAGTGCAGTAGTCAAGGTGTCGTATGATGGTGCGGTTCATGATTTTGCTATTGAGAGAGTGCAGCAAAGGTTCACCAGACTGATTCCTGGGATGGCGGGACTGACATATCAAGAAAGACTGGATCAACTGGGCTTGTATTCACTGGAGTTCAGAAGAATGAGAGGGGATCTCATAGAAACGTTTACAATTCTGAAGGGTTTAGACAGGTTAGATGAAGGAAGAATGTTCCCAATGTTGGGGAAGTCCAGAACCAGGGGTCACAGTCTAAGGATAAGGGGTAAGCCATTTAGGACCGAGATGATGAGAAACTTCTTCACCCAGAGAGTGGTGAACCTGTGGAATTCTCTACCACAGAAAGTTGTTGAGGCCAATTCACTAAATATATTCAAAAAGGAGTTAGATGTAGTCCTTACTACTAGGGGGATCAAGGGGTATGGCGAGAAAACAGGAATGGGGTACTGAAGTTGCATGTTCAGCCATGAACTCATTGAATGGCGGTGCAGGCTCGAAGGGCCGAATGGCCTACTCCTGCATCTATTTTCTATGTTTCTATGTTTCTATGATTTACGGTTATGGATTGTTCCAGGCAAGCTGTTCAGCAGGAATTGGCTAGAAAAAAATCAAATGGAATTGGAACGATATCAAAGCACTGTCATTGGAGGATGATACTCCATGTGCTCAAGTACTGAGCAAGTTCCCCTCACTGTTTGAACCAGGCATCAGCAATTCCACGGGAGCCAAGGTGCAGATCCACGTGGACTCGGATGCAATACCCTTCCATCATAAAGCTCGGGCAGTTCCATACATGATGAGGGAGAAGGTCGAAATCGAACTGGACAGACTCCAGCATGAAGGGGTCATATCACCGGTCGAATTTAACAAATGGGCCAGCCCCATTGTTCCCGTGTTGAAGAGTGATGGCGCTGTCAGGATTTGTGGAAACTACAAGGTTACAATCAACCGAGTTTCAAAACAGGATGAATACCCGTTACCGAAGGCTGATGACCTGTTTGCAGTGCTAGCGGCGGGGGGGGGGGGGGGGGGGCGGGGCGGGGGGAGGGAGTCATTCACTAAACTGGATCTGACGTCGGCCTACATGACACAGGAGCTGGTCGAGACGTCGAAGAAACTTATAAGCATCAACATTCATAAAGGACTGTCTATCCACAACAGGTGTCCTTTCGGAATTCGCTCGGCTGCAGCAATATTTCAGAGTTACATGGAGAGTCTACTGAAGTCTGTCCCTAGAACCATCGTGTTCCAAGATGACATCCTGGTCACAGATCGTGACACCGCCGAACATCTGAACAACCTGGAAGAGGTTCTACACTGTCTGGACAAAGTGGGACTCTGACTGAAACATTCGAAGTGCGTCCTCGTGCCACCGGAAGTCGAATTCCTGGGGAGGAAAATTGCTGCTGATGGCATCAGGCCTACGGACTTGAAAACCAAGGCTATCAAAAATGCACCCAAGCCTCAGAATGTGACGGATCTGCGTTCATTCCTTGGTCTACTCAACTACTTCGGTAACTTCCTACCTAGATTGAGCACTTCATTAGAGCCACTGCACATGCTGCTAAGAAAAGCTGATAACTGGGTTTGGGGTGCATCTCAAGATAGAGCTTTTGAGAAAGTTACTAATCTGCCTTGCTCTAACAAGCTGCTGGTACATTATGATCCGTGTAAGTGTCTAGTATTGGCCTGTGATGCTTTGTCATATGGAGTTGGTTGCGTGCTCCAACAAGCTAATGAGTCGGGTAAACTACAACCTGGTGTGTATGCTTCTAAAAGTTTGTCAAAGAGCCTACAGCATGGTAGAGAAAGAAGCACTAGCCTGTGTGTATGGGGTTAAAAAGATGCATCAGTACCTGTTTGGTCTTCGGTTTGAACTGGAAACAGATCACAAGCCACTCATTTCATTGTTTTTGGAAAACAAAGGTATCAATACCAATGCATCGTCCTGCATCCAGAAGTGGGCGCTGACATTATTTGCCTATGATTATGTCATTCGCCATAGACCTGGCACCGAGAATTGTGTCGATGCTTTGAGCCGTCTGCCGTTGCCCACACCGGAGGTGGAAACGCCACAACCTGCAGATCTATTGTTAGTTATAGATGCTTTTGAAAGTGAAGGAACCCCTGTCATGGCTCAACAAGTTAAGACCTGGAACAGCCAGGACCTGATATTATCAGTTGTGAAACGTTGTATCCTTAGTGGTGATTGGTCTGCCATACCCAAGCAAATGGGTGATGTGACCAAACCTTACAACCGTCGCAAAGACGAACTATCCATTCATTCAGATTGTTTACTGTGGGGTAATCATGTTATTATGCCTAAGAAAGGCAGAGAGAAATTTGTACATGAACTACATAGCAATCACCCAAGTATTGTCATGATGAAAGCCATTGCCAGGTCTCATGTATTGGTGGCCTGGAATTGACTCTGATCTGGAATCATGTGTGCATCAGTGCAACACTTGTATGCAGCTAAGTAAAACACCAGCGGAATCAGGGCTGAGTCTGTGGTCGTGGCCATCAAAACCATGGTCCAGGATCCACATCGACTTTGCAGGTCCCTTTCTGGGAAAGATGTTTTTAGTTGTGGATGCATATTCCAAGTGGATAGAGTGTACAATCATGTCATCCAGTACACCCACAGCTACCATTGAGAGCCTTCGTGTCATGTTTGCCACTCATGGTCTACCCGACATCGTTGTAAGTGACAATGGATCTTGCTTCACTAGTCTGGAGTTTCAAGAGTTCATGAAACTCAATAGTATCAAACATGTGAGGTCAGCACCATTCAAACCCGCATCCAATGGACAAGCAGAGCGTGCTGTCCAAACCATCAAGCAGAGTATGAAATGTGTAACTCAAGGTTCACTGCAAACTCACTTGTCATGCATATTACTTAGTTACAGGACAAGACCCCACACGCTTACCGGGGTCCCCCCTGCTGAACTATTGATGAAGAGAGGTCTCAAGATCAAGCTCTCTCTTGTCCACCCTGACTTGAACGATCATATTGAATACAGACATCAAAGTCAGCAGTGATATCATGATCTTGCTGCTGTGTCACGTGACATTTCTGTTAACGATCCTGTGTATGTACTAAATTATGGTCAAGATCCCAAGTGGGTCACTGTTACGGCCAAGAAGGGTAACAGAGTGTTTATCATCAAGCTCAAGAATGGGCAGACATGCAGGAAACATGTTGATCAGATAAAGCTGCGACACACGGATGAACCGGAACAGTCTGAGGAAGACACAGTCAGTGACCAACCAACCTAACCTCAGTCATCAGAGGACTCCGCTGTCATCAATGAATCTGGACTTTCAATCCCTGACGTGGTCATTGCCACTCCCATCAGATCGGCTACCCAGCCCCCAGTCGTAACAGACTCAGAACGCTCGCCCAAGGCTGGAGTTGAACTGAGACGATCAACTCGGGAGCAGAAAGCCCCGGACCGTCTCAATTTGTAAAAAGACTGTTACTAATATCTTAAAGGGGGATATTGTCATATATGTATTCTTGGGTTTACTAGCCACCAGGTGGCACCACTGTCGAGGTCATTGGGCTGTGCACACATGTGTGCAGCCCAGGTATAAAAGGTCAGCCATCTTGTAATGTAATCACTTTGGGCCCGAATAAAGCAGAGCCAGGTTTGTACCTGTGTTAGTCTACAGTATTCAGTCTATCGAGTTATTACATACACACCTTCTTTCTTTCTCTCTTTCTCTCTTTCTTTCTCTCTTCTCTCTTTCTCTCTCCCTTTCTCTCGCTCTTTCTCTCTCTCTTTCTTCCCCTCTCTCTCTCTTTCTCTTGCCTCTGTGCTGAGTGAGCTTGTCCCAGCTAGGGGCGTACCTGCTATTAACTCCGGTGCCCCCCACCCCCACCTCCCCACTGCCCCTTCCCAGATTCAGTTCAGTCACGGAGTTCCTGTTCCTGATTACTATCAGGCGACCCCCCCACCGCGAAGGTTGCACATGAGGCGATCGGACAAGGAGAGGGAAAAGCTCGGTTGTGATGCCCATATGGTTGAGCAGCCTGCTGAGGAACTGCCGGAGCACACAGATGAGGAATAGACTCTTGACCTTGGTTCTGGAGGGTTGCCAACACCCATGAAGGCTATTCCAGCAACACTTAGCATCTTCTTAGTGCCAGCTGTGGTTCAGTGGGCAGCACACAAGCCTATGAGTCAGAAGGTTGTGGGTTCAAGTCCCACTCCAGAGACTTGAGTACATAAATCCAGGCTGACTCTCCAAGTGCAGTGCTGAGGGAGCACCGTACTGTCAGAGGGGCAGTACTGAGGGAGCGCCGCACTGTCAGAGGGGCAGTACTGAGGGAGCGCTGCACTGTCGGAGATGCCGTCTTTCGGATGAGACATTAAACCGAGGCCCAGTCTGCTCTCTCAGGTGAATGTAAAAAGATCGCATGGCACTATTTTGAAGAAGAGCAGGGGAGTTATCCCCGGTGTCCTGGGGCCAATATTTATCCCTCAATCAACATAACAAAAACAGATTATCTGGCCATTATCACATTGCGGTGTGTGGGAGCTTGCTGTGCGCAATTTGGCTGCCGCGTTCCCCACATTACAACAGTGACTACGCTCCAAAAGTACTTCATTGCTTGAGACGTCCGGTGGGGAAGAAAGGGAGAACATTGGTGGAAGGACAAGAACAGATCCTTTAGAGTAACTTGAATTAGCTCTTTTAAGAAATTCGCTGCCATTTACTGAGGTTGCACAGGGAGTCAAACTGCTCTGGGATCAGAGACACTTAAGGGCATGCAGTTTTAACATTTATTTTAAATTATTTTATTTTAAAACACACTCCCTTCCGGCTCATCCCTGCTTTGGAGATACACTGGGTTGGCCACGCTATTAACGGGGTGGGGGAGTGGGGGGGGGGTGCGTGGGTGCAGGGGGAAGGGGACACACAGGCTCTGCTGGAATTAACAGCAAGACCTAATTTCAATCAAAGAATGCAGCCTCCCACCCGACAGACAGCCAGAGGGACTGCCTGGAGCTGGGAGTTCAAAGAAGGGGCTGGGGCCACGGTTAGTGGAGTCGATGGTGGCCATGGTTAAGGAATGTGGGGGAGGGGGCGGGGCGGGAGATTGGGCTGTGATTGAGGTGGGGGAAGGGAATCTGGCCGCGATCGATGGAGGTGTGGGGAAGGGGCTGGGCACAATCGGGGGGAGGGGCTGGGCGCGATCGGGGGAGGAGCTGGGAGCGATCGGGGGGAGGGGCTGGGCACGATTGGGTGGGGAGGGGCTGGGCTGATTGGGGGGGAGGGGTTGGGAGTGATCGGGGAGAGAGGCTTGGAGTGATTGGGGGGAGGGGCTGGGCACGATCAAGGGGGAGGGGCTGGGACTGGTCGGGGGGGGCTGGGTGCGATCGGAGGGGTGGGGGAGGGGCTGGGCGTGATAGGGGGGAGGGGCTGGGAGCGATTGGAGGGGAAGGGCTGGGAGCAATCGGGGGAGGGGCTTGGAGTGATCGGGGAGGGGCTTGGAGCGATTGGAGGAGGTGCCTGTGCGCGATCGGGGGAGGAGCTTGGAGTGATTGGGGGAGGGGCTTGGAGCAATCGGGTGCAAGGGACTGGGCTGATCGGGGGGGGGCTGGGAGCGATTGGGGGGGAAAGGGGGGGCTTAGAGCGATCGGGGGAGGGTCTTGGAGTGATTGGGGGAGGGGCTTGGAGCAATCGGGGGTGAGGGACTGGGCTGATCGAGGGGGGCTGGGAGCGATCGGGGGAAAGGGGGGCTTAGAGCGATCGGGGGAGGGTCTTGGAGTGATTGGGGGAGGGGCTTGGAGCAATCGGGGGCGAGGGACTGGGCTAATCGGGGGGGGAGGGGCTTGGAGCGATCGGAGGGAGGGGCTGGGAGCGATCGGAGGGAGGGGCTGGGTGCAATTGGGGGGAGGGGCTGGGTGCGATCCTGGGAGGGGGCAGGCTGGTTGCCGCCAGACGGGCCCAGTTAAAATCGGGCCCGTTATCTTTCAGCCTCAGCTCGCCTTCCATCGGTGCACCAGGTCGGTCCAGCCAGGTGGGCTCAGTTTAAGTGCTCTCTGTAGTAGAAGGGCTCATTATCTTTCGGAAATATCCCACCTTGCCATATTGGGATCCTTAAAACCGTTATAGTGAAGTTAAAATCGTGGATGACCCCATAACTTGGCGGCATCACAAAATCATGTCTTTTTCACTGGTTGCTGGAACTGGCTGTTCCCTAGTCAGATCTGAAAGGAGACGGTACAACCTGGCTACAGAACCATGGCCCTAAATAACCATCCTCACACGCACTTACAGCAACCTCACACGTCCTGTCCCCCAGCCCAGGAAAAAGAAAGATTTGCATTTCTATAGCGCCTTTCACGACCACCAGACTGTCCCAAAGCGATGTACAGACAATGCAGTACTTTTTTTGAACTGTTGGAATGTGGGAAACGCGGCAGCCAATTTGTGCACAGCAAGCTCCCACACACACAGCAATGTGATAATGACCCAGATAATCTGTTTTTGTTAGCAATGTGGATTGAGGGATAAATATTGGCCCCAGAACACCGAGGAACAAAGGGAGGGATGGGAATGTATTTTTTTTCAAACGTGGTGAAAATGTTCTTCCCTTTATTCTCCTCCGGCAAGATATACATTTATATATAAATGTATTTAAAATTGTTGCTGTAAGAAAAGTTGCCTCTGTCAGCAAACTTTAAGTAAACAGAAAACGGTGGGAGGGGTTTGACAGCTTTGGTGTCCATCACCTTAGAGGATGGGCAGTGGACGTGGGCAGGGCCACTTAGATGTCTTGGCTTATAAATGCAGGTGTAACTAACAGGTGAATGGGATGCTGGTGGAGTCAGAGCAAGAGGCGGTCCTAGTTTTAACATAGCCGTTACTTTGCAGCCTGCTCCGTGAGGTGGTAGCCTAGACTGATCTAAGCCACGAGAAAGGTTTTTTTTTTGCACGCTGGTGGTTAAGGGTTTTATTTTTGCCCAGAGTTTGGTATCTGCCACGTTAAGTGATAATCATGAGACGTCAGTTCACTAGCCAATCGTCCTACAGTACATCAGGGGGCAGGTTAGGGGGGTCGTACAGGAAGAGCTATGGGTTCGGGGACAGCTCGGGAATGTCGTCCTTGGGGTACGGAGCAGGGATGGGGTTCTCGGCGATGCGGGGCGGTCAGGGTCTGGGGCAGAGTTCGTTTGGAGGGGGCTCATCGATGTCAATGTCTGTCGGTCTGGGCGTGGGCAAGGGCGCCAACGAAAAGGACACCATGATAAACCTCAACAACCGACTGTCTGCTTACCTGCAGAAGGTCAGGGACCTGGAAAGTGCCAACACACAGCTGGAACTGCAGCTAAAAGAGTTCCAGATCGGAAAGGCCATAACCGGGATCGACTATGATGCTTACGATGCAGTGATCAAACCACTGAGAGCTAAGGTACGAGCGTGTTTACGGCGTCAAGGCCAATATCAGACCAGCCATGATCTCACTGAATAGCGGGGCAGGCTCGAGGGGCCGAATGGCCGCCTCCTTCTCCTGTTTCTTATGTTCTTGAAATTAGGCTTGGGCGAAGAGTAACATCTGGCGGGCGGGTTAAGTTTAAAATTTGCTCCCCAATGTTAACCTAGAGATTTGTGCATACATCTGCTCCCACCCAGACTGGTAGCTGCAGTTTAACTGAAGCCTCCCAGCTAATTCTGCTGTACAGGCAAAGGAGACGAAAGTACCGAATACTGATTCCATACCATCTCTCCTTTAGCTTGGATTGCGAGCCAGGGGAAGGGACCAGGAGTGGCGGGTGTTAACACACAAAGCTGTCTTGACTGACGCTACTCTCCTGAAGCCCCCATTTGCAGCAACTCTCTGCAACAAGGTTTCATGAAACGTCTTTATAACGACTGTTACTTATGAACTGCTGGTACTATGCTGCCGTCTGTCTTGTGGTTATGGTAGCTGTCTAATGCACGGCTTCCAACATAGCTGCGACGTTTTCACAACAACATTCCCATTAACCCTGTGCTTCCCGCACCAAGCACCAAGTGTAAAAGGAGCTTCAATCTAAAAGGGATGCAGTGTACGGTACACTATGCTGTTGTACACCTTGCAACCCGCTGTGTTTACCAACACGAATGTGACTCAGTTGGTGACTTGGAAACATATTGCTAGTTTAAAAAATATATAAATTGGAGCTTAAAATTGCTAAAAATCCAGAGGTAATGTATAATTTGGAGTTACTGTATGATACTGCATTACATTGCCACAACTTGAAGCCTTTCGAAGAAAGCGATACTGCACGAAAAGCAGGCATGGCTCGTTTCCACTCCGAGATTAATCGACTCTCGCAGGGGTCCAATTCGGTAAGTGCTGGCTGGGCTTCAGGACCCAGGCCGAGGTGGCCATTCTCCGCCCGATACCGTAGCTGGGCTATTCAACTGCACGTAGCATCACAGCCAAAGCATCCTCGTCCCAGCAGGGGTCGATGCAGAGTGAGCAGAAGCAGGAAAGCAAGCTGTGTCGATCGCCTTCACCTCTACCCCGACGGCACCACCCCATCCATCCCAACTCAGGAAGACAGAGGCTCAAAGTGGTACCCCACCCCCTCTCCTCTCTGACAACACCGAACAACGATAGAAGCACCAACTTCACCACTCTGTTCCCTACTGCACAGCACAGTAGCGACCTTGAGGCACCAGAAGGTGTCAAAAAACGCCATCAAATATTGCCAGTTTAGTTACTTTACACTGACTTGAGTCCAATCCCGTGTGACAATGAATGTAAACGATTTCTTGACATTACACATATCGATTTTCAAACCAGACTTTGTTCCAGCTCGAAATTGGGGTTTAGAATTGATCTCCAGTCATATCTATTTTAGTTCCATTTCTAGTTTTAACAAAGTTCCTCATTTTGTTCGAGACACAAAGGGCTGGATTTTCGGGCTACTGCCGCCCCTGTTTGCCGCCCCCTCCGGCACTATGGTGACGGTAAGTTCCGGGCGGGCGGCCAGCCTCCAGTGCCCCGCTGGGACATTTGGGGCCGGTTTGGGCGAGGCGCGGAGCATTACCGCCCGGGAGAGGCGAGCCGGTGTGCAACGCTTCCTAGTCGTGACACCGGCTCGATTTGTGACTCCCGTCCGACCCGCAGCGCCCCCTGGTGCGACCGCCTGTGAAAGCGGGCGGCCCGAGCTGCAGCGGCCGCAATGAGGTCAGTAATGTCCACCTCGGGTAAGTGTGATTGGGTTTTGGTTTGTTTTTCTGCGATTAATGTTGTGGTGGCGTGGGCCGTGTATTGGGAATGTTTCTGTTGGGTTGTTATCAGCGCTCCCAAGCCGGGTGTTTAGCTCGGGATCTTCCTATGCTCAGCTGGCCTAGCGCCCTGAGACAGGTATGTAATGCCTCTCTTAGCGCCCCGCCCCACACTCGGGGCCCAGCTGATCAATTTTGCTGACTGAGGCGCAAAGTGTTCCCAGGCGCAAACTTTACCGCCAGGAAATGAGCAAAGCCAAAAAGCCTGCCCAAATTTAGCTCATGATTTCTAATCCCTATTCTACATATATAATATAGATAGGGGTGTGACATGGGTTGCATAAAAGGGGCAAAAACCTTCTGCTCAATGGGCTTGTAGCTCCCTATGCCATTGTTCGCAACTCAGAGCTTCACTCATAGGGCATAGATGGCAGGGTACAGGGCAATTGTACCACCCTGGCTCGCCACGCCCACAGCCAGCAGTGTGGGAATGCAAGGACCAGCTCTACGATTTGATCGCTGGTCGGCTGATCTCAGTCTGGCCCATGGCGGGCACTCTCGCTGTCTCCCATGTGAGGAGGCAGCCCTGCTTCCTGCTGTCAGCATTGGTGGGCAGACAAGACAGGGCTTGGTGAGATGCAGTCTGTAATGTAATTGCTTCGTGGGTTCTTTGCTTAAGAATTCACAGCATCGCATTGCTATTAAGAACTAGTTGGTTGTTGAACCTTTAGTTAATAAATCACACTACACATTACCAGTTCATCCACCAGGTTCACAACTGCTTGCCTCATCGTGGATCCCCTGAATACAACTGGCTGGGGTTTTATTGAGTCTTGTGAACTCCCACAACTGCTCTACAACTATTTTGAGTTGGACCTATAAGTCAAGTGCCCCGTGCTTAAAGGGGGGGCTCTAAAACCGACACATTGAACAAATTAAACTTTAGATGGTAATCTTAAATCAATTTAAAATTTGGTTGCCGGGGGTGATGATGCACTCCAGTCCCTCCGACGCCCACCTCTTGCGGAAGGCCGCGAGCGTACCGTTGGACACCGCGTGCTCCATCTCCAGGGACACCCTGGCTCGGATGTAACCGCGGAAGAGAGGCAGGCAGTCGGGCTGAACGACCCCCTCGATCGGCCGCTGCCTGGACCGGCTGATGGCCCCCTTGGCCAGGCCCAGGAGCAGTCCTACGAGGAGGCCTTCCGACCTACCCGCTCCCCTCCGCAAAGGGTGCCCAAAGATCAGGCGTGTGGGAGCAACAGCTCTACAACTCTTTTGTTGCAAATAAATAAACAATTAGTCCAAGTGCCCCCTCATTAAAGGGGGAAGCGGGGGACACTCCAAAAACTTTTCAAGTGCCCTTTTATTGTTTTTTTTTTATTGTTTTTGTGGGTTTTTTTGTGTTTTTAAAAAAAAAAAAAAAATTTTTTTTTTTGGGCACTAAAATCATTTTTTTTTCCTAAGTGCCTATAAAAGGGGAGGGGGACACTAAAAACCCGGCAATTAAAACAAATTACATTTTAAAACATAGCAACAGCTCTACAACTCTGTTTTGTACTCCCTAAAAATCATTAGATTGAGTGCCCCCTGATCTGGGGGACACTCCAGACACTTATACCCGCCCTCTTTTTTTTTTGTTGTTTTTTTTTTTGTTTTTTTTTCCTTTCGTGATTTTTTTTTGGGCATTAAAATCATATAATTTACAAGTGCCCCCTATAAAAGGGGAGTGGGACACTAAAACCCAGCAATTAAAACAAATTAAACTTTAAAACATAGCAACAGCTCTACAAGCCTGTGAGCATACTCACAGGTGCACACATTACACAGTCTTGGCTTGCAATGTCCAGAATGGGCGAGACAGTGCAGGCCCTAAAATCCATAGTGCTGCCGCCTCCCTTAAATACTACAAGTGCTGGATAGAATGCAGACACAGATGTATATCCTCATCGGTCAAACCCAATGCACCTCAAGAACCACCCACCCCCCCCCCCCTCCCCAAAGCACCAATTAAGACAGCAGCTTACTCGTAAGTCATTATGACGATGCATTAAAGTCTGCAGAGCATATGTGTTTACTTTGTGTTTTGCCTTCAGATTTTGTCAGTTCACCTTGGCAATGCTCGCCTGGCTTTGGACCTTGACAATGCAACACTGGCCGCGAAGGACTACGGCAATAAGTACGTGTGCCATTTCTTTACTTGCCTAATGATGTTTCATTACTACCTACTTTCTAAAAAAACAAACTTTTGAGATGTGGGCATCGCTGGCAAGGCCAGCATTTATTGCCCATCCCCCAATTGCCCCTCGAATGTGATGGTAAGCCGCCTTCTTGAACCGCTGCAGTCCGTGTGGTGAAGTTGCTCCCAAGCCGCTGTTGCCTAAGGGATCTCCAGGATTCTGACCCAGCGACATACTTCTCATACTAAGTGAGAAGTGCATGAAAAGCAATCACTGTGGGTCAGTCACTTCCCCCCACCCCGTACGTCCACCTCGTGTCCATCCACGGTGGGTGTGCCGATCGACAGACCGACCCATGTAACTCCTTGTGTCAGCGGTGGCTCAGTGGGCAGCACTCTCGTCTCTGAGTCAGAAGGTTGTGGGTTCAAGTCCCACTCCAGGGACTCGAGCACAAAAATCTAGGCTGACACTCCCAGTGCAGTACTGAGGGAGCGCGCACTGTTGGAGGGGCAGTACTGAGGGAGTGCCGCACTGTTGGAGGGGCAATACTGAGGGAGCACTGCACTATCAGAGGTGTCAACTATCAGATGAGATGTTAAACCGAGGCCCCGTCTGCTCTCTCAGGTGGACGTGAAAGATCCCACGGCACTATTTCGAAGAAGAGCAAGGGAGTTCTCCCTGGTGTCCAGGGTCCAATATTTATCCCTCAATCAACATAAAAACAGATTATCTGGTCATTATCACATTGCTGTGTGTGGGAGCTTGCTGTGCGCAAGTTGGCTGCCGCATTGCCCACATTACAACAGTGACTGCACTCCAAAAGTACTTTTTTGGCTGTAAAGCGCTTTGAGACGTCCGGTGGTCATGAAAGGCGCTATATAAATGCAAGTCTGCCCACCTTTCCTTCCTTCCTTCCTTCCTTCCTTCCTTCCATTCCCTTCCCTTCACTGCCAACAATCATTGCTGAAAAAAGTAATAGATTACGGGGGAAGAGTTGTAATAAAATTATTAACAACCGTCGATACCTTGATGACCATTTCTTCTTAAACATGTTTGTGCGCCTTAGCGTTTAATTAATACTGAGCCATATTTGTCCCCACAAGCGTGTGGTTTTGAGATCCCGTGTATGGACCTGTGATTCTTGCTTGGGTTAAACAAGTTTTTAAAAAAAAAATATCTTCAAACTAGATTTGAAAATGAGTTTAGCATCAGACAATCCGTGGAAGCTGACATTGCTGACCTTAAATGCCTGAAAGAAGAATATCTCCGTAATTACAAGGAATTGGAATCGGAGATAGTGGTCTCGCAGGATGAGCTTGCTTTTCTGAAGAAGAACCATGAGGAGGTAAGCCAGGTTTCGTTCTGGTTTGGCATTCTTTTTGAGGTGTGGCGATCGTGGTGTTGACAAGCGGCATGTCTCCAACTTCACTCCGAGTTGCGCCTTAAGGGAATAATCCCCCTGCGTAATGTAGAGCTCCACCTCGTGGACTAATGTGGTAATGCAGCCATTGCTGTTTATACAATAAAAGCATCAGGTGACTAGGTCACCTGACCAGTTCCTGAGTGGAAGCCATCTTGTAAGTGTGTGCGTCAGTGTTGACATGGAGAAGATATCCCACCGTCCTTCCCCGTCAAACACCCCCTGGAGACTGCACTGCAGTCAGTGACGGCTGCAGGTAGTGGCACCATTTCTCCCGCCCACCTCCAGCTCATTGGCTGTCACAGCGCTGTGTTTGCCTGAGCTTCATCTCAACTTGGTCTTGGGTGATCGCCCAATACACCCCCAAGTACGTCTCTCTTAGGCGGTCCCTCGTATCGAGGATGACTTGCATCCACACTAAAAAGGGTGTTCGCAGGCGTTTCAATGAAGGATCTAACATTCCAGATCCCGAACTACATATTGAAGGGTGGAAGATGCCGGTGGGTGGATTATTTTTTTAACGTGTGGTGGCCGTTGCACACCAGCCACCACACGGGCTCGGCCAGACGATAGGAAATCTAATATTTTACACCTAATTCAAGAGAAGGACGCAAATGACAGGTCACTGCTGCAGAGATCTACTTCCTTTCCTCTCGATGGCCAAGGGGACATTCCTGGGGCCCAGGGTAATGGGTTGGAGTTGAAATCTGGTCCAACGTTGACCAACCACCAACGGGTCCAATGACCAAGTTTAGCCCATGGGATAATGGTTCAGAGTTGGAAGCTGGGACAATCTCAACTTTGTTTCGATTTTTGAATGCACTTGTCAAGAATTTAACCAGTGCCAATGTGGCAAATAGCTAGCAGAAAAAAAATGCCTAAAGATGTCTTACTGCATTTATATCGGGCCCTGGTGAGACCACACCTGGAGTACTGAGTACAGTTCTGGTCTCCTTACCCAAGGAAGGATATACTTGCCATAGGGGGAGTGCAACAGAGGTTCACCAGAATGATTCCTGGGATGCGGGGATTGACCTATGAGGAGAGATTGAGTACGCTAGGCCTATATTCCCTCAAGTTTAGAAGAATGAGAGGTGATCTCATTGAAACATACAACATTCTTACAGGGTAGATGCAGGGAGGATGTTTCCCCTGGGCTGGGGAGTCTAGAACCAGTCTCAGGATAAGGGGTTGGCCATTTAGGACTGAGATGAGGAGAAATTTCTTCACTCAGAGCGGGGTGAATCTTTGGAATTCTCTGCCCCAGAGGACTGTGGAGGCTCAGTCTTTGAGTATATTCAAGACCGAGATCGATAGATTATTAAATATCAAGCGAAATGGGGACAGTGCAGGAAAGTGGAGTTGAGCTCGAAGATCAGTCATGATCTCATTGGTGGAGCAGGCTTGAGGGGCCCAGTGACCAACTCCTGCCCCTAATTCTTATGTTCATGTGTTCTAATGGGTTTGCACTGTTCATTCTTTTAGGAGCTGATAATACTGAGGCAGAAGGTGACTGGTACAGTCAGTGTGGATGTTGCCTCTGAACCTTCAGCTGACTTGACCCAGTTACTGGCTCAAATCCGGGATGAGTATGAGACCATATGCACCACGAATCAAGCCGAGCTGGATGTCTGGTACAAGCAACAGGTGAGTTGTCGTCTTCCGGTGGATGGCTTTTGTGTGCGGCAGTTTTCCAGCAGAGTGAAGCAAATTAGCATCGCCCCCAGGCCAGAATGGGACAAGCCACAAATCCAATCCTCAAATCCAATCCTAGTCCAGGTTACAAGATTTAGCTGCTTCCTAGCATTATGTCCAAGGTCTTTTTGAACTCTTTGTATGAACTATTTCGCTGGACAATCTCGCGAGTTGGATCAAATGTCAATTGTAAACTGGGGCTCAACATATATAACATTCCACAGAAAATAGGGGCGAACTGTGAACTTTACTGCGCTCATAGCGGTGGGAAATTCGGTCGCCCCTCTGTTGCGGTGTTAATCCGGGCGCGGCGGTTAATTTTGCGCCGGAAATGGATTGCACCTGCCGCTGCAAAATTCATCAGCTGGGCCCTGAATGTGGGGCGGGGCACTGAGGGAGGCGTTGCACACCTCTCTTAGGGCGCTAGGCCGGGTGAGTGAGGGAAACTCCCAAGCTAAACAGGCGGCCTCGGAGCGCCCGAAGAGAGGGCTCAGGCGGAGGCGGGAGGGGGGGGGTGCGCGGGGAAAGCAAAAATCTGAAGAAAAACCTACCAAAAATATTCCCAATAGATAACTCTCGCCACCACAACCTAAATTGCCAAAATAAAACCCAATCGGACTTACCCGAGGTGGACATTACTGACCTCACTGCCGCTGCTACAGCTCGGGCCGCCCGCTTTCACAGGAGGTCCCACCAGGGGGCGCTGCCCGGCGCTACGTGTCGGACGGTAGTCACAAATCGAGCCGGTGTGGCACCCAGGGGCGTTGTACACCGGCTCGCCTCTCCCGGGCGGTAACGCTCCGCGCCGCGCCCAAACTGGGCCCGAATGTCCCGGCGGGGCGCTGGAGGCTGGCCGCCCGCCCGGAAGTGCTTACCGCCGGCATTGCCACCCCCTCTGGGGCGCTAACCGGGGCGGACATCACCGGAAAACCCAGCCCATAATTTTTCGAGACTTCCAAACTTGTTAACTCTGCATCATCCAGGTTAGGGGTCATTTTGTGCTCCGGACCAATTCCCCATCGGAACCTGAATCGAAACTACCCAAGGTCGTTTCATGGTGGTTCCTGATGGTCAATAGACAGAGAAGATTTTCACCGGCCTGTGGCTGAATTTGAACCGAAGATCCGGAGATAAAAAAGTCAGCGTCTCACTATTCACATCTCCCGGGGCTGTGGGTTGCAGAGACCGAAATATTCATATTTAAGTGCAACTGTCCTTCTGTTTCAAGCTCGAAACCCAAACCGTTCAAACTGTTCAAGTCAACGAGGCAGCAGAAGGCGCAAAGCTGCAGATTTCGGAATTACGCAAACAGTTTCAAACTCTGCAGGCTGAATACGACTCGCTGTACAGTGGGGTAAGTCCATGTAGAAAGTAAGGATTAAGTAAAGAGCATTCAACTGACTGCATATCGTCTCCCTAGCACATGAACTCGTCCATCCTCGAATGCGCGCTGCGCCGGCCTCCTTTGGGCCCTGTGCCTGCCGGCCTACGTTAGATCCCAGCCCGGCAACACTTCGATTTTAAAAATTCTCATCTTTGTTTTCAAATCCCTCCATGGGCTTCCTGTCTAACCCCCTCCAGCCCTACAACACTCTGAGATCCTTGTTACTCCAATTCTGGCCTCCAACATATTCCTTCACCCCTCCATCAATGGTGGCCGTGCCTTCAACTGCTTAAGTCCCAAGTTTCCTCTAACTTTCTCCACCTCTTCTAATATTTTAGCTAGTCACTTGTTTTTCTCCCTCCAAATTGTAAGCCCCCAACTGTTGCAAACAAGGGGCCATTTGCCTCTCCTTTTATAAACACTTTGCACACACGCAAAAACAGGAGGAATGGGTGTACTGAACCTCAAATAGAATGAAATAACAAGTTGGGCAAGAAATTCTACAGTGCTCCCTTTGGGGGATAACTTTTGAAAACTCAAAGTAGCGGTAGGATGTTAATGATTGTCCCCTCTCGGGAAATTCTGCCCCAAGAAGGAAGTGGAGCACTAAATCAATCAAGCGCTAACCACTTCTGACATATGAGGAGAGACTGGATCGACTGGGCCTGTATTCACTGGAGTTTAGAAGGATGAGAGGAGTTGTTAACCTTTAGAATTCCCTATCGCAGAGAGTTGTTGAGGCCAGTTCATTAGATATATTCAAGAGGGAGTTAGCTGTGGCCCTTGCAGCTAAAAGGATCAAGGGGTATGGAGAGAAAGCAGGAAAGGGGTATTGAAGGAATGATCAGCCATGATCTTATTGAATGGTGGTGCAGGCTCGAAGAGCCGAATAGCCTACTCCTGCACCTATTTTCTATGTTTCTATGTTTCTCTTTTGGGCGCGAACGTCCGAGAGCAAGGCGATAGCGGCAGAGTGCTGAACAATGTGGAGCGCATTGCTAACGGCACCAGAGGCTGCTTTACTCGCTTAAAGGGGAGAGCCAGCGATGGTGCACAATCTACTTGGCGGCAGTTCTGCGTTGCCAGGCAACCTGCACAACTGGCATTACATTACAGCCCCAAACACGCTCAGAGTGGAAGGCTTAGACATCGCACATCAATGAAGCATCAAACCTTTCAGCAGGCACCAGAATAAAGTTCAGCCTACCTGAAAACCAGTGCCTTTAATTAGTGTTCCCCCAAGCGGCTGGCCGAGGATGACCACTTGCTGCCATTGTTGACGCCCGGCGATGCTGCAGGGAGTGGGGCCCAATTTCACATCCAGGGCGGTAACTGGGAGCTGCGTGCTTTATGACATCATGATTTGCGAGGCGCTAGTGATCCAGGCGGTAAGTGTTAGCGCCGGCACTAAACTGGCAGTGAAGTTCGCGGACGTCGCTGAATTTGTTGTGCCCGGTCGCTAATCTCATAGCGTCCTCTTAGCGCCCACCCCCCGCCCACAGCACTAACTGGAAGCACTAAGCAGCTGAATTGCTTCCCTCGTTATATTTTAGTTATCTGCCCGGTGTTAGTGGTTAGTGGTTTCAGCACAAAAATCAAGGCGGACACTCCCAGTGCAGTACTGAGGGAGCTCCGCACTGTCGGAGGGGCCGTCTTTCAGATGAAACGTTAAACCGAGGCCCCGTCTGCTCTCAGGTGGATGGAAAAGATCCCATGGCCATGATTTTGAAGAAGAGCAGGAGAGTTCTCCCTGGTGTCCTGGGGCCAATATTTACTCCTCAATCCACATTAAACAAAAACAGATTATCTGGCCATTATCACATTGCAGTTTATGGGAGCTTGCTGTGCACAAGTTGGCTGCAGTGTTTCCCACATTACAACAGTGACTACTTCATTGGCTGTAAAACGCTTTGAGATGTCCGGTGATTGTGAAAGCTGTTGTATAAATGCAAATCTTTCTTTTCTTTACAACCTTGTCACAAACCCCCAACTGACAACGTGCTCAAAGGCTGCCCTTAGAAAGTTTACTGGCCAAGAGTAGGAGCCAGACACTTTCTCTGGGGATACTGCATTCATTCCTCTGTCTTTTGCCGAATCACAGGGTGAGGGAACGGCTTCAAACATTTAGCCCCGCCTGATGGCCTCCCACAATCAGGTAGGCCATGAATGGTGGTGCCAACGTGCATACAGTAACAAGTCTACCATGGGTTACAGGTGGAGGGGGACTGAACCGTGATTTAGTTCCAAGGCTCTCTGGTCGCTCCCTTGAGCACAATCATTGGAACAAAACCATTTATCTTTCTCCTCCCCTCCCCACTATCTCATTTGCAGAACTGTTCCTTGGAGTCTAGCATTCAAGAGATCAAAGATTCATATTGCCAGAAGCTCCTTTGTCTGAATGAAACTGTTTCCCAATTGGAGTTGGAAGTGACTAGCATGAGGAATGACATCCTACAGAAATCTAAAGACTACAAGACGCTCCTCAACATCAAGATGGAACTTGAGATGGAAATTGCCAACTACAAGCAACTCCTTGAAGGCATAATGATCAGGTTTGTTGGCTACATTGAAATCTAAATCAAAATAGTGGTACCACTGAAATAAAGACAAAGCGCTGGAAATCTCAGCAGGTCTGGCAGCATCTGTGATGAGAAAGAGTTAACGTTTTGGGTTGGCGACCCTTTGTCAGACCTGGAAAAGTTCGGGATATAACAGGTTCTTAAGCAAGTGCAGCGGGGAGAGAAGGACCGAACAAAAGGGAAGGTCTGTGATAGGCTGGCAGGCAGAAGAAAATGAACCTACTTGAATATAGATTTGCTGTTTGTTGAACATCAAAGGTGCAATATATTTTCCCCTGACTGCGGTGATGGCTCACGCCGCATCAATGGGCAAAAGAATCTCCACCGGGTCACTCGGCCGTAATCTCCATTCTTTATGGGTGACCCAACACAAGGTTGTTGGCCAAGACTGATCCCGTCTCTCCCAATGTCATTACAGGTTTACTTTCCAGACACAAGCTATATTTTCCAGACCATCCCCCGCCAAAACAATCACCAATCGGTCGTCTGAACCTTCGCTTCCTCTCCCCCAGCGAAGGGGACCAGAGCAAGTTATATCGCCCTAATTACTGGCAGAACTATTTTTAGCACCGAGATTGAACCTAGGACTTTGTGTTTGGCTCAGTACCACATTGGGTGGTACATTTAGCCATGGAGCCATAAGCGGAGCCCATTCCGAGACCTGTAATAAATCTATTGAATGTGGTTAACCATCCACTTCCGATAGCTTCTCAGTAACTGCTACAAAGCAGTCCAATAAATTGCAATTCTTTGGGGTCAGAATTGGTTGGTTATGGCTGTTTTTGAGGTGGTGTCACTGCCTGAGTGCTAATTTTACCGCCAGACTTTGGGTGCAGGCTCCAGCTGCCAAGTTCAGTTTATTCGGCCAAAGATATGAGAGCAGCGCTTAAAAAGTGGCGTTGCACACTCATCCTCAGGCAGGAGCTCAGTCTGCCTCCTGGAAAACAACGGGAAGAAACAAAACTTAAACTTCTCCGACCCACACACACACACTTCCCCCACTGTTACAGCTCAATGGAAAAAATGCAGAAATAAATAAAGATAAAAACGTAGCTTGCTCTCTGGGCGAGATCCCCGATGTTGACATCACTTTTCTGAGGCTATACGAACGCCTGCCCGTTAGGCCGCCGTTGAGACCGAATATCGCGAGAGCGGCACCAAGGGGGCGCTGCACGCCAGATGACGTCACCAAGCGGGTGGCGTTAGAGGGCGCACAGCGTTGCCTCTTGGCTCCTCCGCCAAAGACCCAACTAAATTTCTCCGGAGGTATGGCCGCCGATGGTAGGCATTTGCCGCCTGTCGCTGGCGGTAACGGGCTGCAGTAAAAATCCAATTTCGACCAAAGAGATTGCAAGCTAAGACCCTACTGTCAGATGTGTTGAATTCAATAAATCTGGTGACCGAACGCCAGGAAAGATGAAATGAGTGTTTAAGCGCGCGGACTGCCAACAAACACACAGGTTCAGTAATGCCTTTCGAGGAGGGGAGCCTTGTCTGGCCTACAAGTGCTCCAGCCCCACGGTTCATGCTCTCACATGGGCAATAAATACTGGCTATTCCAAGTGTTGACATCATCCCAAGAACAAATATATTTAATTCAATAGTTTTAAAAAAAACACAACCATTTTATAATGAATCTTCTTCTATTTCTTTTTAGTCAAGGGGGAAGTTCCACGGAAACTTCAGGATCAACTATAATCCAAACTACAAAAACTGGTGAGCAGCCTGTATAAATCGCTATCAATAAAGCTGTGATGTGATACCGCATGGAATCCCTAGTTTAGGGGTTTGGAAACATAGAAAATAGGAGTAGGCCATTCGGCCCTTTGAGCCTGCACCACCATTCAATAAGATCATGGCTGATCATTCCCTCAGTACCCCATTCCTGCTTTCTCTCCATACCCCTTGATCCCTTTAGTCGTAAAGGCCACATCTAACTCCCTCTTGAATATATCTAACGAACTGGCCTCAACAACTTTCTGTGGTAGAGAATTCCACAGGTTCACAACTCTGACGAAGTTTCTCCTCATCTCGGCCCTAAATGGCCTACCCCTTATCCTTAGACTGTGACCCCTGGTTCTGGACTTCCCCCAACATCGGGAACATTCTTCCTGCATCTAACCTGTCCAGTCCCATCAGAATTTTAAGTTTCTATGAGATCCCCTCTCATTCTTCTAAAGTTCAAAACTGGAGTCCGTTCTGTGTTTGCATCGGTGTTTTTTGCGATTTTAAAGAGGAGCAGAAATCTACATCATTATCAAAAGCATAAATTGTTTTAATAGGCTAAGTAGGGAGAAACTGCTTCCTATGACAGGAGGGTCAGTAACCAGAGGGCACAGATTTAATATAATTGCCTGAAGAACCAGAGGGAAGTTGAGAAGAGGCAGTGGAAGTAGATTCAACAGTAACTTTCAAACGGGGAGTTGGATAAATACTTGACGGGGGAATTTGCGGGAAAGGGCAGGGGGGAGTGGGACTAATTGGAGAGCTCTTTCAAAGAGACGTCACGATGGACCGAATGCCGTAAAATTCTATGTTCTGGTTTGCAGGCAGCCCTTCCATGTAATTAAAATTATTGCAGTAACGTGGACCTGCTGACTCAAGAAGGCCAGAAAATGATAAATATTAACAGTATTTTAAAATAGATAATGGATTATATGGTCATTGATAGGAGATTAAATGTAAAAGACTCGGAATGGGCATGAGTAACTTCCTGTGTGGCAGGGTTAGTGGTTGCCGCAGAAAAGGTGTCAACATTCAAGATTAGTTTGGTGGATGAAGGAAACCGGGCTGAAGGGATCTGGGAATGGGATGCGTTAAAGTTATTAGCTATTTGCTCACATGGAATCTAAATGGCGACACAAACTGGTTGGACCGAAAGGACTGTTTCTACGTTGTAAGGTCTGTGTGCAATTGAGTTTGCAAAGGGGTTAAGAGGTGAAGGGGAGTTAGCCACCGATGGTCCAGGCCCTCTGATTTACACTAAATAAAGCCTTCCCACCCAGCCCTATTTATAGCTTCGCTGAGTGATATTACTTGCTTAGTGCAAGTCAGCATCCAATGTAAGATTTCTACTGTGGGGTAGTGTAATAGAGCTCTCCCTTAGTGGACTACAGCTCCACGTGGTGGACACCCAATGTAATGTAACGACTGATGTCCGTACAATAAAAGGGTCATGTGTTAAAGTCACATGATGACAATGGGAGCCATCTTGTCGAGTGTGTTTGTTAGTAATGTCGGAAAGATATCACATTTTGCAAGCCTTCCCACCATGGCCCCGAGACATTCCTTCTCTTCGAGTCCCACGCTTTTAAGCCAGTCACCAATCTTGACTGAGGAGTGACCAGTTGATAGTAATTCATTTCTCCTCCTCTTTTCCAGCAATTCAAAGAATGAGATAACAATAACAGCTTGCCAGCTTCATCCCATCGTGGCAGCTCGATGGCCCGAGTAGCTGATGTCGCTTGCATTTGGACAACAGACCGCGCTGTTGACCCTTTAGGTAGCTTCTCCGGACTTCACGCAGACTGCTCGTCACTCGCTCTGACATGTAATGGTTGGAATTTCCCGTTGTGCTTTGGTTGGGCGCCTTGCTTACTTTTTTGATGATGTTCTATCTGTGGCTGTTATGGGCGATTGCATGATGGTTGGGCCAAATAAAGAAAGCATTTAACTGCACTTGGTTGTGTGTGCGTATTTATTTCACCACAATAGCTTGCATCTATATAGCGCCTTTTAAAATGGCCCTAGGCGCTTCACAGGAGCGTTATCAAACACAATTGGACACCGAGCCACGTAAACAGATATCAGGACAGATGACCAAAAGCTTGGTCAAGAGGCTTTAAGGCGCGTCTTAAAGGAGGAGAGAGAGGTGGAGAGGTTTAGGCAGGGAGTTCCAGAGCTTAGGGCCCGGCCACCAATGCCGGAGCGATTAAAATTGGGGATGGTCAAGAGGGCAGAATTGGAGGAACGCAGAGATCTCGGAGGGTTGTGGGACTGGAGGAGATTACAGAGATAGGGAGGGGCGAGGCCATGGAGGGATTTGAAAATGAGGATGAGACAACATGAGCTGTGTGGGTGGGGTTTCCCCCCTCCCCCCCCCCCTACAATATCTTAAACTTGGATCGTTCTTTTCGTCTGATTCAACGCTCGGGCAACTGACCCATGCATCTTTCAGCTGGACAGTTAATTTTCTGTGGGTTCATAGACATACATAGAAGTTACAACACAGTAACAGGCCATTCAGCCCAACCGGTCCATGGCGTACTTTATCCTCCATATGAGTCTTTTTTTTTTTAAATGTTCCCACCCTGCTCCCGTACCCCTTCATCCACCTGTCCAATCTAATCTCGAAAGTCAACACAGTTTCTGCCTCAACGCTGGGAGGGAATCCCACAGCCTCATAATCTCTGTGTAAAAAGGTTTCTCCTGTCCGCTGTCGAATATTTCTTACACTAAGAGGAAGAACTGTCAATAGCCAGAGGCCGATGTTTCCCCGCTGTCACAAAAATTGGCATTGGAGCTCCAGGAAGGAAGAGTAAATCAAGCGTTGCATTTCCTTCTTGCAGCGCTAAAGGAGGTGGGCGGGACGGAGACCGGAGACCTTGGGAGTGTTGCACGCTGGCCCCGCCCCGCTGAAAGGGCCCCTTCCCTCCCTCCCTCCCTCAAAGGGAAAGGGGGGCCGTCGCTGCAGGCTCTGCAAATGTGAAAGGGGGACCTCCCTGGACCACCCAGGGGAGCGGCGATCCCGTGCGATCAGTCCGGCGCTCGAGCACATCCGCGCCTCCTGCACCCGGCGCTGTTTACGCCCGGCGCTGCTGCGGGGGGGGGGGGGGCGGGAAGTGAATTTAGGGAGACGCGCGCGGCAATGGCGTCACGATCTCCAGGCGCAGGAGATCAGGGCGCCACGCTATAGCGCCGCCGCTAAATCCCCACCCAAAATGGCGCAAGTCTATGCCCGGTAGCAAAGGCATTAGCGCCCCCCCACCCCCTCCCAGGAGGCGCAAATGCACCCAAAATCTTTTATCTATGGACCCTCACACTAGACCCCCCCTCAATTAGTGGAAACAATCATTTATGTACCCATGTCCCATCCTTTTAAAACCTTAAATACTCCTACTATATCGCCTCATGATCGGTGTTCTAATGGAAAAGGCATCATGGGATCCCAACCTCTAACACAGTTGTATTAAAAACAGAAAATGCTGGAAATACTCAGCGGGTCAGTGTAAGCGGTTTTGATTCTAGCCTAAACGGACGGACGGTTCAAATCTCCCCCACCTTACAAAAGTTCGAGACACGGGAATTATTGTTCAGAGTGTAAATGAAATGAGTCACGGACTGGAATGCTTCGGTGAAAGATCGTACTTGATATTTATTTGGTCGAACATACACTGGCTAAAACACGCACCCACTAAACGAAATCACCGTCTCTGTGGAGAATAAAATCCAGGTTACAAACAACATATATACAGTACAGAAATGAGACCTAGTAACACGCAGTAATTCCCTGGTGGATTCTAACTTCACCCATCCCAATGAATTGCCCAGTCGAAGCTTCCTCCCCAGAATAGCCCTGAAAAGCTTCACTTCTGAGAAAACCCTGAGTCCTTAGTCTCACCCAGCTTGGGACACGCGCGATCATGCTCACCACTCCACACACAGTTGGTTTCCTCGCTCAGCTCAGCCGTGGGAAGTCACTGCTTGGGTTTCAGTCTCAGTGGCTTCTTTTGCGGAACTGCGACCTCTTACTGGTACATTGATCTTGGTGGAGCGAGAGAGAGAGAGCTCTCTCTCTACAAGCTCCAAGCTCCAAGCTTCACTCCAAGCTCCAAGCTTCAAAGCTAAAAATAAAGTGGAAAAGACCCTGTCTTTATGGGAGTTTTGCTATCCCTATCTTTCCCACCAATCTTTAAAATCCTTTTGTTTCTCAGCACGGGTACCTAGTCAGTGATGGGCCATCCAACCCATGCATTGGGCTGATGGCCCTTAATCTGGGCATCTCTGAGTGTTTGTGTTGGGAAACAGCCAGCTCCTCCTTGGCTGGCCAGCCTACTGGTTACATTTTTTCCTTCTGAGATGGAGGGGAGAGGTGCTTTTGCATATTAGAGTGGCTTTGTCAATATCCGTGGCCCCCCCCTTCCTTTAGCTGTGACTGGTAGGCAAACCCCTTCTGGATGACTGACAGTTCTTTGGTCACAGCTAACTGCCACGCGCATATCTGCGCAGGGTGACCCCATAAAATCCACAAAGTATTCGACTGAGTCCATTCTTTAAACAGAAACTTTGCAATCTCTTCATCAGGCAGCATCTGCGGAGAGAGAAACAGCGTTAACGTTTCAGGTCTCTGACCCTTCGTCAGAGCTGGAGCAAGTTAGAGATGTGACAGCTTTTTAAGCGAGTGTCGGGGACAGGGAAAGCGGGGAGGGGAGGGAAGAACAAAAGGGAAGGTCTGTGATCAGGTGGACGGCAGGAGAGATTAGAGAGACAAAAAGGGATGCTGGGCCAAATTGAGATGGTAATGGGACATGGGACAAGTTAAGAAACAAAAGATGAGTCTAGATAGGGATTGAATGGCGGAATCATCTAGTATGTTTCTTTTTAATCTGACTGATTTTGATCCATGTCTGTGTCTCCTGATGAGGCGCCACTAATAATTGGAATAAATGTTTCAGTGAATTTTCATCCTCAGCAAAACGAATATCTGAAGGTTGGGGCGTGGGCAAGAGGAGACACTCCCGACATAATGTAAACCGTAATAACTCCATCAGTATTCCTGCTGTGTCCGGTTTGGTCTTAGAAATAAGTTACCCTACTTCATGCACCCACGTAACAACAGTCACTGAAAATTCAAAACAGAAACAAGGAAAGACTTGCATTTATATAGCGCCTTTCACGACCACCGGACATCTCAAAGCACTTTACAGCCAATGAAGTACTTTTGGAGTGTAGTCACTGTTGTAATATGGGAAACGCGGCAGCCAATTTGTGCACAGCAAGCTCCCACACACAGCAATGTGATAATGACCAGATAATCTGTTTTTGTTATGTTGATTGAGGGATAAATATTGGCCCCAGGACATTGGGAAGAACTTCTTTGAAACAGTGCCGTGGGATCTTTTACGTCCACCTGAGAGAGCAAACGGGGCCTCGGTTTAACGTCCCATCCGAAAGACAGCATCTCCGACAGTGCAGCACTCCCTCAGTGCTGCCCCTCCGACAGTGCGGCACTCCCTCAATACTGCCCCTCCGACAGTGCAGCACTCCCTCAATACTGCCCCTCCGACAGTGCAGCACTCCCTCAGTACTGCCCCTCCGACAGTGCAGCACCCCAACAGTATTGCACTGGGACTGTCAGTCTAGATTTATGTGCTCAAGTTCCTTATACGCGAGGCACTTCATTATTCATTATAATTCCTTACAGGCAAGGCACTTTGAAATGTTTCTGATGAATGTTATAAGGCACCAATTAAATGCAGGCTTCTCGATTCTGAATAGGGAACCTTGGCAATCGACTCCAGCCCTCTGCTGTGTTGTTCATGAATCTGGGACTAGGTGGCAGTAGAGATCAGCCTGGGGTAACTGCTATCATTTTTATCTCTCGAGAAATGATGAAAGTGGCCACAAAGATATCGATGAGGATAAATTCTTGCCCACAGATACCATGGCATAAGATGCATTGCTAAAAAACAGATTATCTACTCATTTATCTCATGCTGGTTTGCTACCACAGGGAGCGGTTGAAGTGAATAGTATAATTGAATTTAAGGGGTGGTTAGATGACCATATGAGCGAGAAGGGAATAGAGGGTTATGCTGATAGAGTTCGATGAGGAAAGACGGGAGGAGGCTCGAGTGGAGCATAAACGCCAGCACGGACTGGTTGGGCCCACTGGCCTGTTTCTGTGCCGTGTATCCCTTGTAATTGTGGGGGCTTGCTGTGGGCAAATTGACTGCTGCGTTTCCCTAAATTACAACACTGACTACACTTCAAGAGTATTTTATTGGCTATGAGATGGCTGAGGCTATCCTGAAATTGTGACAGACACTATGGGGCTGGAATTGCCCCTCTCAGAAAGGCCCGTTAGTGCCAATGGGGCGCTAAAGGGTATTCGCTTGGGGGTGTGGCGGGAAGAGAACCTGCCCCCCGGAATTACCCCCGGGGCTCCTCTGACAAAGGGGTTTGCGGCACGCCCTGCGATTGGTATGCCGACCCCTTTGTGCCCCTTGGAGTAAATTGGCCTGGGGGGGGCGCAAGGTGTCATGGGGAGGGCGATGCCATCGACAGCTTCTCAGGGCGAAAAGCTGTGGTGGCTGTGACCAATCCCCACCACCTACCAGCCGCCTTCAAAGTGGAGATTGGAGTGCGGTGGCGGCCACCTTTGTTCCGTCGACCGTAAATGGCGGCCACAGCAGGGCCATGGAGGGATTTGTAAACCAGGATGAGAATTGTGAAATCGATGCATTGCTTAACCGGGAGCCAGTGTAGGTCAGCGAGCACAGGGGGTGATGGATGAGCGGGACACGGTGCGAGTTAGAACATGGGGCAGCGAGCAGAGGAGGTGATGGGTGAGCGGGACTCGGTGCGAGTTAGAACACGGGGCAGCGAGCACAGTGGGTGATGGGTGAGCAGGACTCGGTGCGAGTTAGGACACGGAACAGCGAGCACAGGGGGTGATGGGTGAGCGGGACTCGGTGCGAGTTAGGACACGGGGCAGCGAGCACAGGGGGTGATGGGTGAGCGGGACTCGGTGCGAGTTAGGACACGGGGCAGCGAGCAGAGGAGGTGATGGGTGAGCGGGACTTGGTGCGAGTTAGAACATGGGGCAGCGAGCACAGTGGGTGATGGGTGAGCGGGACAAGGTGCGAGTTAGAACACGGGGCAGCCGAGTTTTAGATCACCTCCAGTTTACGCAAGATAAGAATGCATAATGGAGTTAAGGAACTGGTTAAGTTAAATATGGCAGGAGTATGTTAGCTGTGGGAGGTAAGCATGTTTAAACTAGGTTGTATAGTACAATCTGTCAAAATAGATTAGTGCTGTGATCTGAAATTGGTAAAATCTTTCATTGCTGTGGGCTAGAATTTATAAAATTGTTGTGAATGGGTTTCTGTTACAGCTTGTAGGTGTGATGAAATGAACACGATATGAATATCATTGATAGGTGCTGCAATGTGTTGGACATTGCGAAGTAAATGCTCACTTTCAAAACTCACCCAAGGGATCAGATGTGTGCTGGTAAGTACATACGTTCGAGTGCAAGAGAAGCCGGTGCTCAGTAAGTTGATCGGGGAACACCATAAACCGGCGAGCAGCATGCACGTGGCGAGACACCGGTTTTACACGCACCGGCGGCGAGAAGGGCAAAGCGTTCCAGACTTCGTGGCAGATCTCCGGCGACTGGCGAGCCTATGTAAGTTCCCAGATGCATGCAGAGCGGAGATGCTGCGAGACTTTTTTATTGAGGGTATCGGGCACGCTGGGGTTTTCAGGAAACTGATTGAGACCAAAGACTTGACCTTGTAAGCGGCGGCTCTGATAGCCCAGACATTTATCTCAGGGGAGGAAGAGACCAGAATGCTGTATGACAAAAATCTTGGCTCAAATGCGGCAAACGACCAGGGAGTCAACATTGTTAACGCGGCACACAGTTCTCTAGGCAGACAAGGGCAATCGGACATGCCCCAGCATGTAATCGAACCCAAAGGGGGAATTCAACAGAGACAATGGCTAGCTGAACGGCGATTCATGCCATCGCAATGGACAATGTGGCCAGTAATGGGGCCATCAACACCTGTTAATGGTGCGCTTAAGGACAGTTACAGAGACAGTCAGAGATGATCGACTGGTAATGGACCTTTTGTTTCCAACAATGGGGCCTTCAGTTCATGCTGGAGGTGTGGAGGCAAACACCCAGCCAGAGCTTGCAGGCATCAGCAATAGACCTGTAGAAACTGCAACGTAAGCGGTCACTTGGCGCGTATGTGCAGGAAGCCTGCAGCCAGGTTGATGTACGAGGAGGACGGGCCCGATGTAAGCCCTACGAGGCCAAATGAATACTGGGGGAAATCTCTGGAAGGTGAAGTTCAGCGAGTTCATGTGGAGCTATCAAGGGAAATCAGGGATAGTATTAAAGCCAAGGAAGTGGCATATAAATTGGCCAGAAATAGCAGCGAACCCGGGGACTGGGAGAAATTTAGAACTCAGCAGAGGAGGAAAAAGGGTTTGATTAGGGCAGGGAAATGGAGTACGAGAAGAAGCTTGCAGGGAACATTAAGATGGATTGCAAAAGTTTCTATAGATATGTAAAGAGAAAAAGGTTAGGAAAGACAAACGTAGGTCCCCTGCAGTCAGAATCAGGGGAAGTCATAACGGGGAACAAAGAAATGGCAGACCAATTGAACAAGTACTTTGGTTCGGTATTCACTAAGGAGGACACAAACAACCTTCCGGATATAAAAGGGGTCAGAGGGTCTAGTAAGGAGGAGGAACTGAGGGAAATCCTTATTAGTCGGGAAATTGTGTTGGGGAAATTGATGGGATTGAAGGCCGATAAATCACCAGGGCCTGATGGACTGCATCCCAGAGTACTAAAGGAGGTGGCCTTGGAAATAGCGGATGCATTGACAGTCATTTTCCAACATTCCATTGACTCTGGATCAGTTCCTATCGAGTGGAGGGTAGCCAATGTAACCCCACTTTTTAAAAAAGGAGGGAGAGAGAAAACAGGGAATTACAGACCGGTCAGCCTGACATCGGTAGTGGGTAAAATGATGGAATCAATTATTAAGGATGTCATCGCAGTGCATTTGGAAAGAGGTAATATGATAGGTCCAAGTCAGCATGGATTTGTGAAAGGGAAATCATGCTTGACAAATCTTCTGGAATTTTTTGAGGATGTTTCCAGTAGAGTGGACAAGGGAGAACCAGTTGATGTGGTACATTTGGACTTTCAGAAGGCTTTCGACAAGGTCCCACACAGGAGATTAATGTGCAAAATTAAAGCACATGGGATTGGGGGTAGTGTGCTGACATGGATTGAGAACTGGTTGTCAGACAGGAAGCAAAGAGTAGGAGTAAATGCGTACTTTTCAGAATGGCAGGCAGTGACTAGTGGGGTACCGCAAGGTTCTGTGCTGGGGCCCCAGCTGTTTACACTATACATTAATGATTTCGACGAGGGGATTAAATGTAATATCTCCAAATTTGCGGATGACACTAAGTTGGGTGGCAGTGTGAGCTGCGAGGAGGATGCTATGAGGCTGCAGAGTGACTTGGATAGGTTAGGTGAGTGGGCAACTGCATGGCAGATGAAGTATAATGTGGATAAATGTGAGGTTATCCACTTTGGTGGTAAAAACAGAGAGACAGACTATTATCTGAATGGTGACAGATTAGGAAAAGGGGAGGTGCAACAAGACCTGGGTGTCATGGTACATCAGTCATTGAAGGTTGGCATGCAGGTACAGCAGGCGGTTAAGAAAGCAAATGGCATGTTGGCCTTCATAGCGAGGGGATTTGAGTACAGGGTCAGGGAGATGTTGCTACAGTTGTACAGGGCCTTGGTGAGGCCACACCTGGAGTATTGTGTACAGTTTTGGTCTCCTAACTTGAGGAAGGACATTCTTGCTATTGAGGGAGTGCAGCGAAGGTTCACCAGACTGATTCCCGGGATGGTTGGACTGACCTATCAAGAAAGACTGGATCAACTGGGCTTAGAAGAATGAGAGGGGACCTCACAGAAACGTTTAAAATTCTGACGGGTTTAGACAGGTTGGATGCAGGAAGAATGTTCCCAATGTTGGGGAAGTCCAGAACCAGGGGTCACAGTCTAAGGATAAAGGGTAAGCCATTTAGGACCGAGATGAGGAGAAACTTCTTCACTCAGAGAGTGGTGAACCTGTGGAATTTTCTACCACAGAAAGTAGTTGAGGCCAATTCACTAAATATATTCAAAAGGGAGTTAGATGAAGTCCTTACTACTAGGAGGATCAAGGGGTATGGCGAGAAAGCAGGAATGGGGTACTGAATTTGCATGTTCAGCCATGAACTCATTGAATGGCGGTGCAGGCTAGAAGGGCCGAATGGCCTACTCCTGCACCTATTTTCTATGAGCACATATACGGTTCATATATTGGGACGTCACCGATAATGATGAAAGTGCTCTTTAATGACATCCCAGTATTAATGGAGCTAGACATGGGGGCCAGCCAGTCCCTGATGAGTATCAAACAGTTCGAAAGGTTGTGGGTGTCCAAGGCCAGGAGGCCAAAATTATTGCCGATTGACGCACAGCTACGGACAAAAACAAAGGAGATCATTCCGGTGCTAGGCAGCGCCGCGGTAGTCGTGACCCACAAAGATTCAGAGAACAGGTTGCCACTCTGGATTGTCCCGGGGGATGGTCCCGCACTACTGGGGAGGAGTTAGCTTGCTGTCATGAACTGGAAATGGGGCGATGTCAATGCAATTTCTTCTGTGGAGCGAGTATCATGCTCACAGGTCCTGGACAAATTTGACTCATTATTTCAACCCGGCATCGGCACTTTCATGGGGACCAAGGTAGTGATTCACATAAACCCGAACGCCAGGCCAGTACACCACAAGGCCAGAGCGGTGCCGTACGTGATGCGGGAAAAGATAGAATGCGAATTGGACCGCCTGCTGAGGGAAGGCATCATCTCGCCAGTCGGATTCAGTGACTGGGCGAGCCCGATCGTGCCGGTGCTCAAGGCGGATGGGTCGATCAGGATATGTGGTGATTACAAGGCCACCATCAATCGGGTGTCACTCCAAGACCAGTACCCGCTACCGAGAGTGGAGGACCTCTTTGCGACGCTATCCGGTGGCAAACTTTTTTCAAAATTGGACCTGACCTCAGCTTACATGACCCAGGAGCTGGTGAGTGAGTCGAAGAAGCTGACCACCATCACGACAAACAAAGGGTTGTTTGAGTATAACAGATGTCCGTTCGGGATTCGTTCGGCCGCCGCGATCTTTCAGTGAAATACGGAAAGCCTCCTCAAGTCGATTCCAAGGATGGTGGTTTTTCAAGACGACATCCTCATCACGGGTCGCGACACTGAAGAACGCCTCCACAACCTGGAGGAGGTGCTACGCAGACTGGGCCGGGTAGGTCTGCGACTGAAAAAGGCGAAGTGCGTCTTCCTAGCTCCAGAGGTAGAATTCCTGGGGAGGAGGGTAGCAGCAGACGGGATCAGACCTACAGCGCCCAAAATGGAAGCGATCCAAAGAGCACCCAGACCCCGTAACATGACGGAGCTGCGTTCGTTCCTGGGGCTCCTGAACTATTTTGATAACTTTCTTCCCAAATTGAGCACGCTGTTAGAGAGCCGCTACACGTGCTCCTACGCAAAGGTCATGATTGGGTCTGCGGGGGACAGCCAGGAGAGGGCTTTTGATTGAGCATGCAACTTGTTATGCTCCAACAAACTGTTAACTTTATATGACCTGTGTAAGAAACTTGTTCCAACGTGCGATACGTCGTCCTATGGGGTTGGGTGTGTGTTGCAGCATGTGAATGCCAATGGTCAGTTACAGCCGGTAGCTTATGCCTCCAGAAGTCTGTCCCAGGCAGAAAGGGGCTACGGGAAGTGCTAGCATGTGTATATGCAGTAAAAAAAAATGCATCAGTACCTGTTTGGCAGGAAATTTGAGCTGGAGACAGATCACAAACCCCTAACGTCCCTTTTGGCCGACAATAAGGCCATAAATGCGAATGCATCGGCTCGCATACAGAGGTGGGCACTTACATTAGCCGCCTATGACTATACAATTCAGCACAGACCGGGCACTGAAAACTGCACCGATGTACTCAGCAGGCTCCCACTAGCCACCACTGAGTGGGCAACTGAGCATGATGCTGAGATGATCATGGCTGTTGAAGCTTTCGAAAGCGAAGGCTCACCTGTAACAGCCCGTCAGATTAAAGTCTGGACAAATAAAGACCCGCTACTGTCTCTAGTTAAGAAATGTGTCTTGAATGGCGACTGGGCAGCCACGTACGGGGCATGCCCTGAGGAATTTAAACCGTTTCATAAGCGCAAGGATGAACTCTCGATTCAGGTCAATTGCCTACTATGGGGAAACCGAGTAGTCATGCCCCAGATGGGCAGAGAGGTGTTTATCAGAGAACTTCACAATGAGTACCCGGGCATTGTCATGATGAAGGCAATTGCCAGGTCACACATTTGGTGGCCAGGGATAGATGCAGACCTGGAATTTTGTGTTCGCAGGTGCAACACGTGTGCTCAGCTGGGCAACGCACCCAGAGAAGGCCCCCTTAGCCCCTGGCCATGGCCCGCCAAGCCATGGTCACGCATTCATGTGGACCACGCAGGTCCTTTCATGGGAAAAATGTTTTTGGTTGTAGTAGATGTCGACTCCAAATGGATTGAGTGTGCTATTTTAAATTTAAGTACATTCTCTGCCACGGTAGAAAGTCTACGGGCAATGTTCGCCGCCCATGGTCTACCGGATGTCTTGGTCAGCGACAATGGCCCGTGCTTCACAAGCACTGAATTCCAGGACTTCATGGCAGGCAATGGAATTAACCATGTCAGAACGGCACCGTTCAAGCCGGCCTCAAACGGCCAGGCGGAACGAGCAGTGCAGATAATCAAACAGGGGATGCTCAGAATCCAAGGGGGTTCCCTACAAAGCCGCTTATCACGCCTCCTGTTGGCCAATAGATCCCGACCACACTCGCTCACAGGGGTTCCACCAGCAGAGCTGCTAATGAAAAGGACGCTCAAAACTAGGTTATCCCTTATACACCCCACTGTGAAAGAAATTGTTGAGAGCAGGCGTCAGTCACAATGTGACTACCATAACAGGAATGCGAGGGCGCGATGTATTTATGTCAATGACCCTGTTTTTGTCCTTAATTACGCTGCAGGGCCCAAATGGCTTGCAGGCACTGTGATTGCCAAAGAGGGGAATAGGGTTTTGGTAATTAAACTTACCAATGGACAAATCTGCCGCAAACACATGGATCAAACTAAAAGGAGGTTCAGCAACCCCATAGAAGAAGCAGAGGAAGAACACGACGTAGAGTTTATTCCACCACAGGTGACCGAACACCGGAACCAAGTGGAGGAGAGCCCTGTCACTGTGGGCAGTCCGGACAGGCCTGAGGTACCGCAAACAGCAGACACTCAGGCCAGCGCCCAACAACCGGAGCCCCAACCCAGGCGCTGTACAAGAGAGACTTAACCTGTGATCCCAATAAGACTTTGGGGGGGAGGTGATGTCATGTATTCAACTATCATTGTAACCCATGTGTAAGCTGACCTAAGTTGTACACCTTGAGAACATTGATCACAAGTTGGTGAACTTGTGGGAGACACGCCTAACCTGGACTTTCAGGTATAAAAGGGGAAGCTCCACCCACCTTCATCACTTGAGGTCTTGGTAATAAAAATAATTGGTCATAGAGTGACCTTCTCTCAAGTATGGGCCTCGTTTGCATTTATACTGTATAGTAAGGACATATCAACTACCAAGACACTTGAGCACATAATCCAGGCTGACACACCCAGTACTCCCTCAGTACTGCCCCTCCGACAGTGCGGCGCTCCCTCAATACTGCCCCTCCGTCAGTGCGGCGCTCCCTCAGTACTGCCCCTCCGACAGTGCGGCGCTCCCTCAGTACTGCCCCTCCGACAGTGCGGCGCTCCCTCAGTACTGCACCTCCGACAGTGCGGCGCTCCCTCAGCACTGCCCCTCCGACAGTGCGGCACTCCCTCAGTACGGCCCCTCCGACAGTGTGGCGCTCCCTCAGCACTGCACCTCCGACAGTGCGGCGCTCCCTCAGCACTGCCCCTCCGACAGTGTGGCACTCCCTCAGCACTGCCCCTCCGACAGTGTGGCGCTCCCTCAGCACTGCACTGGGAACGTCAGCCTAGATTTTTTTGTGCTCAAGTCTCTGGAGAGGGACTTGTTCTCACGACAAAGTGAAAGGTGTAAAGTCCTTACTCTACAGCATGAAAGCACCCGAGGCACATTCAACTCTTTATTCACAGCACTCCACAAGTGATGACCCGGCATGCGACCTCCCTTTATATACCTGGGAGATCAGGTAAGGAGTTTCTCCCACAAGTTCACCCCTTGTGGTCAAGGTGTGCATCCAGGTTGAGTGTATACAGTAATACAGTGGTGTTACATTGTGGTTACAAACATGACATCACCTTCTCCCCGTAAAGTCTTATTAGGATCATAGGTTTAGTCTTTCGGGTGGTCTATGCTCTCTCGTGGAGCGCCGCAGTTGGGGCTCTGGTTGTAGGACACTGATGTGTCTGTCACCTGTGGTGATTCCGGCCTGTCCGGGCTGACCGCAGAGACTGTGCATTCTTCTGATTGCTCTTGTTGCTCGTTCACTGGTGGTGTTGTGAGCTCCATCTAATGGTCTTCTTTAAGTTCCTCCGTGTCGATGCTGAACCTTTTTTTTAACTTGGTCCAGATGCTTCCGGCATATCTGACCATTGTTGAGTTTTACCACGATGACCCTATTCCCCTCTTTGTCAATTACAGTACCCTCAAGCCATTTGGGCCCCATGGCGTGATTGAGGACGAATACAGGATCATTTATTTCTATACATCTCCCCCTCAAATTACGGTCATGGTACTCGTTTTGTGACTTGCGCTTGCCCTCAACTATGTCGGCTAGGACTGGGTGAATGAGAGACAACCGAGTTTTGAGTGTCCGTTTCATTAGTAGCTCTGCGGGCAGGACTCCCGTGAGGGAGTGCGGTCGGGATCTCTAGGCCAGCAGGAGGCGTGATAGGCGGCATTGTCGGGAGGGTCCTTGAATCTTGAGCATACCTTGCTTAATGATTTGGACTGCACGTTCCGCCTGGCCATTGGAGGCCGGCTTGAACGCCGCAGTTCTGACGTGGTTGATGCCATTGCCCGAAATAAACTCCCGGAATTCGTAGCTTGTGAAGCATGGGCCATTATCACTAACCAGGATGTCCGGCAAGCCATGGGTTGCAAAGGTCGCACGTAGGCTTTCCATGATGGTGGATGTCGTGCATGAATTCAGAATGATGCACTCAATCCATTTTGAGTATGCATCTACCACAATAAGGAACATCTTTCCCATTAACGGGCCCGCGTAGTCAACATGAATGCGTGACCATGGCCTGGTGGGCCAGGGCCACGGGCTGAGCGGGGCCTCCCTGGGGCATTACCCAGCTGGGCACATGTCATGCACCTGCGAACACAGTGTTCCAGGCCTGAATCAATTCCAGGCCACCAAACATGTGACTGGGCAATGGCCTTCATCAGCACAATGCCTGGGTGCTCGCTGTGGAGTTCCCTGATGAATGCCTCCCTGTCCTTCTGGGGCATGACTACCTGACTGCCCCATAGTAGGCAGTCGGCTTGGATGGAGAGCTCATCCATCAGTCTGTGGAACGGTCTGACCTCCTCAGGGCACGCTCCATGTGCGGGCACTCAATCCCCAGTCAGGACGCATTTCTTAATCAGGGATAGGAGGGGATCTCTATTTGTCCAGATTTTGATCTGGCGGGCTGTGATGGGGGAGCCTGCGCTGTCAAAGGCATCGACAGCCATGACCATCTCAGCACTTTGCTCCGCTGCCCCCTCAGTGGTGGCCAGTGGAAGCCTGCTGAGCGCGTCAGTGCAATTTTCAGTGCCGGGCCGGTGCCGGATGGAGTAGTCATAAGCAGCCAGCGTGAGAGCCCATCGCTGTATGCGGGCTGATGCGTTGGCATTGACAGCCTTACTGTCTGACAACAGGGATGTTAATGGCTTGTGGTCCGTCTCTAATTCGAACTTCCTACCAAAGAGATACTGATGCATTTTTTTTACACCATAGACACATGCAAGCGCTTCTTTCTCGACCATCCCATATCCCCGTTCTGCTTGAGAGAGCGACCTAGAGGCATAAGCCAGAGGTTGTAGTTGACCCTCGGCATTGCCCTGCTGCAACACGCACCCAACCCCATAGGACGATGCATCACATGTCAGAACCAATTTTTTACAGGGGTCGTACAGGGTCAACAACTTGTTTGAACAAAGTAGGTTTCGCGCCCGATCAAAAGCCCGTTCCTGACAGTACCCCCAAAACCAATCGCAACCCTTACGCAGGAGCACGTGTAGCGGCTCCAACAATGTGCTCAAGTTCGGCAGAAAGTTCCCGAAATAGTTCAACAACCCCAGAAATGAACGCAACTCCGATGTGTTGCAGGGCCTGGGTGCTCATCGAATTGCCTCTGTTTTGGATTCGGTGGGCCGAATCCCATCTGCAGCAACCCTCCTGCCCAGAAACTCAACCTCAGGAGCCAAAAACACACATTTAGACTTCTTGAGTCACAGGCCTACCCGGTCCAGTCGGCGTAGCACCTCCTCCAGGTTGTGGAGGTGTTCCTTCGTATCTCGACCTGTGATGTGGATGTCGTCCTGGAATACGATCGTTCCAGGAATGGATTTAAGCAGGCTTTCCATGTTTCATTGAAAGATCGCGGCCGCTGATTGAATGCCAAACGGGCACCTGTTATAAACGAACAGTCCCTTGTGCGTGGTGATGGTGATCAGTAGTTTAGATTCGTTGGCCAGTTCCTGGGTCATGTAGGCTGAAGTGAGGTCCAACTTGGTGAACAGCTTGCTGCCTGCCAGCGTGGCGAAAAGGTCCTCCGCTCTCAGGAGCAGGTATTTATCTTGTAGGGACACCCGATTGATGGTGGCTTTGTAGTTGCCACAGATCCTGACAGAGCCTTTTAGGATGAGAACGATGGGGCTCGCCAAGTTGCTGAATTCAACAGGCGAGATGATGCCCTCTCTCAACAGCCGGTCCAATTCGCTCTCGATCTTTTCCCGCATCACATACGGCACTCTCTGGCTTTGTGGTGCATTGGCCTGGCGTCCGGGGTGATGTGTATCACTACCTTAGTGCCTTTGAAAGTTCCGACACCAGGTTGGAATAGTGAATCGAATTGTTGTAGGACTTGTGAGCATGAACTTCGCTCCACAGATGACATTGCGTGAACATCCCCCCATTTCCAGTTCATCTCGGCTAACCAGCTCCTCCCCAACAGTGCGGGACCATTGCCCGGGACAATCCAGAGTGGCAGCCGATTCACTAACCCGTTGTGTGTGACAGCCAACATTGCACTGCCTAGTACTGGAATGATTTCTTCAGTGTAAGTCCGTAATTGTGTCTCAATACGTGCTAATTTGGGTCTACTGGCTTTAAGTGGCCATAGCTTCTCAAATTGCTGAATGCCCATGAGTGACTGGTTGGCCCCAGTGTCCAGCTCCGTGCGTACTGGGATACCGTTTAATAAAACCCTCATCATCATTGGTGGCGTTTTGGTGTATGAACTGTGAATATTCGCCACATGGACCCGCTGAACCTCGGCGGCCATTGATTTGCCCCAAAAGTCATCTTGCCTCAAAGGATCCTCTTCTGGTCCATCTGCCTCACATATTAGTCTGGTTGCAGGTGTCCTGCACATTCGAGCTAAGTGGCCACTGAGATTGCAGATTCTGCAGACAAACTGTTGAAATCTGCAAGATCTAGCTGAGTGTTTTCCCCCACACCTCCAGCATGAGTTAAAGTTTCCATTGTTGGGGACAAAGGGACTATTGGCCAGGCATTCCGCGCTGACTGTCTCTTTGACTGCTCTTAAGTACCCTATTGGTGGGTGTCAATGGCCCCATCCCGGGCCGCATTGTCCGCTGTGATGGCATGAATGTCCGTTCAGCCTGCCATTGTCTCTGTTGAAGTCCTACTCTGCGGTCTATTGCTGCCTGGGGAATGTCGGACTGCCCCTGCCAGTCTGCGGGGCTCTGAGTCTCATTGATGATAGTGACTCCCTGACCCATCGCCGCGTTAGAGACAGAATTGCGCGCGTATATTATTTTCATCTCTTCCTCCCCCACCATGAAAGTTTGAGCTAACAACGCCGCCGCTTCCAAGGTCAAATCCTTGGTCTCAATTAATTTGCGGAAAATTCCCGCATGACCGATGCCCTCAATAAAGAAGTCGCTTAGCATCTCCCCCCTGCAGGCGTCTGTGAACTTACAGAGGCTGGCCAAACGCCGGAGGTCCGCTACGAAGTCCGGTATGCTCTGTCCTTCACGACGTCAGTGAGTGTAGAATCTGTGTCGGGCCATATGTATGCTACTCGCCAGTTTGAGGTGCTCCCCAATCAGTTTGGTAAGTTCTTCAAAGGTTTTGTCCGCTGGCTTTTCGGGTGCTAGTAAGTCCTTGATGAGCGCGTAAGTCTTTGGTCCGCAGCTGGTCAGGAGATGAGCCCTTCGCTTGTCAGCCGCTGCATCCCCCAGCCAGTCTTTCGTAACGAAGCTTTGCTGAAGCCTCTCGACAAAATTGTCCCAGTCTTCCCCAACACAGTACCATTCCTCTGTGCGACCGGTGGCCATTCTCGTGGGTCTTGAATTGCCGTTCCTCGTCGCCAATTTAAAGTCCTTACTCTACAGCATGAAATCACATGAGGCACTTTCTGGGGACAAGGTCACTCCATGACCTCAACTCTTTATTCACAGCACTCCACAAGTGATGACCCTGCGTGGGACCTCCCTTTATATACCTGGGAGATCAGGTAAGGAGTATCTCCCACAAGTTCACCCCTTGTGGTCAAGGTGTGCATCTAGGTTGTGAGTATAAGAACATAAGAACATAAGAACATAAGAATTAGGAACAGGAGTAGGCCATCTAGCCCCTCGAGCCTGCTCCGCCATTCAATAAGATCATGGCTGATCTGGTCGTGGACTCAGCTCCACTTACCCGCCCTCTCCCCGTAACCCTTAATTCCCTTATTGGTTAAAAATCTATCTATCTGTGACTTGAATACATTCAATGAGCTAGCCTCAACTGCTTCTTGGGCAGAGAATTCCACAGATTCACAACCCTCTGGGAGAAGAAATTCCTTCTCAACTCGGTTTTAAATTGGTTCCCCCGTGTTTTGAGGCTGTGCCCCCTAGCTCTAGTCTCCCCTACCAGTGGAAACAACCTCTCTGCCTCTATCTTGTCTATCCCTTTCAGGATTTTAAATGTTTCTATAAGATCAGCCCTCATCCTTCTGAACTCCAACGAGTAAAGACCCAATCTACTTAATCTATCATCATAAGGTAACCCCCTCATCTCCGGAATCAGCCGAGTGAATCGTCTCTGTACCCCCTCCAAAGCTAATATATCCTTCCTTAAGAAAGGTGACCAAAACTGCATGCAGTACACCAGGTGCGGCCTTACCAATACCCTATAGAGTTGCAGCAGGACCTCCCTGCTTTTGTACTCCATCCCTCTCGCAATGAAGGCCAGCATTCCATTCGCCTTCCTGATTACCTGCTGCACCTGCAAACTAACTTTTTGGGATTCATGCACAAGGACCCCCAGGTCCCTCTGCACCTCAGCATGTTGTAATTTCTCCCCATTCAAATAATATTCCCTTTTACTGTTTTTTTTCCCAAGTGGATGACCTCACACTTTCCGACATTGTATTCCATCTGCCAAACCTTAGCCCATTCGCTTAACTTATCCAAATCTCTTTGCAGCCTCTCTGTGTCCTCTACACAACTCGCTTTCCCACTAATCTTTGTGTCATCTGCAAATTTTGTTACACTACACTCTGTCCCCTCTTCCATGTCATCTATGTATATTGTAAACAGTTGTGATCCCAGCACCGATCCCTGTGGCACACCACTAACCACCGATTTCCAACCCGAAATGGACCCATGTATCCCGACTCTCTGCTTTCTGTTCACCAGCCAATTCTCTATCCATGCTAATACATTTCCTCTGACTCCGCATACCTCTATCTTCTGCAGTAACCTTTTGTGTGGCACCTTATCGAATGCCTTTTGGAAATCTAAATACACCTCATCCATCGGTGCACCTCTATCCACCATGCTCGTTATATCCTCAAAGAATTCCAGTAAATTAGTTAAACATGATTTCCCCTTCATGAATCCATGTTGCGTCTGCTTGATTGCACTATTCCTATCTAGATGTCCCGCTATTTCTTCTTTAATGATAGTTTCAAGCATTTTCCCCACTACAGATGTTAAACTAACCGGCCTTATAGTTACCTGCCTTTTGTCTGCCCCCTTTTTTAAACAGAGGCGTTACATTAGCTGCTTTCCAATCCGCTGGTACCTCCCCAGAGTCCAGAGAATTTTGGTAGATTATAACGAATGCATCTGCTATAACTTCCGCCATCTCTTTTAATACCCTGGGATGCATTTCATCAGGACCAGGGGACTTGTTCAGCACCCTCCACTTCCTCCACTTAGGGTGGTCTTTGGCCAGGGACTCCCAGGTGTCATTGGGAATGTTGCACTTTATCAGGGAGGCTTTGAGGGTGTCCTTGAAATGTTTCCTCTGCCCACCTTTGGCTCGCTTGCCGTGAAGGAGTTCCGAATAGAGCGCTTGCTTTGGGAGTCTCGTGTCTGGCATGCGAGCAATGTGGCCTGCCCAGCGGAGCTGATCGAGTGTGGTCAATGCTTCGATGCTGGGGATGTTGGCCTGATCGAGGACGCTAACGTTGGTGCGTCTGTCCTCCCAGGGGATTTGTAGGACCTTGCAGAGACATCGTTGGTGGTATTTCTCCAGTGACTTGAGGTGTTTACTGTACATTGCCCATGTCTCTGAGCCATACAGGAGGGCGGGTATTACTACGCGTCCCAATGGTGTCGTGTAAATGTGTGGAAGCACAGTGTTACAAGCCTGCAGCGGAACACCCGGTTCCACAAACAGGTAAAGAAGGCCAGCATCCACCCTGAGGGAAGGGTGGACCTTGAAACCAGTGAAACATACAAGCATCAGAAGTTGCACTAATTACATATTGTCAACATTTAATGGTAGAATTAATGAATGAGTGCAGTATTATTTCTGACAGTACTTTCTGCTTTAGGAATGATTAATGATATGACCCTCGGGGTGTCTTTCGCTGTTGCCAAAGTTTTATCCCACAACCAACGCCAACAAAAAAACCCAGTTCTGATGAAGGGTCATCGACCTGAAACACTAACTCTGTTTCTCTCTCCACAGATGTTGCCTGACCCGCTGAGATTTCCAGCATTTTCTCTCTTTATTTCAGCTTCCAGCATCCACAGTATTTTGCTTTTGCACCGTCAAAATCCTGCTGCAATTCAATTCATCTCATGCGAGGAACTCCTGCTTGTGCAAAACATCTAGCACTTGAACCAACCTACAAAAGGACATAGACAGGCTAAGTGAGTGGGCAAAAATTTGGCAGATGCAGTATAATGCTGGAAAGTGTGAGGTCATGCACTTTGGCAGAAAAAAATCAAAGAGCAAGTTTTATTTAAATGGTGAAAGATTACAAAGTGCCACGGTACAGTGGGACCTGGGGGTTACTTGTGCATGAAACACAAAAGGATAGTATGCAGGTACAGCAAGTGATCAGAAAGGCCAATGCTATCTTGGCCTTTATAGCAAAGGGTATGGAGTATAAAAGCAGGTACTATAGCTATATAAGGTATTGGTGAGGCCAAACCTGGAATACTGCGTACAGTTTTGGTTTTCATATTTACGAGAAGATATACTTGCTTTGGAGGCAGTTCAGAGAAGGTTCACTAGGTTGATTCCGGGGATGAGGAGGTTGACTTATGAGGAAAGGTTGAGTAGGTTGGGGCCTCTACTCATTGGAATTCAGAAGAATGAGAGGTGATCTTATCGAAACGTATAAGATTATGAGGGGGCTTGACAAGGTGGATGCAGAGAGGATGTTTCCACTGATGGGGGAGACTAGAACTAGAGGGCCGATCTTAGAATAAGGGGCTGCCCATTTAAAACTGAGATGAGGAGAAATTTCTTCTCTCAGAAAGTTGTAAATCTGTGGAATTCGCTGCCTCAGAGAGCTGTGGAAGCCGGGACATTGAATAAATTTAAGACAGAAATAGACAATTTCTTAACCGATAAGGGAATAAGAGGTTATGGGGAGCGGGCGGGGAAGTGGACCTGAGTCCATGATCGGATCAGCCATGATCTTATTGAATGGCGGAGCAGGCTCGAGGGGCCGAATGGCCCACTCCTGCTCCTAATTCGTATGTTCTTAAACCTTTCCTCCTGTCATTTTCAAAATTTTGGAACAAACATTTCAGTTCTTTTTAGCATCTTTCTTCTTCCCTGTTCCACGCAATCCTATAGTAGAGAGGACGAATGAGAAACCCTCTCTCATGCCACTGTCGAGGTTGGTTTTCAATATCCCACCAGAAACAGGAGCTTAAGAGCGTGGGTGGGAGTGCGTTTCTGACGGATTTGGGGAAGTGTTTGGTTTTTGCTGGGTATTCATCCAGATCCCTCCAAAAGCATCACAGCTCCAGGAACTTGGTACATGGGCAAACAGCAGGTGGTCCAACTCCGTGGAATGATACGCCAACATACCATACTGCGGCACAGCCTCTTGACCCTTGAACTGAAGGTCACAAGTACACGATAATGCCGTAATGTAGCAAAAGTGCCCTCTGATGGTCCAAAGAGCATAGGGAGCTCTCCCGCCGGTGTCCTGCTCAGTATTTAACCCTCAGCCAACATCTCTAAATCAGATTATCGGCTCATTAGCATGTTGCTGTTTGTGGGAGCTTTCTGTGCGCAAATTGGCTGCCTCGTTTCCTACATTACAACAGTGACTACACTCCAAAATGTACTTCATTGGCTGTGAAGTGCTTTGGGAAGTCCTGAGGCCAAGAAAGGCACTATATAAACGCATATTCTTTCTTTCTTTAACAGGAGAACTGACACATATTTTGAATAATGGTACTTAAAATGATCGAAGCTTATAGCACAGAAAGAGGCCATTTGGCCCATCCTGCCGTTGCCGGCTCTGTGACAGAGCAATTAATCCCACTCCCTCATTCTTTCGAAGGTTACTATTGAATCAGCTTCCTGCGCCCTTTCAGGCAGCGCGTTCCACACCACAACATCTCGCTGCGCAGGAAACAAATTCCCCTCCAGCTCTGTTGGCACCACCGGAGATGATATTGGCCTCCAACCATGGTTACCCAACGTTAGTTAAACATCCATTGTTTGGTTAGCGCTCAGCTCAGGTTTATACGCTGCTGACCCATTCAGAATATTCATACAGGAACAATTATCGTGATCAGAATAATAGGTCAACGAACAGACACTCTGGCATCAGGCTGTGAACCGATTGCAGTGTACACTAAGGAATGGTGTTTGCACTGAAATTAATAGAATTGAAGCAGTGAGTTCCAGAGTTGTCACGCCTAAACTTATTGTCTCTTTTTGTATAAAGAACCAGTTTGAGCACCATGACGACAGGATTAGGAAGTCTTCAGTCCTACCTGGCTTTATTTCTCTTGTTTTCTCAGATAGTTGCCTCCAGAAGAAAGTGGTGTGTTTGGTTGTGACATCTGGAACGTAAGACAGAGATAGACAGTTTCTTAAGGGGATAAGGGGTTAAGGGGAGCAGGCAGGGAAGTGGACCTGAGACCATGATCAGATCAGCCATGGTCTTATTAAATGGTGGAGCAGCTCGAGGGGCCGTATGGCCTACACCTGCTCCCATTTCTCCTATAAACAGTTTCTTAAACGATAAGGGAATAAGGGGTTATGGGGAGCGGGCGGGGAAATGAACCTGAGTCCATGATCAGATCAGCCACGATCTTATTAAATGGCGGAGCAGGCTCGAGGGGTCGTATGGCCTACTCCTGCTCCTATTTCTTATGTTCTTATGTGTGATATATTCACAGAGCACAGCACACACAGCTCCTAACCTGGCAGGCAGCTCTCTCGGAAGCCTCCGGAATCTACCTGGTTCTGTTTATTATTAACCCTGCAGTTGCAGTACACAATACGTCCACATCCACAGTGTGGAGCTACAAACATTACAAGCTTACAGACATTACTTTATGATAGGCCTGAACTTATATATATACCATGCATATTACGCACAGCTATAGATGTAGCGAAGCAGATGAAAATGACAGTCTTGTTTTACTTTCCAAAGGATCTTTGCTCTAAATTGAATTGGCTTTTCATTCTCCCTGTCCTAATAATAAAAGAAAGAAAGACTTGGATTTATATGACGCCTTTCTCAGGGCAACTAGGAATGTGAAACAAATTCCTGCCTTGCCTGTGATGCCCACATCTGCCAGGAACAAGGGGTGAGAGGGGGGAGAGATGGAGTCAGCCATTCAGCCCATCAAGCCTTCTCCACCATTTTGTGATCCATGGCTGTTGTCTCTTTTTCGTCTCAAATTCATGTCTTTTTACATAGAATTGCACAGAATGTACAGCACAGAAGCAGGCCATTTAGCCCAGCATAGAAACATAGAAAATAGGTGCAGGAGTAGGCCATTCGGCTCTTCGAGCCTACACCACCATTCAATATGATCATGGCTGATTCTGCAACCTCAGTACCCCATTCCTGCTTTCTCTCCATACCTCTTGATCTCTTTAGCCATAAGGGCCACATCTAACTCCCTTTTGAATATATCCAACGAACTGGCCTCAACAACTTTCTGTGGTAGCGAATTCCACAGGTTCACAATTCTCTGAGTGAAGAAGTTTCTCCTCATCTCGGTCCTAAATGTCTTACCCCTTATCCTTAGACTGTGACCCCTGATTCTGGACTTCCCCAACATCGGGAACATTCTTCCTGCATCTAACCTGTCCAATCCCATCAGAATTTTATTAGTTTCTATGAGATCCCCTCTCATTCTTCTAAATTCCAGTGAATATAAGCCTAGTCAATCCAGTCTTTCTTCATATATCAGTCCTGCCGTCCCGTGAATCAGTCTGGTGAACCTTCGCTGCACTCCCTCAATAGCAAGAATGTCCTTCCTCAGATTTGGAGAAAAAAACTGTACACAATATTCAAGGTGTAGCCTCACCAAGGCCCTGTACAACTGCAGTAAGACCTCCCTGCTCCTATACTCAAATCCTCTCGCTATGAAATACGAGAGTACTGCTATACTAGAGTACTGCGTGCAGTTCTGGTCACCACATTACAGGAAAGATGCAATTGCACTAGGGAGGGTACAGAGGAGATTTACGAGGATGTTGCCAGGATTGGAGAATTTTAGCGATGAGGAAAGATTGGATAGGCTGGGGTTGTTTTCTTTGGAACAGGGGAGGCTGAGGGGAGACCTTATTGAGATGTATAAAATTATGAGGGGCCTGGATAGAGTGGATAGGACGGACCTATTTCCCTTAGCAGAGGGGTCAACAACCAGGGGACATAGATTTAAAGTAACTGGTAAGAGGTGTAGAGGGGATTTGAGGGAAAGTCTTCGGTTCGGACACGATGGGCCGAAATGGCTTCCTTCCATGCTGTAAATTTATATGATTCTATGATTCTATATTCTTCTATTCCTTTCTCCCTCATGTGTTTATCCAGCTTCCACTTAAATACACCGATACTATTCGCCTCAACCCTACCCTGTGGCAGCGAGTTGCATGTTCACACCACTCTCTGGGTAAAGAAGTTTCTCCTGAATTCCCCATTGGATTTATTGGTGACATGTTTTATATTTCTGGCCCCTGGCTTTTTCAATCCTGTTCCTTGTTCTTCAAAGTCAGTGTATCTGTCACCAGGCCATTGCTGTTTTCGAACAAGTTGAAGCAATGTCCCCAATAAATCTATCCCTTTTCTGAGTGCTTTCAACCCCAACTATCACCTGCTCACCACAAGCCACGCTTTAATCTTTCTCCAGAAACTTACCTATTCGTCTCTGGAGCTCATTTATACTGTTCACTTTGGTCAATGATTTCACAGGGTTACTGTACAAGAAGCTGGAAGCCCCCGAATGGCAGTGTGGCTGTGCACCACCAGGCATGACTACGCACACACAACATCAAAAACAACAATTTGCATTTATATAGCTCCTTTAATGTGGTAAAACGTCCCAAGGCGCTTCACAGGAGCGTAATCAGGCAAAATTGGACACTGAGCCACATAGGGTGATATTAGGGACAGGGGACCAAATGCTTGGTCAAAGAGGTAGATTTTAAGGAGCGTCTTAAAGGTGGGGGGGGCGGGGGGAGAGGAGAGAGGCGGAGAGTTTCAGGGAGGGAGTTCCAGAGCTCAGGGCCCAGGCGGCTGAAGGCACGGCTGCCAATGGTGGAGCGTTGGAAATCAAGAGGTCAGAATTGGAGGAGCGCAGAGATCTCGGAGGGTTGGAGGAGGTTACAGAGATAGGGAGGGGCGAGGCCATGGAGGGATTTGAAAACAAGGATTAAAAGAAAAGAAAGAATTGGATTTATATAGCGCCTTTCACGAACACCGGACGTCCCAAAGCGCTTTACTGCCAATTAAGTAGTTTTGGACTTTTGGATGTTTTCTACCGGTTGTGGCTCCTCTGAGTCAGAAGGTTGTGGGTTCAGGTCCCACTCCAGGGCCTTGAGCACAAAAATCTAAGCTGACACTCCCAGTGCAGTGCTGAGAGAGTGCGGCACTGTCGGAGGGGCAGTAGTGAGGGAGTGCTGCACTGTTGGAGTGGCAGTACTGAGGGAGCGCTGCACTGTTGGAGGGGCAGTACTGAGGGAGCGCCGCATTGTCGGAGGGCAGTACTGAGGGAGCGCTGCACTGTCGGAGGGGCAGTACTGAGGGAGCGCTGCACTGTCGGAGGGCAGTACTGAGGGAGCGCTGCACTGTCAAAGGGGCAGTACTGAGGGAGCGCTGCACTGTCGGAGGAGCAGTACTGAGGGAGGGCTGCACTGTCAGAGGGGCATTACTGAGGGAGCGCCGCATTGTCAGAGGGCAGTACTGAGGGAGCGCGGCACTGTCGGAGGTGCCGTCTTTCGGATGAGACGTTAAACCGAGGCCCCGTCTGCTCTCTTGGGTGGACGTAAAAGATACCATGGCACTATTTCGAAGAAGAGCAGGGGAGTTATCCCCGGTGTCCTGGGGCCAATATTTATCCCTCAATCAACATAACAAAAACAGATTATCTGGTCATTATCACATCGCTGTGTGTGGGAGCTTGCTGTGCGCAAATTGGCTGCTGCGTTTCCCACATTACAACAGTGACTACACTCCAAAAGCACTTCATTGGCTGTAAAGCGCTTTGAGACGTCCGGTGGCCGTGAAAGACGCTATATAAATGCAATTTTTTCTTTTTTCTTTTTAACAGCACTGCCCTGCAGTGCTGGACTCTTAGAGCATTCCCAAGCCTGCCAAAGGTAGTTAGCTCCATTCTACATAAGAATTAGGAGCAGGAGTCGGCCATTCGGCCCCTCGAGCCTGCTCCGCCATTCAATGAGATATGGCTGATCCTCGACCTCAACTCCACCTCCCCGTAATATCCCCATAATCCCTTAATTCCCTTCGTTCTCAAAAATTTAATTGACCTCTGCCTTGAATACACTCAACGACTGAGCTTGTAATCTCCCATTGACAGGCATGTCATCTTAGAACTAACTTAATCCTGAAAAAAAACCCCGGCTTATTTCGCTCGGAAGAAGCCGCCTATTTTTTTCAAGCTGTAAAATGTTTGCAGTTAGCACAGAATTGCCCCAGGTAGGGTTTGTGTTGCAATCATTTATTGTGCCCATTTTTAGTTGGCTGGCTGTTAAGCTTGCAATTTTCTTTTCTCGTGTTATTCTGGTTGTGGAGATAGTTAAATATACACTTGAGAAGGTGGGGAAGGCTCTACCTGTTGGCTCGCATTCAAAATTGGGTGCGAATAATGTTTGTGTGAAAATCTCCGGAGCAGCTCTGCTCAGATACCAGCACTTATATATAATTCATTCCACAATGACTACACTCCAAAAAACTACTTCATTGGCTGTAAAGCGCCTCGAGACGTCCAGTAGTCGTGAAAGGCGCTATATAAATCCAAGTCTATCTTTCTTGAGGTTTAAGGGGTCGGATTTCCGTGTCCTTCTGCGCTCCATGGCGGGGGTGAGGTGTTCTGGCCACCGGTCAGCCTCCAGCGCCCCGCGGCGATCCTCAGGGTTGTGTTTTGTGGCGGCGCGGAGCAGCACCGCCCGAAAGAGCTGCGTCTGGTGTGCGCAACGCCCCCCTCGGTCACGACACCGGCGCGAGTTTTGACTCCCGCCCGAACCGTCCATCCCCGCAGCGCGTCCCGCACTGAACGCCTGGGAAATCGGGGCGGACCAACGATTCCGACCGCGGAGGGGTAAGTAATGGGCTCCTAAGGTCAGTGTGATTGGTTATTCTTTTAATTTTTTTTTTACAATATGGGCTATAATATTGGGAATGTTTTTGTGGTTTTTATTTTAGGTTTATTTTCTCCTCATCTCTGGGAGCGTTCCCGGCCCTCCTCTTTAGCTCGGGAGTTTCCAATGCTAAGGGCGCACGAGAGAGATGTACAACGCCTCCCTTAGCGCTGCACCCCACACTCAGGGCCCAGGTGTCCAATGTTACTGACTGAGGCACAAACTGTTCCCGGGCGCAAACTTTATCGCCCCGAAAAGAGCAAAACCAAAAATCCAGCACTATAGAGTCTGTGGCCTCAAGTTTCGGGCCGCGCCTAGAACGGCGCAGCCCCGACATCCATGCCCGGAGAAATTCTTGGCCTCCCTACAGCTTCCTCGCAGCTCGGCGCGGCGCGCAGATATCAGTGGGGGGGGGGGGGGGGGCGGAGCCACAGCATCACGCCGATTTTGAAAGTGCATGGGGGGCGGGGTTAACTCTCGGTTGGAAACATCGTGCCGGCAACCCTGCGCATGCGCGTTGGAGCGCGCGCGCACGCGCAGTAGGTTACAAGCATTTGCACTCGGCCATTTTTAAAGGAACTTGAAGAAAAGTGCTGATTTGTTTCCTAGATCTCCGGAAAGGCTTGGGATTGAATCTTGGTGATTTTTTGTGCCTGGAGAGCTTTTAGCAGCACTGTTGAAGAAATCGACCAGTCAGCCTGACCTCAGTAGTGGGTAAAATGATGGAATCAATTATTAAGGATGTCATAGCAGCGCATTTGGAAAGAGGTGACATGATAGGTCCAAGTCAGCATGGATTTGTGAAAGGGAAATCATGCTTGACAAATCTTCTGGAATTTTTTGAGGATGTTTCCAGTAAAGTGGACAAAGGAGAACCAGTTGATGTGGTATATTTGGACTTTCTAGAAGGCTTTCGACAAGGTCCCACACAAGAGATTAATGTGCAAAGTTAAAGCACATGGGATTGGGGGTAGTGTGCTGACGTGGATTGAGAACTGGTTGTCAGACAGGAAGCAAAGAGTAGGAGTAAATGGGTACTTTTCAGAATGGCAGGCAGTGACTAGTGGGGTACCGCAAGGTTCTGTGCTGGGGCCCCAGCTGTTTACATTGTAATTTAGACGAGGGGATTAAATGTAGTATCTCCAAATTTGCGGATGACACTAAGTTGGGTGGCAGTGTGAGCTGCGAGGAGGATGCTATGAGGCTGCAGAGTGACTTGGATAGGTTAGGTGAGTGGGCAAATGCATGGCAGATGAAGTATAATGTGGATAAATGTGAGGTTATCCACTTTGGTGGTAAAAACAGAGAGACAGACTATTATCTGAATGGTGACAGATTAGGAAAAGGGAAGGTGCAACGAGACCTGGGTGTCATGGTACATCAGTCATTGAAGGTTGGCATGCAGGTACAGCAGGCGGTTAAGAAAGCAAATGGCATGTTGGCCTTCATAGCGAGGGGATTTGAGTACAGGGGCAGGGAGGTGTTGCTACAGTTGTACAGGGCCTTGGTGAGGCCACACCTGGAGTATTGTGTACAGTTTTGGTCTCCTAACTTGAGGAAGGACATTCTTGCTATTGAGGGAGTGCAGCGAAGATTCACCAGACTGATTCCCGGGATGGTGGGACTGACCTATCAAGAAAGACTGGATCAACTGGACTTGTATTCACAGGAGTTCAGAAGAATGAGAGGGGACCTGTAGAAAAGTTTAAAATTCTGACGGGTTTAGACAGGTTAGATGCAGGAAGAATGTTCCCAATGTCCAGAACCAGGGGTCACAGTCTAAGGATAAGGGGTAAGCCATTTAGGACCGAGATGAGGAGAAATTTCTTCACCCAGAGAGTGGTGAACCTGTGGAATTCTCTACCACAGAAAGTAGTTGAGGCCAATTCACTAAATATATTCAAAAGGGAGTTAGATGAAGTCCTTACTACTCGGGGGATCAAGGGGTATGGCGAGAAAGCAGGAAGCGGGTACTGAAGTTTCATGTTCAGCCATGAACTCATTGAATGGCGGTGCAGGCTAGAAGGGCTGAATGGCCTGCTCCTGCACCTATTTTCTATGCTTCTATGTTTCTATCACCTGCTGAAATCAGTGAGTGCTGCTTTTTGCTGCTAAACTTCCAGAACAAGTGCTGCATAGGTGCATGCAAATTAAGGACTGTGTGTTTTGAAAAATCAGAGTGTCAATTGAATACAGCAATGGAACAAAGTCCACCAAGAACAAAGAATTTCTTGCATTGAGGAAGTGGAGACATTAGTTAACGTCATTGAGCAGAGATGGCAGGAGCTGGATACCAGCAACAGAGGTCGCATAAAAGTGCCACCTAAAGAAATGAAGAAACGCTGGAAGCAAGTTGCAGAAGATTACTGCGCAGTGGTGCATACCAGGAGATCTGGAAGCCAGTGTAAAAAGAAATGGCACGACCTTGGTCAAGTAGTTAGTGCAAGTAATATTTTCATGTTTTAATGTAATCGTAATTGTAAATGTGACTATCTGTATATGTCCCACCCTGCAGAAAGACGCACTCTGTAAAAACTTATATTTTAATCTTGGCAGAAGAAATTGGCCCACAACAAAAGGGAAACAACTCGTACAGGAGGAGGCGTGCCCAATTTGCATCCACTGACACGCTTGGAACAAAGGGTAGCTGCTATGATGAGTCGTACATGGAGAAAAGCAATCGGTACAGCACAAGCTGGGCCCGCACGCGAGGAAGAGGGTAAGTCCTGAAAATGTGGCCCTTCAAATCAACCTGCTGCCTGGCCTGCTATGTGTGAGAGTACTCATGCCATCCATCCTGCCCCCTCCTTTGCTGCTAAACTTTTGACTGTTCTGATATATTTTGCAGAAGATGATGATGATGATGATGATGATGATGCCAACCCTGAAGATCCTGAAGATCCAGAAGAAGGACCAGTAGAACCAGATGCGGACAATCCAGACTGGCTGTGGGCGGCGATGACTGCAATGTCTTCAGGGGAGACCTTCCAAATTAATATTTATGAGCCCACATTAAGAGGCATCAGAGTTTCAACCCCCTGCATAGGTTCTGGTTCCACCTTCCATGGTTTTGATTCCGACGATGCGGGCCCCAGTGGTGCTGGTGATATAATGGAGCAGTTTACACCCATTGGCCCACCATCCTAGCCCGAGGCTCCCACTTTAGTGCTGCCGTCTCGAACACCGAGCGTCCCACCGTCCCAGCCCGCAGCTCCCAGTGTAGTGGTGCCGTGAGGCAGACCCAGGCAGAGGAGAGGGAGATTGGAGACACGTTCTCCTGAGATGCAGCGTGCAACAGATGCGGCTTAGGTTGTGGCATTGGGTATGGAGACCAATGAGCTGACCCGATCACTCGTGGGCAGCGTCAGTGCAGTGGGTGAAGAGCTGATGGTACTGACGGGAGAAATAGCAGTAATGACACGGGAAATGAGGAAGGGAATGTCCGAGGGAGTGCAATCGACGGCTCTGGCCGTCAGGGAGGGCCTGAGTGAGGTAGCTGCTGCATTAATAAGGGCACACAGCCCAGCCAATCAAATGACACCCCCATGAAGAAGTGAACATTCACTGAGATGTGGATGAGACATGGTTGCAGCCTTTCTTTGCTGCTTTTGTCCTTGTTCTTGATGTAACTGTAGTAACGTTTTTCAAATTGAAATTGTTTTGTAAGTTTTGTAACTTTACAACTTATAAGTGATCTTAAAGTTTTTAAGTGATCTTAAAGAGTCATATTAAAAAGTAAAGTTTGATACAACAAATATTTTATTACACTAACGTTAACTTTTCAATAAAATATGTTTTCATTAAACTGAATCATATTCCATTAACACAACACAACGTAGGAACAAGTGCAAAGAATAAACATGTCCATATGCAAAAGTGGTCGCAGAGCCCTCAGGCATCAGTAGTTGAAGCGTTCACGGATGAGCTGCTGGCGCAAGTCTCGAGCAATCGTTAAAGGGGCACGATGGACGGCCCTCCTCCGACCTCATGCTCCGGCATCAGGCACTTGCATGCTTTCCTGATTGTTGTCATTATCCTCATCCTGCTCTTCCAAATTACTATCATCAGGCACTGGCCCTTCACGTGGGCATTCTGGTTTCATTACCAGCTCCTGCTGCCTCATGATGGCTAAGTTATGGAGCATGCAGCACACAACAGCGAAGTGACCGACAATCTGAGGAGAGTATTGCAAGTGACCTCCGGTATGGTCCAGGCATCGGAATCGCTGTTTCAAGATGCCAATGGTCCTCTCAATGATGCTGCATGTCGCAATGTGCGCCATGTTGTATTTATGGTCAGCTTCCGTCCGTGTCACGCGTATGGGCGTCATGAGCCAAGTGGCCAGGCCGTACCCTTTGTCTCCCAGTAGCCAGCTCTGCCCTTCTGGCTGCTGCTCAAACATGTCAGATTTAATGCTGTCGCGTAGGATGAACACATCATGGGTGCTGCCAGGGTATCTCGCATTGACTGACACAATACGCTGCTTGTCGTCACACATGAGCTGCACATTAATGGAGTGGAAACCTTGTCTATTCCTGTACTGCTCGGAATCCTCCACAGGTGCTCGCAAGGCGATGTGGGTACAATCAATGCAACCCTGTACCTTTGGGAAGCCAGCAATCCTGAAGAAGCGCACAGCCCTGTCATGCATTTTTTTTGCGGTCATCGGGAACTTGATGAAGTCATTCCTCTGCGCATACAATGCAGCCGTGACCTGGTAAACGCAGACATGTATTGCATGTTAAGAGATGGCGCACACATCTCCAGTTGTAGCCTGCAACGATCCCGAGGCATAGAAGGCAAGTGCAGCTGTTACCTTCACTTCAACAGACAAGGCAGTCGGCGTTCTGCTTCTGGGCTGCAAATCTGCTCTCACCATATCACAGATCTCAACAACAACGCCTCTGCAGAAACATAGCCTTTTCTTGCAATCAGCCTCGCTCATGTCCAGGTACGAACGCCTGGCTTGATATTGCCGACGTGAGTAAGTTCTCCTGCCCATCAGCCTACGGGCTATGACATTCCTGATGCGGTGAGCTCTAATCAATTCTCTCCTATGCAGTGAATTGATGGCGAACCATTGCACAATCCGTGGTGTTGATAATACAGCACCCATACTTGAATTACAAATTAAACTTTTAAACTTGCTGGCTGGCTGGCTGGCTCTCCCTCCAGGTGTTTTGTATGCCTTCCCTGTCTCCTGGTTGAATGGCCTGAAGCTCCGCAGCTCGAAGGCTGCTTGCTGCTTCACACAGGTAGGAAAATTCTATGTATTTTTTATTTGCTTTATTTATAATTTTTTAATTCAGAATGGCTCTTTATTTGTATAAGTAAGACTGTTGAATGCTTGTAAAATGTAATTACTTCCCCCCGCCCTCCCTCGTTCCCTACGCCTGATTTATAAGTGTAGGCAAGGTTTTTCTGAGCATACAAAATCTACACTTACTCCATTCTAAGTTAGTTTGGAGTAAGTTTCGCTGCCTATACTTGCAAAACAGGTGTAAGTGGCCGGACACGCCCCCTTTTGAAAAAAAAATCTGTTCTAAAATGAAACTATTCTAACTCACTAGAACTGGAGCAAACTAAATGCCGAGAATTGCAATTTCTAAGATGCTCCATTCTAAATTAGTTGCTCCAAAAAAATAGGAGCAACTCAGGCGGAAACTTGACCCCTGTGTGTCAGCCTTGGCTCTCACCTCTGACTCTTAACGTTGTGGGTCCAAGGTTTTCCAATATATATATATATATTCCTGGCAGTCAGGGTATCTCAGCCCTGCCAAGGACTGGGTGAATGATACGCTCGTGGTTAGGGTACTAGACAACCCCAAAGTTGTGAATTCCAATCCTACCGCAGTAACTTAGAAAGTCGAATTCAGCAAATCTAGCCTCCCATTCACCGAGTCCTCGCCTGGGCTGAGTTATCGAGACTGCCAGGAATATACATTGAGAAACTTTGAACCAGAAGCTGCTGAAGTAGAGGCGAGGGTGTTACTACGGGTACTAAAAAAAAATGACCTTGAAAACTGACATGTTGCTGTAGAAACCCAACTGGTTCACTGATGTTCTCCAGGGAAGGGAATGCTTAGTCTGGTTCCCGACTACATGTTGATGCAATGCCCCTCAGAGCGGGCAACTAGTTGTGGGCAATAAATCATCATCATAGGCCGTCCCTCGAAGCGAGGGTGACTTGCTTCCACACCAAAAAAAGGATGAGTTCACAGGTGTTCCAATGAAGGACCTAATATTCCGGATCCCAAACTACGTCCTGAAGGGTGGGAGATGCCTGTGCGTGGATTTTTTTAACGTCGGGTGGCCGTTGCACACCAGCCACCACACGGGCTTGACACGGTCTTGGTCCAGTGGCAAGGATTACCCAAGACGACTGGAGACCAGCTCTGCTGCACGGACCTAGTGCGCACACATATCGCAGTGTGGGCTGACCCGTGCTGCCCCTGGGGCCCTGGCCCCAAACTCACGCCTCCCCTGGGCCCCGATCACATAGAAACATAGAAAATAGGTGCAAGAGTAGGCCATTCGGCCCTTCGAGCCTGCACCACCATTCAATATGATCATGGCTGATCATGCAACTTCAGTACCCCGCTTTCCTGTATTCATGCTTTCTCTCCATACCCCATTGATCCCTTTAGCCGTAAGGGCCGCATCTAACTCCCTTTTGAATATATCCAACGAACTGGACTCAACAACTTTCTGTGGTAGAGAATTCCACAGGTTCACAATCCCTCTACAATCTCTCGCCGCTCCTTCGACCCAATCTTGCCGCTCCTGCTGTGTCTGCCCACGCTCGAATCAGCGACCTGGACCTTGATGTCATCACTGCCGTCGCCCTCCTGCACCAGCTCGCTCTGCTCCCTGAAGTGGCCTCCACGCTGTTCCCGAGGCCGCTGCTCACCGCTCCTTTTATGGCCCCGACCTGCCGCTAATGTTCTCACGCAGGTCGGGACCTCCACGCTGGTTTGCTCCAATACTAGCTTGCTCTGGTTGCCCTCATCTCAAGAACCAACAAGTGTATATATATATATATATATTTTTTTTTTAAGACCCACCCTGGGTCAGAGTTGATGCAGTTGGGAGTTTTCCCGGCAACATTGAGGGCTCTGCGCAGAAGATATCCTTCAATATTGAGCGTTTTCTCTATGAAATGTGCTCCCCATTGCTGTATTCTACACCTGTGTACTTCATGTAACTCACTATAAGACTACAAGATGGGAACGGTAGCACAGCGGTTAAGCTGTAGAGTTAGTAATTCCAGAGGCCTGACCTAATGATCTAGAGACATGAGTTCAAATCCCACCATGGCAACTGGGGAATTTAAATCAGGTTATTGAAACAAATCTAGAATAAAATGCGCATGTCAGCAATGGTGACTTAGTGCTCAATTTTGCCCAAGCCCGTTTTCTGGCGTATTGCCAGAGTCACGCCCGTTTTTCCAGGCCAGAAATGCAGCGGAAATATTTTGCCAAAGTTTCCCTGATGTATAATTCAACTTGGAGCCGCACGGTGCGTCCAGTCGCCTCGGGGGGGGTGGAGCCTGCTGTCTGCGCCGAAAAAGCGATGCCGCACCTTCTGCGCATGCGCGACCCAAAAAAAAGTGACATTTTTGAAGTTATTTCAAATGGACACGCATGCGCAGTACATTCCGGGTTGGCAATCGGCCATTTTTAAAGGGCCAGTTGTGTGTGTGTGTGTGTGTGTGTGAGAGAAGGAGTGGTTTGTGAGAGCATTGGAAAAATCGCAGCCGCAGAAATACAAGATGCAACGGAGTGCAAGGACCAAGATCCTGCCTGGAGAAAAGCAACCACAACTGCACAAGCTGGGCCAACACTCTCGTGAGGTTGCTGTCATTTCTCCCGACAGTCCCGCTACCTCATCACCCACCCCAAAAAAAAAAAAAAAAATCGCCAAATTTGAATTATACATCGGGGAAATTTTGGCAAAATATTTCTGGCGTATTTCTGGCCTAGAAAAACAGGCGTGACTCTGGCAATACGCCAGAAAACGGGCTTGGGCAAAATTGATTGTATTGTAGGAAAGGTAGAGCTTACTGTGACTATGACAGTTCAGCAACAGGGTGTGCAGTCAATTGCTTTTGCTGAATTTATCTGAATGTGGCATCAGTAACAACTCTCCCAGAACAGGTCTAATTTAATCGGCTCTGTTGATAATATACATTTTTTATGGACGTACTAACAAATCGATTCCCTCCCACACAACAGAGTAATGAAGACATGACATGAACAGCGGTAACATCTGCTTTCCCTACTAGAGCACACGTCACATAGCAAGAGGCCCTAAGGTGAAGTGCAGAAAGATCGGTGGGAAATGAGCAGGTGTTTATGCTGCACTCGAGCTCCCGCCCACCCTTCTTCATCTCATCCCATCAGCACATCCTTCGATCCCTTTCTCCCTCAAGTGTTTATCCAACCTCCCCTTCAATACATCGAAACTATTCGCCTCAACCACTCCCTGTGGCGGCGAGTCTCACATTCTCACCCCTCTCTGGGTAAAGAGGTTTCTCCTGAATTTCCAGTTAAGAACATAAGAAATAGGAGCAGGGGTCGGCCACCTGGCCCCTCGAGCCTGCTCCGCCATTTAATACGATCATAGCTGATCTGATCATGGACTCAGCTCCACTTCCCTGCCCGCTCCCCATAACCCTTCACTCCCTTATCGCTCAAAAATCTGTCTATCTCCACCTTAAATATATTCAATGACCCAGCCTCCACAGCTCTCTGGGGCAGAGAATTCCACAGATTTACAACCCTCTGAGAGAAGAAATTCCTTCTCATCTCAGTTTTAAATGGTTGGCCCCTTAGTCTGAGACTATGTCCCCTAGTTTTAGTTTCCCCTATGTGTGGAAATATCCTCTCTGCATTCACCTTGTCGAGCCCCCTCATTATCTTATATGTTTTGATAAGATCACCTCTCGTTCTTCTGAACTCCAATGAGTATCGGCCCAACCTACTCAACCTATCTTCATAAGTCAACCACCTCATCTCCGGAATCAACCTAGTGAACCTTCTCTGAACAGCCTCCAAAGCAAGTATATCCTTTCTTAAATATGGAGACCAGAACTGTACACAGTACTCTAGGTGTGGCCTCACCAATACCTTGTACAGTTGTAGAAGAACCTCTCTGCTTTTATACTCTATACTTTATACCGATACTTGCAATAAAGGTCAACATTCCATTTGTCTTCCTGATTACTTGCTGTACCTGCATACTAACTTTTTGTGTTTCATACACAAGGACCCCCAGGTCTCTCTGTACTGCAGCACTTTGCAATTTCTCTCCAGTTAAATTATAATTTGCTTTTCTATTTTTTCTGCCAAAGTGGATAACCTCACAGTTTCCCACATTATACTCCATCTGTGTAATTTTTGCCCACTCACTTAGCCTGTCTATATCCATTTGTAGATTTTTTGTGTCCTTCTCACAACTTGCTTTCCCACCCATCTTTGTATCATCAGTAAACTTGGCTACATTACACTCGGTCCCTTCATCCAAGTCATTAATATAGATTGTAAATAGTTGAGAATCCAGCACCGATCCCTGCGGCACCCCACTAGTCACTGTTTGCCAACCGGTAAATGACCCATTTATCCCGACTTCTGTTTTCTGTTAGTTAGCCAATCCTCTATCCATGCTAATATATTACCCCCAACCCCGTGAACTTTTATCTTGTGCAGTAACCTTTTATGTGGCACCTTATCGAATGCCTTCTGGAAATCCAAATACACCACATCCACTGGTTCCCCCTTATCCACCCTGTAAATTTATCAAACATGATTTCCCTTTCATAAATCCATGCTGACTCTGCTTGATTGAATTATGCTTTTCCAAATGTCCCGCTACTGCTTCCTTAATAATGGACTCCAGCATTTTCCCAACAACAGATGTTAGGCTAACTGGTCTATAGTTTCCTGCTTTCTGTCTGCATCCTTTTTTGAATAGGGGCGTTACATTTGCAGTTTTCCAATCAGCTGGGACCACCCCAGAATCCAGGGAATTTTGGTAAATTACAACCAATGCATCCACTATCCCTGTCGCTACTTCTCTTAAGACCCTAGGATGCAAGCTATCAGGTCCAGGGGACTTGTCCGCCTTTAGGCTACTTTACTGAGTACTACTTCCTTAGTGATAGTGATTGTATTAAGTTCATCCCTCCCTATAGCCCCTTTGATTATCCACTATTGGGATGCTTTTAGTGTCTTCTACCGTGAAGACCGATACAAAATATTTGTTCAAAGGCTCTGCCATTTCCCTGTTCTCCATTATTAATTCCCCAGTCACATCCTCCATGGGACCAACATTTACTTTAGCCACTCTTTTCCTTTTTATGTACCTGTAGAAACTCTTACTATCTGTTTTTATATTTCGTGCTAGTTTACTTTCATAATCTATCTTCCCTTTCTATTATTTTTTTAGTCGTTCGTTGCTGGCTTTTAACAGTTTCCCAATCCTCTGGCCTCCTACTATTCTTGGCCACATTGTATGCCCTTGTTTTCAATTTGATACCATCCCTTATTTCCTTCCTTAGCCACAGATGGCTATCCCTTCTCTTACATTTATTAACCCCCCCCCCCGCGCCCCCCATCCCCCATCCCGAGATGTCTGCGCTCCTCTAATTCTGCCCCCTTAAGCATCCCTGATTATAATCGCTCCACCATCGGTGGCCGTGCCTTCTGTTGCCTGGGCCCCAAGCTCCGGAACTCCCTCCCTAAACCTCTCTACCTCTCTCTCATCCTTCAAGACGTTCCATAAAACCGACCTCTTTGACCAAGCTTTTGGTCACCTGCCCTAATTTCTACTTATGCGGCTCGGTGTCAAATTTTAAAATCTGATAATACTCCTGTGAAGCGCTGTGGGACGTTTCACTGCGTTAGAGGCGCTATGTCAACACAAGTTGTTGTTGTTGTTATTAGCGAGGCCCCGACAGGCGAGCCGCAGCTTGCCTGATTTATTCTGATGAGGCCCGCGGGCTCAATGTAAAATTCGTCATCGGACCTTTCTCTCCTAGGACATGGCGTCGACGCCTGAATCGCAGTCGATGTGGCCCACGGAGTCATTCAGGCACCTGTGGCGCCCGCAGGTTTGGATTAAAGTGCAATAAAAATCTATCAGATGCTACAATCAATTACCTAATGTTGTGGTCTTAGTTGTGCAACACTATTCAGTTCAGACATGCAAAAAATCTTCTTCTGCCAATTGGAACAAAAATCGGGCAGTTTCCAAAATGAATGCCAATCTGCAATGCCAAAGTTACACCCACACAGCTGGCTGATCATCTACTCCATTGTATTTTTAGCATGCAACATATTTGAACCAAGTTTCAAGACAGCGAGCCAGGAACCATTCAATAACAACTTGTCGGTGATTAGAAGAACCTTCGGCTAAAGCACCACAATAACATTCCCTCACGTTTTCCGCATTTACCGACCTGTCTGCCCATCAGTGATAGCAACAGCAGATTCTTCTGCAATCTCAATTGTCCCTAACCTCTTGTTGAGGTTCCATTTCTACCACTCCAGGGCACATAAAAAAATCAGGGCCGACAGTCCCAGTGCAGTGCTGAGGGAGCGCCGCACTGTCAGAGGGGCAGTACTGAGGGAGCGCCGCACTGTCAGAGGGGCAGTACTGAGGGAGCGCCGCACTGTCAGAGGGGCAGTATTGAGGGAGCGCCGCACTGTCGGAGGGGCAGTGCTGAGGGAGCGCCGCACTGTCGGAGGAGCAGTATTGAGGGAGTGCCGCACTGTCGGAGGGGCAGTGCTGAGGGAACGCCGCACTGTCGGAGGGGCGGTACTGCGGGAGCACCGCACTGTCGGAGGAGCAGTATTGAGGGAGTGCCACACTGTCGGAGGGGCAGTATTGACGGAGCACCGCACTGTTGGAGGGGCAGTGCTGAGGGAGTGCTGCACTGTCGGAGGAGCAGTACGGAGGGTGCGCCGCACTGTCAGAGGGGTAATACTGAGGGAGCGCTGCAATGTTGGAGGGGCAGTACTGAGGGAGTGCTGCACTGTCGCATTGGCAGTGCTGAGGGAGTGCTGCACTGTCGCATTGGCAGTGCTGAGGGAGTGCTGCACTGTCAGAGGGGCAGTACTGAGTGAGCGCTGCACTGTCGGAGGGGCAGTACTGAGGGAGTGCTGCACTATCGCATGGGCAGTACTAAGGGAGTGCTGCACTGTCGCAGGGGCAGTACTGAGGGAGCACTGCACTGTCGTATGGGCAGTATTGAGGGAGTGCTGCACTGTCGCGTTGGCAGTGCTGAGGGAGTGCTGCACTGTCGGAGGGGCAGTACTGAGGGAGTGCTGCACTGTCAGAGGGGCAGTACTGAGGGAGCCCTGCACTGTCAGAGGGGCAGTACTGAGGGAGTGCCGCACTATCGCATGGGCAGTACTGAGGGAGTGCCGCACTATCGCATGGGCAGTACTGAGGGAGTGCTGCACTATCGGAGGGGCAGGGCTGAGGGAGCCCTGCACTGTTGGACGGGCAGTGCTGAGGGAGCCCTGCACTGTCGGAGGGGCAGTACTGAAGGAGCGCTGCACTGTCAGAGGGGCCGTCTTTCGGATGTGACGTTAAACCGAGGCTCCGTCTGCTCTCTCAGATGGATGCAAAATATCCCACGGAAATATTTCGATGAAGAGCAGGGGAGTTCTCCCCGGTGTCCTGGGGCCAATATTTATCCTGCAATGAACGTAACAAAAAAACAGATTATCTGGTGATTATCACATTGCTGTGTGTGGGAGCTTGCTGTGCGCAAGTTGGGTGCCGCGTTTCCCACATTACAACAGTGACTACACTCCAAAAAGTACTTAATTGGCTGTAAAGTGCTTTGGGATGTCTGGTGGTCGTGAAAGGCGCTATATAAATGCAAGTCTTTTTTTTTAACCGCGAGTTTCTCTCACCACAATCTTGGATCCTCATAACCTTGACCAAAATGTAAACTGTCGTTTAGCGAAGAACTGTTCCTGTTGTGAAATCACATTTCGTAGAATCATAACCTTGTCCTCTGATGGGTTGGTGGGTGGGGGAGGGGTGAAGTTAGCCACCAACGGAAGAAAGATGGCTCACAGGGTGTAAAGAGTTGTAAATGAGGCGGGTATCCAATTAACACATTAATTTATTCGTTCACAGAACGAATTGGAATTAAAATTCAGACTGGATATGGTTACTACCTTTATAAAGTAGAACTCAAAACTGGTTTGTTGTTTGCCCCTCAGTTGCCCTCCATAAATTGGGACTGCACATGATCTTCATAGGCAGCTTGTCGGCTCTCTGGAAAGGTCCTTTGGCACATTGCTGCTTTGTAAAAGATAATTGCTATTTGACTGCTATATATAGTGCAAGGCCGACATTTATTGCCCATCCCTAATTGCCCCTTGAGAAGGTGGTGGTGAACCACCTTCTTGAACAGCTGCAGTCCGTGTGGTGGAGGTGCTCCCACAGTGCTGACTTTGTCGTAGAGGTTTGGTACAAACTGAGTGTCTCGCTGGGCCATTTCAGAGAGTCAGTTAAGAGTCAAGCACAGTGCTGTGGGTCTGGAGTCACATATCGGCCAGACCGGGTAAGGGCGGCAGATTTCCCTCCTTAAAGGACATTGGTGAACCAGATGGGTTTTTATTCGACTGCTCCCCATAGGAAAGCTCTAGCAAATCACGGCGTAAAGAAATTTCTCCTCACCTCCCTAATTTTAAATTGATGGCCTCTTGTTGTTGACTTGGTAACCAGGTGATATAGTCTTTCACCGTATCAAAATCATTTAAATTCCTTTATGAAGCCTCCTCGCAGATTTCTCACCTATGCAATGGTCCCAGTCTCTCAAATGCTTCCTTATAACATTCTCGGAGTTACTTTTTTAAATTTAGTAACATGTGATTTAATTTATGGGGGCCAATTCTTTGTGCAGGTGTAGAAGTTGCTTCTAAATAAAACGGCCTGTTGGAAACTTGGAGCACGCACAACTTAATTAATATCTCTGCAGGAAATATGTTCATCTTCTGTGACTTTAATGGATATTGGCCAGATCTATAGAGGCTTTCCCCTTCGAAAGTAAGTCCTTACTTGCAACACCACCGGCATCATACTTCGACTTGAAAGCAACAACCAAGCTTACTCTTATACGTATACGCTGAAATTCCATGCACTAGAATTCCTGTGATGACATCTTTCGTATAGCCCAAGGGATACAATCCATTAATGAGTTGAAAATGCTTATCCTGTGTAGCGCCTCAGAATGATTGGTGGGCCAGTGCACAGCATACTTGCCATGTATCACAAGGTTGTGGCGTTCAAGCCCCACTTCTAAGACTTAACATAGAAACATAGAAAATAGGTGCAGGAGCAGGCCATTCGGCCCTTTGAGCCTGCACCGCCATTCAATAAAATCATGGCTGATCATTCCCTCAGTACCCCTTTCCTGTTTTCTCTCCATAACCATTGGTCCCCTTAGCCGTAAGGGCCATTTCTAACTCCCTCTTGAATATATCCAATGAACTGGCCTCAACAACTCTCTGTGGTAGAGAATGCTACAGGCTAACAACTCTCTATAGAGTGAAGAAGTTTCTCCTCATCTCAGTCCTAAATGGCCTACCCCTGATCCTAAGACTGTGTCCCCTGGTTCTGGACTTCCCCAACATCGGGAACATTCTTCCTGCATCTAACCTGTCCCGTCCCGTCAGAATCTTATACGTTTCTATGAGATCCCCTCTCATCCTTCTAAACTCCAATGTATAAAGGCCCAGTTGATCCAGTCTCTCCTCATATGTCAGTCCAGCCATCCCGGGAATCAGTCTGGTGAACCTTCACTGCACTCTCTCAATAGCAAGAATGACCTTCCTCAGATTACGAGACCAAAACTGAACACGATATTCCAGGTGAGGCCTCACCAAGGCCCTGTACAACTGCAGTAAGACCTCCCTGCTCCTATACTCAAATCCCCTAGCCAACATACCATTTGCCTTCTTTACCGCCTGCAGTACCTGCATGCCAACTTTCAATGACTGATGAACCATGACACCCAGGTCTCGTTGCACCTCCCCTTTTCCTAATCTGCCACCATTCAGATAATATTCTGTCTATGCGTTTTTGCTCTAAGCTGGGCGTCCTCTTCAGTGCCATACTGGTCACCATTACTGCAAGTCCTTCAATACATCAGCAAGCATGACACTATAGAGCCGAGGGCCCAGGGGCAGCACGGGCCAGTCCACACTGCAATGTGGTCCGTGCAGCAGAGCAGGCCTCCAGTCGTCCTGGTTAACCCTTGACACTGGATAAAGGCCGAGCTCTGTCAAGCCCATGTGATGGCTGATGTGCGACAGTCACCACACGTTAAAGAAATCCACGCACAGGCATCTTCCACCCTTCAATATGGAGTTCAGGACCTGGAACATCAGGTCCTTCATTGAAACGGCTGTGAACTCATGTGGAAGCAAGTCATTCTCGTTCGAGGGACCGCCTAAGATGATGACAGACCAGAAAGTCCTAGATTTGCTGCACAGTCTATGCTAAGGTGGCCAATCTCAGGTGGGGCCATATTAAGAGGACGACAGCTGGCCTGGCGAGGGAACGGAAATCAGCCAGGATCCTTTCTCAATTGCTAATCACAAATTACTTTCGAAGTATACAGTGTTGTTACACAGACAATTTGAGCATAGCGAGATCCCACAAACAGCATTCACTCCCTCCACCACCGGCGCCCCCTGGCTGCAGTGTGCACCATCTACAAAATGCACTGCAGCAACTCGCCAAGGCTTCTTCGGCAGCACCTCCCAAACCTGCGACCTCTACCACCCAGAAGGACAAGGGCAGCAGGCGCATGGGAACACCACCACCTCCAAGTTCCCCTCCAAGTTACACAACATCCAGACTTGGAAATATATCGGCCGTTCCTTCATCGTCGCTGGGTCAAAACCCTGGAACTCCCTCCCTAACAGCACTGTGGGAGCACCTTCACCACACGGACTGCAGCGGTTCAAGAAGGCGGCTCACCACCACCTTCTCAAGGGGCAATTATGGATGGGCAATAAATGCTGGTCTTGCCAGCAACGCCCAGATTCGATGAATGAATTTTTTAAAAAGATGAATGAGGAACGAAGGTTAGCCAGGACGCCGGGAGAATTGAGTTTCAAGTTAAACTTGGGATTTGGGTTGAAGAGACAATTTAATACATTTCCCCAGAGAGAAGGGATGGATGGACAGGGGAAGAGAGGGCACCGATTTGTATCGATGGTCTTTTCAGTTCTTAAAAAGTGTAATACGGTGTGGGAGTGAAAGCCCATATTCCTGAAATGCCTCGCTTTCTGATGAAGCAGATTTCTGGTGAACATGGAGTATATTGAAGTTTGGACCAACCAGGGGATGTTTCCACAAAAACAGAATGGTGAACATAAGAACATAAGAAATAGGAGCAGGAGTCGGCCATTTGGCCTGCTCCACCACTCAATAAGTTCATGGCTGATCTGATTCTGGCTTCAACTCCACTTCCCTGCCTGCTCCCCATAACCTTTCACTCCCTTATCGCTCAAAAATCTGTCTATCTCCGCCTTAAATATATTCAATGACCCACGATGTGAAGTCATTCAGCCATTCAAATGTGTCAATCTGGTCACCTGTGTGTTCACAGTAATTCATGTCAAGGGTCGATTGCGGCAATAAGACCTGATTTCAAGACAACAGGAAGCTGGTCGTTTAGTCTACATCGTCTGTTTGTTAATTATTTGTACGTACTGTTGATGTACCATTGATAGTATGTATGGGATGCAAAGCAGTCATTCAGCCATCCAGCATCAGATGATGTATCATCATCATCATCATAGGCAGTCCCACGAAATCGAGGAAGACTTGCTTTCACTCTAAAAGTGAGTTCTCAGGTGGCTGAACAGTCCAATATGGGAATTACAGTCCCTGTCACAGGTGGGGCAGACAGCCAATGAAGGAAAGGGTGGGCGGGAAGTCTGGTTTGCCGCACGCTCCTTCCGCTGCCTGCGCTTGGTTTCTGCACGCTCTCGGCGAAGAGACTCGAGGTGCTCAGCGCCCTCCCGGATGCACTTCCTCCACTTAGGGCAGACTGGCCTTTGGCCAGGGACTCCCAGGTGCCGGTGGGGATATTGCACTTCATCAGGGAGACTTTGAGGGTGTCCTTGTAACGTTTCCTCTGCCCTTGTGAACGTTTGCCGTGTAGGAGTTCTGAGTAGAGCGCTTGCTTTGGGAGTCTTGTGTCGGGCATGTGGATGATGTGGCCTGCCCAGCGGAGCTGATCGAGTGTAGTCAGTGCTTCATAGAACATAGGAACATAGAAAATAGGTGCAGGAGTAGGCCATTCAGCCCTTCAAGCCTGCACCACCATTCAATAAGATCATGGCTGATCATTCACCTCAATACCCCTTTCCTGCTTTCTCTCAATACCCCTTGATCCCTTTTGCCATAAGGGCCACATCTAACTCCCTCTTGAATATATCCAATGAACTGGCCTCAACAACTCTCTGCGGTAGGGAATTCCACAGGTTAACAACTCTGAGTGAAGAAGTTTCTCCTCATCTTAGTCCTAAATGGCTTACCCCTTATCCTTAGACTGTGTCCCCTGGTTCTGGACTTCCCCAACATCGGGAACATTCTTCCTGCATCTAACCTGCCCCGTTCCATCAGAATTTTATATGTTTCTATGAGGTACATAAGAACATAAGAACATAAGAATTAGGAACAGGAGTAGGCCATCTAGCCCCTCGAGCCTCTCCGCCATTCAAAAAGATCATGGCTGATCTGGTCGTGGACTCAGCTCCACTTACCCGCCCGCTCCCCGTAACCCTTAATTCCCTTATTGGTTAAAAATCTATCTATCTGTGACTTGAATACATTCAATGAGCTAGCCACAACTGCTTCCTTGGGCAGAGAATTCCACAGATTCACAACCCTCTGGGAGAAGAAATTCCTTCTCAACTCGGTTTTAAATTGGCTCCCCCATATTTTGAGGCTGTGCCCCATAGTTCAAGTCTCCCCTCTGCCTCTATCTTGTCTATCCCTTTCATTATTTGAAATGTTTCTATAAGATTAGCCCTCATCCTTCTGAACTCCAACGAGTAAAGACCCAGTCTACTCAATCAATCATCATAAGGTAACCCCCTCATCTCCGGAATCAGTCTAGTGAATCGTCTCTGTACCCCCTCCAAAGCCAGTATATCTTTCCTTAAGTAAGGTGACCAAAACTGCATGCAGTACTCCAGGTGTGGCCTTACCAACACCCTGTACAGTTGCAGCAGGACCTTCCTGCTTTTGTACTCCATCCCTCTCGCAATGAAGGCCAACATTCCATTCGCCTTCCTGATTACCTGCTGCACCTGCAAACTAACTTTTTGGGATTCATGCACAAGGACCCCCAGGTCCCTCTGCACTGCAGCATGTTGTAATTTCTCCCCATTCAAATAATATTCCCTTTTACTGTTTTTTTTCCCAAGGTGGATGACCTCACACTTTCCGACATTGTATTCCATCTGCCAAACCTTAGCCTATTCGCTTAACCTATCCAAATCTCTTTGCAGCCTCTCTGTGTCCTCTCCACAACCCGCTTTCCCACTAATCTTTGTGTCATCTGCAAATTTTGTTACACTACACTCTATGCCCTCTTCCAGGTCATCTATGTATATTGTAAACAGTTGTGGTCCCAGCACTGATCCCTGTGGCACACCACTAACCACCGATTTCCAACCCGAAAAGGACCCATTTATCCCGACTCTCTGCTTTCTGTTCGCAGCCAATTCTCTATCCATGCTAATACATTTCCTCTGACTCCGCGTATCTCTATCTTCTGCAGTAACCTTTTGTGTGGTACCTTATCGAATGCCTTTTGGAAATCTAGATACACTACATCCATCGGGATAATTTACCGCTCTGGCTGATACCAGGCGATGGTCCCACGCTGTTCGGCAGCTGCTGGCTGGGAAAGATACGCTGGAACTGGAACGACGTCCGAGCGCTCTTGTCCATCGACGACACTTCATGTGCCCAGGTCCTAAATAAGTTCCCCTCGCTGTTCGAACCGGGCATCAGGAAATGCCAAGGAGCAAAAGTGCAGATCCACTTGATTCCGGGGGCACAACATATCCATCACAAGGCGAGAGCGGTACTGTACACGATGAGAGAGAGGGTGGAGATCGAGCTGGACTGGCTGCAACAAGAGGGCATCATTTCGCCGATCGAATTCAACGAGTGGGCCAGTCCGATTGTTCCAGTCCTCAAGGAATACAAAGTAACTATCAATCGTTTCTCCCTGCAAGATCAATACCCATTACCAAAGGCAGACGACCTATTTGCGACACTGGCGGGAGAAAAAACGTTCATGAAGCTGGACCTGACCTCGGCCTACATGACGCAGGAGCTGGAGGAATCATCGAAGGGCCTCACCTGCATCAACATGCACAACGGTCTCTTCATTTATAACAGATGCCCGTTTGGGATTCGATCAGCCACGGCGATATTCCAGAGGAACATGGAAAGCTTGCTGAAGTCAGTCCCGCGCACCGTGGTCTTCCAGGACGACATCTTGGTTACAGTTTGGGACACTGTCGAGCACCTGCAGAACCTGGAGGAGGTTCTTAGTCGGCTTAATCGTGTGGGGCTCAGGCTAAAATGCTCGAAGTGCGTTTTCCTGGCACCTGAAGTGGAGTTCCTGGGGAGAAGAATCGCGGCAGACGGTGTCAGGCCCACCGATTCGAAGACGGAGGCAATCGAGAACGCACCGAGACCACAGAACGTGATGGAGCTGCGGTCGTTTCTAAGACTCCTGAACTATTTTGGTAACTTCTTACTGGGTATTAGCACATTGTTAGAACCCCTGCACTCTTTACTGCATAAAGGAGATGAATGGGTATGGGGTAAAAGCCAAGAAAATGCCTTTGAGAAAGCTAGGAAGCTGTTATGCTCATACAATTTGCTTGTGTTGTATGATCCATGTAAACGTTTGGTACTAGCATGTGATGCGGCGTCATACGGTGTCGGGTGTATATTGCAACAAGCTAATGAATCTGGGAAATTGCAACCGGTTGCTTATGCATCCAGAAGTCTGTCTAAGGCTGAGAGGGCCTACAGCATGATTGAAAAAGAAGCGTTAGCATGTGTTTATGGGGTAAAGAAAATGCATCAATATCTGCTTGGGCTCAAATGTGAATTGGAAACCGACCATAAGCTGCTTATATCCCTCTTTTCTGAAAGTAAGGGAATAAATACGAATGCATCGGCCCGCATCCAAAGATAGGTGCTCACGTTGTCCGCATACAACTATACCATCCGCCACAGGCCAGGCACAGAAAACTGAGCCGATGCTCTCAGTGGGCTGCCATTGCCCACCACAGGGGTGGAGATGGCACAGCCCGCAGATTTAGTCATGGTAATGGAAGCATTCGAGAGTGAGCAATCACCTGTTACCGCCCGACAGATTCGAACCTGGATGAGCCAGGACCCCTTACTGTCCTTAGTAAAAAAAACTGTGTGCTCCACGGGAGTTGGTCTAGTGTCTCGTTAGAGATGCAGGAAGAAATAAAGCCGTACCTACGGCGCAGAGATGAAATGGGAATACAGGCAGACTGCCTCGTATGGGGTAATCGGGTAGTGGTGCCAAAAAAGGGCAGAGACACTTTCATCAGTGATCTCCACAGCACCCACCCAGGCATTGTAATGATGAAAGCGATAGCCAGATCCCACGTGTGGTGGCCCGGTATCGATGCAGACTTAGAGTCCTGCGTGCACAAATGTAGTACCTGTTCCCAGTTAAGCAATGCACCCAGGGAGGCGCCACTAAGTTTATGGTCCTGGCTCTCCAAACCTTGGTCCAGGGTCCATGTCGACTATGCAGGTCTATTCTTGGGAAAAATGTTCCTTGTGGTCGTAGATGCGTACTCCAAATGGATTGAATGTGAGATAATGTCGGCAAGCATGTCCGCTGCCACCATTGAAAGCCTGCGGGCCATGTTTGCCACGCACGGCCTGCCTGATGCCCTTGTGAGTGACAATAGGCCGTGCTTCACCAGTACTGAGTTCAAAGAGTTCATGACCTGCAATGGGATCAAACATGTCACATCTGCCCCGTTTAAACCAGCGTCCAATGGTCAGGCTGAGCGAGCAGTTCAAACAATCAAGCAGAGCTTGAAGAGGGTAACTGAAGGCTCACTGCAGACTCGCCTATCCCGTGTCCTGCTTAGTTACTGCACAAAACCCCACTCACTCACTGGGGTTTCCCTCGCTGAACTGCGCAGAAAAAGGGCACTTAAGTCAAGGCTCTCGTTAGTCCACCCTGATTTACACGAACAGGTAGAGAGCAGGCGGCTTCAACAGAATACATATCATGATCGCGCAAATGTGTCACGCGAAATTGAGATAAATGATCCTGTATTTGTGTTGAACTATGGACAAGGTCCCAAGTGGCTTCCCGGCACTGTCGTGGCCAAAGAGGGGAGCGGGGTGTTTCGGGTCAAGCTTTCAAATGGACTCACCTTCAGAAAACACTTGGACCAAACCAAACTCAGATTCACGGACTATCCAGAAGAACCCACAATAGACTGTACCTTTTTCGACCCCCCAACACACACACACACACACACACACACACACACACACACACACACACAAGTGGCAACCGGCCCAGCGGTTGACCACGAAGCAGAACCCATCACCTGCAGCAGCCCAGCAGGACTCACCACCCCCAGCATTGCAGCAAGGCCAGCTGCACAGCAGGCCAGCGACGGCCCAACAAACGACTCACCAACACCAGCATTTGCACCGAGACGATCAACCAGGGAAAGGAAGGCCCCAGATCGACTCACATTGTAAATAGTTGCACTATTGACTTTGGGCGGAGGGGGAGGGTGTTGTTTAATATGTAAACCTGTAAATACCTTGTTTAACCACCAGAGGGCTCATCCCCTGGAGTCCCAAGGGATCCCACACTCCCTTGGGAGCACCTGTACATAAGGAGGCCTCACAGGCTGGAGAGGCACTCTGGAGACCTGTAATAAAGGACTACGGTCACACATTACTTTGAGTTTACGGTATCTGGTCAGATTCTTTATTCAAGACATAATAGAAGTCATGTTTAATAAATTTGCTGGAATTCTTTGAGGATGTAATAAACAGGGTGGATACGGGGGAACCAGTGGATGTGGTGTATTTGGACTTTCAGAAGGTATTTGACAAGGTACCACACAAAAGGTTACTGCACATGATAAAAGTTCATGGGGTTGAGGGTAATATATTAGCATGGATAGAGGATTGACTAACTAACAGAAAACAGAGAGTCGGGATAAATGGTTCATTCTCTGGTTGGCAACCAGTAACTAGTGGGGTGCCGCAGGGATCAGTGCTGAGACCCCAACTATTTACAATCTATATTAACGACTTGGAAGAGGGGACTGAGTGTAACGTAGCCAAGTTTGCTGATGATACAAAGATGGGAGGAAGGGAAATGTGTGAGGAGGACAAAAAGACGCTGCAGGAGGACGTAGACAGGCTAAGTGAGTGGGCAAGAATTTGGCAGATGGAGTATAATGTTGGAAAGTGTGAGGTCATGCACTTTGGCAGAAAAAAAATCAAAGAGCAAGTTATTTAAATGGAGAAAGATTGCAAAGTGCTGCAGTACAGCGGGACCTGGGGTACTTGTGCATGAAACACAAAAGGATAGTGTGCAGGTACAGTGTGATCAGGAAGGCCAATGGTATCTTGGCCTTTATTGCAAAGGGGATGGAGTATAAAAGCAGGGAAGTCTTGTTACATCTGTACTGGGTATTGGTGAGGCCACATCTGGAATACTGCGTGCAGTTTTAGTTTCCATATTTACAAAAGGATATACTTGCTTTGGAGGCAGTCCAGAGAAGATTCACTAAGTTGATTCCGGGGATGAGGGGGTTGACTCATGAGGAAAGGTTGAGTAGGTTGGGCCTCTACTCATTGGAATTCAGAAGAATGAGAGGTGATCTTATCGAAATGTATAAGATTATGAGGGGGTTTGACAAGGTGGATGCAGAGAAGATGTTTCCACTGATAGGGGAGACTAGAACTAGAGGGCATAATCTTAGAATAAAGGGCCACCCATTTAGAACTGAGATGAGGAGGAATTTCTTCTCTCAGAGGGTTGTAAATCTGTGGGATTCACTGCCTCAGAGAGCTGTGGAAGCTGGGACATTAAATACATTTAAATAAATAGACAGTTTCTTAAAAGATAAGGGGTTAAGGGGTTATGGGGAGCGGGCGGGAAAGTGGACCAGAGTCCATGATCGTATTAAATGGTGGAGCAGGCTCAAGGGATCATATGGCCTACTCCTGCTCCTATATCTTATGTTCTTATGACTTTCGAAGTAAGAGCAAGGAGAGTTATCCCCGGCGTCCTGGCCAATAGTTATCCCTCAATCAACATAAAAGAAATGATTATCTGGTAATGGCTGTTTTGGCAGCTTTTTGTGCTCAAATTGGCTGCTGCGTTTCCGACTTAACAGCAGTGACAACACTTCAAAAGTATTATATTGGATGTAAAGAGCTGAGGTTGTGAAAGGCACTATATAAACGTACGTCATTTGTTCTTTTCATACCTCCACCGTCAAAAATGTACAACAAACACTTCTTTTCAATGAAGATTTTGGTCACCCACCCCAATATCTCGCTCCAAGGCTTGACATTCACACTTCCAGCTACTGTGCCTTGCGATGTTTTTTTAACGCAGGTGACCCTGTAAGAGGTCACTCTTCCGGTGGTGCTGGGAATGGTTGCTGATGTTCTCCCATCTTCCCAGATCTGTCCTTCGTGTCAGCTTGCTTGTGCTCAAATTGGCTGCCGCGTTTTCCACATAAGAACACAAGAAATAGGAGCAGGAGTCGGCCATACGACCTCTCGAGCCTGCTCCGCCATTCAATGAGATCATGGCTGATCCGATCATGGGCTCAGCTCCACTTCCCTGCCCGCTCCCCATAACCCTTGACTCCCTTATTGTTCAAAAATCTGTCCATCTCTACCTTATATATATTAAATGTCCCAGCCTCCACAGCTCTCTGGGGCAGAGAATTCCACAGATTTACGACCCTCAGAGAGAAGCAATTCCTTCTCATCTCTGTTCTTAATGGGCGGCCCCTTATTCTTAAACTCTGCCCCCTAGTTCTAGATTCCTCCATGAGGGGAAACATCCTCTCTGCATCTACCTTGTCGAGCCCCCTCAGTATCGTATACATTTCAATAAGATCACCTCTCATTCTTCTGAACTCCAATGAGTATAGTCCCAACCTGTTCAACCTATCTTCATAAGACAACGGCTAAAGGGATCAAGGGGTATCAGAGAGAAAGCAGGAATGGGGTACAAAAGTTGCAAAAATGACCAGCCATGATCATATTGAATGGTGGTGCAGGCTCGAAGGGCCGAATGGCCTACCCCTGCATCTATTTTCTATGTTTCTATGTTTCTAACCCCTTCATCTCAGCAATCAAGCTAGTGAACCTTCTCTGAATTGCCTCCAATGCAAGTATATCCCTCCTTAAATAAGGAGACCAGGACTGTCCGCAGTACTCCAGGTGTGGTCTCACCAATACCCTGTACAGTTGGAACATTACAACAGTGACTGCACACCAAAACTACTTCGTTGGCAAAGCTTTTGGAGACGTCCGGTGGTCGTGAAAGACGCTTATACAAATCCACGTCTTTCTTTCTTCCCTCTGTGAGGGAATTCCTCATACACACAGGAACACAAATGCTAAACGGATGAGTAACACTGATGAGACACCAGTCAGTTCAGGGGAAATGAAGTGTGATAGTGCACAAAAAGAATCGGCTCCGACAAGGAAATGAATAATTAAACAAGCAGCAATTAGAGACCGAGGCAGGCAAGAATTCTTTGTCAACATTTTTACCTGACACATATATTCAGAAGCATCTGCAAAGGTTCAGAGCATGTTGAACCAGTGCAACAGAAACTTTCTGGGTTTCACTTAATTTTTCTGAGTGATTTGGAAGTTCAGTCAGAAGTATGTTTTTAAATCTGGCCCCAAGCACAATGCAAGTTGAAAGCGTGTAAAAAAAATTACCTCTCTACCTGGCTGATACATTGTAGTCTTTGAATAGTATCAATCGCTTGTATTACATTTTGATTTTGAGCTACACTTTGAGAGTTGAAGGACAATTGTTAGTTAATGTAGTTCGAGGGTTTGCAAACCTGAAGAACCTTGACTTGCATCTTTCTCGGCATCTGTTCGCTCCACAATTATTTTCTCACCTTAAAATAAAACATGAATGACCTCTTTCACAGGTCAAGCAATGTGCCGTTTGGTAAAGCTTTCGAAAATGTGAAGTATTTAAATTGAGCAACCCAGGACTCACGGTACAGGAACCTAAGGACAGAAGGAATAGGAGCTGGAGTCGGCCATTCGGCCCCTCGAGCCTGCTCCGCCATTCAATAAGATCATGGCTGATCTGATCTTGGCCTCAGCTCCACTTCCCCACCCGTTCCCCATAACCCTTCACTCCCCTATCATTCAGAAATCTGTCTATCTCCACCTTAAATATATTCAATGACCCAGCCTCCACAGCTCTCTGGGGCAGAGAATTCCACAGATTCACCACCCTCTAGGGGAAGAAATTCCTTTTCATTTCTGTTTTAAATGGGTGACCCCTTATTCTGAAACTACGCCATTCCCTCATGAATTACATCATTTTATTTTGACTTCTAATCCTCGTTTTCTTTTATGTAAGACGGCTCCAGAGAATTGATCACAAAATCCAGGCCGGCACTCCCAGTGCAGTGCTGAGGGAGCGCTGCAATGTCAGAGAGGCAGTACTGAGGGAGCGCCGCACTGTCGGAGGGGCAGTACTGAGGGAGCGCCGCACTGTCGGAGGGGCAGTACTGAGGGAGCGCCGCACTGTCGGAGGGGCAGTACTGAGGTAGCGCCGCACTGTCGGAGGGGCAGTACTGAGGGAGCGCCGCACTGTCGGAGGGGCAGTACTGAGGGAGCGCCGCACTGTCGGAGGGTCAGTACTGAGGGAGCGCCGCACTGTCGGAGGGGCAGTACTGAGGGAGCGCCGCACTGTCGGAGGGGCAGTACTGAGGGAGCGCCGCACTGTCGGAGGGGCAGTACTGAGGGAGCGCCGCACTGTCGGAGGGGCAGTACTGAGGGAGCGCCGCACTGTCGGAGGGGCAGTACTGAGGGAGCGCCGCACTGTCAGAGGGGCAGTACTGAGGGAGCGCCGCACTGTCGGAGGGGCAGTACTGAGGGAGCGCCGCACTGTCGGAGGGGCAGTACTGAGGGAGCGCCGCACTGTCGGAGGGGCAGTACTGAGGGACCGTCGCACTGTCGGAGGGGCAGTACTGAGGGAGTGCTATACTGTCAGAGGGGCAGTACTGAGGGAGTGCTGCACTGTCGGATGGGCAGTACTGAGGGAGCGCTGCACTGTCGGAAATGCCGTCTTCCGGATGAAAGAAAGAAAGGCTTGCATCTCTATGACGCCTTTCACGATCACCGGACATCACAAAGCGCTTTACAGCCAATGAAATACTTTTTTGGAGTGTAGTCATGTGGGAAACGCGGCAGCCAATTTGCACACAACAAGCTCCCACACACAGCAATGTGATAATGATCGGATAATCTGTTTTGTTATGTTGATTGAGGGATAAATATTGGCCCCAGGACACCGGGAGAACTTCCCTTCTCATTTTGAAATATTGCTATGGGATCTTTTACGTCCACCTGAGAGAGCAGACGGGGCCTCGGTTTAACGTCTCATCCAAAAGGTCACACCTCCAACAGTGCAGCACTCCCTCAGCATTGCCCCTCCGGCAGTGCGGCGCCTCTTCCTGCATCCAGGGTATAAATTGTTACATATGCAGACTATAGATATACTCTCTGTGTAGTCACTGTATAGTTGCTTAAGATGGAGACTTGTTACCTGATGTACTATCAATAAGGTTTACACTGTGTATATACTGTGCTGGCACCACTAGAGGGTGCAACTGCTGAAGACCGGGGTTTCCTGTCCCTGTGGCAGAGGCTGTCCACCAGAGGGCACTGCGGTGGGAGACCTGAGGATCACCTGCATAGGTGTGCAGGGCCCAGTATAAAAGTCTGCCCACCGTGCTTGTGCCTCACTCTGGAGTTACGAATAAAGGACCAAGATCACTACAATTTCAGTACAACACATTGCCTCGTGGAGTCATTCATAAGTACATTACAGACATAACATAAATGGTCACTGTGATATTATGGGATATATGAGATCACTTCCAACCTTGTGACCAACAGGACTTGAACTCAAAAAGCATGCTGGGATATTTAATTCAACTCAGCTGGAGAGGCCATTGTACTTTGGTCAACTTTCTCCAAATACCTCACTGAAATTCACTCTCAGATCTTGGCAATATCTGCCCATGGGCTTCCAGATTTATGCCGAAAATGCTCCAACACAAGCTGCAAATGCATATGATGTTGCTCAGGTAGTTCCACCGCTTTGGTGTCAGCTATGGCTCAGTGGGCAGCACTCTCACCTTGGAATCAGAAGGTTGTGGGTTCAAGACCCACTCTGGAGACCTGAGTCTTTCAGTACTGCCCCTCCGACAGTGCAGCACTCCCTCAGTACTGCCCCTCCGACAGTGCAGCACTCCCTCAGTACTGCCCCTCCAACAGTGCAGCACTCCCTCAGTACTGCCCCTCCGACAGTGCAGCACTCCCTCAGTACTGCCCCTCCATCAGTGCAGCACTGCCCCTCCAACAGTGCGTCACTCACTCAGTACTGCCCCTCCGACAGTGCTGCACTCCCTCAGTACTGCCCCTCCGACAGTGCGGCACTCCCTCAGTACTGCCCCTCCGACAGTGCAGCACTCCCTCAGTACTGCCCCTCCATCAGTGCAGCACTGCCCCTCCAACAGTGCGTCACTCACTCAGTACTGCCCCTCCGACAGTGCTGCACTCCCTCAGTACTGCCCCTCCGACAGTGCGGCACTCCCTCAGTACTGCCCCTCCGACAGTGCAGCACTCCCTCAGTACTGCCCCTCCGACAGTGCAGCACTCCCTCAGTACTGCCCCTCCAACAGTGCGTCACTCACTCAGTACTGCCCCTCCGACAGTGCTGCACTCCCTCAGTACTGCCCCTCCGACAGTGCTGCACTCCCTCAGTACTGCCCCTCCGACAGTGCGGCACTCCCTCAGTACTGCCCCTCCGACAGTGCGGCACTCCCTCAGCACTGCCCCTTCGACAGTGCGGTGCTCCCTCAGTACTACACTGGTGTGTCTGCCTAGATTTTTTTGTGGTCAAGCACCTGGAGTGGGACCTGAACCCACAACCTTCTGACTGACAGGCGAGAGAGTGTTACCCACTGAGCCACGGCTGACAACCCTGTAAGCGTGGAGCGAGCACTGCACACGTGCTGAACCACTGCGATAGCCCACAGACAATTTGCTGTTCTCTCTGTGAGTGAGACTGACTCCCGCATGTCCTGAAGCTGTGAGAACCTGTGGGGTTTTCTGCGGTTGTTCCTGTCATCAAACCATTAGATAAATGAGGCAGCAGCACGGCGTAGTTGATGTGACTGCCAGCAAAAGTAGACAACTCGTTGATTATATCTTAATTTTATCCTCAGAACCCAGGTCGAAACTTAATCTCTTTAAACGATTTCTGAAATATTGTCTCCTTCTTAACCAGAAGGTTTTGAGTGCAGTTGTCAGCTGCTCCCTGGCACCTTGCCATTATTCTTGCGTGCGCCCCACGATGCTATTCGACCACAAGAGGCAACACCCTTGAACCTGGTCCCGTCCTTACTCGCTGACCACACGTTTGGTATGGGTCACTGCCTAGAAATCTCAAACGTTCCAGAACTTCTTCTCCATTTCCCCCTTCTGCGGTCACCTGCCCCCCCGCCCCCGCCCCCACCCCCGCAACTCCCCAGCCATTTTAGAGAGAATGGGTTACATGCCATTTTAGAGAGAATGGGTTACATGCCATTTTAGAGAGAATGGGTTACATGCCATTTTAGAGAGAATGGGTTACATGCCATTTTAGAGAGAATGGGTTACATGCATCCGGGAATAGGGTTACCTATGCAGGTTGGACGTATTAGAAACATAGAAACATAGAAAATAGGAGCAGTAGTAGGCCATTCGGCCCTTCGAGCCTGCACTGCCGTTCAATATGATCATGGCTGATCCTCTATCTCAACACCATATTCCCGCTTTTTCCCCATACCTCTTGATGCCTTTTGTGTCTAGAAATCTATCTATCTCCCTCTTAAATATATTCAGTGACTTGGCCTCCACAGCCTTCTGTGGTAGAGAATTCCACAGGTTCACCACCCTCTGAGTGAAAACATTTCTCCTCATCTCGGTCCTAAATTTCCTGCCCCGTATCCTGAGACTCCCAGCCCCGGGGGGGGGAAACATCCTCCCCGCATCCAGTCTGTCCAACCCCATCAGAACTTTATACCTTTCAATGAGATCCCCTCTCATTCTTCTAAATTCCAGTGAATACAGGCCGAGTCGACCCAATCTCTCCTCATACGACAGTCCTGCCATCCCAGGAAACAGTCCCAGAGGTGTCATCACCCGCCTTGCCCAATCCCTCCCTCCCTCCCGCCTTCGACCGCCCAACAAAAGACCATTGGCTTTCCTACACCAATTGGAAAGTGGACAACCTCATCCATTACTCGATTAGATTATTCCTGACCATTAGTCAATCCTTATCCCTCATCTCCAATATCTTTAAAATAAAGAAAGCCTTGCATTTATATAGCGCCTTTCATAACTATCGGACATCTCAAAGCATTTTGCAGCCAATGAAGTACTTTACAAAGTGTAGTCACTGTTGTAATGTGGGAAACGCGGCAGCCAATTTGCGCACAGTAAGCTCCCACACACAGCAATGTGATAATGATCAGATAATCTGTTTTAGTGACGTTGATTGAGGGATAAATATTGGCCCCAGGGAGAACTCCCCTGCTCTTCTTCCAAATAGTGCCGTGGGATCTTATACATCTGAGAGTGCAAACGGGGCTTCGGTTTAACGTCTCATCTGAAAGAAGGCACCTCCGACAGTGAAGCACTCCCTCAGTACTGCCCCTCCAACAGTGCGGCATTCCCTCAGTACTGTCGCGCTCCCTCAGTACTGCCCCTCTGACAGTGTGGCGCTCCCTCAGTACTGCCCTTCCGACAGTGCAGCGCTCCCTCGGTACTGACCCTCCGACAGTGCGGCGCTCCCTCGGTACTGACCTTCCAACAGTGCGGTGCTCCCTCAGTACTGCCCCTCCGACAGTGCGGCGCTCCCTCGGTACTGACCCTCCGACAGTGCGGTGCTCCCCCTCCGACAGTGCGGCGTTCCCTCAGTACTGCCCCTCCGGTGCTCCCTCAGCACTGCACTTCCGGTGCTCCCTCAGTACTGCACTGGGAGTGTCAGCCTAGATTTTTGTGCTCAAGTCTCTGGAGTGGGACTTGAACCCACAACCTTCTGATGGAGAGGTGAGAGTGCTGCCCACTGAGCCACAGCTGACATCAGTTCATAGTTTATAATTATTAACAAGGGTGCTTGAATAAATTTTTTTTTGAATGCCCCTGTGATTTTTCTCCTGGGAGATGCTGCCAGCAGTGTCCTGTGGGTTAATCTTCAATTCCTTGAGACTCCAGGGCCAATTCTGGAGGGTTGGTGACCCCAATGACCTGCAATGACTTCACTCATCGCATGGAGCGAAGGTCCTCGCATTTCAGGCTGGCCTGGGAGCCCATCCAAGGCGGTGGTCCTGGGGAGCCCGACAACTGAATATTCAACAGTAGCCTGCGGGTCATGTTCCTATTCAAGTATTTGGTGCCACTACACTGTCTCCCAGACTAGCTTGAGGTGGCAACAGCAACAACTTGCATTCATCTAGCACCCAAGGAGCTTCACAGAAGCGTTAAGACAAATATTTGACACTGAGCCTCATAACTTGATCAAAGAAGTAGGTTTTACAGAGTGCCTTATAGAGTCTTAGAACGGTTACAGCACAGAAGGAGACCATTCGGCCCGTCGAGCCTGTGCCGGCTCTCTGCAAGAGCACTTCAGCCAGTCCCACTCCCCCCGCCCTTTCCCCGTAACCTGCACATTCTTTGTCCTTCAGGCACTTATCCAACTCCCTTTTGAAAACCACGATTGAGTCTGCCTCCACCACCCTCTCAGGCATCGCATTCCAGATCCTAACCACTCGCTGCGGGAAAACGTTTCCCTCGTGTCGCCTCTGGTTCTTCTGCCAATCGCCTTAAATCTGTGTCCTCTGGTTCTCGACTCGTCCGCCAATAAAGGAGGAGAGAGAAAGGTAGAGGGGCAGAGAGGAGGGAGTTCCAGAGCTTGGGGCCCAGGCAGCTGAAGGCACGGCCACCGATGGTTGAGCGATTAAAATCGGGGATGCTCTGGAGGGCAGAATTGGAGGAGCGCAGACATCTCGGGGGGTTGTGGGCCTGGAGGAGATTACATAGATAGGGAGGGGGGTGCGAGGCCATGAATTGAAAACGAGGATGAGAAAGGTAGGAAGTCTCGTGGTTTGTATGATTGCGTACAGATTTCTCAGAGCTTATAAAAAATCAACTGTAAATTTTTACAGACTTTACATAAGCACAATGAAACATTACAGCAGCATTTTTTTTCATTAGTTAATGTGGGCTTCGCTGGCATGGCCACCATTTATTGTCCAATCCCTGTGGTGAGCCACCTTCTTCAATACAACAGAGTGTCTCTCGCTGGGCCATTTCAGAGGGGCAGTTAAGAGTCAACCACATTGCTGTGGGTCTGGAGTCACATATCGGCCAGACCTGGTAAGGGCAGCAGATTTCCTTCCTAAAGGGACATCAGTGAACCAGATGGGTTTATTACAACAATCCAGTAGTTTGAATGTTACCATTATTGACACAAGCTTTTTATTCCAGATTTATTTAATTAACTGAATTTAAATTCCCCAGCTGCCGTGGTGGGATTTGAACTCGGGTCTCTGGATCATTAGTCCACGTCTCTGGATTATTAGCCCAGTAACATAACCACTATGCTACCACATCCCAAAGCACGGCACAGTATGATTTATCGCTGTACATAGGACCAGCGTGGAGGCCCTGACCTGCGTGAGAACATCAGCGGCAGGTCGGGGCCATAAAATGAGCGGCGAGCGACTGTCCGGGAGCAGCGCGGAGGCCACTTCACGGAGCAGCGCGAGCTGGTGCAGGAGGGCGACGGCAGCGAAGAGTGACATCATCAACGTCCAGGTCGGTGATTGGAGCGCGGGCAGGTACAGCAGGAGCGGCGAGGTCGGGGCGAAGGAGCGGTGAGAGATTGTAGAGGGATGTGATTGGGGCTCAGGGGAGGTGTGAGTTCGGGGCCAGGGGCCCAGGGGCAGCACGGACCAGCCCACACTGCGATATGTGCGCGCACTAGGTCCGTGCAGCAGAGCTGGTCTCCAGTCGTCCTGGTCAATCCTTGCCACTGGACCAAGACCGAGCTCTGTCAAGCCCATGTGGTGGCTGGTGTGCAACGGCCACCCCACGTTAAAAAAATCCACGCACAGGCATCTTCCACCCTTCAGGATGTAGTTCGGGATCTGGAATATTCGGTCCTTCATTGAAACACCCGTGAACTCACTCTTTTTTGGCGTGGAAGCAAGTCATCCTCGATACGAGGGACTGCCTATGAAGATGACATATAACCTGCAAGATGAATTGATGTTGTGAAGCAGCCAATCAGGATCTGTAGGGTAGACTGTGAGGGGTCAGAAGGAGAGCTAAATATATCATCTTCAGATCCCTTTCCACTTCAGTGTTAGATTTTTCTACATCATCCATAGTTTACTGGTGAACCCCATCATTCTTTCCAAAATACTGTACCTTACGTCTGTCTGTATGCTCACCATATTACCAATTTACAAATGCTATCCAACTTATTTTCCACCTCTCCGCAAGTTAATATCACCTGTGAATTTGCGCAGTCTCCCTCCCCACCCCCGCACACCTCAGGGCTATGGAAAAAAAATTATAATTCAACAGGTATTAATGGTTGGGGGTTACCAGCAAATTTTGGAGGCATTTTTCCCCTGTCATAACAGCAACTCATTAAGCTCCAAACTCCTCCCAATATGGACTAGCACTGATATAGTGTCTTTCACAACCTAATGACATCCTAAACTGCTTTACAACCAACAAGGTACTTTTTGGAGTGTAGTCACTGTTGTAATGTGAGAAATGCGGGAACCAATTTGGGCACAGCAAGCTCCCACAAACAGCAATGTGACAATGACTCAGATAATTTGTTGATTGAGGGATAAATATTGGCCCAGAACACCGGGGATAACTCCCCTGCTCTTCTTCAAAATATTGCCATGGGACCTTCCACCTGAAAGGGCAGACGGGGGCCTTGGTTTAACATCTCATCCAAAAGACAGCACCTCCAACAGTGCAGCACTCCCTCAGCACTGCACTGGAGTGTTAGCCTGGATTTCAGTGCTCAAGTCTCTTGAAGTGAGACGTGAACACACAACCTTCTGACTCCATAGATGAGAGTGCTACCCACTGAGCCACAGTTCACAGCTCAGCTTTAGTGACGGTGTTAGGGAGTTACTGTTGAAGATGCAGAGAAGGGCTACTCTCGCAATCAGCTTCATTTCCTTCTCATTCACCCAAAGATAATTCTGCCTCGCAACTCTTGAAGACGAAGAGAATACAACAACTTGCGCTTCAAATCCCTCCATGGCCCTCGCCCCTCCCTATCCCTGTAATCTCCTCCGGCCCCACAACCCCCTGAGACGTCTGCTCTCCTCTAATTCTGCCCCCCTGAGCATCCCTGATTCTAGTCGCTCAACCATTGGTGGCCGTGCCTTCTGTTGCCTGAGCCCCAAGCTCTGGAACTCCCTCCCTAAACCTCTCCGCCTCTCTACCTCTCTTTCTCTCCTTCAAGACGTTCCTTAAAACCTACCCCTTTTGGTCACCTGTGCTAATTTCTCCTTACGCGGCTCGGTTGTCAAATCTTTTGTCTCATAACACCCCGGTGAAGCACCTTGGGATGTTTCACTCCATTGAAGGCGCTATATAAATACAAGTTGTTGTTGTTATATGGTGCCTTTAATGCAGTAATACCATCCCAATGAGCATTATCCACGGAATCTGACCCCGAGCCACGCAAGGAGACATTAGGACAGGCGACCAAAAGCTTGGTCAAAGAGGTAGATTTTAAGGAGCGTCTGAAAGGAAGGGAGAGAGAGGCGGAGAGGTTTAAGAAGGGTAATCCATAGGGTTAATTTTGTGACCATTCATTTTCAGCCACTATATCTTTCAACCGCATCTGTAGGTGTTGTGCAATGCTAAACTGACACAAACGAGCACACCTACGCATTGAGGATAGCTTCCTCCTCACATGTCAGGGGACTGAAAGATAAACCAATTCCTGCTCTGCGAACTTGCATAGGTCCCTCCAGTGCAAACGGCAACAAATGCCAACAACAGTCACAGCGCTGAAATAATATTTATCTTCCCCCAAGTTCTGAAAGGCGGTTGGGTGGGCCAGTGGAAAACCTGTTCCCCGGTCTTTGTCCATACTTCTCTTCAACTTGCTGCAACATGGCTGTTCCACCGGGTGACTCATTCTCGGCCCCTCGTCCATGCCCCTTCTGTAGCACAACGTCACTCTTGCACTCTGTACCTCTCAGATTACCGAGCTGGAATCAGAAACGTCTGTTTGGGGTTTGGCTTCCCATAATTCTAAAGTTACGTACAGGAGTTTAGTTCAGTGGCACAGAGGGGTACTTTCATGATCTCGCATTTTAAATGTTCCTTTTTCGCTTTTGTTGTTTTCCAGAAAATCATATATATTTTCCTCCCCATTCCCATTCCACCTTAGGGCAGGACTATGGTCAGGAATAGTAGCACAATGGTTATGCTACTGGACTGGAGAGGCGTGAACTAATAATCTGGAGACGTGAGTTGAAACCTCACCACGGCAGCTGGGGAATATAAATTCAGGTAATTAAATAAATCTGGAACTGAAAAGTGAGTGTCAGTAATGGTGACCATGAAACTACCGGATTGTCGCAGAAACCCATCTGGTTCACTAATACCCTTTTGGCAGTTGAAAGAAACAGGGACGAAAGGATGGGAAAGGAACATAGAAACATAGAAAATAGGTGCAGGAGTAGGCCATTTGTCCCTTCGAGCCTGCATTACCATTCAATAAGATCATGGCTGATCATTCACCTTTGTACCCCATTCCTGCTTTCTCTCCATACCCCTTGATCCCTTCAGCCCTAAGGGCCACATCTAATGCCCGCTTGAATATATCCAATGAACTGGCATCAACAACTCTCTGCTGCAGTGAATTCCACAGGTTCACAACTCTATGAGTGAAGAAGTTTCTCCTCATCTCAGTCCTAAATGGCCTACCCCTTATCCTTCATGGGATTAGAATTACTGCTTGTGTAGAGCACAAACACCAACATTTATGTCTTTTAGGGAAGGAAATCTGCCGGCCTTACCCGGTCTGGCCGATATGTGACTCCAGACCCACAGCAATGTGGTTGTCTCTTAACTGCCCCTCTGAAATGACCCAGCGAGACACTCGGTTGTATAAGGCGGCTCACCACCACCTTCCCGAGGGCAATTAGGGATGGGCAATAAATGCCGGCTTTGTCAGCGAAGATCATCCCGTGAATGAGCTTTAAAAAAAAAATTATTCCCAGGCATTTCACAGTGTTGCATTACTGGCCCTGTTAATTGGAGATTTAGCTGAGCACTTGTATTAAATATATATATATATATATATATCTATCATGGTGCACTGGCAGAGCAGAAGACCGGCAGCAAAGAACACACTTTGATTCATGCCCCCAATTCCCCATTCCTTGAGTTCCCAAACTCAGTCATGCTGTAACTACCAGGCCAGCCATTTCACCAATGGGAGATAGAATGGAGAGGCACACACAGACGAACGGAGAGACAGATACCTGTATTTCTTCAAGACCATCGGGGAGAAAATCGGTCGGGCCTCAGTTGGGGCGGTGTCCCGGGCGGATCGGTAAATTTTGCGCCGGCAAATGGTTTGCGTCTGCCACCTGAAAAATTCACCAGCTAGGCCCTGCGTTTGGAACTGAGTGCCAAAGGAGGCGTGGTACACCTCTCTTTTAGGGCACTAGGCCGGCTGAGCAAGCGAAAATCCCGAGCTAAACAGTCGGCCTCGTTGCGCCATAACAGAGGGCTCGGGCGGTGGGGGGGGGGGGGGGGGGGAAGAAAAACCTGAAAAAAACTCCACCAAAGACATCCCCAATACACAGCCCAGGCCACCACAACATAAATCGCCGAAAAAAAACCAATCACATGGTTGGCATTACTGACCTCACTGCAGCCGCGATAGCTCGGACCGCCCGGGTCCACAGCCCGGTTCCAGCAGGAGGTGCTGTGGGGCGCTACTGATCGGACGGGAGTCACAAATCGAGCCGGTTTCACAACCAGGAGGCGTTACACACCGGCTCGCCTCTCCCGGGCGGTAATGCTCCGCGCCTGTAAGGGGAGCTTGGGGTGTGGGTTCGAATCCACACTCCCCTGGGGTTCTGTACGTGTGATTTATGAGGATGGGTGAGTAACGAGGCACCAGACACAGTGGGTAAGAGTGCAAAATGGCTAATGTTGTTCATTTAGAATAGTAAACACCAAGATAGAGGGCATAGGAAAAGGTCAAAAATAGCAGTAACGGCACAATCTCACTCAACAACACGAAGAATCTCGCAACAGGGAAGGGGAAAATAAGAGGTTAAAACATTCCACTCACACACAACCACACCTCCCACTTCCACCCTTCTCACCAATTCCTGTCCTAAATTGAGTCTGTGAGGGGGTTTGGGCTATATTCAAATCCTATCAACTCCGGGGTTCTGGGGGCACTTATTTCAGCTCGGGGTCCCTCTGGGGTGGGTTTTACGTTGTTGGTCGGTTCGGTTTTCCTCCTCGATGTTGCGTTGGTTTCTTCTCTTTGCCTTTCGGTTGGCTCATAGAAACATAGAAACTTGGAAAATAGGTGCAGGAGTAGGCCATTCGGCCCTTCTAGCCTGCACCGCCATTCAATGAGTCCATGGCTGAACATGCAACTTCAGTACCCCCTTCCTGCTTTCTCGCTATAACCCTTGATCCCCCTAGTAGTAAGGACTTCATCTAACTCCCTTTTGAATATATTTAGTGAATTGGCCTTAACTACTTGCTCCTAAGCAAAAAGCTGCTGGAGTTAAGCACACCTTCCCCAGAGCAAGTGCCCTGTGAAAAACTGACTCAACTCCCAAAAGCTGACTCCAACCTCCAAAAGCTGACTCTCCAACTGCTCCAAAAGCTGACTCCCACTGCTGGTTCTGTAGCTCCTATCTTTGTATCCAATTTAGTTCTGGCCATTTCGTGCTCGAACTCAGTTGGTGGTCCATTGTGTAAGTTTGGGCGGGGAGATAGCTTTGAATATTTAATCAGAAGATGTCACAGGTACAGGTAGGTGTGAGGACAGGGGTATTTTTTCAGTGCACATTGGTGCCTCAAAGTCTGATGGTCCATTGTAACAGTCCTGGGAGTCAATCGGTTTGGGCTTCCCCTTTGATGGGCCATTAGGTAGATGATGGTTCACATTCATTAGGGGTGAGCCATATTTTCAAACTGGGCCGGGTAGTCCCCATTGGTTGAGGATTTCCCAGCTTCAGGCCCGACTCAACCCCTGATTGGCCGGCCAGAATGCACTTTTCCCCCATTGGCCAGTGCCTCTGTCTCGCTTGTGAGCCAGACTCCACAATGTCTGTGTCCACCCACACGTTTCCCAGCCTGCCTGGTCTGAGGGTTTTACTTGGCCAAAAATGTTCATTTAAAATGTATAGGACGATCCCATGGTAATTTGCTTGTCCTTAGGGTGTTCCAATAAAATGCGGCCGTGGATTTTCGAACCTTACACGCCCCCCCCGCCCAAACCGGCACCGAACGTCCTGGCAGGGCGCTGGAGGCTGGCCGTCTACAAGTGCTTACCGCCGGCATTGCCGTGGTGAAAACAGGGGTGGCAGAAGTCAGACAATCCAGCCCTTTCGGCTCCACTAGCAGAAAGCTGCAGTAAGGTGTCTGCAACCAGCCCCTCTCTGCACCTGCCCCCCCCCCCCCCCAATCACCCCTCACCCTCGTGCCTGCAGCTGGGAGGGGGTCCCGGGAAGCAAAATACAGCTTAAAAATAACTGATATTTAATGCTTGGAAAAAAAGCCCCACCGACAAGCAACAAGGCTTAGAGAAGGGCACTCCCAAATAAATCTGCTTCATTCCATTTGGAAATGTGCCGATTTGAGATTTGGCACAAGGTCTTTCTGTCCGGATGCTTTTCTCAAACAGATGCGGCACAGTTGGTTGTTCTCAGCTAATATAATGAGCAAGTATAGTCCCCACATTGTGGCAGGCCCCACAGCAAAAGTAGGCTTTAGCGGGCCAGGAGAAGTGGCTGGTCACCCACAACTGACCTTGTCGCGGAGAGGCTGCCCATGTTTATGGTCGTCACATCCATGGGAACGTGTTTTGAAACAGCTCGAAACAGAGGAGCATTTGTCTTCTTGCAACTACCTGAGGAATGAGTCACCGACACACAATAGATTCCTATTTTGATAGATAAGCCAAAGGAAGTTTGACTCATTTTAATGTCAGAGCAAACACATAACCAGCGTTTTTGCAAATAGCACTCGCCATTAAGCAAACAGTGGGCTACCAATTTTATCTGATTGCAGCTCCGTCTTCCTTATATGTCTGCGCTCGTAAAAATGTACAAGCATTAACGACGTGAATCATCATCTGACAGTGAAAGGGATTTGGGAGTTTTTCTACTGTCAACTGTATTTACATAGTGCATCTGAAAAGTAATACTTACATCGAGTGTACAGCACAGAAACAGGCCATTCGGCCCAATGGCTCCGTGCCGGTGTTTATGCTCCACACCAGCCTCCTCCTACCCCTCTTCATCTCACCCCGTCAACGTTATCTGTTGTGTATGTAAACATTGTAACTGTGTAAGACTTACCACCAGAGGGCGCAACTGTTGGAGGCCCAAGGGTCACACCTCGTGCGAGGGAGTATAAAAGGTTGTCTGCCATGCTGCTTGGGCACTCTGGAGTTGTATTAAAGAGACTAAGGTCACATCAGTTTTAGCTCACAGTACTCAGCCTTGTGGAGTTCTTCCATACTTAACAATGTCCTTCTATTCCTTTCTCCCTCATGTGTTCATCCAGCTTCCCCTTAAAGATATCTATGCTTTTCACCACATGTTCAACACAGATAAATGTGAGGTATTACATTTTGGTAGGAAGAATAGGGAGGTCACTTATTACTTGGAGGGTGCGTGTCTGGGTGGGGTAGAAGAATAAATCGCTAGAAGATTTGAGGAGTTTACACAAGTGGAGCGAGTCTCTCATTTGACAACTTGCCATCGGCAAGGGATGTGCCACAGATCTGCACGACATCATCTGTCAACTTCCCCTTCTGTGATTTATCTATGGTTGTCATGACACGATTTGTCAAACATTTCTGCTAGTTATTGATGCACGCCTGCAAACGATTGCAGGACCTGTATGGCAGAAATACAACCATAGAAATTTACAGCACGGAAGGAGGCCATTTCAGCCCATGGTGTCCACGCCGGCCGACAAAGAGCCATCCAGATGAATCCCACTTTCCAGCTCTGGGTCCAGAGCCCTGTAGGTTAGGGCACTTCAGGTGCACATCCAAGTATTTTTTCCTAGCTTTCAATACAGCAAATAAAACCATTGGGCCCATATGCCTCTGCCGGCTCTTTGAAAGATTTGATCAAGGTGTTCAAAATCACGAGGGGTCTGGACAGAGTAGGTCGAGAGAGAAACTGTTCCCATTGGTGGAAGGGTCTGGAACCAGAGGACACAGATTGAAGGCGATTGGCAGAAGAACCAAAGGCGACACGAGGGAAAACGTTTTTCCCGCAGCGAGTGGTTAGGATCTGGAATGCGCTGCCTGAGAGGGTGGTGGAGACAGACTCAATCGTGGCTTTCAAAAGGGAGTTGGATAAGTTCCCGAAGGACAAAGAATGTGCAGGGTTACGGGGAAAGGGCGGGGGGAGTGGGACTGGCTGAAGTGCTCTTGCAGAGAGCCGGCACGGGCTCGACGGGCCGAATGGCCTCCTCCCGCGCTGGAACCGTTCCGTGATTCTGTATAAAGAGCGATCCCATCAATCCCACTCCCCCCTGCTCTTTCCCCACAGCCCTGAACATTTCTCCTTTCTAAGTATTGATCCAATTCCCGGTTTGAAAGTAACTGTTGAATCTGCTCCCACCGCCTTTTCAGGCAGCGCGATCCCGATCACATCAACTCGCTGCATAAAGAAAAAAAAATCTCCTTATCTCCCCCCCCCACTCCGCCCCCGGTTCTTTTCCAAATACTTTAAATCTGCGTCTGGCCTTGATATCTCAGCTTGGTTCCGTTGGCTGCATTCTTGACCCATCCCACGATTTGAGCAGGTCATTTAGGCTGGCGCTATAGCACACTACTAGGCAACCGGGCCGGATTAACCATGGGGGGGATTAACCACGGTGGGATTAACCACGGGGGAGAATTAACCACGGGGAGAATTAACCATGGGGAGAATTAACCGCGGGGAGAATTAACCGCGGGGGGGATTAACTGCGGGGGGGGATTAACCACGGGGGAGAATTAACCACGGGGAGAATTAACCGTGGGGAGAATTAACCACAGGGTGGATTAACCATGGGAGGGATTAACCACGGGGGAGAATTAACCACGGGGAGAATTAACCGCGGGGAGAATTAACTGCGGGGAGGATTAACTGCGGGGAGGATTAACCACGGGACAGATTAACCGCGGGGGGGATTAACCACAGGGTGAATTAACCGGGAGGGGGATTAACCGTGGGGAGAATTAACTGTGGGTGGGGATTGACCGCGGGGAGGATGGAGCTGCAGCCCCAGCTCCACCAAATAAATGTGAGAAAAAAATATAAGGCCTCCCAAATAGGCCGAATAGAATCGACAATAAGAGAGGAAAAACAGGACCGAGGAAAATATTGTTTATTGGTCTAACCTGCACAGAGCTATTATTGCAGAGACAAGGGGCTCAATTAGTCCCAAAGCAATTTTTGTGACGTACTTGAAGAGTTCTGCCCGATTTTTTGGAGCTCAAGTACGCAAAAAAAAAGTGTTGTAAGTTTGTCGCTGGATTTCTTCATTTTGGTTTTCAGAGTGGAGCCTTGATCTGCGCCAAAAAGATCGGGCTGCCATGGTAACCAGGGACACAAAGCGAGCTGAAGCTGCAAAGTGAAGCATACAGCCAGCTCCCAACACTTTAAAAGAATTGAAAAACACATCGCAGCCACTTACCTCCAACCCCGCCCGAAGGGCTAGCTGGTCCGGTCTTCTCAGTCACTGGTTCGGGTCTCTCTCTCTCTCTCTCTTTCTCACTCTCTCTGTTATTATATAATTTTATAAAATATATGTTAATACATAAAATATTATAGTATAAGTCCACGGTAGTAATTTGTTATTATATTTTTGCGTTTGATTTATTTGTTTCAGCTCAGACCAGCTATCACAGTCATAACCAGCCCAAACAGAACTTTCGGCCCAGTTGGATTAGTTTGCCCCAGGGCCATCAGGCCTGGAGTGCGGCCTTGCTTGGCAAACACTACATTGTCCGAGCTCCCCAGAGCTCTGCAATCGTTTTTCCTTTTCAAGCTGTTTCTATTATGCTCATAATAACGGATGAAACTGAATACTGTGTGCAATGAGCAAGTGTGACCTTAGCTCCTTTAATTAGACTCCAGAGTTTAGGTAGAGCGTGGGAGGCCTGTTTATATACTGGGATCTCTTGGGACTCCAACAGGTAGGCCCTCTGGTGGTGGTGTGATGCAGGTTGCCAAGGGATAAATACATAACAATTTCCACTTGTGGGGGGGATCAAAACTAGGGGCCATAAAGGTTGTGAAAGGCGCTATATGAATGCAAGACTTTCTTTTCCCATGTCATGTTTGGAGATGCTTTGTGTCGCAGGGAAATGTAAATTCAGGGTGTTTCAAAACACTCGGTAAAGTAGAGCAGCAAGACCCAAAAAATGACTCGATTTGTTTGAAAGGTTTCAAGGAGGGGAGAAAAAATACTATCCAGGGTGCTGGTGAGATGCAGCCTCCATGCCCCATCCAAACAGCTCCCTCCGCTGACAACGATAGTTAGTTACAGGAGAACAGGGCACTCCTTCCCTCCCTCTGTCCGTCAGTTGACATTTTAATATGTGGGCGTCGCTGGCAAGGCCGGCATTTATTGCCCATCCCTAATTGCCCCTGGAGAAGGTGGTGGTGAGCCGCCTTCTTGAACCGCTGCAGTCCGTGTGGTGAAGGTGCTCCCACAGTGCTGTTAGGGAGGGAGTTCCAGGATTGTGACCCAGCGACGATGAGGGAACGACCGATATATTTCCAAGTCATTCCTGTCATCTGGAATTCCACATAATCACCTTTAGCCTGAAGAAGAGTCACTCTCGTTTCTGCCTCAACTATGAATTCTAACTTTATGGCCCCTTGTTCCGAATTCAACACGAGTAAAAATAATCTTATGCTACTCAGCCTCTCGAACCCATGGATAATATTCTGATGCCACTTCAGTTAGGTGGATAGACTGGAGAAGCCGGGGTTGTTCTCCTTGGAGCAGAGAAGGTTGAGAGGCGATTTGATCGAGGTGTTCAAAGTCATGAGGGGTCTGGACAGAGTAGAGAGAGAGAAACTGTTCCCATTGGTGGAAGGGTCGGGAACCAGAGGACACAGATTTAAGGCGATTGGCAGAAGAACCAAAGGTGACACGAGGGAAAACGTTTTTCCCGCAGCGAGTGGTTAGGATCTGGAATGCGCTGCCTGAGAGGGTGGTGGAGGCAGACTCAATCGTGGCTTTCAAAAGGGAGCTGGATAAGTGCCTGAAGGACAAAGAAGGTGCAGGGTTACGGGGAAAGGGAGGGGGGAGTGGGACTGGCTGAAGGGCTCTTGCGGAGAGCCGGCACAGGCTCGACGGGCCGAATGGCCGCCTTCTGTGCTGTAACCGTTCTAGGATTGTAAGAGTTTGCTCACTTTCCAATTGGCCGCGGGAAGGCCGAGCGTCTGGAGGATGGACCAGTGGCGGGTGCTTCGAGGCTGGAGGTCGTGATTATTTCTCCAGGAGTGCACCTAACCAGAGTTGGCAACCCCAACTGCATGTGGGGCAATATATTTTCCCCAACACTGTCTCCCCACTCTCCCAAACCACCACTCTTTTTAACTTCCGTTTACTAGGATGAGACTTGAAGCTTCAAGCAACAACTTGCCTTGAACTTAGCGATGTTTCCGAGGTGCAGCAGAGTGAAGCAGAGGGGGAGGGTCTGAGCAGGAGCGAAATGAGGAACATAAGAAATAGGAGCAGGAGTCGGCCATTTGGCTCCTCGAGCCTGCTCCACCATTCAATAAGATCACGGCTGATCTTCGACCTCAACTCCACTTTCCCACCCGATCCCCATATCCCTTGATTCCCTTAATATTCAAAAATCTATCGATCTCAGCCTTGAATATACTCAAAGACTGAGCCTCCACAGCCCTCTGGGGCAGAGAATTCCAAAGATTCACCACCCTCTGAGTGAAGAAGTTTCTCCTCATCTCAGTCCTAAATGGCCGACCCCTTATCCTGAGACTGTGACCCCTGGTTCTCGACTCCCCAGCCCCGGGGGAAAACATCCTCCCAGCATCTACCCTGTCAAGCACTGTAAGAATTTTGTATGTTTCAATGAGATCACCTCTCATTCTTCTAAACTCTAGAGAATATCGGCCTAGTCTACTCAATCTCTCCTCATAGGACAATCCCCCCATCCCAGGAATCAGTCTGGTGAACCTTTGTTGTACTCCCTCAATGTTTATATATCCTTCCTTGGGTAAGGAGACCAAAACTGTACACAATACTCCAGGTGTGGTCTCACCAGAGCCTGATATAATTGCAGTAAGACGTCTTTACTCTTATACTCAAATCCTCTTGTAATAAAGGCCAACATAATATTTGCTTTCTTAATTGCTTGCTGGGAAGATGGCCTTTCTTTTACTGGGGGCTTTGGAAGGTGAGGAGTGACGTAGCAAGATGGAAGAGCTTGTGAAGTGAATGTAGTACGGTCCACCACAGTGATGCAAATCTTCAGCAACTCCCCTTCCCTTAGACCCTCAAACATTGAGCGAAGTTTCCAGTCTTGCCTGTGCATATTTGCAATGCAATCTGGTCAATTATCTTGACAGTGTCAAACTCACTGAAAAGTGAAGTTTGAGGTGGAACTTCTGTACCTCCCCTTGTGTAAAGCTCAGAGCTAATTCTTTGATGATGACTGGTGGATTAGTTGACAGCCTGTCAGTCAGCTGGAACGTTTGAGTCTTTTCCCCAGCTGTAATCTGTCAACAGCTGCCGTTTATACTTGAACCTTTTCTCGTGGGGAAGAGTTCATCACTTTTACTTCTTTTTAAAGTTCTTGTTTTTGATAGCGTGTTTGTCCTGGACTTTGTTCCCTGCTGGGATTTTCCCTTCCATCTTCATATTTACACAGTCAATCATCGAGGTTTACAGCATGGAGAAGGAAACCATTCCGGCCAACCTGGCCTAATCCCACTTTCCAGCTCTCGGTCCGTAACCCTGTAGGTTACACCACTTCAGGTGCACATCCAAGTACTTTTTAAATGTGGTGAGGGTTTCTGCTCCCACAAGCAGCAATGTGATAATGATCAGATAATCTGTTTTCTTTTGTAATGTTGATTGAGGGCTAAATATTGGTCAGGACACCAGGGCGATCTCCCCCTGCTCTCTTCTTCGAAATAGTGCTATAGGATCTTTTACATCCACTTGAGAGGGCAGACAGGGCCTCGGTTTAACATCTCAACTGAAAGACGACACCTCCAACAGTGTGGCACCCCCTCAGCACTACACTGGAGTGTCCGCCTAGATTTTTTTGTCGGGTGGGACTTGAACCCTCGACCTTCTGACTCCGAGGCAAGAAGTGCTGTCCACTGAGCCATGGCTGACACTGGTTCCAAGCAGTTACAATCATCTGTAGACCCACGGGGAGTATAGGGAGCAGCAGCCTTAAAGGAACAGGCCAAACAATACAACCTTGCTCCGGAGCGCAGACTGGCCACGAGTAGCGAGAGAGAAAGAACTTGCATTTATATAGCACCTTTCACAACCTCAGGACACCCGCAAAGCCACTTTACAGCCAATGGAGTACTTTTCGTTGTAATGTGGGAAACGCTGTGGGTGGTTCGCGCACAGCAAGCTCCCACAAACAGCAATGAGATAAATGGCCAGACCATCCGTTTCAATGATGTTGGTTGAGGGATAAATATTGGCCAGGGCGCTGGGAAGAACCACGTCCTTAAACCAAAGGCGCGCAACTCTAAATCTGAACTCGTGCAATTGAGTCTTGAAGTTTCAGCCAGAGGTTCTGATCCCACAGCTTCCTGTGGTTCAGTGTGGCAGCATATGTCACTGGACCAGTAATCTAGAGGCCTGGACCAATGATCCAGAGACCCGAGTTCAAAACCCACCACGATAACTGGGCAATTTAAACTCAGTTAAATAAATAAATCTGGAATAAAAAACTTGTATCGGTAAGGTTGACAACAGAACTACTGGATTGGCATAAAAACCCATCTGCTTTCCTTCTGCTAATGTCCTTTAGGGAAAGAAATAAGAACATCAGAAGTAGGCCATACGGCCCCTCGAGCCTGTTCCGCCATTTAATACGATCATGGCTGATCCGATCATGGGCTCCACTTCCCTGCCCGCTCCCCTTATTCCCTTATCGTTTAAGAAATTGTCTATTTCTGTCTTAAATTTACTCAATGTCCCAGCTTCTACAGCTCTCTGAGGCAATGAATTCCACAGATTTACAACCCTCTGAGAGAAGAAATTCCTCCTCATCTCAGTTTTAAATGGGCGGCCCCTTATTCTAAGATCATGCCCTCTAGTTCTAGTCTCCCCCATCAGTGGAAACATCCTCTCTGCATCCACCTTGTCAAGCCCCCTCATAATCTTATATGTTTCAATAAGATCACCTCTCATTCTTCTGAATTCCAATGAGTATAGGCCCAACCTACTCAATCTTTCCTCATAAGTCAGCCCCCTCATCCCCGGAATTAATCTAATGAACCTTCTCTGAACTGCCTCCACAGCAAGTATATCCTTTCGTAAATATGTAAACCAAAACTGCACGCAGTATTCCAGGTGTGGCCTTACCAATACTTTTCTATAGCTGTAGCAAGACTTCCCTGCTTTTATACTCCATCCCCTTTGCAATCCCCATTGGCCTTCCTGATCACTTGTTGTACCTGCATACTATCCTTTTGTGTTTCATGCACAAGTACCCCCAGGTCCTGCTGTACTGCGGCACTTTGCAATCTTTCTCCGTTTAAATAATAACTTGCTCTTTGATTTTTTCTGCCAAAGTGCGTGACCTCACACTTTCCAACATTATACTCTCTTAGCCTGCCTATGTCCTTTTGCAGATTTTTTGTGTCCTCTTCACTCATTACTTTTCCTCCCACCTTTGTATCGTCAGCAAACTTGGCTATGTTACACTCAGTCCCTTCTTCCAAGTCGTTAATATAGATTGTAAATAGTTGGGGTCCCAACACTGATCCCTGCGGCACCCCACTAGTTACTGTGCTGTCCTTACCCGGTCTGGGTGATATGTAACTCTGGACCCATGCCAATGTGGTTGACTCTTAATTACCCCCCTGAAATGGCCCAGCGAGACACTCAGTTGTACCAAACTGCTACGACAAAGTCATCACACGGGACTGCAGCGGTTCAAGAAGGCGGCTCACCACCACCTTCTCGAGGGCAATTAGGGATGGGCAATAAATGCCGGCCTTGCCAGGGATGCCCATGTCCGGTGAATGAATTTTTTTAAATGAACAGTTTGGGACAAACGGATTATCACCGTGTTCTAATTTCGATGTTGAAGATCGATATCGTTCATTTACCGAAATCACAGTGCTGATTGAGCACATATTATACTCGCTCCCAGCTGTCAAAAAGATAATTGAGATGACATGAAATGCATGATTTAGGACACCGTATAAGTTAAGGATTAGCAAAATGCTGTTGAAACAACCAGAGATGGCCACACCTAGCACCAAATGTGTTATTCTATTAAGTTTGCTTTCACAGCCAGTGCTTGCACATGACAAATAAATAATAAATACACCCTCCTTGCATTGCATCAGCATGTCTCTCACTATCTGTGACCCTGTCTTCCTCTTTCTTGTTAGCTTGTCAGCCATGACTCAGTTAGTCGTGCCCTCGCCTCTGAGTCAGAAGGCCATGGGTTCACTGACAAAAGTACTTCATTGGCTGCAAAGCGCTTTGAGACGTTCGGTGGTCGTGAAAGGCGCTATATAAATGTAAGCCAATAAAAGCAAATGGTATGTTGATGGGCAATAGATGCTGGCCTTGCCAGCAACGCCTACATCCCATGAATTAATTTTTAAAAGTGAGAAGTTTGTGACAAACTTCTTTTGAGGTAAAATGAGCCATTTTTTACAAGAAAATTTTGTTGTGTTCCTAACACAGATGAGACTGCACACAGGGAGGTTAAAGTAACAGTGACCTCAGTCTTTATTAAGACACTCCAGAGTGAGGAACAGGCCTTAGGGGCCGGCTTATATACAGTGCTCCCAAGGGATGCTGGGGTCCCTTGGGACTTCAGGGGATGCACTCCCTGGTGGTGGTACATGGGAGTGCATGCCTTACAGATACACAACATCACTCCCCCCGCAAAGTCAAAGTGAAAACTATTTACAAGGTGAGGCGGTCGGGAGCTTTTCTTTCCCTGGTGGACCACCTCGGTACAAATGTCTGTTCTGGTGTGTTGGCTGTGCCCTCGCTGGGCTGGCGTGTTGTTGGCCCTGCAGGGCTGCTGGGTGAGCCTGGCCTTGCTGGGCTGTTGGGCGTGATGGGTTCGATTTCCTGGTCCGGCGAGGTGTCATTGATCCTTTGGGTGTGTGTTGTGGGCTTGAAAAAGATGGTGTCTGCTGTGGATTGTTCAGGGCAGTCTGTGAACCGCAGCCCCGTTTGGTCCAGGTGCTTTCTGCAAATTTGTCCATTACAAACACCCTACTCCCTTCTTTAGCTATCACCATGCCCGCGATCCACTTGGGACCATGTCCATAGTTTAGCACATACACAGGGCCATTCAGATCAATTTCCCGTGACACAGTGGCGCGACCATCGTTTACATTGTGTTTGTTGCTGCCGCCTGCTCTCTACCTGATCATGCAGGTTGGGGTGAACCAGCGAGAGTCTGGTTTTAAGTGTCCTTTTCATGAGTAGCTCAGCCGGGGGCACCCCTGTGAGCGAGTGGGGTCTCGTGCGGTAGCTGAGCAGTACTCAGGACAGGCGGGTTTGGAGTGAGCCTTCTGTGACTCGTTTAAGGCTCTGTTTGATGGTTTGTACTGCCCGCTCTGCCTGCCCATTGGAGGCTGGTTTAAATGGGGCCGAGGTGACATGTTTGATCCCATTGCGGGTCATGAATTCTTTAAATTCGGCACTGGTGAAACATGGCCCGTTGTCACTGACCAGTATGTCAGGCAGGCCGTGGGTGCCAAACATGGCCCTCAGGCTTTCAATGGTGGCGGTGGCGGTGCTTCCCGACATTATTTCACATTCAATCCATTTTGAAAAAGCATCCACCACCACCAGGAACATTTTCCTGAGAAACGGGCCCGCATAGTCAACATGGATCCTCGACCATGGTCTGGAGGGCCAGCACCACAAACTTAGTGGTGCCTCTCTGGGCGCGTTGCTCAACTGAGCACATACGCTGCATTGCCGTACACAGGACTCTAAGTCAGAGTCGATACCGGGCCACCACACGTGGGATCTGGCTATCGCTTTCATCATTACAATACCCGGGTGTGTGCTGTGGAGATCCGAGATGAACGTCTCTCTGCCCTTTTTGGGTAGCACAACGCAATTAGCCACTGGAACGGTTTGATTAGTTCTTGCATTTCACGGGGATGCTGGCCCAGCTCCCATGCAGTACACAGTTTTTTACTGGGGACAGCAGAGGATCTTGGCTGGTCCAAGTCCTAATCTGGCGGGCCGTGACAGGTAATTTATCATTTTCAAACGCTTCCATGACCATCAACAAGTCTGAGGGCTATGCCACCATCAACAAGTTTGCAGGCTGCGCCATTTCCACCCCCGTGGTGGGCAATGGTAGCCGACTGAGAGCATCTGCACAGTTCTCGGTGCCTGGCCTGTGGCAGATGGTATAGTTATACACTGATAGCGCGAGTGCCCACCTTTGTATGCGGGCTGAGCCATTAATATTTATCCCCTTGTTTTCAGCGAACAGGGATATGAGGGGCTTGTGATCGGTTTCCAGCTCAAATTTGAGGCCAAACAGGTACTGATGCATTTTCTTTACCCGAACAAACACGCTAATGCTTCTTTCTCAATCATGCTGTAGGCCCTCTCAGCCTTAGACAAGCTCCTGGAGGCATAGGCAACAGGTTGCATCTTCCCCGCAACGTTAGCTTGTTGTAATACACACCCGACTCCGTACGATGACACATCACATGCTAGCACAAGTCTTTTACACGGGTTATACAATACAAGCAGCTTGTTGGAGCAAAAATGTTTCTGGCTTTCTCAAAAGCAATTACTTGTTTTTTTCCCCATACCCAGTTCTCACCTTTACACAATAACACATGTAGGGGCTCTAAGAGGGTGCTTAACCCCGGTAGGAAGTTACCAAAATAGTTGAGGAGTCCCAGGAACGACCGCAGCTCCGTGACGTTCTGTGGCCTGGGCGCATTCCTGATAGCCTCTGTCTTGGCGTCTGTGGGCCGAATGCCGTCCGCCGCGATCTTTCTCCCCAAAAACTCCACTTCTGTTGCCATGAAGACACATTTCGACCTCTTCAGCCGCAGCCCCAGGCAATCCAGTCGCTGGAGGACCTCCTCCAGGTTTTGTAGGTGCTCGACGGTGTCCCGACCCGTGACCAATATGTCGTCCTGAAAAATCACCGTGCGTGGTACCGACTTGAGTAGGCTCTCCATGTTTCTCTGGAAGATCGCTGCAGCCGACCGAATTACAAATGGGCATCTGTTGTAGATGAACAGTCCCTTGTGCGTGTTGATGCAGGTGAGGCCCTTCGAAGACTCCTCCAGCTCCTACGTCATGTAGGCCGAAGTCAGATCGAGCTTTGTGAACATCTTGCCTCCTGCCAGCGTCGCAAATAGGTCATCTGCCTTAGGTAGCGGGTATTAGTCCTGTAGCGAGAAACAATTAATAGTTACTTTATAATCACTACAAATCCTGACCGTGCCATCAGTTCTGAGTACTGGAACAATTGGGCTGGCCTGCTCGCTGAATTCCACTGGGGAGATGATGCCCTCGCGTTGCAGCCTGTCCAGCTCGATTTCCACTCTCTCCCTCATCATGTGAGGTACCGCTCGTGCCTTGTGGTGAATGGGTCGTGCCTCTGGGACCAAGTGGATCAGCACCTTCGCCCCGGAAAAGTTTCCCGGAAAAATGCCTGGCTCAAAAAGGGAAGGAAATTTGTTAAGAGCCTGGTACATGAGGCCTCATTGACATGTGATACCGCTCGGATGTCATCCCAGTTCCAGTGGATTTTGCCCAGCCAGCTCCTTCCAAGCAGTGTGGGGCCATCGCCCGGGACAATCCAGAGTGGCAGTTCATGCAACGTGCCCTCGTAGGTGACCTTGACCATGGCGCTGCCCAAGACAGTGAAAAGCTCTTTGGTGTACGTTCTCAGTTTCGTGTGGATGGGGCTCAGGGCTGGTCTGAGTGCCTTGTTGGGGACTCTGAGTCATCTGGGTCACCTGAAGCCTGCTGGCAGTTGCAGACTCGTGGTTTCTGCCCTGTACATTTCTGCTCGCAAATACAGTTCCAGTTAACTTATGAACATTGCTAGCACTTGTGTGATGAGAGATGTGTTTGGTGTTATCACTGGTGGACATAAACGCCTGTGCTATCGCAATGGCCTTACTGAGGGTCGGTGTCTCTACAGTCAAAAGTTTTCGTAGGATGGTCTCATGGCCAATGCCCGGTACAAAAAAGTCTCTGAGCATTTGCTCCAGGTAGCCATCAAACTCACATTGTCCTGCAAGTCGCCTTAGCTCGGTGACGTAGCTCGCCACTTCATAACCTTCAGGTCGCCGGTACGTCTAGAACCGATACCTCGCCATCAGCACGCTCTCCCTCAGGTTAAGATGCTCCCGAACCAGTATACACAGCTCCTCATACGACTTATCTGTGGGTTTCACCGGCGCCAGAAGATTCTTCATGAGGCTGTAGGTCGGTGCCCCGCAGACCGTGAGGAGGACCGCTCTCCTTTTTGCAGCGCTTCCTTCTCCGTCCAGCTCATTGGCTACAAAGTACTGGTCTAGCCGTTCGACATAGGCTTCCCAGTCCTCACCCTCCGAGAACTTCTCCAGGATGCCCACAGTTTGCGTTGCCTCTTTACGTTGGATTTGTGTACTCGTCGCCAGTTGCAAACTCAGATCTCCTAAATTTTGTCCCATTCCAGGGACGTTTATGTCCATATATTATCTGTTCTGCCTTGTAGATCATTCACTTATAGTCATTCCCAAGATGGTGGCGTTTGCGCCAATTGCGATCAGACCCCACCAGGTGAGGCAAGCTTTTTCAAATCGGTGTTTAACACCGTCCTTAAAAATGTCCTCGTTGGCGAAACTCTCAAAAACGGCGTTATCATTGGTTTTGACGCCGAGTGATGTCACAAAAACGGGTCTCAAAAAAATCACCCCTTATTTTTTTTTAAGGACGGTGTTACACCACTGGCAAAACGGCCCTAAATTTATTTAGCTCAAAAAAAACTTTTAGCTCCAAAAAAATGGATCGTTACAGTGACGACCTTTGGGCCCTTGGAGTTGGAATGTAGAAAACCTTCAGTGGAACCCGTCCCCATGCTCGGTGTGGTGTGGGACACCACCCAACATTATTTGGAAGCCAACTTTGACCTCAAGCAACAAACAATGCGTTGTGTAGCCCAGCGGAATATCCTGAAATAAGCTGCCACGTTTAGGACTGAAAAGCATTACAAATTAAAGAGCAGAATATTCCTTGCCTTGGCTTATTGAGTAGCTTTATGGGTGTAAACATAAAGGGAGGTTGGAAGCAATCGTATGTCATCAGCTGGCTGGCTAGTGTCCTGTACTGCACTGGTAGTGCCAACCTAGGTTTTTGTGCTCAAATCGCTGGAGTGGGACTTGAACCCACGACTTTCTGACTGAGAGGTGAGAGTGCTGCCCACTGAGGCATGACTGACACGCTAGTTGGTCTGGATTGTGGGTTCAAGTCCCACTCCAGAGACTTGAGAACAGAATCCAGGCCGACACTCCCAGTGCAGTACTGAGGGAGTGCCGCACTGTCGGCAGGGCAGTACTGAGGGAGTGCTGCACTGTCGGAGGGGCAGTACTGAGGGAGTGCTGCACTGTCGGAGGGGCAGTACTGAGGGAGTGCCGCACTGTCGGAGGTGCAGTACTGAGGGAGCGCCGCACAGTCAGAGGGGCAGTACTGAGGGAGCGTCGCACTGTCGGAGGGGCAGTACTGAGGGAGCGCCGTACTGTCGGAGGGGCAGTACTGAGGGAGCGCCGCACTGTCGGAGGGGCAGTACTGAGGGAGCGCCGCACTGTTGGAGGGGCAGTACTGAGGGAGTGCTGCACTGTCGGAGGGGCAGTACTGAGGGAGCTCCGCACTGTCGGAGGGGCAGTACTGAGGGAGCGCCGCAATGTCGGTGGGGCAGTACTGAGGGAACGCCGCACTGTCGGAGGGGTAGTACTGAGGGAGCACTGCACTGTCGGAGGGGCAGTACTGAGGGAGCGCCGCACTGTCGGAGGGGCAGTACTGAGGGAGCGCCGCACTGTCGGAGGGGCAGTACTGAGGGAGCGCTGCAATGTCGGAGGGGCAGTACTGAGGGAGTGCCGCACTGTCGGTGGGGCAGTACTGAGGGAGCTCTGCACTGTCGGAAGGGCAGTACTGAGGGAGCTCCGCACTGTCGGAGGGACAGTACTGAGGGAGTGCCATCTTTTCCGAGACCGTTTCAGCCAAAGCACCGGCTGGGATCACATGGCAATACTCGAAGAGGAGCAGGAAAGTTCGACCCCTGTCGTGGCCACCATCCGTCCCCTCAACCAACCAAAATACAGATCAACTGTCCACTTGCTGATTCTGGGATCTTGCTGTGTGCAAATTGGTGATCGCGATGGCTTAGAAAACCATCTAGACACTTCCATAGCTCACGCCCTCGAAAATTCTATACTCGATGAACAATGTGATTGTTCATTGGGCCGTGTCCATCTTCAACAAGGTCGTTAAATGCAAATGCAAACAGTATACGCAGCATTAAATAGTCGTTCACATTTATAGATTAGTGATTCTCCATTATCAGAAAGTCATCATCATAGGCAGTCCCTCGAAGCGAGGATGACTTCTTTCCACACCAAAAAGGGATGAGTTCACAGGTGTTTCAGTGAAGGACCTAATATTCCAGATCCCGAACTACATCCTGAAGGGTGGAAGATGCCTGTGGGTGGGTTCTTTTAACGTGGGGTGACCGTTGCAGGCCGGCTAGCACACGGGCTTGGCGGAGCAAGGTCTTGGCCCAGTGGCAAGGAGGTCCAAGACGACGGGGACCAGGCACTGCTGTATGGGCCTAGTTACCTTGGGTGAGATGTTGGCCGCAGGCTCGGTGCTGGGTAGCGCCCTCGATGTTAGGCGGTCCGAGGCTTGGTTGGGGGCTGGCATTGGGAGGGTCAGTGATCCACTGGGGTTCAGGGTGGGAGGTCAGGGCGGGGGGCGTCACAGCCATGATGCTCACCACGTGCTGGAGGAGGAGAAGAGGCCAGGTCACCAGTGGGGAAGGAGAGGTGCGGCCGTCGCTGAGGGAGGAGGGGTGGAGGTCCGATCGCCTGGCTCGCCGGGTGTTGTCGGGGATCGAGGGTCGGGTGAGGTAGGTGAGTCGATGCTGAGGAGAAGGCTGCTGAAGGGGGGAGCGGGGGGGGTGCGGGGGGGGGGGGGGGTGGGAAGGTCCAGGTCCAGGTCCAGGCTGCTGCAGGAGGCCCGGTCGTCGCTGGCAGTCTGGTCATCGTCGCCGACGGGTGATGTGGAGTGAGCAACATGTAAATGGCCTTTGAGAGTGAAATAAAGGCTTAGATGATAAAGGGGACAAGTCCGACTGCGGTAACTACAGAGGAAGGAGGTGGGTGGGGGGCTTGACCCATTCACCTCCACGGAGGTGTGCGGGGGGCCTGACCCATCCACCTCCACGGAGGTGTGCGGGGGGCCTGACCCATCCACCTCCACGGAGGTGTGTGGGGGGCCTGACTCATCCACCTCCATGGCACGAACCTGGTATTGCAGTACTTCCAGGAACGGTGCAGTGGCTCTAGGCCTTTTGGCTAAGAGCATTGGTGCAGAGTGATCCTTGATGTGTGCAAGGTGACCTCTGGCGTTTGTGATTTGACAAAGAATTGGAAAGATTGGCAACGAATAAAAAAAAAACTACAGAGGAATCTCCCTGCTATCAGCCACTGGGAAAGTCATCGCTAGGGTCCTCCTCAACCGCCTTCTCCCTGTGGCCGAGGAGCTCCTCCCGGAGTCACAGTGCGGATTTTGTCCCCTACGGAGCACAGCGGACATGATATTTGCAGCGCGACAGCTGCAGGAAAAATGCAGGGAGCAGCGCCAGCCCTTATACATGGTCGCCTTCGACCTGACAAAGGCCTTTGACACTGTCAACCGCGAGGGTCTATGGAGCGTCCTCCTCCGTGTTGGATGCCCCCAAAAGTACGTCACCATCCTCCGCCTGCTCCACGACGACATGCAGACCGTGATCCTTACCAACGGATCCATCACAGACCCAATCCACCTCCGGACCGGGGTCAAACAGGGTTGCGTCATCGCCCCCAACCCTCTTCTCAATCTTCCTCGCTGCCTTGCTCCACCTCACAGTCGACAAGCTCCCCGCTGGAGTGGAGCTAAACTACAGAACCAGTGGGATCCTGTTCAACCTTCGCCGCCTCCAGGCCAGGTCCAAGACCACCCCAACCTCCACCGTTGAGCTACAGTACGCGGACGACGCCTGCGTCTGTGCACATTCAGAGGCTGAACTCCAGGACATAGTCAATGTATTTACTGAGGCGTATGAAAGCATGGGCCTTACGCTAAACATCCGTAAGACAAAGGTCCTCCACCAGCCTGTCCTCGCCACACAGCACTGTCCCCCAGTCATCAAGATCCACGGCGCGGCCCTGGACAACGTGGACCATTTTCTGTACCTCGGGAGCCTCCTATCAACAAGATCAGACACTGACAACGAGATTCAACACCGCCTCCAGTGCGCCAGTGCAGCCTTCGGCCGACTGAGTAAAGAGTATTTGAAGACCAGGCCCTCAGATCTGTCACCAAGCTCATGGTCTAGTAATACCCGCCCTCCTGTATGGCTCAGAGACATGGACCAGGTACAGTAGACACCTCAAGTCGCTGGAGAAATACCACCAACGATGTCTCTGCAAGATCCTACAAATCCCCTGGGAGGACAGACGCACCAACATCAGCGTCCTCGACCAGGCCAACATCCCCAGCATCGAAGCACTGACCACACTCGACCAGCTCCGCTGGGCAGGGCCACATTGTCCGTATGCCTGACACAAGACTCCCAAAGCAAGTGCTCTACTCGGAACTCCTTCACGGCAAGCGAGCCAAAGGTGGGCAGAGGAAACGTTACAGGGACACCCTCAAAGCCTCCCTGATAAAGTGCAACATCCCCCACCGACACCTGGAAGTCCCTGGCCAAAGACCAGTCCGCCCTAAGTGGAGGAAGTGCATCTGGGAGGGCGCTGAGCACCTCGAGTCTCGTCGCCGAGAACATGCAGAAACCAAGTGCAGGCAGCGGAAGGAGCGTGCGGCAAACCAGTCCCACCCTCCCTTACCCTCAACCACTATCTGTCCCACCTGTGACAGGGACTGTGGCTCTCATATTGGACTGTTCAGCTACCTAAGGACCCATTTTAAGAGTGGAAGCAAGTCTTCCTCGATTCCGAGGGACTGCCTATGATGATTTCCCTTAGCAGAGGGGTCAACAACTAGGGGTCATAGATTTAAAGTAATTGGGGGGAGGTTTAGAGGGGATTTGAGGGAAATGTCTTCACCCAGAGGGTGGTGGGGGTCTGGAACTCACTGCCTGAAAGGGTGGTAGAGGCAGAAACCCTCACCACATTTAAAAAGTACTTGGATGTGCACCTGAAGTGCCGTAACCTACAGAGCTACGGACCCAGAGCGGGAAAGTGGGATTAGGCTGGATGGCTCTTTGTCGGCCGGCGCGGACACGATGGACCGAATGGCCTCCTTCCGTGCTGTAAACTTCTCTAGAGCCTCATAATAAAAATATGGCCATAAAAATTGCAATGGACTCAGGATGCAGTACTGCTGGTTTCCCGATGGTGGCAGCGCTGAGACAGTACTGATAAGTAATGCAACATCGCCACCAACAGGAAGCTGCAGGTCTTGCAGTGATTTGCAAAATTCCATCCAAGCATATCCGTTTATCTGGGATCTCTGGCTCAATGGACAACTCCTCCCCAGTTTTTTTTGGCAGAGCTGCGATGTGACTTGCTGTTAATGGGGATCACATGTAAGGGCGAGAAAAATGCAAATGCTTGGAGCCTCCAGGAAATAAAGTGCCAATATTTACAAAACCCATTCTCGTCACTCCATTTCACCCAAAGTATTGCGGGAGCGAATAAAAGGACCTGGCACTTGTCTAAAACTAGGGGCCACAAATATAAGATGGTCACTAATAAATCCAATAGGGAATTCAGGAGAAACTCTTTACCCAGAGAGTGGCGAGATTGTGGAACTCGCTGCCACAGGGAGGGGTTGAAGTGAATAAAGAAAAACTTGCATTTATATAGCGCCTTTCACATCCACCGGACATCACAAAACACTTTACAGTCAATGAAGTACTTTTGGAGTGTAGTCACTGTTGTAATGTGGGATACGCGGCAGCTAATTTGCGCACAGCAAGCTCCCACACACAGCAACGTGTTAATGACCAGATCATCTGTTTTTGTTATGTTGATTGAGGGATAAATATTGGCCCCAGGACACCGGGGATAACTCCCCTGCTCTTCTTCGACATAGTGGCCTTGGGATCTTTTATGGGATCTGAGAGAGCAGATGGGGCCTCAGCTTAACATCACATCCGAAAGACGGCACCTCCAACAGTGCGACACTCCCTCAGCACTGCCCTTCCGACACTGCAGCGCTCCCTCAGTACTGCCCCTCCGACAGTGCGGCGCTCCCTCAACACTGCCCCTCCGACAGTGCGGCGCTCTCTCAGTACTGCCCCTCCGACAGTGCAGCGCTCCCTCAGTACTGCTCCTCTGACAGTGTGGCACTCCCTCAGTACTGCTCCTCTGACAGTGCGGCACTCCCTCAGTACTGCTCCTCTGACAGTGCGGCGCTCCCTCAGTACTGCCCCTCCGACAGTGCGGCGCTCCCTCAGCACTGCCCCTCCGACAGTGCAGCGCTCCCTCAGCACTGCCCCTCCGACAGTGCGGCGCTCCCTCAGCACTGCCCCTCCGATAGTGCGGCGCTCCCTCAGCACTGCCCTTCCGACAGTGCGGCGCTCCCTCAGCACTGCCCCTCCGACAGTGCGGCGCTCCCTCAGCACTGCCCCTCCGACAGTGCGGCGCTCCCTCAGCACTGCCCCTCCGACAGTGCGGCGCCCCCTCAGTACTGCACTGGGATTGTCAGCCTAAGTTCCTGGAGTGGGACTTGAATCCACAACCTTCTAACTCAGAGGCAAGAGTGCTGCCCACTGAACCATAGCTGACACTCCTGGAAGGAACTAGGATACAGACTTTTATTCCAGGTAGAGGAACATAGCATTCGGAGGTGTTTCGAGCTGGACGATATGTCAGCCTCTGCTCACCAGCTTGATGTGCAGGAATCGAGAATATTTCACAGGGCTGACTATGAGACTGTTTAGATCTGGTAATTGCTCCTCTACATGTTAGTTCTCAAGGAGACTAGAACGACATGGGTATTGGAAACCTGCAATATTCATGTACATCATATCGTCAAAGTTAACTAAAAATTCCTTTATCCAAAAGTGCTGCCAATTATCAAACAGTTTAAAAATATATTTTAAAAAGGTTATTGTCACTTTGGTGGTCTGGTTTGCTTTTTAATATTGTACTTAGTATTTTGCTGTGTGACACTGCTCTATATTATTATTCAACCTGCAAATAAATGTAGCTACTACTTTTAGCCTGATTGCACTGTTCTGAGGGTTTGGTATTTGTCCAGCTAATTTAAAAGTGGAATTGTAATACACAGAGGGGTGTGTTTCCGTTCATAGGAGACTTGGGCTCACTGAGAGAGGAACTTATTTTGCCATTAATATTAACCTCCACCCCCTCCGCCACCGGCGCCCCCTGGCTGCAGTGTGCACCATCTACAAGATGCACTGCAGCAACTCGCCAAGGCTTCTTTGGCAGCACTTCCCAAACCCGCGACCTCTACCGCCTAGAAGGACAAGGGCAGCAGGCGCATGGGAACACCACCACCTCCACGTTCCCCTCCCAGTCACACACCA